>NW_024349803.1:15398987-16002727 GCF_902729225.1 Pteropus medius | reverse complement strand
ATACGAGGCCGGGAAGAGGAGGCGAGTCAGGTGTCCTGGGTTTGCGTAACTAGACGTGAGAATTAGGAGGGGGAAGAAGTGTGGAGGATAAGCCAGGCAGGACTCCCACTTTTCTGAACATATTGAATTGCACTCCCCCTTCCCCCCAGCGCCCTTCTTTTCCTTCCGAGGAACCAGCGTCCCTACGACCTTGGTAGAAATTATCCGTGACTCCGCCCGCTCACCTGGCCGCTATTGCCCTGAGCCGCCAGGAGAGAAGATGAAGGCGTCTGTGGTCCTCTCCCTCATTGGCTACCTGGTGGTTCCGAGCGGTGCTGCGATCCTGGGGCGCTGTGTGGTGGCTAGGAGGCTCCACAGAGGAGGCCTGAGTAATTTTGAGGGCTACAGCCTTGAAAACTGTGAGTAGGCCCTTCTCAGCCCTCTCTGTCTTCGCCTTCTTTCCCTCCTCCTCTGCCCAGCCACCCCCTAACTACAGCCCTCCTCCGAGCCACACGCCTCACCTCCTGTTCCATCCTAGGGGTGTGCCTGGCTTACTTTGAGAGCAAGTTCAACCCCGCGGCTGTCTACGAGAACTTGCGTGGTTCCTACACAGGCTTCGGCCTCTTTCAGATTCGCGACACTGACTGGTGTGACAGGGGCAAGAACCTCTGCCACATGTCCTGCTCCGGTATGTCCCCTCCCTCAATTCCACACTGGGGCCCTGGGGACTACGGCATTGAGCTTGGAGTGCTGCCTTCTTAACCGCCAGAGTTTACAAGTTCGGAGCGGGGAGGAGGAGGGCTGGCAGGGGTTGGGCGGAGCCAAAACCAAGGCGGGACCCCGAAGAGGCCGCGTGCTGCATTCCGGGGTACGCAGGGAGAAAGGGCGACGGTGAGCCAGGCACGGAGGCCTGGGTCGGAGCTATGGGGACCCACATCCAGATGGGAGGAGAAAGCGTCGGGACATTGCAAGGAGACCAAGTGGCAGACCTCAGAGCCCATCCGCTCCCGAAGGATGAGGTAGACGGCTCTGGTTGGGCCCGATTTTTTCCCACGCTTGGCCACCACACTCTTCCTCAAAGGGATCAGAAGCTGCCACTTTGACAGGCAGAAGTGGTCTCTGGGAGGAGACAGGAAGGGGCTGACCCAAGGGGAGCTTGGCCTGCCGCTCTTAAGAGGTTCAAGAAGAGGCGGCGCTCAAGACTCACCCCATGAGCGTTTGCTGAGCACCTGCTAAGTGCCAGAGGACTGGCGTATGATCCCCAAGCTGGGGGTCTCATGGGTGGAGCGCTGCCATCAGGGTGGGCGCCGTCTTTGTCTCCTGCCCCTTGACGGGTCTTCGGCAGTAGGGTTATGGAGAAAAGCAACAGAAGGGAAGCTGGCGGAAGTGGAAAGGCATGTTGGACAAAGTCAGACGAAGCCAAGGATTTGGGGTCCTGTTTAGGGAAGATGAGAGGCTGCAGGGCAGGCAAGGAGGGCGGGTATTGCTGTAGTCCCCGGGGGCAGGTCTCGGTTTCCAGGATCCAAGCAGGAAATGGAAGGATGAAGGCACAGACATGTTCGTTCCTTAGAGGCACCGCTGGGCCCTCTTATATTCTGTTTCTTCTGCCTGGAACCATTTTTCTTCTGTGACTCCCTCAACCCCCTTTCCTTAGATGTCAGTTGGCCCAATGACCCTTCCCTGACCCTTCGCATCTGAATGAGGTGCCCCCACTCAACACTCCCACATCAAGCTGCATCCCCAGCATCCTGGGAATCCTTTGCTTTATACTCATCTGCCATCTTTACCCTCTTGCCGACTTCAGGCTCTAGGAGGCCTGGGGTTTATCATGTTTGTTGTTCTATCTCCACTGCTTTTCTTATATTGCTTAACACAGAATATTCACTCTACTATATATTTTTAAGGAAAAGAGTATTATAAAAATTACAAGAAAAAAAAATCAATAGAGTTAGTAAAAGATGACCATATCCTGCTACCTCCCAGGGCTGTCTGAGAGGAATTTAAGGGTAGGTTTATTCTTGGAATCACATGGATGCCTCTCTAACGGGAGAATCTTCTACCTTCCCTGACGTGCTCTGACTTAGTTGCCAGGTGGGGATGTGGTATCATTCCACTTTATTTTCTCCACAGCTTTACTGAAACCAGATTTAAAGAAGACAATCGAATGTGCCAAGATCATTGTAAAACGAAAACAAGGGATGGGAGCGTGGTAAGAGCTGTACCTTTAAATAGCCTGTGTTCATGCCTTTCACTCATTTAATCTTAATCTTAGCCTGATCTTGGTCACCGCACATCTGCTGTCCCAAACTAGTGGGATCCTATCTATCAGGTTAAACTGTGGAACACTGTTGAGTTCTGCGATCCCAAGGCCACAGAAGGAAGGAAATAATGATCAAATTGCCTTAGGTGAACAATTTTCCCACCTCAAATCTTGTTTAAGGTGATACAGGATGCTAAGATGAGCATCCCTTGAAATATCTGTATATCTCTGATTATTTCTTTCATATAAATTCCTACAAGGGTTCTTGATACTTTTAAGGTTCTTGATACATGTTGTGAAATGACTCTCCAACGAGCTTGTACCAATTTATACTAATGTTAACAGTTTATTTACATGACTATTTACTGCACTCTTACCAATTATAAAATCTTTGCCCTTTGAAAGGTGAATAACAATTTTGTCTTGTTTTCGTTTGCATTTTATGATATTCCATCAGCGTTTTCCCATTATGTTTGTCATATATTTATATTCTCGTTTTCGATTTTCCCCCTGTTCCTTTCCTTTGCCTATTTTTTTTTTATTCATGTCATCATATTGGTTTGAATGAACTACTTATTCATTATCTGGTCATTATATAGTTGCTGCCAAAAATACCTGCAACTTTGATTTCTTCTTTAGCCAGGTATTCGCTTAGGAAAGCCTAAAATTTATAAGTGGTCGGGCCTGTGTTTGACTTATTTTACTCTATATTTTATTTGTTCATATTGTTGTGTGTATTTGTAATTTGTTCATTTTCATTGCTGCGTAGTATTCCATTGTATGACTATACACAACTTATTTATCCATTCTTCTGTTGGTGGGCATCTGGGTGGTTTTCCTTTTTTAATGCTGCCGTGAACATTCTATGCTTATCCTTGGCAAATATATAAACAGACTTTTTCATCGATTATACAAGGAATAAAATGACTAGTCATAGGATATGCATATTTTCAGATTTGGCATACTCTGCTCATCAGAGATTTAAAAGAAATTTTATCAACCTCTACTCCCATCAACCGTTAGGAGTTTCGGTTGCTCCAAATTCTTGCCAATGCTTGGAATTTTCCAGTTTATTTTTGTGACTGCGTAGTGGTGGTGTATTGTTAGGATGTGGTGGACAGAGCAGGAGAGACATGCTTAAGATGCACAAGAACCTTCAGGGGGTGGCACGTTCAAATGCCCAGGGGCCAGGACGGGGGTGTAAGTGGGTCAGCAGGGGCTGCGGAGCCCTGGGGATCCCAGCTCTGATAGTGGGGAGCCCCCTCCCATTCACTCCTCTGGGTCTTCCTCTCTGCAGGCCCTCCTGGACCCTGAACTGCCAGAACTCGGACACCCTGGCACGGTGGTTGGATGGATGCAAGCTGTAGCCGTCACCGGGGTGGCCCGCGCAACACTCCCCAGTTGCATCTTTTGAAGGAAGACGCTCTCCTGTTGGCTGCCTTCACTCAATCCTATTGATTATCTCACCGCTTGACAGCTCCAGATGGAAAAGGACAAAAGTTTGCTAAGGATGCAGGATGCAGAATAAACCAGCTAGTTACTCAACCTGGCCCAAAGGTCTCCACTTGTGTGATTATACTGTGGTCGTTACTAAGATAACCATTATTTACCATTATCATAATTTATTACTTAATCTCAGATGGAGGCTTTGAAGGAAAAGGAAGAAAAGATACAGTGGAAGAAAAGAGAAGTCACAGAGGACAGGAAGACAGGCAAGCCAGGCCTCCAGTCTCAGTGTGTGTCCACATCGAGACACACAGGTGGACATGAAGAGACCACAGAATCCTTTTCACACTTCTATGGAGAGAATCCAGCGACAGTTCCTCTTTCTTATGAAAAGTTAAGTTTTTAGAAAATGGTCAATAACACACACTCGCATTAGAGAAATTGTGAAAAATCCAGAACCATAGGAAAAAAAGAGTCCCACCTTGGTCTTCGTACCCAAGGACAATTGCTGTCACGCTTTGACTGTAGTCTCTTTTGGTCTTCCTTTCTGTAGAGTGGTTTTGATTATTTTTCAACAGTCCTGTCATCATGCTATAGATAGAGTTTTGTACCTCGCTTTTTAGAAGAAAACCCACGTGGCAATAAATCATTTCCCTACATGTATTTTGATTGTAAGGAGAAAGTGGTTTATTCCTGAAGTGCAGCGGCTCACAGGATGGAGCAGCAGGTGTCAGCTTGGGCTTCCAGGGCACATCTGCCTGAGACATGGGAGAGGAAGTGACAGCGGAGATATCTGCTCAGCAGGAGCCAGGGCACCTGTGGAAGCCAAGCTATTTTGAAGTTCAGAGAACATAGACTTAGCCTTGTAGCATGTGCAGGAGAGAAAGGGCTGGGGTGGCATCGAGCGAGCTTGTCTGCAGCATCTGGTATTACAGACTCTTCAAAATGAAATCTTAGTGCCAGTTAATATTCTATTGTGTGAATGCACCATATTTCATTCCCTTTTCCCCTACTGTCAGATTTTTTAGATATTGCCACTAAAAACCCATTACAAAGAAAGCTGCAGCTGCCCCTCTTTCCATTTTCGACACTTTGAAAATGACACAAACAACATACATTTGATGTAGAAAACTTGGAGAGTACAGATGGTCATAAAGAAGGAAATTAAAAATCCCCATCATCCCCTTACCGGAAATAAAACTTTTCGTCATAGTTATGTAGCCACAGTGGAGAGAACCTTGACGGAGGGATGGTGACTGTCGACCTTCTCGCATGTACCTTTCCCCACTTCAGTGTGAGTGTGTACACATTCTCTTCTTTACAAACAGGGTCTACTACTGTGCATATAGTTCTGTATTTTGCTTTTTTTCATTTACTACTTTGTGGTCTTAATACTTCCACATCTGTGACAGGGATCCCAGCGCCATTTTTAATGATGCACAG
Organism: Pteropus medius; assembly: GCF_902729225.1. NCBI lineage: Eukaryota > Metazoa > Chordata > Mammalia > Chiroptera > Pteropodidae > Pteropus > Pteropus medius. The sequence goes on along the minus strand of NW_024349803.1, from coordinate 15,997,599 downwards.
TATCCCTTTGCATGGACAAACTATGATGTACGTAACCTTCTATGGTTACCGTCTTCAATCTAGACAAAAAGTCAAAGACATAAGGGAATCATGGCCACTTAAAAGGCAGGCAGGACCTAAATAAAGCAGGCGAGCTCTTCTTTTTGTTTGCATTTTGAAGAAATGCAAAGAAAAAGATACCAAAAGAAAGATAAGTTAGAATTTCAGGGGCAGAACTATTACTCAAAATCAGTAAGGATCGATCGCCTTAATCAGCTAGTTTTGTGTGGCTTTTCCCCGACTCTAGAGAAAAGGGCATTCGATATCCCAACTACACAGCATGAATTGGACCAGAAAATCCTGCTGGCGGTGGCATTGACTGTTAAGGTCAATGAGAAGCTTTTGAGACCTTGAGAGCAACTTCCTTATTGAGCTGGATCTGAGGGTGGATCCGAATATGATAATGCACCTGACCCCAACCCAACCTTAACCCAGACATTAATGACAACCTACAATTGACCGAAGCACTATCTCCTCAAGTGCCAAATCCAGCGTGCTGCTGCCTCCTTCCAGCCCATTACTTCTGCCGCGGCTCATCACCGTCCTCTAATGGCCACTTGTGTCAACATGGGCGTGAGGCTTAAGGGCAAAGCAAATGTTGGCGTATTGATTGGAACGGCCTCTCTAGGGTTTCCCAACACCACCTCCTGGCTCCGCGCTCTCAAACCCACTGACAACGGGCATTAATTACAACGAGCACTCATTCTGGGGCCGGATCTCCTTGTCTGTTTTACAGAATGATCAAAGCTAAATTAAGAAATCCCGATAATGACAACTCGTTACTATTACTTCTCTCACCAGCGGCTACCGCAGTAACTCCCGTTTTACAAATAGTAGCATTGAGGTTTTTACATACGACATTTTCAAACCTTGAAAAACCTTACGAGGTGTGTATGAATAATAACCACATGACAGGTGGAGAGACTGAGGCTTGGAGGGACTAAAGAACTTGGCTTTACTCCTGCCAGTTCAGTGATGGAGGTGGAATCGGTGTCTCCCTAAAACCTACAGCTCCTCCCAAACCCTGGTACTGTATTTGTGTTGATTTTCCATTCTGTCTATGAGCTGGAAAATCGAGTCTCTAGCATTTTAATTAAGATTTTGCATTGAAGAGGTTTTAGGCAACTAGCACAGAACAATGGGTCCTTGTCCTAGGGCTCAATTCGAAGGCTGGGAAATTGGGGTCTGAAAGATGGAGTAACTTTCCCAACTACACAAAAATAATCAATCGGAGGCAGGGTGGTGAACAGCAGCATTTCCAAACTGTCATGATCAAAATCACTGGGATGGCTGTTAAAGCACTGGTTCCTGGGCCATGCCCCATATCTACCGAGTCCCTCTCTCCATGTATGGGGCCCAGGAATCTGTATTTTTAAAAAGTGTCTCCAGATAAATCTGAGCTTTGGGAAACTTGGGAGAAACTGGTTAGTGGACAGAGCATGGGCTGGGAAGAGTCAGAAGATCTTCCAGAAGATGCCAGAGATCATTCTCAGCTCTGCCATTCCTGAGCCACCCAATTCTCTGAGCTTCCTATTTCCTACCTGTAGACTCAAGTGAGTGACCCTGGCTGGGCTGGCCGCACAGAGGTGATGTTGAGGGGGTGGCCGTGAGGCGATGGGGTCTTCTGCTTCCTGGGCCCTTTGTCAGTGTCCCAGAACCATGGTGACTTATTAGTAAAGATGCTACCAAATATCTGCCATCAGGAGGGTCCGTGGTGGGATGTGTGTGGCCCTCGCTGTCTGGTGCCATGCGTATCCTGCATTGTAGCCTGGCCAAGTCAGTTCCTAGAGTAAGAAGGCTGTATCTTACCCTCAGGACACTACTTTCTAGAATTCCCCATAAGCGGTGGCTGGTTTTCATTTTGGATCTCAAATCTTACGTACTTCTGGGTGAGAGGTGGGCCAGGCACCCGTGCGTCTCCTCTCTGCTTTCTCCTTCCTCTCTGGACTTCTCTAGCTCTTTTGAAGCAAGAGTTGCTCCTTTGTTCTCCCATCCCTGACCTTTATTCACAGGAGGTTTTGGCTCCCGACTCACTGTTTTTCCACCACAGCTGAAGTCATCATTCTTGGTGGCCTCAGCATTTATGTAGGTGAGCCATCAGCACCTTGACATCTCAGCTCCTTGAGGTCATTGCAAAGAGCTTGTCCTCCACCTGGCTTGAGCCATATTTACCTTAACCTTGTCATTATTAACTCCGCCACTTCCAAACACCTTAGTCTTTGAACATCACCTCACAGCTTCCTGCGGCTCTGTAGCTCCAACCATTCTTTGACTCCACTGGATGGACCCTGTCGCCCGTGATTCATCCTCACCTTTCTCCTCCCCTGGCTTAGATTCCAGAGCTGCCATCGTGGCGTCATGCCTGTATTCTCATCTCCCTAGCCCATCTTTCCTCTCTCTGACCTTCTCACCTGGCTACTCAGCCCCAGGTAAACCCAGCTCTCCACCCACTCTGCATTTGTACCCGTGTAGCTCTACATACTTAGAGAAGAGGAAAAAAAACACCACGTTGACTGGTGTCGCTTTAAATTCTTGACAACCATTATCGAGTGGGCCTTTACATTTCCAATCCATTTCACACCTTCTCCTCTCTCTTTAAATCTCCAACACCTCCTCCCTAATCCACCCTCTTAAGTGATGATGTTGCTTCTTATTTCACTGAGGAAATAAAAAGCCATCAGATAAGACCATCTGCAGGCTCCTGCCACCACATCTGCTCATCCACACACTCCTCTTCCTGTCTGTGCTTATGGATCAACTGGTGATGCTCCTGGCTAAGGTCAGCCTCTCCATGTGTGTCCTGGATCCCATTCCCTTTGCTTACTCTCATACTTTACAAGAGACAAGTGATAATGTACTATCACTTTTTGTCTTCCTTACTTGATTCCTTACATCATCGTAAAAACATATTGTAATTAGAATATCTCCTGTTTTAAAAATATCCCTCTCATGGACTCTCAAAAGAATCCTCAAAAAAAAAAAAAAAAAACTGTCCACGTTCTCTCCCTTCTCTGGCTTGCCTTCCATTCCCTCTTTAATCCAACTCATTGGAAACGCATCTCTCGTGGTTACCAGTGATCACCATATTGCCAAACCCTATGATCAAGTCTCAGACCACATCCTGTCAACAGCAGCCTTGGACAAGGTTGATCTCTCCTTACATCACTTAATTCACTGTCTTTTGGGACACCATGCATTCCTGATGGTTCTCCCACCTCATTGCTTACTGCTCTTTTGTTAACGTCTCCTCCTCTTCCAGGTCAGTGTTGGAGTGACCCAGGCTCAGTCCTTAGTCCTTCTCTGTTTTCATCTATGTCCATGACTTTAAGTAGCGTCAGTATGCCTATGACTTCCATATATGTCTATTTCCTCCCCAATAGTTTCCTCAAACTCCAAATTCACATATAAAAACACCTGTTCTACATCTCCGCTGGGCTGTTTAAGAGGCATCTTTATACAGTACAGCAGCAACAGAGAATGGATTTGAATTAAAACAGGCCCAGAGATCTCAGGTGCAGAAATCTTTGCCCTCAAATTTTGGGTCGCACAGGACAGACATTGTCTCCAGGTGTGTAAAGCACCTCAGTACCAGGAAGCTGGCTCATGATGGGGGTATCTGATAGTGAGCTGGTCGTGTAAGCACACCCTAGCTATATGATCAGCCTTAACCATTCAAATCCCCCCTGCCATCAATACTAGCTGCAAACCATCAGTCCAATTATTTTACTAAATAATGCTGACAAGTGGCTTCATCTTGTTCCAAAGCAAATCACTGACCCAAGCATATAGAACATTGCTTTTCTTTAGTTAGTACATTCCATACCATTGGCCAAGGTCATTTGCTCTAGAGAGAGACATATAATCTGGAGCATTTACCCATTAACCCATTCTATGCAGGTATCATGACAATGAATAAGATCTTCTGCAAGCCTCTGGGTGACAGAGGCCACCTTTGTGGCTTGACGATTGGAAAATATCTAGTTCACAATGAGTAGTCAATTCCTGTCATTTGGTTTCCTAGTCAAGCCTTAGTAGCCAGGTGGAAATGGCTTCTCAGAAGGAAAACACTTATTTCTGAAATAGGCTCGGCTTTGCTTCAAAACCCTGGGGCCCTCTGCGGTGGCTCTACAGGGCTTTCCAGAGGCTCCACGGAATTAGCTGCTGACCAAACTGGCGGAAGAGCTGAAGGAGCAAAAACCAGCTTTCTCTAGATTTACCACTGCAGCCATGGTGCAAGGAGTCTGAAACTGCTTCCACTAGGATGTGCGAAACTTCCAGGGAGCGACAGCCAACTTCCCAGCAACTCTGCAGGCTTGAGTGAGGTGACGGGCAGGGAAAAGATGTCATAACTTGCCGCAAGCATTCTGGCCTGAAGAGTCTTGATACACACTGGTTTTGGATGAAGGAGAATGTCTATTGCCTTCCTTCTGCCTTCTAAACCTCTGTGAACGTACTCAATGGGAAACCTACACTGTACGTGGAACCCTGTGGGCCCGGGTCCCTCCCAGGCCTCCAGCTTTCTACAACCCAGGAGAGAACACGGAGGCAGATGTATTGCTCTTTACACTGTCTCTTCTTCTGCAGGAGAGTCATTTATTTGAAAAGAGACAAAAAAGACTGTACAAATCCTCAGAGAGGATTTAATTAGGCTAATTTGTTAAGTACTACTTGCAGCGAAAAACATTACAGTGAAAGCCGTTTCGTTGTTTCTTTTAATTATTAATTTTTACATCAAGTTACATAAGCTCTTAATATCAAGAGCAAAATAGGTTTTCCTATGAAAATTAGCACTCTCTTATTCTCTCTCACTTTTTTCTCCTAGGAAAAAAACACATTCAACTCTTTTAGCTGATGCTCTTGGTACTAAGAGTATGCTCTTACTCTACTTTTTGGTTTGTGGGAAACTGGGGGTTGCCTTGCACTAGGGTCATGGAGGTTCAATTTTTTGTGTGTGTGTGCTTCTTTAGCTCCCTTATCCCCACCACAAACATGGAGCCCTCATGGCCCCCATCCTACCAATGTAGTCCAGTTATAATATGGGTTCTATCCAGGTTTGGTCTTCATCATGGACGTGAAAATGCTCTTCACAGCTGAGTGATGGAGGATATGCTATGGTTACTTCTCTTTCCTAAACAACGTGTTCTACTCTTTAGCAAATTGTTGTCTGTCTTTGTTTCTTCGTTTGTTTCTTTTCCTGCATCCGTATCATTTCTTCAGCCCCCAGCTTTTCTCTAGTTGTCCGAGTCTCCTCTCAGAATGTTCAATTCATTAGGTTTTCTTCTGCTTTGTCTTCACAAGATCTCTCTCCTGGCGTTTTCCGACTGCTCCAGTCTTCACTGATCTTTTGCTTCCTGCACACCTGTTGCTCTAGAATCCTTCACCACCACTACTTTTGCCTCTCTCGTGGGTTAGATCCCTTGTTTATAAAGCTCACGTCTTCCTCTTTCTTGGTTTCCTCCCTTATTTTACTGGAGCACATCCTCCGTAAGCTTTCTTAGAAAGAGCGTATGGGACTTTTTGGAACGTTTTCGAGACTTCACATGTCTGAAAATATCTTTATTCCACCCTGACACTTGTTTGATACTTTGGTTGGGCATGGAATTCTAAATAAAAAAAATAATTTTCTTTTAGCATATTGATTACATTGCTCTTGATTAATCTGAAGCCATTCTGATTTTGGTTCTTTGTACATGACTTGTCTTTTCTTTCTGGAAGGTTGTAAGATAGTCTCCTGTATTCTCAAATTTCAGGTTGACATGCTTTCATGTGTATGTCGTATGTAAAGCTCTAATATAATGGGATCTTTCCATCTGGAAACCTATATTCTTCAGTTCTAGGCAACTGCCTTGGATTATTTTTTGTAAATAATTTCTTCTTTTCTGATTGCTCTGTTCTCTTTCTGGCATTCCTATTATTTGGGTGCTGTGCATCTTGTATTTGTCATTCATTCATTTAATGTTTTCTCTCCATTTTCTTTCTCTTTGATTTTTTCCCTCTACTTTCTGAGAAATTCCTTCATCCTTTTCTTCTAGACCTTCCATTGATTTTTCATTTCTATTTTAATGCCTTTTAACTTCTAAGGGCTTTATTTGTTCTCTGAATGTTCCTTCCTTCCTTCCTTCCTTCCTTCCTTCCTTCCTTCCTTCCTTCCTTCCTTTCTTTCCTTCTTTCTTCCTTTCTTTCTTTCCTTTCACATCCTGTTCTTGTTTAGACTATGTAATCTGTTTTCTTTTCATGATAGATTTCAGTTGTTAGTTTTTTCTTGCAGTAGAGTCTCTCCTCCTTTAAACTTTTCTCTTTCTTCTTAGTTATTTATTTTAAGTTTTTTTTCACAGATGTCTATAGATTCCTTCTTGCTGGTTTATATTTAAGAGTGGGACAGCAAGAAGCTGATTGAGCACTCAAGGCTGTGGAAGATGGTGGGCTCCTCCATAGGCTAGTCTGGGTGGCATCACTGGTGTCACATCTTTAAGTCTGCACTCGTAGACTGTTCATAGTCCCCAGAGAAGGCTTCTGTAGCCTCCTACCTGGAGTGTCTAGGCCTGGCTGCCGGCTTCTTGGAGTCAGCTTGGGAAGAAGGTTGTGGAGTGGGTTCAGCTTTCAAGTATATAAGTTCTTATTGAAACCTGCTGTTTGCAATATCTACTCCTACTCTAAACTGTGCCTGATGTCCTCAGTCCAGAAACTCCCCGATAACAGAATGACAATTTTATGCTAGAGTGGCGAGGGATGGGCCCCTGGTTGTGTGGAGTAGGAAAGAAGAATTGGGGTTTAACTGATTCTTAAGCAGATTTTGTGCCATTTAGCTCCACCTTTGCCATGATCCCAGACATAAATGGTGCCAGTTCATTCCTGAGCCTTGAAGGCTCTAAGGGGCAACTCAGGCTGTGTTTGCCCTATGGCTGGATGCACGGTCAGCTTCCTGGGGGTCTTCCAAGTCATCACGCATTCATCTGCTTTCTCGTTTCTAACATGCTGTCAAGTTATCTCTCCTGCTTGTCCTTGAAAGTTCATGTATTAAAAAAATTTTCATTTAAGCTAAAATGGAGGCAGTTTAGGTAGGTGGTTTAGAGTAGAGACCTGAGTTCTAGTTTCATCCCTATGACACGCTAGCCGTGGAAGCACCTGGAGAGTTGGTCACTTTTCTGAGCCTTAGTTTCTTGATTTATAAAAACTAGGAAATTTGTAGGAAAATTGGGAAATTAATATAATAATTGGAGACAGACGAAGATTCAATGAGATGTACACAGTATTAAACAGTCAATAAATTCTAGCTGGTATTATCTCAATGACAGCACTAATAATTTTCTAGGTGATTAAATATCAGTATGACCTATAATTTTAGTAGAGTGTAAACCTGATAAATGATGGTTTATCCAAGACTATCTCTTCCCTATAAAGGTTATACATACAGAGAGAGATGTACACACACACAGACACACACACACACACACACACAGTTTCTATATGGTCTGCAGTAGGCTAATTTAGTACATTCGGTGATGCAGAAATGCCTTTCTAAAACTTTGTTGAACAAGGGAAGAGAGAAATGTATCAGCCACAAGCAGTCTATAAATATCAGGTACTACCATCGGTAAAAGACTATGTATATGCAACGTTGAGCTCCATTCCTGGTGCACGACAGGTGATCCATCTGTGTTCTCTGAATTTGGATTAGTCTTTTTATTCTTTCTTCTCACTACAGTGTAATTGGCCAGCTGCATTTTGCTACAATTGACATTTTTTTTTAAAGTTTTAAAGTGCTTGTTAGGATACAGTGTGATCCCAAAGATGTTCCATTTCCCTCACAGGAAGCTGCAGTTTTTAGCTTTTTGTGCTTTAGAACAAGAAGCACAAGCCTGAGTGTAATCCACTTGGATCCCAGTGAAAGCCACTAACCAGAACTCAGCCTTCGGGTTTCTCCCACTGGATGTTTTGAAAGGCAAATGTAACTAACAGTTCCTTTGACTATTTCTTTGCGCAAAGGCGGATTCATTTCCGTAGAAATTTTATTCTGCAGTGATCTCCACCCAACGAAATGAGACTCAGCAAAGAAGTCGGTAATCGCTTAAGCTTTCCCATGAGCCTTGGCCTTTGAAATACTTGTGATTTGGGGTCACTTCTTGTCATTTCAATTAGATTTTTCCTTTCAGAAAGTTCCAATTTATTATCCCAGCAATGAATTCTGGCTCCTTTCAGATGCACTGTCATTTCAATGTTGGTTTTCCTTTTTACTCTGTGAGATTTAGCAGTATTGACACATTAAATACTGCTTTTTTGTTTAAGCTAGCCAGAGTGGGCTTCTCTTGTTTGTCACCCTAAGAAACTTAATATAACAGAGATTAAAACAAACAAACAAACACCTCAGCAAATAATTTACCTTTATGGCATATGGCGAGGGTTCAAAGAGATATTATGTAGTCAAGGTTACCAGCCCTGTGCCTGCACAAAGTAGGTCGTCAGTAAGCTCTACACATGGTCTCCCTTCCCCCTTCTCCTTCTCTCGAACATGTGCTCAGAAACACACTCATGACCACAAGAGGCCAGACTGCTCTGGAGCATCGTTCTATTTTTTCAGGAGCCTGCAGCCCTCTGCCTAGCACATCTACATATTAATGCAATTTCTGAGCATGATATATTGCAAGCGTGGCTAAAAATCCTGGGAGATTTATTATGTTCCCTAGTTCTACAGATCAGAGACAATTTTTTAAATAAATTTTTGCTTTTGCTGAACAATTTAATATGCCATTGTCTAGGCAACAGAATTTTCCTCAATTAGATTTTAAGGCTAATATGGGGAGGAACTTTCTCCCTTCCTCTCCAACAATATTAGGAAAGGTCATAAGTCCTGATCAAGAACAAAATTTGCTGATGCCTCACGGGGAACTTCAAACCTGATTCTCTTCTGCAGCAGGGTTGCATCCTACCTTCTTCCCTAGGGCTGATGTCTTGTTGAGGCTGCCAGTGGGAAGAACCCACAGTTACAGTGGGGTCTGGGTACTGATCATGTAGAGAAGCCCCCACCGGGGTACGTTGACCTTGGAGAATAAGTCACTCATCTGGGTCTGGCCTTCAGCCGTGGAAGCACAGAAATGCAATCTTTTAAGTCCTAGAAGTTATTGGTTGCTTGAGTGAACAACCACTGAGGGACCCGAGAACAATCCAGAAGGAAAACTTACTAATTTCAAGCCTGTTGGTTCACATCAGTGGGGCGAGCACGTTCTCCACCTGGAGACATTGCTCCTTGGGAAGCCAAGTTATCCCACTGTGGCTCAGTGAACAAGAATTTGGCATGCAGTGCTGTCACTGGGTAATGTGAACTTTGAATGGCTCCAGAGCGCAGAGGGTGGGCAGGCCCCGCCCATGTGCAACCTCCGACCTCATTCAGGCTTCCCTGGTTCATTGACACTCATTCAGGGACCCGCTCTCCTAGGGAAGGTTGTTTCCATTGCAGGCCTGGGGCTTGTCCTCTGGCTTCTGCCCTTCTGTTCCCTCCATCACGAGCTGATTTCCTGGTTTACCTCTCAGGACATCGTTTAATTTCTTCTTTTCCACACTCCTGTGGATCTCTTTGAGTCACTTTCATGTGGGCAGAATCTTGGTTTTGACTGGACTTGAAGGCGGGGTGGAGGGAAGAGTTAAAGCTGACGCAGGTTGCAGATTCGGGTGACAGACTGGGGGCCAGTGTCATCCTGAGCTGTGAGTGTAACAATAGTTGCTGTTTCTGCAGTGCTGTGCTGGGGTCCTCAGCATCAGTAGCTCATTTTATCCCACAACGTTTTATGAAGAAAGTGCTAGTATATGTCCCCTCTGGCTGAATGGCAACTTGGATCAACTTATTTATTTTGTTTAATTATTCAGTTTCAGCTGACCAGTTTTCATTCTGTCCTTGCGACAGAATGTTCATGGTGTCCTTATTCTCGTCTCCTGCTGCTGCCGCTGGAGCCTAAGTGTGGAGAGAGGGAGACGAAGGGAAAGAAAGAAGCGTAATATAGTCTCTAATAAAGAGAATTCCCACGAACATATTCTGCATCCACGTTTTCTTATTCATGAGGATAACAAATTTTTAAGAGTTTTCCTAACAAAGAACATGTTCTCGTGACTGTATCCTCCTTATGTATCCCCGTTCCTGTCGCTCTCCAGACCCTCTCTGCAGCAGCAGGCAGCTGGGGAGGCAATAGTTGGTTATTTCATGAAATCCCGTTATGGAGACAAGATGAAAGCTGATCGATGAAAACAGAATACTTCAAAGAATCCAATGATTCGGCGGATTGCTCCTTTGGCAGACTGGGCTCTCCATTTGGCGTGGCTTTTGGCTAACTGTCTAGATGAAAGGACCTGGAGTCATTTTCCAGGTGAGGAAAGAGGACGTTGCTTGAGGTCACAACAGCAAGTGTTAGATCCACAGTTCTAAAAAGTTCTGTCTGAAAGAGAGCTGTTTTTTGTTTTTTGTTTTTTGTTTTTTCCATTCAGCAAGATAAGAGCACAGGAGAGAGGACAGGATAAAACTCAGGATGATTTCCCGGTGTCTCAAAGAACTGAATTGGGGTAAGCTGATTTTCAAGTGTCAAAAACTAAAATGCTTTCAGAGGCCAGGAAGGTGGGAAAATGATGAAGAGGGTAAAGGAATTAGAAAAATCTAATTTACTCTAAGAAAAAACTGTCCTGTCACTTGGTACCAATGACAGGGACTCAGTAGGGACAGGTGGGGACTGTGGTGAACTGTGTTGTAGACCCTTTGATTTTTCAAGAAGTTGTAGAAATCCTGATTTTGATCCCAAATCTCCCAAATTGTAACTGTAACTTCAAATTACTTCTAAACACCATGTAGTCCAATCTAAGCAAAACTACATGCTGGATCTGGTCTATAAATTTGCAACCTTCACCGTTGGTTGGCACGGAACTACCACCGAATGTAGAAGTTGGTCAAAATTATGAATTCCCCGTGGTGCTGCGGGGGTCTGCAAATTCTGATTGCGATGAAGACAAGAAATGACCTCAATACTTACAAGAACGTTTTGCCATCAAAAGGAAATCAATTTTGAATATTACAGCCTCCTTACGTAGAGTGAAGAATTTAACACACAGGCTTTGTTTTTGGAACCTAAAAAATCTGGTGTTGAGTCCCAGCCTCACCACTTACCCGCTGTGCAACCTTGAGCAAATCAATTGATCTCTGGGTGCCTTTATTTCTTAATATCTGAATTCTTGTGAGGTTCCAATGCAATAAGATATGAAAAGCAAGATAACTGGCAGATGGGAGCCTCTCAAGAAATGGTGTTTGCTAAAACAGCAAAACTGATAATTATCATTGATAATAATGATAATAATTATTATCAGTTCATATGTTTATAAACTCCAAGGAAAGTCCTAATGGCGCTTGGCTTCTAAAAGTTCTTTTCGGGGGTGATTTTTCCATGAGGATGGTAAGGCACTTTGATGTTACTGTCTCATTTTTTTATACTTACATCTGGAAGTCACACACCCCAGCACTTTTTTGTAGTTCTAGCCATAGTGCATTCAGGGAATTTAAGTCATCTGTTCCAATCCAGATGCAGTGGAAATTTCTGACACTTGACTTATACAGCATAAGGAACTCCAGATAGTCCTATCTGCTGGCCTTCGAGGGAAGAGTCACACTGAACTCAGTCCCTTCTCGTGCACACGGCTCCTTAATTCTGTTCTCCCCGCTTTCCAGGCTGCCACCTCTTATTGTGCCATTCAGCTTGGCCCAGTCTGAAATCACAGCGTTGGATGGGAAAGTGATTGTCCTATAGGCTTTCCTCCCAGAAACTGCACACACACACACACACACACACACACACGTACACTGTCCCCCACCCCAACCCCCACTGTGAGGCTGAATTGTCAGTACTGAGTGTTGGTAAGGGTATGTGTGGGAAACAGGGACCCCTGGGTTTTGAAGAGTGAGAAAGTCTCCCAACACAGTCCCAAGTTGCCCCCATCATCCCAGCAGAGGGCAAGCTGACCTGCCTCATCCTGTGGCTGGCACAAAAGACCACAGGCTTTGAGGCTTCCAGGACAGTTGATAGCAAATGTCCAGGACCCCTCAGCTCGTTCCTTGCTCACTCTCTCTCTCCCAGGGCTGCCTGTACCAGCTCCTGCCTTTCAGGTTTTGTACTCTAATTCTAGCCCACGCTCAGATCTGATATGATAGATCTGGCTTCTCTTGTTGCTCTTTGGGCCCTTGTAGCAGGTGCTGTGGGTGCCCCGCCCTGACCATTCCCCTGCCCATGGACCCCATGATTTCTAATTCTTAGCAGCTGCAAATCGCTGTTAGAAGAAGGCTTTTTCTGGCTACTCAAGCCCATTGAGTTGGTGCAAGGAGCAAACTGTGCTGGAAAGTTAAGCCCTGCCCCTCAGCAGCCCTCAGCCAATGGTGGATGGGAGTTGGGGTGAATTAATATTCCAACTTCCTCACTCATTGCTAGGGAACAACTTTGAAGTGTGTTTCACCCAGTCTCCCAGAGGTCCCTGATGGGACTGAACCCCAGTTGCTCACAGAGGTAACCTACACAGGAAAGCATCCAGCGTTGCTTCCTTCCCTTCCCCGACTCAATTCCTCACCGTCATACTGTGTTCCCCAAGATCATCTCCCCAATAAACTCCTTGACTTGGGGTCAGCTTCTGGGGGATTCCAGCCTGAGACAGACCTCTTTCTTACCCTGAAGAATATGATACTACCCACTAACCACCTTTCTGGGACAGACGCAGTATTCACCTCACATCAACTCCCTAAGGTGGGTGCTGTTACTCTCTCACTTTACAAGTGAGGAAACTGAGGACACAGGGCTAGCAAGTGGCTGAGCCAAGATTTGAACTCAGATCTTTCTGGCTCTAAAAGTCCTGCCTGTCCCATCACATGATACTCACCCAGTTCCTTCCATTCTGGACCTCTCCCCTGCTTGATCGAGACATGACTACCAGGACCGAAGTGGGCACGGTTGACCAGTGACTATGACACCAATTACTGCCACGAGTAAAGAGCAGGAAATTATAATTCGGGAATCAAACGTACCAAGACAGCTGGTTCCAGCCCACAAAGGCAGGCAGCACTATTATTTTAAGAATCCTCCTGGGCACACGAAAGCAACCTTTGTGACTGTGGAGGATGGCACAAGGATGGTGATAACCTCCCCATCAACGGACTGTGTAGGAAGATCCAATGGAAAAACCCATCTAGGACCCTCTCTTGTCTGCTACTCCTTGTAAGAAATAGAAGACCAACAATCTGGAGATGTAGCTTCTAATTCCATCCTTCCTTTTAATGTCTGCGTGAATTTTAGCTTCTTGCTTCCCCACAGTGGACCCCAGTTTCATGGGTTTTAGGTACTGAATCTATGAGCGCAGGCTGACATGGTCCCATCAAGTGCAGCAGGAAGGGCCAAGTAAATTTTAAGTGTCAGATGCTTCATTTGGATGTTTTCCCATGATGTTTGACCTATGGCTGACCCCAGGCCCAGCTTCATCCTGGACAGGGTAAATAAAATGATAGCCACTTCCCATCTCAGGTTCAAAGGAACCACATCATTGGCCGAAAATATATTTCTATTATGTGCTTGTTCTGGCCCAAGATGCAAGAAAAGATGGGTATTTATTCATGCCTGCATTCAAATAACCAACAACTATTTAGAGTATACCTTTATTCTAGACCCTGAGCTTGGCGCCATGGATATAAAAATAGGTACTACAAGCCCCTTGACCCCAGTGTCAGATGATGCTACTGGAAAGCGATGAACAAGATTGAGTATGATGGGCTCTCTGTTTCCCCCGAGTGATGGCCTCAGTGAGTTCCCCTCTACTAGAGAATAAGACGTAGCAGCTTGTAGAGGACGGTAAGCTCCATCTGCACTAGCTGCAACTGCTTCCAATATCGCAGAGGAGAGAGGGGACTCCCAGGACAATCAGGAAAGGCTTCATAGAGGAGGTAACATTTGAGCGGAGACTTGTAGGGTGCACAGGACTCAGCACTTGGAGATAGAAGAGGATGTTTTGGTCAAAGCAAATGTATGCACAGTCCCCCAGACCTTGGCCATGGTGCATATTGTTTCGGCTGGATGCAGCAGAAGCTATCTGAAAAGAAAAGAAAGGATGAGGGGAAAGGCTGGAAGCAACCATCCAGAACTTTTGGTCTAAATTCAGACAGAGTAGCGGGCAATTCTCTCAAGGAGACTTAGTTGATGAGCTCTCTCAGTGAGGGTTCTGGGTTACAAACTACAGAAATCGATTCCAACTTCCTGTGGCAAAAAGAAGAATTTATTAGAAGGATATAAGAAACCTTGCAGAACTGAAGGAGAAGCTGACCAACCAGGCTTCAGAAAATACAGTGACTAGGACAGCTAGAAGGAAATGATGGAAGGGAGTAATGAACAGTATATTAGGCAGGTTTTGCTGCAGTAAAGATGCTTAACAAAGTGTCCTTGAATCTCAGTGCCTTACAACAACGAACCTTCCATCTTTCATGGGCCTGGGGTTTGGCTGGGATGGCTTTAACTCAGATGCAGCTATGTTTAAGCGTATGATACGTGTCTCCTCATTCTCCTTGGACCGGTGGCTACCTGGGGCTTGTCTTTTTCATAACAGAAGGCAGTAGAGCAAGCCAAACCACAGAAGAGCATTTAAGGCCTCTGCTCCTCTCATGTCCAGTAATAGTCTATTGGGCAGAGCAAGGCCATGGAGAAAGAGAAGGAAAAATAAGAAGGTGGAAATCCATGAGAGGTGTATGTGTATGTTGAGACGAGGATTGTTTCAGGAAAAGATACTGTCACTATTACACAGGGACAGTTTGCCAGCAGGATTCCAACCCTGGGCGCCAGCCAGTCAGAGCCCCCTGCTCCCTTCAGAACTTCAGTATCTCCAGCTTTATCTCACTTCAGGCCAGGCATCCGCTTCTGACGATGGATGCAGAACACCCTGGAGGTGTTAATATGGTGCCCTAGCCCACAGTGTGGGAGCACCTCAGATGGTTTCGCACATTACTTTTCAGACCCAAATGATCAGGCCGAATGCCCAGGGAGCGGCCTTCATGTCCAAATTCTTAAGCGAAGCCTTGAGCCCTGTGGCCCCCCAGTATTGACCACTGGTTAACACCAGGGGTTTCCAAGAGATTAAGCTATCTGTCTTAGATCACTCAGGGGTTGAGAGGTAGGGAACCTAGAACTCTCTTTTCAAGTTGAAAAGAATCAGGATGGGGAGCGAAATTTCCAAAGACGGTACCTGAAGCCATCCCCCACCCCAACTCTGCATCAGGGCTTCGGACACTGGGGTTCCTCTGGGAAGACGTCTTGGCTATTGCATCTCACTAGGTACTATGCCTCTGGCTGTTCTCTGGTTCAAAGCTAAGACTTGTCATTCCAACTGCTGATTTTCCTCTCTTGGTCAGGCCCGAGGCTCTTGTTTCCATAAGCAGAGCCAGCCCCGGTTGCTAGGTGATGGCCTCGCTCCTGGTTTTGGAGGCAGCCGGGGCAGAAATGAACCAAAAAGATCTGAAGCTTCCACTTTAAAGACAAAGCACGAATCCTAAAAGAGGAAATAAGACCCTAAAGTAATTGGAGGGTTATATAACAACCAGCCATGGGTCTCACATCCTCCCCATCACCCTGCCAAGACCAATGGGATATATTTAAATGTATTTTTCGAAATCGGGACAAAAGTAGGAAGTTGAACTGATAAATATAGTTGGCTCTTTTGATTGGGAGAGGAAATTTCTAATTACGTCGCTTTTCTAAGCTCCATCAATCAGATCTACACCTTCATTAGCTTCTGAGTCATTAGTGGAACTTATTAAAGCAATTAGAGAGGCAGAGAACAGCAACCATCAGCATTTGTGACAGCTGCGTCGGAGATTTAAACTTTTCATTAAAATCGGACGGAGGCTCTTGCAAATCAATAAGGAATAGAAGAACATTCCAGGTGAAAAATGAGCAAAGAATGTGACTAGGCAATTCACAAAAGAACCACAAATGGCCAATAAACAAATGAAAAACTTTCCGAAATCATTAACGACTGAGGAAATACATTAAAACAATAATGAGAAAGCATTTTTAATCTATTAAAAGGTGAATATGTTAAAATGATATTATATATAGGATTGGCAAATATAGAGTAAATCTGCTATTTTCATACACTGTTGGTTGAAATGAGGTTAGAGAAGATCTTTCTGGAAAACTATAGGAAAACTGTATGGACACAGATCGAAAGTCTCTTGGCCAAAGCAATGTGGTGTCCTTACAAAGACGTTTACACAGCATTATTTATAAAAAAGGGGAAAAAGTTGAAAAAATATCTAAATGACTATCTAATAATGAGATATTAGTTAAGTAAAAAGAGCATTTAATTACATGTAAGTATATTGTGAAAGGAGGGAAGCCAGTTATAACATTTCATACACTTCATGAGTCCATTTTTGTAGAATAAAAAAGAAAATTGCTTATACGGCACTTTTGCAGAATATAGGAAGTTCTCGGTCGTCAGTCGATAGATTTGTGACTTGAAGCGAAACAACATAACAAAACCAGTTTTACCATTGGATAACTGATATAAACAAGCGTCGATTCCTGTGACAGCTCATCAATAACAAAACAGTGTTGAATGAACCAACATTATTTGAGGACCTGCTGTACTGTAAGCCGGAGTTCTCAAACTTTCTGGGTTCACGGAACCTTAATGTCTCAGTAATTCTCGCATGGAGCCCCTAGACACTGCCCCCCGCCAACCTTCCCCCCAGGTAAAAACCTGATGGTTCGATTTATTAAATAGTTGGATCCAAACGACTTAATAGTAGTCGTTTGGAATGTATTATGCAGACGTTACTATGTTTCTGTCAAATATTTAAAACACCCCACGGCCCCCCTGTTGGTTAACTGGAGCACCCCGGGGTTCCTCAGCACATACTTTGAAACTGCAGCAGCTGTGAAGCCAAAGGTTACTTGAGGTTAAGTTCTGGAACCCAGGCGGCCTGGTGGGAACCTGGGCTCTCTCATTTATGCCCTTCGTCTTTCCTATGCCTTCATTTTCTCACTTACCAAACGGAGATAACAACAGAATTTACGTCTCCGGGTTCTTGTGAGGCTTGAGAAATGGTGTGTATCTGGCTCTTGGCAAGAACTTGGTCAATATTAGCCACTATTGCCCTCCCAGGGGACTGTACTTTTATTTATTTTTTTATACCTTTTTGCATTTTCCAAATTTTACAGAGTGTGTATATATTACTTCTGGAATGAATACATTGCTGTGTTTGTTGTTGTTGTCGTTGTTTGTTGTTTTTAAATCAGAGAAAGTAGCGTCGTAAGCTCACCCTGTCCTGAGTGCCGTGCATGGCGGGACTGGGGACAGAATAGTTCGCACACGTCTGAAAGCAATCAGAGACACTCCCTGTCCTGCAGACGAGTGGTGCCGGGGTAATTTCACATGAAGAACACCCCTCATATCCTGCCTTGGGGAACTAGGGCTTCCTGTGAGCATCTTACTCTTTATAAATACTAGACGTCTTAGCTGCCTCCTCAACCCTCAACCATAGATCTCTCAGCCTTTGCCTCTGCTCACGCCGTGGATTGTGTCGGGAGCACCCTCGTCCCCTCCTTTGCCTGGCATGTTCTCATGCCCTGTCCCAGACTCCGGTCCCTATCTTGGGGAGTGTTTTGAATGATACTGGTTGGTTGAAGTTGAATATTTTTTTGCCTAGAGCACACCATAGAAGATGCTGTGTGCTTCATAGTTCTCCACTCTGGGAGACCATAATGTCAGGATGACCCTTCTGTCAAGCTGTCACATACAAGGTAAGGCAAGGCCAAGGCTAAGATCTGACCGATTCGATCAGTAAAGATACATGCCACATTAGGTTTAGACAATACCGCTTACGTAGACAGTGAAAGGAAGCGTGATCGAGGTTCCAGCTCCCCATTACCCTTGTCTCACATACCAGAAAGGATGACATTGACATAAAAGAGGCTGGATGTCTGCAAGGCATACTGTGGGCTACCTGGTTGGTGAGAAGCCAAATGTAGACCTCAGCTAAGCAGCGTTATGTCCTGCAGCCATAGTCTGAGGCAGGGAGGGGCAGGGGTGGAGCAGAAGGCCCCATGTCGCATCGGAAGCTGGAAGGTGATGAGAAACTTTCATGACTGCCTCCCACAAGAGACAGGGAGGTGAGAGGCAGATGGTCTCATGGCAACCCTCCTCCCTCTCCTCCCCCGTCCCCCGATACTGTGTTCTGACAAGATCGCAAGGCATTCAGCCAAGACCAGATCAGCTGGGGCTTGCCTGTGTGGACACATTCAAGGTCACGGCTGAGCAGCTTCCCTACATCTACCTGAGTGAGCCTAGGTTTAACTGCTGAGTGAGAGTGATGATGGTCTGAATCCCTCACCAGAAATGATCTCTGGGGTGGCCGTATGGCTCTGCGTGAATGAATTCCCCATCAACTGTTCATCCGATGATGGTAGCAGCAATGAATGATTCTTGCCTGTCAAGCTTTTTAACAGTTGGCAAATGATAGGTTTCTGTCTGCCATTCCACCCACATCTGTTAGCTGGCATTCTTCTGTGAAGTAAGCTTTCCCTCGGCAGCTGCATCTCTCTGGTTCCTCCAGTTAAGATTCTACTGAAAACGGGGATTAATGCTTGATTGTTACAACTGTTACAAGTGCATTTTCCAACTTTTTATTATTAAAAAGTTGAAATACACAGGAAAAATTGAAAGAATAATACTATGAATACTCCTATACTCATCAGTTAGATTGACAACCTGTCAACATTTACTGTATTTACTTGATCTCTGTGTGCATATCTTGTTTTTGCTGAGAGAAATTGCAGACATCATATTTCCTAATTATTTCAGCATGCATCTCCTACGAATAAGGATATTTTGCTACATAAACACATGCCTTTATAACTCTTAAGATATGACCCTAATATCATCCAACATCAGACTGAAATTTAAATATTCCCAATTGTCCCCCAAATGCCTTTTATAGCTGAGTTTTTAAAAAACAACACAAAAACCAAAATCTAATCAAATGCATTGCAATAGCTATGTCTATTTAGTCTATTTTATTCTAGAATAATCCCCTACCTTTTCATTCGTGCTACCGATTTTTTTAAGAATCAAGGCCAGTTGTTTTGTAGAATGTCTCAAATTCTGGATTAACCTGACTGTTTCTTTATGGCTCACTTGACTTGTTCTTCTACCTCCCTAGGTAACTTTTCTGACTAATTCTTGATTGGATCCAAGTTAAACATTTTTGGCATCCACATGTACTGCCATAACCTTCATATTGCATCTTTTTAGGGGACACATAATGTCAGATTGTTTCACTGTAAAGAATGCTTCATCTAGTCACTTAGTTTAGTTAGTGGCTATCGTATTGCTCCATCGTAAAAGCACTTTTTCCTTTTGGGATCAGTAAGTAATCTGTGGGGTAACACTTTGACACAGTGTGAATATGTTTTCTCCAATAGCCTTTCACCAAATGGATTCAGTATCCAAGAATAATTGTTGCCTGAATTGGGTATTACACTGGGGATTTTAAAATGATACTTTTCTAAGTCTGTACTTCCTTATCTGTTTATTAGCTGACTTTTTTCTGTAAAGAAAAATGAGCTTTTCCTCATTAGCTGGGGATAAACTAAAGTACCTACACACACAGAAAAACATGGTAAATTTTTTTTTTTGTCTTTTAATTATCAACTTTCAGAACAAGGACTTGACATATTAATTATCTCTAATGATGACAATAGATTATTTCTTTTTCTCCCTCTCTTCTAAAAATTATTACTATAAACTCATGTGTCTTTCTTTATTCAATGTTTTATAATAAATTGCAGTCCTTATTTTTGGGGAGTGCTCAAATTGTTTCAAATCTGACCCGTAGAAGATTCTTCGAACTACCTCGTGTGACCTGTCCCAGTGGACACCCCACCATGACCTTCATCACTTAAAATTCTTTTAACTAAAAAACCAATACACCAAGAGTGAACTCAAATGTAAACTATGGACTTTGGGTGATAATGACGTGACGACACAGGTTCACAGATTTTAGCTCTGCTGCCAGGATGTTGATAGCAGGGGAAGCTATGCACGTTTTGGGGGGCAGGGAGTATATATGAAAAATCTGGGTGCCTTCCCCTCAATTTTGCAGTGAATCTAAAACTGCTCTAAAAAATAAAGTATTTTTAAAAAATTAACTCATTAATTTTTTAGTCTAAAACATTAAGCAATTAATAATTATAGAGAATAAAGAATAAAATATAGAAGTTTTTTTTACCCTTTCCTTTGTTCTTCCGTCTTTCCTTCTTTCTCTCTCTCTTTCCCTCCCTTCCCCTCTCTCTTTCAACCCCTTCCTGCAGGGGACGGTCAAGGATACTACCACACCTGCACCCCTGGTGTGCTATGCAGGTGTCAAAAAAGAATGAGAAAGACCATATTAGCATGTGCTAATACGGAGTGATTGAAGGACATACTATTATAAACCAAGGTGCAGAATAGTGTCTATAGGATGTTATCTTTGGTAAAAGAAAAATATAAATTTATTACATATATATATATATATATATATATATATATATACACATACACACACATTTGCTTATTTTTATCAAAATAAACACTGGGAAGATAATCTGGAAACTAATAAAAATGGTTTTATTAGGTGGGATGGGCAAAATGATGGAGAGGATAGGGGTGGTAATGGGTTTCTCTGAAAATAGTTTGTATAATTTTGACTTCAATGACATAAAATTTTTACACATTCATAAAATAAAATTAAATAAAAAAGAAAAACTACAAACCTTAGAGTGGAAAACAAACTTGGCTAAAGGCACCCAACTGCATACCTAACATTTTTTTTTCAGACATCTCTGACGTGGTTCTCTGGCTAGATGTCCACAAGATAAGTTCCAAGAGCAGAAAGAACTTCAAGAAAATATTCAACTTCGCTTAGAAGTTTTATTAGTACTAGTAATAGTGGTGTTTGAATTTTGGAACACTTTTTTAGGTATGCTGTAAGATAAAGCAGAGAAGTGAATACTTGAAACTATTTAATGTATATCATAAAGTGAATAATTAAATATATTCTGATATTATCAGGAACCGAACATTTTCAGGTAAGAGAAAAGAGATGTAAATACGAAATAAAATAGATTTAATAAAAAAAACCTACATTGTGAAATTTAAATTGGAGTAAATATGAACCCATTACATATATGTATATGTATATATATATGATATTTATACCTATGCTATATACATGTGTGTGTGTGTGTGTGTGTGTGTGTGTGTGTGTGTGTGTATCTCAAATATATCAAGTCCGCAGAGGACTTGTTAGAGTGACTTGTCCCAGTTCTAAAACTGAAAAACCCACATCTTGGGAACTTCCTCAGTTACAAGTATAAAACATATCTATTTATATATTACAGTTGTATCTACTGAAAGGGCCTGGCAGCAATCACCGCCCAGTCAGCAATGAGCACACCCCACACTTTTGAACATCACTCCCTACTCAGAGCAACCACTGCTCCTTAGGAAAATGGTTGGTTCCAGGGCCGGGGTGGGGAACGAGGGGAGTCTGAAACATCTTCTTGGTCCGAGAAATAAGGAAATGCTTGGATTGATGGCGGACAATGTTTGCCTGGGGCTGGAACTTCAATCAGGTCCTCTAGAGGTATTGCTATTATAAACAACGTCGCAGTAACAACCGTCCTGCATATATTGTTTGGCATTTGTGGATGTGCGTCTTAAAGGTAGATTCCTGGCAGTGGGATTGCCGAGCTAAAGGATAAATGCACCTGAGGTTGTGTGAGAGGTTGACAGGTTCTCTCCACAGAGGTAGAAGTCGTGCTGTCTGTGTCCCATTATTTGCCCCCATACTTGGACATGACCCATCAGAGAAGAACATTGTATGCCAGACCTAGGAAGAAGGATGCAAACACTTCTGAGAAAGGTAACAAGTAACTGAGATTTATTTCCAGGGTATATACATGACTAACATTAGCCTCTTTCCTAAATAATGGTTTGGACAGTAGGAGAAGGGGCATGGAGGAGAAAATGCATTGACATCTTTGTAGGAGGCTTTAAGTCCAGACTTCTTCTGCTTCCCAGTTCCTCTCGGGCTTTCTGTCTGGGTTTCTCACACTCTGATACCCTCCTCAGGCGAGACAGCAGAGTCCAACCCTCCAACTCCAAAACTCATTCTCTTTCACCATCCAGACCTCCTTCACTAATTAACACAGGGCATTCTCACTTACCTACGTCTTCCCTTTTGGGCCCTTGGCTCCTTCAGGCTGTCGAGTCTGTACCTGAACAACACAAGGGGGCCTCCCTCCTTCGTCCTAGACCTTTCGCCTTTAATCTGGGCACCAGGCTTCTCTCTTTAGGACTCTCAATACCCAGGGGAGAACCCTTTTTCCACTGAGCAATTATGACATTTACGTTCTTATAGGGATCCCCAGATTTTATGAAACCCCAAACGAATCTGCAAGGAAATACAGCAATGGTCAGTACAGCCATTTCGACCCAAACATCTCATTCAACTATGTGCGGTTTCAGGCCTGGCTGTGGCCCCGCTAGGATGGGCCGTGTTTGTCTGACCATCAGGGCTCTGGACATAACCCTGTCTCTTCCTCCCACTCGAGAGAGCACGGTATCGGCCTGAATGACTAGACCGATGAGTAGTCAAAGGAATTCATCTCAAAGCGTAACGTTGAGTGAAAGAACAAGTTGCAAAAGGAAATAGAGGTGAGAGTATCTATTGAAGACTCACAAGATGATACATAGTTCGCAAAAATGCTTGTGCAGGACTAGCGTGAAGCTGGCAATCCTGGGAGAGCCGAAAGGTCGATGGGCTGGCAACCACTCTGGTTGGTGCCATGCGCCATACAGATATATTGATACTGTGTTTCCTTCCATCAGTGGCAAAGTGTGAAAACGATTATAGAAAAAATACACAAATGGCAGGCAGGGAGGAAAATGACACATGGGAGCCAATTGGGCTTTATCTGTAAGTTGCTTTTTTTCCTCCTCTTTTCTGTTCTTAAGGATATGGAAAAAATATGTCCAAATATTAGCGTTTGTTAAATGAGTATATATGGATGCTTGTTCTATTGTTCTCTCTATTTTTTTCACACAGTTTACATATTTCAGAATCGAAATATTTGTATGCATATGTATTTTAGAGAGTGAAAAGAAAGTCAGAATGAAAAGAGCGAGAGGATGACAGAGGGCAGTAGACTGACGACTTCTCTAATTTGTATAAAAATGGAAAGGGGAGGGGGAGGAGGAAAGCAAAGAGGAAATTTGTTCACAAACACCTGGATTTCAACTCCTTTGGTTACGAAGTCCCTGTAACCCCATGACTGTCTGTAGGGGGCTGGTAACACATCAGAGTGAAGTTAACCTCTAAGCCCTGACAGGGACATCTCCGGGATGAGAGCGGGAAGCACGGAAGGACATTGAGAGCGCCGTCGGCTGTTCCCATGATTACCCCTGAGAAGGGGTTGGGAGGGAGGGAGGGAGCGGTAGAGGACTTTTGTATTATATTCTATATAATGGTGCATTGTTTAATATTTTGTATTAAGAATAAATTAATGCATCGCTTCTTAAATTAAAATAATTTTAAGCGGTGAAGATCACGGAAGTGCAGGCAAAGGGCTTTAAAGGAAACAAGAAAGGCCTCATGGAGGACATGCAGGGCCCCTGAGGAGGAGGTGGGATCTGGAAGGCAGAAGTGGAGGGGAGAAGGGACCGCAGGGCAGAGGCGATGGAGGAGGTGAGTGGTGATGGCTTCAGGAGGGATGTATAAAGTCCCCCCACCTTCGAAGGACCTGGCACATAGGCTGGGACCAGATTAGGCTGGACTTTGATTTTTCAGACTTAGGAGTTTGGCTTCTGCCTGTCTCCCCTCCCCCTTTCCCAAATACTCAGACAACTGCATTGAGAAGCTGTGGTTGCTGGAGCAGACTCTGGCCCCACAGTCCTGAAATGATCTCGGCCGAGATGCTGCTGGGAGATGGGCAAAGGCAGGGGGCTTGTCTGTCATTCTCCATCTGTCTGCGGTGACCAGCCCCGGGTGCCGTGTTCCTGGAGAAAGAGGTGGGTGTGAGGAGGGGGGCGGGCAGGACAAGTGCGTCCTTACTGAGCCATGATCCACCGCTGGCCACATGGCTTAGAGCCTGGAACGAAACTAGGAAACCATTAAATTATATAATCCGCTAATTAAGGTAATTGTCTGAGCAACATTTTTCTTGCATGGTCATCAAAAAGAGGCATAATGAGCATAAAAACAAAAGGGTCTTTTATTTTTGCATTCATGTCTTAATCATCACTTTAAGTACCCCCGCCTGCTTGCTGTAATGACAGGCTGTTGGTACAGAAGCGAAGCTGGTTTCCCAGGGGACATGGAGTTCACATCCCTGCCCTGCCAGAAAGCTGGTCCAGTTCTGTTAGAAGCTTCTGGAATTAGGAACGCTTCTTTCTGTGCACAAATTTACTTGGATGCTTTTTGAGCACACGAGATGGATGTTTCAGAAAGCCAAGGGACGAGGCCTGGGGAGAGGGCTTTCCCTCCTGTCATGATGAGAGAGAAGTCGTATTGTAGTAGATAAACGAGGTGCTGTGGGGGGCGGGGGGGGGCGAGGGGATGGATGGCAGGCAGCCCAAGGTGACAACTGCTCTCTGCAGACAGGGTTCATCTGAGCGCTACAGAGTACAATGCTGGGGGCTGCCTCAGTAAACCTGGAGTGCTCTGGGACCCTTGGTAAGCGTCCCACTGGTGGCTGGCGATGAAGAAATAGGCACAGGGACACTTCAACTGTCCGCACACCGTGGAGACCTTGAACCCCGTGGAGACCTTGACCATTTCTGGGCATGAAACGGGGACCCTTACCGTGCTGGCCTGACTTCCATCCGTTGAAGGCTAGCCTTTCAGAGCCCACTCGGTCCTCAACCGGGAGGTGATGAGAAGAACTGGGAATTAACTTCTCCCTGGGCCAGCCCTTGAGCAATGGCTGACAGGTGTGGATAGCTCAGCTCCATCACCCCTTCCTCGGCCATATCCTAGAGGTCCTCTCAGGACTAAGCTCCAGTAGCCTACCGAAATAACTAGTTTCATAGCGCGCCCCCACTGGCTGGCTTCACTTGCCCAAATACCTTTCTGCTCTACCTTTTCATGTTTGTTCCACCTTCTATATTAACCTTTTGCACTTAAATCCCTGTCTCGCGGTCTGCTTCTGGGGGAGCTCAACCAAGACCCATTGTGGGAATCCTGCCGTGAGCAGCTCCATCCCCAAACCATCACACACTGGATCATTTGATTCATCCCAGCCCCTCCTTTTGACCACTCGGCCCTCTGAACTTGGCTGCAGGCTTTCCTCTGTGTTCTGCCTCCTTCGGGGTGCTTCAGGGGCTTCTATGGGCAACGGGATAGGTAGTTCTGAGGACCCCTCACCCTGCACCAACCTGAACAGCTCTGCTTTAAGCTGTTTTACATGTGGACTTAATCTGAAGAAGGGATGAGCTGCTGCTGCTGAACTAGCCCACCACTCGCCCCTACGTGGGGATCTGCTCTTAATGAGCCGAGGGTCTCCGGATTCCATGTTTACAAGCCGGCACCTTGGCCGGCCCCCAGGGCGTGGGGTGCCACCATGGAGGGCTTTGTGGGAGGTGTCCTACGGCTGCCACCCTGGCATCACATACCTGGCTTCACTTTTTGCTGCCTGAGCAAAGAGTGTGGTCCACTGTCACTTAACTCTTCCTAAGACAATCCAGAAAACATTTCTCTCCCTTCCTGTAGCTCCAGTCGACACGTCCACATCTTCCCTCTACATTTCTTCCAAACCGCTGAAATGGACCATTCACACTTCCTAATTTTCGGGGACACTTTTCTTACTTGGAGCCTGTGTTAGGCCAAATAGTGGTTCCCCCGTGACCCTGTATATGGCCACAGAGACTCGGCAGATGTGATTAAATTAAGGATCTTGAATGGGGAGATTTTCTTGTTTACCCAGGGGAGTAAAAGAAAGAGGCAAGAGAGTCAGAGACGATGCCATAAAGGAAGCAGAGGGCATAATAATGCCATTGCTGGCTTCGAGGGTAAAAGAGGATCATGAGCCAAGAAATCCACACGATCTCTAGAAGATAGAAAGGGCAAGAAAATGGTTCTAGAGCTTCTACAAAGGACTACAACCCTTCAGACACCTTAAATTTTAGCCCAGTGAGACCCGTTTCCAACTTCTGACCTCCAGAACTGCACAATAGTAAGTTTGTGTTGTTTTACGATCTGAATTTGTGGTGCTTTGTTACAGCAGCAATAAGAAACGAATACAGTATCTTTGCTTTATGCTGTTCCCTTTATCTGTTCCCTTTATGCTGTTCCCTTTATGCTGCTCCCTCCCTTCTCCCACCCCGAAGGCCGCAAAGCCTTCTACTCTTTCCATGTCTGGCCCAAGTGCCACCTGGTACCATGGACTTATCCCTGCCTCTGCCCTCATTGGTCATCCATCCCTTGGGAAATCATCAACACCAACCCTAGGTCCCACAGCCCCAGGCTCAGCGTTTGGCCTTTAAACACTGCAATCAATAGAAACAGGTTTTCCCTTTAACACATCTGGACTGTTTTGAAACTGACGTTTTGAAACATTTTACTAAAAATAGAGGGAAAAGAGGAATGAACTCTCAAAACACAAGTATGAAAAAATTAATGATATATTCAAATATAGTTTTTAATCTTAAAAATCCAGTAGAAGCAGCAAAAATCTCATTATAGCCCTAGAATGTTCTGCTTGGAACAACCCTGAGGTATTCTCTGGCTTCCTGCCCTCCTCCCTGTACCGGCCCCTCTTGGAGTTACCCCAGGCCCTCTGAAGCCTCGTCCCCTGTCTGCTGGCTCACATCTCAGAGACTCCGTTGGCTTACTCAGTCCCAGTCTGAGGGTTTCAGGCAGGTGGCAGCCTTGGGAAGTGCTCTCCTGATGCTTACAGCGGCTGGGGGTGCTATGTAACTTATTGTCTAAACTGGGACACTTTTGATAGCGAAAGGGGTTATTAATAATTGTGCTTGGAAAATAGGCATAAACCTAATGGTCATGGCAAACCAGACCATTTGGTCACCCTGGCAGTGAGTGGTCTGGCTCTTCCTGGGTCATCTGAGGACCCATCTGAGAGTGGTCTGGGCTGTGAGCCTCTCCCCCTACACCTATATACTAGAGCTGATGGAAAACAACCCCAGCCTCACAGTAACCACCCAGACATAGGAGACGGACTGACAGCCAGACACTAAGAGCAAGGTTAACCTGTGTTCTAGAAAAACCTGTGCTCAGGCAAGCCTGGCAAAGCTGGCTTACTAAAAATGAGCAAGTTTTGCTCTTTAAGTGCAGGACTTCTCACAACGTTTAATCTCCTAATGTGAGTCGCGAAGCTCCAAGAAGAAAATACAGTATGCCATGTGTCCCGAATTTATTTTCCTGTGGCGCACACCCCCCTGAGCATACATACACATGGCTCCCTTCCAGAAATCCTGTATGGCCCCTTCAGGGATAGTCTAAGGCAGATCTGAAGCATTAGAGTAGCTGGTATTCTCTGATTCAGAAATTCCCACTTTCCCTTCACTTAGGAATGCTCCAGAGATGGGTGGCCCATCCCGGAAGGGTCCTTGTGATCCTGTCAGTCATCCTCCTCCGGATGTGGTAGGAAAGTGTGCAGGGGACGGAGGGGCACTTCTTAGGCAAGAGCTGAGTACACACTGGTACCAGGTAAACTGCAGGCAGAGTCGGAGCAAGGCTCTCTGCCTCCTGGGTGATGGCTGCTTTAATAGTTGCTTTTATCTTTTGCTAAGAAACCCAGGGGAAGGTGATAACCCAGGGTGGGGTTTCTGCCTCCAGCCTCACTCTTGGTCCTGAGGCCCTGAAGATAAGACTGCCTCTTATCACAGATTTATTTTTACTGTCTTCCAAGCCCTACACAACAGCTGTTTGTAGGTGGCGAACATTGAGTTGAACATTGATTTTACTTTGGAGGAGCCAAAGTCCCCGCAGTCTGCACGTGACAGTCTTCATCCATAATGCATGAGGCTGGAGACCCAGACAAAGGGCACATTCATGCAATGGCTTGTGGGAGTTGATGGCCCATACAGGAACAATGAGGAGCATCTTCTCTTGTAAGAGTGAGCATTTATCATCACTCTGTTACTGTCATCGTCCTAGGCTTTTATTCCTGTGCAATTTTGTACCTTTCAGAGCTTCCTGATTAGAAATGAATGAGATTCAGCTAGGAACAGCACATACCCAAGGAATCAGAGGATGGGCGTGAGGTGCCGGGCAGGAAATGGAAAGATGTAGGCCTCCCTCCAGTTTTCTTTGCCTTAACAGCTCTGCTAGTTTTTGTTTTACTCTATAAAATAAGATATTTGAATAATATTATAATAATCGGATGTCTGGTACACCAAAGTTTACCCACCCAAACTCGGATAAGCATAAAATGTAATTTTCTTCGTGTGTGTGTCTGCGTATATGCATGCATGTGTGTGAAAGCTATATCTATTTCTATTTATTTATTTGTTTGTTTGTTTGTTTGTTTGTATTTGGATGATATGTAATCACATCTTCTTTTAGCCATTTCCCTCTAGGGGCAGGAAACATTTACATTTACCAATTAAGGCTAACTCTATATCTTCTAATTTGAAAGTAAAGTCTCTTTTGTGTAAATATTCCGTTAATTCTGAGTTCTAACTTCCTGTCTGGAATGATGACGCTCACCTCTCAAGAAGTGTCTTCACCTCTTTTCCTTCCCAGGGGAAATGCAAATGAAAACCACAACGAGATACCACTTAACATCCACTGGCATCTAATCAAAATGACAGATAATAACGAGCGCTGGTGAAGATATGGAGAAGCCGAAACACTCACACGATGTTGATGGGAAGGTAAATGCTGCAGCCACTTTGGAAAACAGTCTGACCGTTCCTCAGAAGGTTAAACAGACAATTACATGTGACCCAGCAATTTCACTCCTAGGTCTCTACCCAAGAGAAATAAAAACACATGTCCATGTGAAAACTTGTACACACATGTTTAGAACACTGCTATTCATAAAAGCCAAAAAGTAGAAACAACTCAAATGTTCATCGACTAATGAATGGATAAAGGAAACGTGCACCCATACAGTGAAGTATTCGTCAATGAAGAGGAATAAAATACCAATTCGTGCTGCATGCTAAGTGAAAGCAGACAGGTGCCAAGGACCACATATTTATATGAAATGTCCACGATAGTCAAAGCAGTAGATACGAAAAGTAGATTGGTGATTGTCTGGCACTCGGGGGTAGGAGTTGTGGGAAAATGGGGAATGCCTTCTAAAGGATATAGGATTTTGTTTGGGGATGATGAAAATGTTCCAAACTGGGATGATGGTTGAATCACTCTTTGAATATACCCCAAAACCATGGGCTTATACAAGTGGGTGAACTTTAAGTGGGTGAACCATTTAATATAACTCAAGGAAACTCTTCCCCGCCCCCCCCCCCAAATCTGACGTAAATCTGGTAGAATAAAAACTTGAAACTGCTTGTGGCCATATTTGCCTATTTCTGAATAAAACCAACCCAAAAGCAAGCAAGGGCAAAGCAGTTGGAAAAAGTGTCCTGCAGATATTATTTGAGCTCCTGATTCAGCCATGAGTGAAGTCATGTAACCCCTGGACTTTTTCATTACGTGAATTAATTAATTCCTTTGTTTTATTTAATACATTTTATTCGAATTTCTCTCACAACTGAAAATATCCCGACTTGTGTCACAAGACGGGCGACCTGTCTTTATGGGGTTTATTTGGTTTTGAATCCAACTCTATTTTGGAACTTGACTTCCACAATCTTCTCAGTTACATAAACCCTAGTGTGGGTAAGAGGTGTCCAACTTGGCACACAGGTGTTGTAGGTCTTGAAAAACATCTCTAGGTCCTGGAAAAAATCTCTCAAGAGCCCATTCTCCACCCAGGTCTGAGCGGGGCTGGGTGCGCCATGTCCCAGGGACTCATGGTCACACGTTGCCTTATAATATGAGGTTGATTGGGATTGATTAGCTGAATTTGACTATTCCAATTTCCACCACTTCTTATTTGAAAATGTATCAGACACTCAGACACAAAGTAGAGACTAACCGAACTCATTAAAGTCACAAAATGTTTGGTTTGGGGACAAAAAGTTACACAAAACCCAGTTAGTTTCTGAAAAAGCTATGTAGAAGTTATTCAAGTTATTCAATTTCATGAAAGCAAGACCATGAATATAAATGTTTAAGATGGAAGAAATTTAAGACATTATTTGGCTCAGGGGCTTCTATTTTACAAACTGAGTTAAAAAAAAAAACCTCCCCAAAACAAACAAACGAAAAACCCATTTCCCTTCCTGTTCATTTGAAATAATAGCATTATGTTCTTATTTCACTCCAAATGAGCCTAAGGTGGCACGAAAAACCAGATGAACGTGGTCGGCTGTGAAAGGTGCCATGGATTGGCCATGCGATGATTATTCAACAATCCCACTTTCTTATTCAAGCCAAACATCATCATCTTATTACAAGTCACTTCAGAGCAGATTTGAAATCATATTTTAAAATTTAATTATGCAGTTTGGGTTTCTCAGGAAGTGAGGATGTGAGGTCGATGTGAGGCCGCTGACAGACGGGCAGTGGTCAGGCTCGGAGAGCGGGGAGAAAACAGAGAAAAAGAAAGGTGTCTGGAGTTCAGGAGGCAAGAAGAGGCCAAGGTCAGTCAAGGGTGGGAGAAGTGAGAGGCACGAAATCCGTCAGGTCTTGCATCCGGGGCTTCAGCCAAGGCAAGAATGAGGGAGGTTGGGAAAGAGACTAGAGAACGAAAAAACTAGGGATCTGGACTAAGGTCTGGGTCAGCAGACATCAGGAAGGGGACAGGGGGCTTGGAACCAGGTGGAGCTCAAGGACTGGAGGAAGGAATAGCAAAGCTCTGCCCTTGTGCCGAGAGCTGCCTGTCACAGGCAGGAGTTCCTGCCTGGGCACGGAGTGAGAGGCCAGTTCTTCCTGCACCCCAACCTGGCTCTCCTGGCTCTTCCCGCCTTGACTTGGCCTCACGGCCCCAAAGACTGGGGTCTGGGTGCCTTGGCTTTGGACCTGGCACCTGCATTCGGAAATCAGCATCTGCCCTCCAGGACAGCTGCCCTGCCTGACGGAACTCTGCCCTCCACTATAACTCACCCCAAAGCTTGGAACCGGAAACCCGCCTCTTGTTCTTCTGTCAGAACTGGTCCCAGCCTTCCAGGCACAACCGCCACCACCTCACCACGTCCAGGAGCTTGCCTGGCCCACTGCAGCTTGAGGGAACAAGCTCAGGCCATGATCAGAGCTGCTCCTTTAGCCCCTAGATTGCTGGCGAGTGTTAGTCACCTGATTTTTGCAAATGCCTTGCCTCTCAACTCTTGCCTCTAGAGTAAAACGACCTTAAAAACACTTTGCCCACAGCTCTTATGCAATGCCAGGTATCCATGTCCTTGATGCGCAATAAATGTTTCCACTGAGCGAACGAGGCCACTGGGTAGAGTTTTCTTTTTAACTGGCTTCCTAGCCAGATTGAAGGAGGCTTTTGCTAACAAGCTGTTCTAAATGATTTGTATTTCAGTATTTGGACCTGCTTACTGGGCTGTTGGTAAAAATAAAACCCAAGGGAGCCTTTTAAGTAAAGGACCCAATGTTTAAAGTCCACGGTGAAAATAAAATAATGAGTACCCTGGAGGGATCTTGAAGTCAGGGCTGGAATTTCAAATTTGGTTTAATTATTTTCTGTCCAGCTTGAGAACTATGAAAAGCAACTGCAAATTTCCCTTAAATGTAATAGGCATCCTCAAATAAGGGGATAAAGGACTTTCCTGGACTAGAGACACATGGGGAAGGATGTAAATTTGCTTAAAAGTGAAGGATGGATGCAGGTAATGGGCAAACGAGGATTTTTTGGTATGTGTTTGAAATTTTACTTTTGTGCGTGTTCAAAATTTTTCATAATGAAAAGTGAAAGTGAACCATAAAATAATCATAAATGATCCCAACTTGTTAACCATTATACTGTTCACTGCTGTGGCTTCAGAATCTCTCCATGAGCTGACATGGTGGAGAAGGGAGTAGGGGAGGCTTTGGATTGGGGAGGAGGGGGCAGCAATTTGGTTGTCATGGTGACAGGTGGGTTAAGGAACTTGTGTGAAATGTGTTCGCATAGCAAGGGCACTCTTTTTACTTAGATGGTTTGTTCGGAGTGGCCTGGTGATTGGCTAGTGGCGGTTATGGGGTAGGGGATGGTAAAGTCCCCAAAGACAGTCTAATCCTGGGGGCCTTCTGTGAGTTCCTTCTTGGGGTCAGAAAACTTCTGACATTTGACCTGCTCCTGCATATTTCGGGGTCTACAGGAGGAAGAAAAGAGGAAGAGAAGCAGCCAAACCACAGCTGCTGCTTCCTGCAATTCTGGTGGGACTTGGTTTACTCCAGTGGTCTAGGCTGTTCTCTCTCTATATGGCCAAGCACTTGACTCAGAGTTCAAAGAGTAGTCGTTGATTGATTAATTGATTGATTGACTGATTAGTTGATGGTTTTTGCAGAGCCATGTTATTAGGGGAATTGCTTGAGAGCACACAACTAGCTTAAGGCTGGGCACGCTGGATAAACAGTCATGTCCTCCCTCCGACCCCGCACATTATTTATTCCTTCTGGATATCAAAACTGCATAGAACGATGCCTGGAAACAGGATTTTTTTTCTCATTTCTGTTTCCTTGCTTTGCTCTGTTTAGATTCTGGACTTAGTATTTCTTCAGCAGCTTAAATTTTAAGAGTAGTTTGGGAGAAAACTTCTTACTTAGATGCTACCTAAACTCTGCAACCATGTATATTTCCCTAAAAAAATTATGCATAGTTGAGCAATTAACGCAGCTCAGTTGCATCCTGAAGATGCAAAGTGAGTACTATTCACTTATAGTAAATATGGGAAATGCACACCTAAAAGCCACCAGGTCATTTACCTGCCTATAAGGGGACCTGTCATTTCAACTTTCATGTGCTTATGATTCTCAGCCCACTTCCCAAGACCAAATATCTCTCCCAAGTTTTAGGTCTGCATTTCATTGGTCTACTAGGCATCTCCACTCTAGGATTTTTTTCCACAAGACTCAATTTAGCATTTCTAGTGTTGAATTTCTTTTGCTCCAAACTTGTTTCTATACTACTTGGCTTGAGAATTGGCTAAGTCAGAACCCTGGTATCATCACTCTGGCCCCCACTTTGTGGTCCCATGCTCAGTCAATTTTGTTTCCTCGAGAATCTATTTACTCTCTTCAATCTGATGACCACTGATGGTTAAGACCTTCATCATCTCTCTACTGGATCCTGACAACAGACTCACGGCCTGGATGCTTCTGAGAGAATGGATTTAGAGTACTCCTTTGAATGACAAGAGGATAAATAATCTTAGGAAGATAGGCAAGGGCCAGGTCACAAGTGGCTTTTGGTGCCATGATGGAAATTGGGTTCGGTCTTTATCACAAGGGGGATGTAAGTTCCTTAGCCAAGAGAAGGACACGGTGACACTGTCCTAGATGTCACAGATAAAAGGAGGATCAAGTAGACCACCTTGGTCCTTGACTTCAGATAGTCTCAAATGGGTAAATTAGCTCTGCAAAACTTAGGAACCCTTGCTACCAAGAAGTCTGGGAAATGTCGTTTTTAGTTGTCTAGAGGCTGCAGGACAGGAAGGAATCTGAAGAGGGTGGGGTATGAGGGCTTTTTAGTGAGTCTGTCTACAGTTATCGGCCCCCATAAAAATGGCTTTCCAAACTCTTCCAGTGAAACTTTCAAGAAAGAAGGTAAGAGAAGAATCAGATAAAAACCATGAAAAGTGTGAAGATGAAGCCTAACGCCACTCTCCACAGTTCTGACGTTTCTTTGATGTTTCGTGTTTTAACTTTAAAATTAATGTTGAGATTGCCTTCTACTCCATAATAGTTCTATGTTTGTTTACATAAAATCATGGGCTTTTTTTTTCTTCCCCCTGTAGTTTTCTGGAAAAGTCGGTGCTCCAGATAAAAGCAGCGCATTAATGTGACAACTGCTCATACTCTTGGGACACAGTGGAGTTCCATCAGAGGTGGCTCCACTGGCATGAGAAACTTGGAATGAAGCCAACGTGACAGGGGTTTGAGACATGCAGGTCCCTGGGGCTCACCCAGACCCCAGCAGCACAAGCAAATGAAGTCGAGAATACCTTAGTGCTGAGCTTTCCACTCTTACCTTCTATAATCAGGTAAGAACCAGGTAGGAGGAGCCCACAGGTGGGGGGACATGCTGTTCCTTGCTCCTTCCCACAGGAGCTAGGGAAGGCAGAATGTCATGGGTACTCGTTATCTCTACTACCTTTCATGGGCCATTTCTCTGGTATCACATAGCTCCCTATCAGTGTGCAAACAAATTCTCCCTCTTTCTATAATGGTGACTGCTTCCTATTTGTAATTCTCAAGCTCTTACCTGCAAAACATTAAACGGTCTTATTAAAGCTTGTTTAAAGATGTCTTCCTTTGATAAAGTGGCAATTATCGGGCCTATGGGTTGTATGGCAGGATCATTTACCATCTCACAATCAATGAGATTGACTTAGCTTCTGAGCACTATGGATCTGAACGTTTTCCAGCCAATGATAGCATCACCAAGTAGTGACCAATCATTGTTATTACGATGGTTAATAGATGAACCCTTGGCAGCAATGAGATTCAAGAACACAACAGTTCCCTAGAGTCCTTCCTTTCAGCCTTAGGATCGATAATTGAAAATAGCCCAGATCCTGAGTCCGCAGTTCCCATATCTCCGCTCTGGGAACCTAAGGGTATCTTTGTCGATGCTATCTAATCGTCTGGTTATACTTTTTTAAAGGTACATCTCTTGGATCAAAAGG
Organism: Pteropus medius; assembly: GCF_902729225.1. Classification (NCBI taxonomy): domain Eukaryota; kingdom Metazoa; phylum Chordata; class Mammalia; order Chiroptera; family Pteropodidae; genus Pteropus; species Pteropus medius. The sequence goes on along the minus strand of NW_024349803.1, from coordinate 15,962,601 downwards.
ATCATATACATCCACTGCAGTATCTACAGATCCCTAGAAACTGATGAAAAGTTATCTTTTAAAAATTCGTAACTATTGTCGGAAAGCAAGAGAGGATGCCATTAGTGGAAAACTGTGAGGTTTGCCCAAAAGTCAGAAGGCAATGAGACCATATTGAAGGAGGAAACCAAATCCCAAAACAGGCAAGGGAGAGAACTCTCACAAAGGAGGAAGGTACTCTCGGGGGAACTCCAGCGGGAGAGGCTGGTACAGAGATCTGAAGGGTTCCGGTGGGCATATGGCAGGAGAAGCAGCCGGGTGATTCAGGCTCTCTTCCGCATTCCACTGCTTATGTCAGCAACGGGTGACAATGGTGTCATTGTTCAGGCGGGAGCGGTGAGTGTAGATGCTTAAGTCAAAAACCAAGCAGTGCTCTTCACAGCTGAGGACTCAAGAAAAACCAGTGGCCCTCACATCCAGAAATCTGGACCCTCCCCAGGCAGCTGCGTGTGGCCCCTGGCCTGTGTCCTTGATAACGGGCTGAGTAAATAATACCACACGCATTTTTCAAGAAAATTCAAATGCAAACATGAACACGCAACCAACATTTACAATGATCAGAACCTGACCTAACCTGTGAAAGGGTCTTTCAGCCAGCTGCAGAGTTAGGGGAGAACTGTGTTTTAGGATTGTGGAAAAGAAAAGCACATTCAGAAAATAGTAAATAATTGTAAAGAATTGTGTCAGAGGGCGAGGGTGCCTGTTATGGGACAGGCAGAAAATGCAGGTGTAGACCATTCGGGGGTGGTGGTGGGGGGGGCGGGCAGACTTCGCGGGCTGTGCCAGGGAGCTAAGCCTTTCTTACGTAGGTTTAGGAAATCACTGAAAGCTTTTAAGGAGGGAGATGGCATGATTAGACTTATATTTTAGGAAGAATCTTCCAGGAGCATTGGCTGATTAATCCCATTGACAAAGCATTTCAAACATGACTGCAAATCAAACCAGACACCATCCAACTAAATGAGCCAGGAGGAAGAACAAGTTAGGTCCAGAAAAAATATTGCAGCCATGTCAGTTTAAAATATATACGGACTTAAGAATTATGGAGTAAGCAGATCTACTTAAGACTAAATGGGAAGGACTTTTTCTACTCGTTTCTACTTCCAAAACCTGGGAGTCCTGCTAGGGAAGTTCTGCTCTGGGAGACAGCGCCGAGACGTCATCCGACCTCAGCACTGAGCCGGGGGCGCCAACCTGGTCAGGAGGAGCCCTGCCTTAAAGAGGCCCCCAGCATGTTGCTGGGAGCCTGGGGGACCCTTACGACAAGCTGCAGAATCGCTTGCTTTCGCCGAGGACATGGCTCGCTTCTCCCTTTTTCTGTTTTCCTGAGCGGCGTACTAGAAATAGTCAAGCACAAAGCACGGCCTAGCGGACAAAGAATATGATGTCTGTGTTCACGAAAAATTCACCCCTAATTATACCTCTGGGAGCCGGTGGGAGTTATGAAATAGTGTGCCCAGGATGTTCATCTTGTTAGTAGATGCCAGCCACAGGGTACTTATTTTCTGTGCCATTTATAAAGCCTTTGCTGGACAGAAAGAGGCTGCTTGCGTCAGTCCATGGAATTATAAGATATAAAGAATATTATGGTAATTCTTCGGGATGATTTTCATTTAGTATCTGCTCTATGAGAATCCCTTTCTTCCTGTTAGTGCAGTATTCCAGCGAATGCAGTAGTCAGCTTAGCGGGATGTTTCAGTAGTATGTGCACTAACTTTGGCTCAGACACCAGCGCTACATTTGCTGCCATGTAAAGGTTCGTGAAGGAAATCGTTTTTAAATTTTATTTCTGGCTCTCAATTTAGGAGCGATAGCTCCACATCACATGGCCTGACCAATATACAGAAAGTCATGGTTTTTGACCTGGCTGAGATGGGCAAAGCTCAAAGAAAGTTTTCCGGTGACGTGATCAGACCAGATCCCCTTTTTCCAATATGAGGACCAACTTTAGGAAAGCAAATGGCAATCAGGTGAGGTAAATACAAAAATGAGAAGAAAAAAACTAGCTAGTTTTTGTCCTTAGAAAGACAGAGAGTATGTTTTAGGCCAAGATCCTTTGGCTTAAAACCGAGTTCAGAAACTCAGCTCCAGGGCCTTTCACCAGAGTCTCTGCAGGTTGAACCACACGAAACTCTTGATATTCTGTTTCTGACCTGCAGACTCAGCTATTTCATATGGTTCATCTTAATGCTTTAGGAGCAACATCAGATCTACACCCCGGCACTTGGCACAACCTGCAATCGCCTTAACTCTGAAGCCTTGAACTCCCTGACCGAAGCCTCCCGTCCTTCTGAGCCTGTCACATCCTCACTCCTACCACAAATCCACGTCTGCAGCCTAGACCCGTTTGCAGATCTTCAGGCCCCTAGATCGAAAGTCCCCTGGGCATCTCCACAAGAAACTTCTAGTTACCTCAGTGCGATAGTTTTAAGAACATGTCCATGAATTCTTTGAACCCTTTTCCTTTAAGAGGTAGAGTCTATCCTCTCTATCTTGCATGCGGACGGAACTTAGCGAGTCGTTAATGAATAAAATGAAGAAGCAGTGTGCAGCTTCTGAGCTTGGGTCTTACAAAGCATTGTGGCTTCTGTCTCGGTCTCTCTCTTGCTTGCTCTCTCTCCTTCTCTCTCTCTTTCTGTCATCACTCTAGGGGAATCCAGAGTGCTGTGAGAGGCTCTGTGGAGAAGCCTACGCGGTAAGGAACTGAGTCCCTCAGCCAACAGCTATGGGAGCGAACCATCTTGAAAGTGGAAAGTGGGTCCTCCACCTCCAGTTAAGCCCTCAAAACACGACATGTTTGGCCAACATCTTCACTGCACTCTCATGAGAGACACTAGACAGAATCACCCAGTGAAGAAGTCTACAAATTCCCAACCCACAGAAAATGTGAGATAGTAAATATTAGTTGCCATAAGCCAGAAAGTTTGGGGGGGTAATTTGTTATACAGCAATAAATAACCAATACATCCAGAAACGAGAAGTCCAAATTTCAATTCTCCATTATATTAGTTTCCCAGGGTTATTGTAACAAATTACCACAAGTTACACTTCAACCCAGTCAATCACTCCAGGAATCCAGAAAGTTTTCAGATCGTCGCATTTTACTCACTCTGAATGTTAATTGGTAACTGAGGTTTGTAGACTTTACAGCTAGACACCTCTGATCTGTCCCATCCTGTCCGTCCCCATTGTCACTGCCTCAGTTTAGGTCCTCACGTCCTTGTAGCTGGATGACTGTAATTGCCAGGTGATCTCCTCCACTTGCATCTCACTCTCTCTGCATCCAGAGTGATTTTTCTAAAGCTTGTCATGTCACTCTCCTGTCTACGAAATGCCCATGACTTTCTCCTGTCCCACCTTTATTGAGATACACCCAAATGTGTTTAGAATTCAGCTTAAAAGCCATCTCCTCCTAGAAGCTTAAAAGCCATCTCCTCCTAGAAGCTTAAAAGCCATCTCCTCCTAGAAGCTTAAAAGCCATCTCCTCCTAGAAGCCTTCTTTGAGTCCCCAGGGAGATTCCGATGCTTCCTCTACAGCCTCCCCATGCAGTGGTGTAATTCTGAATCCTTCCTTCCCTATAAAAGCTTCCATGAAATTCTAGAACCACGTCCACATCCAGCCACCTCTTTATCCCTAGGATTCTACAGTTTGTACCAGGCACCAAGGGGTCTCTGAGGGGCGAATAGGTGGAAACCTCACTCGGGCTCCAAGTCTGTCTCCTGACGGCCTCTTTTTTGCAATTCAGCTGCCCAAAGGGGGAGCTTTTAACAATATCTATGTCCGCCCCAAATAGGCGTTTTTTAAAATTTTCCTTGTGTGCTCACTGGGGCCCTGCTCACACTTCTGGCCAGATAGGAAAGGGATGAGGTGACAGGTGTCGAGATCAGTCATCATTATCTCCTTGCCCCTTGTCCAGGTAGATTGGGATTAAGTTCCCTCATCTGGAAAACAGCCAAGGGTAAAAAGTCTGTACTCTCCGATGTGTATCAGTTGAATAAAGTCTTTAATCTCTATTTGAGTCACTTAAATAACTTTCTTTTGACACCTGATACTCAGAAAAAAGTGGTCCTAGAATGTTATTTGGGTGGTTCGTCCCCAAAGCCATCTTTTGGCAAATGTCCCATGGTATTGAGAGAGGGCAGGATTGGCATCTCTCTACCATGGCATTGGGCTTTTTCTGACCTTTCTTTACTGAGCAACTAGCCGTATAGGACGGGAGAATTTGAGGTTTGCATGTATGAGTCAGTGAAACCAGATGGAGCGCCACGGTGATACCTGTTCACCCCGTCTCAGACCCCATCTGCAAGGAAAGGAGGTGGGTGCAGAAGGGACAGGGGATGAGAAGTTTAATATCCTTGGTTGTGTGATGAGTATACATTTTATCTCATGAACTAAGGAATTCAAGAACTAGAACCTTCTTTATATTCTATGACTTACCTAATTTCTCACTCAATCCTCTTTCTGTTGGGCTACAAGGAAAACAACCTCCGTCCTTCCTGGAAATCTCCACCCTCTAGGTGGTCCCCAGTCCCAGGATCTTGCTGAGTCATTGGGGTAGGGGAAACCTATTTGGTCCTTAGTCATCGCTGCCCACAGGGAGTCACGATGGCATTTGTCATTCTGTCTTTCTGACCCCTTCAGGCCAGGCCGCTCTTGGCTACACCTGTGCTGGGAGCCTTTCTTGAATGTGTCTCTCTCTGGGGTCTTGCCACCTCCCAGCAGGGCTGCTAGGATATAAGGCCGTGCCCCCTCCATTTCCGGGACCATGGCCTCACTCTTCCTCCTTTTCTTCCCGGCCTGGAACAATCTATTTTCAGTGCGGGGAGAATCCTCTCCTTTCATGTATCTTTGCCCATGATTATTTTCAGAGATTCGCTCTGAAAGCAGGACTTTTAGAGTAAGTCTATTTTCTGACTTGCCACATGCCTCCCCTGAAGCAATGAGCATCAAGCTGACTTAAATGAGAAAGGAGGAGGGGGGAGAACAGATGGAAAAAGAGTATATATACTTTTATGTATCAGTTAGAAAGTTTGCTTTCTCCCTGCCTTCCAAGTCATCTGCCCGCGCTGAGGCTGGCAGCCTGAGGTTTTGAATTGGCTGCTTGGGTAATGCTGCTTGGAGCTAAGGGTGGGGTCAATCCCAACTCTTGGCTTGGATAAAGTGAGTGTTACCATAAAGGAGGGGTTCGGGGAGCAGCAAACACTTGGCAGTCTTCTGCAACCTTTCCCCATCCCACAATGACTAGATGCTTCTCCTCTGTGCCCCCAGAACACTTCGCTTTATTGCCACAGACCAGGGTCTACTGCAATGGCAGCTTCCTTTCTGCCTCCCTCTCTACACAGAACTCCTGAGCTGAGCACCTGTATTTGTTCATATGTGCACTTTAAGCTGTTGGAAGGTAAAGGCTGAGTGAGGAAATCTTAGGAACATCATGGAGCACCTGTGCCTGCTGCAGGTGACTGGCTTGCTGTGGGGGACTGAAACCTGGGTGTGAAAATTGTGGGTGACACCAAACTGTGCTTCTTGACGAAATAAGAATCGGTAGATTGGAAGCATGGGCCAAAGCAAGCCAAATAAAACTTAATGCTTAAAAATATAAAACCATGGACATGAATCACAAAATTCAACTGGAATAGAGGTAATCTAATAAAACAGTAGAACATATAAGCAGGATGTTAGGGTTTTAGTTTTCTCCAAACTCAATATGAGTCAATAGTGTGATAACGGTTGATAAAATCACGACAAAGACAGATAGTCTCATATAAGGCAGGATTAGGAGAAGTATGCCATCTAAAACAAAGGAGGTGACAGCTCTCTTCTATACCCTCACTGAATCCAGGTGAAATCTTTCCTGGAATGTAATGTCCAGCCCCATGCACTGTGTCTCCTGAGAAATAATGACCTAACAGAATTAACCAGGAAGCTGGTTACATCTCAAAACCTTATCTTTACTTTAAATGGTGCTGGATCTACTGGATAGCCGTGTGGAAAAAGACAAACATATGTAAAACTAACTCACACAATACTCAAAATTTAACTTAAAATGGACAAAGACCTAAACCTAAAACTGAAAACTATAAATTTCTAGAAGAAAATATTAAGAGAAAAATCTTTGCAATCTTGGGGTTGGTAAAGTTTTCTTAGAACATAAGAAAACATAAACTGTAAAAGAAAAATAATTAATTAGACTTCATCAAAATAAAAAATCTTTCTTTTTTGAAATTTACCATTAAAACAAAAATGCAAGCCACAGATCAGGAGAAAATATTTGCAGCACATAAACAAAACAAAGAACTTGCATCCAAAACATATAAAGAACTCAAATTCAGTAACAAGAAGACAAACAATACAATAAGAAAATGTGCAAAAGATTTAAACAGACACTTCACAAAAAAATGATACATGAATGGCCAACGAGCATGGAAAGATTTTCAAATTATCACTCATTAGGGAAAGAAAAATAAACACTATACACTTACTAGAATGGCTAAAATTAAAGAGACTGACCATATCAAGTGTTGGCAAGGATGTGGAGTGACTGGCTGAATGGGAAATGCTATGACCACTTTGGAAAGCAGTATGACAGTTTCTTAAAACATTAAACGCAAACCTCCCATATGAACTAGCCATTCTACAGCTAAATATTTGCCCAAGAAAAAAAAAATCCACACATAGATTTATATACTTCATAGAGAGTCTTTATTTGTAATATTAAAAAAAACAACAACATGGAAACAACCCATCATTAAGGAATGTGGAGATAATTTGTGGTATATCTATACTGTGGAATACTTCTCAATAACAAAAAGCAGCACACTGTTGACACATGCAAAGTGGATAAATCTCAAAATCATTATGCTGAATGAAAGGAAGCAAGACAAAAACAGCATATGCTGTAGGATTCCATTTATATACAATGTATAGTTTACATACAATTATGTGTGTATGTACATTCTCGAAAATGCAAACTCATCTAAAGTGTCAATATAGTTGTTAGTGATGGAAATGTTTGCCATCTCGATTATGGTGATGTATACAGATGTCAAACTGACCAAATCGTACGCTTTAAGTATGAGATTTTTTTGTATTTCAGTTATATCTCAGCAAATTGGAGGAAATAAATCTTCTCTTGGAGGAATACAAAACAACATCAGATGTTACCAGAACTAGTATTGAAAATCCTAGGACTAAGCCAAGGGAATGGAAGGAAGACTGAAGGCAAACAGATAAAAGCTGAAGCAAAACAGGAGCCAGAAGTTCTGGTGGCTGTGCTCGATTGAAGAGCCCTGGGGAGAAGGGGTGAGGGTTGGAAGACCCCTGTCCTTCTGGAGAAGGGGTCACTTCCTGTGTAGGCAAAGATCCTGTGGTGCAGCACACGATCTGCTGTGCTGTCACCCATGGGGATAGAGAAATTTAAGAAATTTAAGAAACCATGCCCATGGGGATCCTGCTCCAGAAGGAACCAACTGGAATTTGTTGTCTGGGCGTCGTCTGAAAGTTTCACATTTGCAGCCATCAGCCCAGAGTTTTCCCTGCCAATTTTGTGATTGCAGTGGACTGCGAGCGGGGGGGACTTTGCCAAACCAAATGTTAGAGTTTGACACACACTGAGGCTGGGCTGCTTGACCTTTCCCACATGACACAGCCCTGGCATGGTTCCCCAGCACTCTTCAGCTGAGCATTTGCACGGTCAGCTCTCTCTTTTCTGAGCATCGTCTACCACCTCCTCCTCTAATACACCTGAGGAACAGTTTCAAGAGTTAGAATCCCAACGTGCCCAGTGTCACCAGCGCTAATTAATAACAAGAGTTAGTATTTATCTGACACCTGACCATGGATCTGATCGCAAGTTAGGCACAAAATTATTTAATGTCCAGTAGGCGTTAAACTCACCACTTTGAGGGTGACCCTTTCTGCTAAACAGAAATCACATGCAACTTACTGTTCTTCTACTAGGTAACAACTAATTTAAAAAGTATTCTTAGTTGAGCGAACTAGTTGCATTACCGATTATGCATTTTACACGTATTAGTTCATTCTGTCTTCAAAACAACCTATGAGATAGGAAAGAGTACTTATTATTCGCCTTTTAAATGGGAGAAAATTGAGACATGGAGAGATATAACAAAAATTATCCAAACTCCGAGGATAAGGAAACAAACAACCATGACGTGCAGCACTAATTACACGTAATGGCAATTAGTATTTTTCAAAAGATGTATCCAGAAGACAGGTGTTAGCTAATCTAAGAGGGTAATTAACCCATCTGCTGAATTAATTGCCATTTTCTTTGTCATCTGGGCTAGCAGATTGTTAGACAAATGGGAGAAACATTGCTAGTCAAAGCAAAAATACTAGAACCAATCTAACAGTGTAGGTGAACAGTTAAATCAATTTTTTATGAAACCCTCTGAACCCGTTTTTCAAAACGAGGAGTTCCTTGCTGTGGCCTAGGAGGTGTCCTTGGTTCTGAGCGCTGGCACAGCAGCAGCACTAATAATTATTAAATCACTAAGCGAACAAAAGTAAACAACGCACAGGACATAATTCCATTTATTGTCTAAAAAAGGGATCTAATAGGTGTTCAAAGATGTTGATTTTCATATCTGTATAAACATGGAAAATACCTAGAAGAATATGCATCAACCTGCTACAGTAATTACTTCTGAAAAAGAGGTTGGAAAGACCGAGAGAGGATTCTTTATTTTTGAGAAAAATAAATCAGGTTCTAGAAGGATAAGTGCTCAGGGAATGCGAAATGATGAAAGCAAGAGATGAGATTCTACATCAATACAATCATACAGCTCTAAGCCATCCAGCACATACATTCAGGTAAAAGAATATACAAAAATTTAAGAGCGGTCATCTTTACGTGGTGGGTTATGACTGACTATTGTTTTCTTGGATGCCTTTTTGTATTTTCCAAAATGTGTACAGTAAAGATATTTTTACTTTCATCATACAGATCCATGCTTTTTAAAAGAACATAAAGAAGCTTTACCCAAACTGAGTTTCGTTAGCATGAAAGCATGTAACTCACGGTAAATTTGCCTGGGTCCCCTGCCCTGGAAACGAGAAGCATTTGCCCAGAAGCAGGTGATGGAGATCTTAGTGAATGACTTACAGCCCTTTGTAATTGATGCTCACAGGTATCCAGACTGAAATGGACAGACCTTTGTAATTGATCATCCCCAGACTAGCTCACTCCATGTGGACTTAATTCATCCATGGGCGCACATGCTAAGGGTCCTAGTGCACTTACTGTGAATGTCAAGTGCTCTCTTCAGCCCAAGTGACTTCGGGCTCATTACACTTCTCCCAATAGTTACGGATGAATTGGCTTCAAAATAAACTGGGAAAGTTTTATATAAATAGGCAAATGTCATAAAAATTGAGTTCTTGTGTATGTGTTTACAAAGGGGTGGTCCATATCCCAGAAAACAGTGTGCAGGATAGGAAGCAAATGTCACTAATGAGGGGCCTGCCACCTGGCGGGCCTCTCCAGGCAGCTCTGTAGGCAGGGTTGCTGCAGGTCTCTGGGTTAGCTAGGCTGGGGGGTGGGGTGCGGGGGGTGGTTGCGGGGTCGATTCTGCCCCTCACTCTAAATCTGTGGGTTAGCTGGAGGAACGCTGCTACACAGACCAACAGCGAAGGGCACTGCATTCGCTAAGCACTTGCTTGTCCAAGAATCATGAGAACACCTGTCCGTGTCAAGAATTCTGCCTGGTTCAGTTTTATACTCCTGAATCCTGGTCTAACACTCTCTAGACCCACGTAGTGGGTTGCATGTGGTCCCCCAAAGAGATATTGAGTCATAATCCTTGGTTTCCGAGAATGTGACTTGATTTGGAATCCAGGCCTTGCAGATATAATTCAGTTAAGGATCTTGATATGAGATCATCCTGGATTTAGGGATGAGCCGTAAATCCAATAACTGAGCATCCTGATGAGAAGGTGATGTGAAGACGGAGGCAGAGACTGGAGTGACGTGTCTATAAGTCAAGGGACGTCAAGAACTGCCGGCAGCCACTAAAGCGAAGAGTCAGGCTGCAGATTGTCCCTCAGAGCCTCCAGAAGGAACCAGCCCTGCACCGTCACCTTTATTTTGGACTCCTAGTCCCCAGAACTGTGAAAGAATAAATGTATGATGTGTTGAGCTACTCAGTTTGTGCTAATTTGTTCCAGTAGATACACCACACACACACATCACACACGCGAATACAATTTGCTTCCACTCATGTCTCCTACGTCTTGCTGACACATGGTAATAAGTCCCAGCAATTCCCTTGAGATGTAAGTTCTATTGCCCACCCAGGCTGTGCTGGGATCTGATTCTAATTATTGGCCGGGAGGAAATGGGGAGCAGCAGGAGCAAGTCTGGAGGAGAATTAGAGTCTCTCTGTGAAGCACCAGTTCAAGCTAGGTCGACGTGGTCTCCAGGTGAGGGGAGGCTATTGGCCTCCGGCAGAGGGATGAGGTTGCTTTTGCTAACTGGGAAAGTTCAAGGGATTTGGGGGACTTGAGATTATTGGGTTCAGCTACCAAAATGTTTCCAACCCAGGTATCAAGATCTCACTCTTTCACGATTAAGCTACCTCATATAGACTTTTCTGCAGCTCCACCATTAGAATCGGATTCCGGTTCTGATCATCAGCACAATCTGACCTATGACTGTGGTAGATAAGAGGCTCATTAAAATCTACCAAGGAGGTAGTAGAAGTTACCTCTGGGAAGAGGGAGGCAGTGGTTGAAACAGGGTGTAAGGAGAGCTTCTGGGGTGTTACAATTTTATATTTATTAATCTAGGGGCTGGTTAGATGAATGTGTCCACATTTGAAATTCATCAAGGTCTGTATTTATAGTAGGTAACCTACAGAAGTTACACTTCAACACAATTTTATTTATAAAAACGTTTAAAAAATAATAAAAGTAAAAGCTGCTGTAGAGTTTCCCTGGCTTTAAATAGATATTGGAAGCTGAAAGTTGACTGCCCCAAGCCAGACTTCTCTTATCGTAAGTCTCTAGTGCCATCATAAATTGCCAGACTATTTCACATTCGTTTTAATTAATATAATTTCCACGGCAATTAAGCGAAGTTACTATCTGTTCTCCTAGGACACTGCCTTATCATGAGCTCTTTGGCAATCAGAGTCTGCCGCAAGAATTAAAGGGCTAACGCTTTATTGGGAAGTGCGAGCCCAGAAGAGGAAGGCGAGGGAAAAGGGAAGCGAAACCAGAGGAAATGCGTGGAGACAGCACAGGGCAAGGTGACGCCTCGCTGCACTGACCACCGCTCCACGACGAGCCCCAAAGAGACACGGCCGGTCTGTAGTGACCATTTTTATGCACCACTTTAAATCTTCTCAGCCCCTTTTCTTTGTCCAGCCACTTCGTCAGCAACGGTCCTCCACAGATGCAACCCTCCTGTCGTTCCTTGGGCTTCTCCTCCTGTCCAGGGGCTACTCAGATGCTACGGCTTCGGATGCTACGGCTTCGGATGCTGCGGGGAACTCATTCAGCATCCCTCCGTGCACTACCTGGAAGGACCTAGGAGTTAACATCCATGGGGCAATGGAACTGATGGGTGGATGCTCCTCTTTTATGGCCCAGAAGGGAGGTTCTGAGATGCGTTTCATGTGGCCGCTTAGGTCATCTCACATCATGGAGCACCAGTCACTAGCCATAGTGGCGCCAACTTAGGCATCTTTGTATTGCCTTTCCCTCCTCCGTTTCCCACCCCCTGTCACTTGCTCCTGCTTTTTGGGATCACTTCCCAAGGAAATCATCTGCACGTTTGCCTTGCCTCTGGCTCTAGGGGAACTAACAAGGCAAAATCACCAACAGGATGTTTGCCCAGCATGCACGATGGGTCACAAGCAGGAAGCACACTTTGATGGAAGCCACTGGTGAGAAAGGAGAATTAATCTGCCTGGATCCCATTTTTCACTGCTCAGACTTTACCCCGCAAGAAGATAACTCACAGTCCCTCTGCAGTGTGGCGTCTGGCCCTTGTTCACCATTCAGGAAGTCTGGTCACATGTTCTATGGTGTGGGGTAGAAGGGTGACCTCTCGGGTGGGTGTCGATTAGTATATAGAGAGAGAGGAGGAGAAGGATCAAGGCAATGAAGTAAGGTGCACAAGTTTAGCGTCCCATACAAGGGAGGAAACCATATTTGAAGAAGCAAAAGACTTGAAAGTTGGCAGAGTTTGAGAGTCTAAGGAACATTCATACGAAGCTACTGAAGCCGAGGTGCTCAGGAGAGAGGCCAGAGCCTGAGATGTGGGTTTGGAAACGGCCAGGACACAGTTGGGGCTGGAGTCTGTGTGCGGTCAGAAAAGGAGCCAGAGGAGGGGGAGGCTGGCAGACACCAGAGAGAAAACTGGTGGAGGTGCTCCAGGTGGGAATGCTGATGCTCCAGGAGGGAGGGTGCCCAGGCGTGGGAGTGGGGTGCCCAGGAGGGAGTGGGGGTGTTCCAGAAGGGGAGTGGGGGTTCTGAGGGAGTCGGGGTGCTCCAGAAGGGAGTGGGGGTGCTCCCGGAGGGAGTGCAGGTGGCAGGAGAGCGCCATGGGTAAGTAATCCAATGCAAAATTCAATAAACGATCAACTCGTAGACATGTTTTTATTTCTGTCTTGGGCTTCTCTTTATTTTTGAATCTCTACAGTAACAGATAGTCCTCGACTCCCTAGCCCAGGAATTAGGTCGAGTTGCTCACTAAAATAGCCTCGGGCCTGGAGAAGTGCCAACAGGGGGTGCGGGAAGCCTGTTAGTCACAGGCCCCCAGCCTGAGACATGTCTCTCTAGGGATGAAAACAACGTTATATAATGAACAAGAAACACCCGCGCTGCTGTGAGAGGCCGAAGAACGTAAAAGAATATATATTTTTGTGTATGACTTTTAACTTTTTATTTTTAAATGATTATGGATTTGCAGGAATCAAAATTAGTAGAACCTTTTAAATAAGTTGATATTTTTTCCAGTCAATTAGCAAAAAGTTAAATATTAATGATATCTAATGTTGACAAGGGTGTGGGGATGGGCTTTCTGGAACACATTTGAATTGTACCTTTATAATCGATTTCCCGCGTACACTTTGACCTGACAGTGCCACCTGCACAAAGAAGCTAAATGCCCATGGGTGGGGACATAATACATCAATAATATGGAATTCCACTGGGTCATTAAATAAAGGGGAGAGAAATGTAAGTTTATCAAGATAGAAAGTTCTACCAAAACACTGTTATCTGAGAAAAAAAAAAACAAATTGAAAACAGTACTATAGTATAGTATGACTTTGTTTAAATATCAAAACAAACACAAAACCAAATGATTTGTATCTATATACCTACAGCAATACCAAAGGAGAAAGATGAGATCATAGGATAAGGGAATCAATGCAGAGTTTCATTTTATTAGTTTTGCTATTTTGCAATGAGCAAATATTCAGGCATCATTTGTGCGTTAAAATTTTTTTTGGAACGAGAACTTCTAGAATGATAATGGCTGAATGAGACAGCATCTCTACTCTAATTTCCCTGGCTATCATGTTAAAGCAAAACTAGATTCCTGTTGTTCTTACCCAAAGTTTAGCAATTTTTAATTTAAAAAATGCTCTTCAGTTTGTGGTTTGCCTTTGGTCTATTTGGTCTATTTCAAAGCCCTGAAATGACTGTTATTTTGCCGTAAGTCCCTTGTCCAGTTTTGTCGTTGCTTCAGAGAGAGAGAATTTGCTAACATTTTCACCCACCATCGCTGGAACTCAATCGTTTACTTTTTCCTTGAGTCAATGATTTTTTTTTTTGAGCCAATGTTTTCATTTTTACAGAGCCTGTATTAGTTGCCTGTGTTCACCAGGTACCACCACAAGCTGGGTGACCTAAAACAACCGAGATGTATTCTGTCACAGTTACGGAAGCTAGAAGTCTGAAATCAAGATGTTGGCAGGGTCACGTTCTCTCTGAAGCCTTTAGTGAAGAATCTGTTCCATGCCCCTCTCTTAGCTTCTGGCGTTGTTGGAAATCACTGGTGTTCCTTGGCTTGTCGTTCCAGCCTCTGCCTCTGTGGTCACATGGGGTTCTCCCTGTGTGTCTTCACACCGTCTTCTCTCTGTGTATGTCTGTCTCTGTGTCCCTTCCCCTCTTCTTATAAGGATGCCAGTCATTTGGGTTAAGAGACCACCTTTATGACCTCATCTTAACTTGATTATATCTGCAAAGACCCCATTTCCAGGTAAGGTCATATTCATAGGTAGCTGGAATTAGGACTTCCATGTATCTTTTTGAGGGGTATAAGCCAGCCAATCTATAACAGAGTTCAACGTGTCTATCTTTTCTGTTAGAGTGTCTGTGTTTTGGCTTCTGCCTAAGACAGATCTTCCTCACTCGGCTTATGAATAAATATATTTTTATGATTTAATTTTTTTACATTTAAATTTGAGTCATCGGTGTAAGGAATGAGGTAAAGATTCAACTTTATATTTTCTGTGTTCTTAGAGAATTGTTCTAAGACCATTCATTAAATGGTCTTAGAACCATTTTCTCTCATTGCTTTGAAATGTGACACATCTGACCCAGAAGTCAGAAGAACTAAAAAACCAGATCCAGCAGGAGCTGGAGATGCTGTGGGCCCAGCTGCTGCCCTGTGCCAGCCTGATTACTCAAATTCGTGACAAGACGTGAGAGCCACCACAGCGCCTCCTGCACCAGCCAGCCCAGTGGAAAAGGAATATGGTTGTTCCTTCTGTCAGCCTTCCTAATCCTGTGCAGAATGTCTTTTGAGGCCCGTGCCAACTTGCAACTATGCAGAGAAGGGAATTCTTTATGAGGCCGACACAGCAGGGTTTGAACAGAGCAGTGATACAGTCCAACTTAAGTGTTTGAAGGATCGCCCTGGCTGCTATTGCATGATTCAGGTGAGGCATACTTGTGTCTTGGACCAGGGAAGAGATCATGTGCTAAAGGACAAGGAAAAGGACTTGCCAATGGATTGGATGTTGTGAGGAAAAAAAGATCAGTCAAGGATGACTCCATGGTGTTTGACATGAGCATCCTAAAGAATGAGGTTGTCGTTACCTGAGATGGAGAGAACTGGGGATGATGGGACTTTGGGATGCTGCAGTTAAGAACTGGGCTTTGATTGTTAGATTTGAGATGCTTACTAGACCTCCAGGTGGAGATGTTGCAATTCTAGACTTAGAGATGGGTGAAGTCACCAGAGAGCCGTTACACTTGGGAATGGGGTGAGTGTGTTCAGGTGTGAGGAGAAGGTATATATATGGATATTTGGATGACCGAAGAGGTAGACTGTGGCAGAGAACGCTATGACTACCAGTACCCAGCCTCCTTTTCTTCCTTTAATAAGAGTATACTGGGTTTTAGTTGGGCATAGAGCTTCTCAACTGGAGTTGACAATATCCAGCCTTTCTTCCAGTTTTCTGAAATTATGTGACTGAGTTTTAGCTAATATGATGATAGTAGAAGTAATGTAATGTCATAGCCTCAAAAGGAATAGGTGGCTGACCCTTTGTACCTTTGAACTCTCTGGAATGCAGATGCGATGGCAAGTGCTAAAGCAGCCATTTTAGATCATGAGATGGAAGCTACATGTTGAAGACAATGAAAAATTTTAAACATACCGAGAGAGAGAGAGAGAGAAAGAGACAGATTACTAAAGTAAACCATATACATCCATCACTTATATTTAGCATTTGTTAACATGTTGTCATATTTCTCTCATTTTTTGATGAAGTATTTTAAGGAAGATTGTAAAACATGCCATTTTATCCCTAAATTCTTCAGTATGCATCTCTAAAAAATAAACACATTTTCCTACATAACCAAAGTATCATGATCACAACTAACAAAATTAGCAACGATTCCTTAATGTTATCTAATATTCATTCCATATTTACATTTCTCCAATTGTCCTCTAAATGACTTTAGCAAATTTGCTTGAACATGAATACAATCGAGGTGCATTGCCTTATTGCTATGTCTTTTAACTCCCTTTAATGGAGAATAACCTCCCTCTTCCTCTTTTTATTCTTTCATGACACTGACCAATTGAAGAGACCTGACCAGATGTCCTACATAGAATAACTCATCTTCTAGGACTGAAAGTTAGTTCTAAATTTAGGTTAAAATTTGGGGCAATCGCATGTCATAGATAACACTGTGTGCTTCATATTGTACCACATCAGGAGGCACATAAACTCTGTGGTCCCCTTATTAGAGATGTTAAAATTGCAAATTGATTTAATAATCTCTTTTGAAAACAATACAAAATATATAATAAAGATATAGATATTCTTCAATCCAATAATCAAATTCATAGAATTATGATCTAATGGAATAGTGAACACCCTTCTCCCCACAAAAAGAACTAGTCCTAAGAAATTTAAGCTTTTAACTCTTTTTAAGAAAAAAACTGGAAATGATATGAATGGTCAACCGTAGTCACTCTGGTTCATTCATCCTTCTATTCAATAGACATTTATTTAGCTCTTACTATGTGCTAGATGGGCACTGGGCTAGGGACTGGGAACACAAAAATAAAAATGGGATTTACCTGGAGATCTGCCGGGGGAAACATGGAAGCACATAGATTTTTACTTCAAATGCGAGAAAACCCACAATGGGGATGATTTCCCACCTTTAATGATTTCAATGTACTTCCCCCACGTGCTCTGCCTCCTCCCTATATGATTTCCAATTCACTGGACATTATTACCAATGTAACTGCAATGTGGTTTTATAAAATAAATAAAATGATTTTTTAGATAGCGCATATTGATCACTGGTATCCCTGAAACACTAAAGAGTCCTAAGATATGGGAGATGATATTTGTTCAACAATAGAATTGTATCCACCAAGTTTTAATGGCCCGGGAGAGGATGTATGGAGGAGAAACGAGCATGATTTGTTTGAGATGTAAATCATATCAGTTTTTAATTATGCCCTTTTACTGTCTCCAAGCCTAAAATTAGGTCGCAAAGGTGGCTCACTTCATGGCAGTGGTGGGTCATATTTCCTCAGTTGCCTGTCCCAGGTTAGCAGGGAGCATATGGGAGCAGGTAGGAACAGACCCATGTCCTGCATCAGAGGACTTGCTCACTGCTGACTCTTCTCGATGCAAAGGCTTACTGCCCACAGTCTCAAAGTGGTGCTTGCCAAGTCAGGCTCAGACACTTTTAAATGTTCACTTGATAAGTTACTCTTCAAAGTATGGTTACATAAAACACTTTAAAACTTTCTGTGTGATTGAATCAGACCTGCATGAAAATTTAGGATGTCTTTGGTGCATTCTTTTGCCTTTAGACATGGTTACTTCAACTCGTAAAGATAAGAATTTATCTTCTTAAAAAAATCTGTGATAATCATAATTGCTCCAAGGAGTTATTTCACCATTTCTGCTACTAATTTGCTCTGTTGTTAGGCATCTTCCTGCATTTCTTGTGCTCTGGTTTAAACTTGTTGCCCTTGATTCTAATCTTGGCAAAGATGAAGTGCTGTTGGCCACTTGGCCATATTGCCACCCTCAACTTCTACCCCGTCCGCCTAATATCCTTGGCTCTACGTGGCTAAGTCTTCCTGCAAAGTTTCCAAATCATATGGCAACACCTGAGCTAGCCACTGTTTTCAACTCGCTTTAAAATTTTTATTAGCAATCTTAGAAAATGGAAACAAATCTATGGTGACCAAATCAAATTAGTCGTTGCTTGGCGATGGGGAGAGAAGGTAAGAAAGGACATGAGGAAAGTTTAGGGGAAGATGGAAATGTTCATTATCTTGACTGTGGTGTATACATAGGTCAAAATGATCAAATCGGACACTCTAAATACGTGCTGTTTATTGTACTCTATTGTACCTCAGTCAAGTTAGTTAGTAAATTCTTATTGGCTGTTAGTTCACCTTCTTTCAGACTCAGCTTAATCTCAGAAGTCTTGGTTTATTAATTTGTAAAGCCAGGTCCCTTGCGTCTCCAGTCCCCAGAGATGGAAACCAGCGTAGTGATGTCCTAACGCAGCCCTGCTTTGTAAGTCAGCCTTAGTTCCCTGCAATCATGTAACCACTTCACTGTCAATGAGGCTCAGAGAAATTAAGCAGATTGCAGCTTGTTCCTGCTGGAGAGCACCACGCTTGCAGTTCAACCAGGCAAGGCCATTCTGTGACACTTTAGAGGCAGGCCTTGCTTAATACAAATGGCCATTCATGGATGAATATTTTGAAGAGGACATTTAACTCCATGTATATGGACCACCGCCCCCACCAAGACCTCCTCGAGGCCATGACTAAGCCTTTTCCATTCTGAATGTGTTTGTTGAGGTACATCGGGGTTCACCCAGCATCTCCTTCTCAGCAGCATCCCAGCTCTGTTTTAAAGGGAAGGCGATCTAAGACTCTATTCCAAATCAGTCTCAATGAGCTCCTTTCCTCCATCTCCTTCATGGAGGAGCATTGTGAGAACACTGAGCATGTTGGAACAACCCTGGAGCCTCCCAGAGCAAAGGCTCCCATTGCATTTAGCTCCAAGACAAGGAAGAAGAAAGAAGATGATGGTGAGCACATGCATGCACATCTGAGCTGCTTTTCAAGGAGGGGTGTGGGTCTTAGATTCTAAGATCTAATATCTTCCTTATCCCCCGAACCAATATTTCTTCCTGGAAACATTTTGTGATGTATCTTTCTACCGAAATGGCCAGATTATTTCCACCTGCTCTTGAGGGAAGAGTCTTGGAAAGCTTAAAATACTTGCCCAAGATCATGTAGTCAATACATGGCAGGGCAGGGAGGAGGGAAGTGAGAGGCTTAATGGTTAAAGCAGAAGCTTCAATGCAAGCTAGATTCTCTTTTGAATCACAGGAATATCAGCTAAAATTTCCTTTCCTTTAGATGGAATAGCATTGAATAGGGAGAGGAAGAAAGAATCTCAAATGGTAGACTTTCTGAGAACATAAACCTTAGGCACATAATGGGAGTTGATTATAGGTGCTCCTTTCTTCTATAAATGTCTATCACTATATGACTAAGTCTTACAGGTCAAGGCCAAGAATGATGACATTTTATTCATCAATACTTTTCCCCCTCAGAGCTATTTTCTTGTCTGTGAAGGTCGAGTTTCTCTCTGCTCTGAATAAATTACAAGCTGGCATCATTATTTTCCTGTGAATGGGAAGGGCAGTCCACTGGCCCTTCCTCCTGCTGCACAAGCAAGATAGCACAGGCAGAGGCTGGGTACTCACCCTTCCGCCACAGGTAACCAAACTTCTTCCCCCCCAGATGAGTGAGGCCCACGGAGGTTCGCAAGAAAGAAGGAAAGTTCTGTGACCCTCCGGATGGCAGCAAGCAGGAAAGGGTTGTTTTTTGTTTTTTCCTTCAGATGACAGCCTTTCTGGTTGAGGTGCCAGCCAAAGGGACTCAGTTTTTTAAATGCTCTACTCATGTACCTATCCGTGTCCCTGTGTCTCCTGCCAGGTGGCAGAAATGGGTCTAGACTGAGATGTGCGAGGTGGAAGCAGAGACAGACAAAGGCCACGTAGTATTCAAGCTCCTGGTTCCAGTTGTCCCTATAGGAACAGCCCCACTTTTTCCTTAGCTTTGGGGCAAGATCTGCCAAGTTTCAGCAGGAAATGGATCATAATCTCAAAGTGTTTAAGAAAGTTAGTTATCCTCTCACCCTACTAGTATTCGTACATGTCAGCAATAATAGGGGCCCAAATCTGAAGAAAATTTACATGAGAAAAACTTAAAGAAAGTGCCAGAAAGGCTGCCATTATTTGTTCTTACTGGTGGATCCCAAGCTTTGTTTGGTCTTTGAGTGCGGGGTGAGCCCTGGATCTGAGACACCCTCTCTTGCCCTTTAGGTAGGTCTCTGCACCATAATAAATTTTTCTCTCTTGGTTCTAGACAAGGAAGCAGAGATGGCTCTACCACCCGGGGTCAGGCAGAAGCAGACATGCTTATCCTTTTCTTGGTTTTGGATCTTGGGTTCCCAGACCACCAGCTGCATCTGTGGCCCGTTAGCTTGGTGTGGACTGGGGAGTGAGTGGGTGGCTTAATACCTCCCTGAGGAGCTTCCGTGAGGATCAGGGGCTCAGCTAATTTATCCTCAGCACCTTGATGATATTAACCTATTGTTTCCTGGAATTCATTCATATTTTGACTCTCGAGAAACTGTCATACTATGTAGTTACTTTGTGAGAGATTTAAATTTTTCTTCTCTGGTAACTTTTAAGATTCTCTTCTTATCCTTACGGATCTGCAGTGTTCCTCGAATGTGTCTATATGCGGATTTATCTTTATTTATCCTGCATGATTTTTAGTGCATACTGTGAATCCAAGGACTTCTGCTTCTCTTTAATTCTAGAAAATCCTCCGCATTTTCTTAGAATATTACTTTTCTTTCCCTTTCTCGTTTTCTTTTTCTGGGCTCCTTTCAGATGTTCGTCTTGTGTTTTCTTCACCCCTCTCTCTGTGCCGCCTTCTGGCTCATCCTTTATAACTCATTTCCGATCGATTAATATTAGAGTTTGTCTGGTCTATTGGGCTTTTATGTCAATGACCATATTTACTATTTTTAAGATTTCTGATTGGTTCCGTAGCCTAGCTACCTGGTCTTGTTTCATTTCTGTTCATTTTTGTTCCGAAATTTCTCATTCGTATGGCTATTTCTTCATCTCCTGAGAATTCTTAGCATAAGGTAAGTAATTTTCAGATTTCTCTGTTATTTTTATTTTGTCTAGAACGAATTCATATCTTGACTGTTGATTTTATTGGCTGCCTTTCTTAGAATTAGTTTTTTTCTCATGTGTTTTCAATTTTCTTTCAGTTGACCTTGAATTGGTCTGTCTCTCTTTTCTCTCCACCTCTCAAGTGCATGACTTCCTATTAACTGGTTTTGCTGTAGCTTTCACTCAGCCTCCCAGGACACCCAGCTCTGTGATGGTATTAGAGATTTCACATATTCATTTACATAGGCATGAGCCAAGTCTCGGCTATGAAGCTCTGTCTTCTTGTTCCCTTTGCCCTGGGCAGGTAGATTAAGTAAACATAGCTCCAGGAAGTAGTAGTATGTCATTTTCTTTCTTCACCTCTTTTTCTGGGGCAAAGGAACCCCAGCCCAACCTGTGGCTTCCATTGGTGAGCCTGGATCTGGTGCCTCGACTTGCATGGTACACTTTGAGACTCCATTCTCTCGAGTGATGCAAACGCCTGCTGTTGCTTGCCTCTGCTCCTGGAGGCACTGGGCCTGTACCTTTAGCCCCACTTTACTATTTCTGATCCACGGATATGTGTATTTTGTTTTTAATTGAAGTTGTATCTTTTTAATTTGCACCGTTTACATTTTATCTATCACTCTTTGGAGAGGAAAGAAACCCTTAAAGCAAAAACTTACAAAAGAGAAAACAAACTCCTCCAAGATCACAGAACTAAAAATCGGAGCCAGATATTGACCTCCCATCTGTATGACTGCAAAGTTGCTGCTGGAAACACAGCATCACAATTACTTCATTTCTTTCTTAGAAAAATACGGTTGTTCTATAGCCTCCTGAACAAAGATGATATCAACTTCTTAATGAATTAGAAAATTACTCATTTAGATAGCTTTACAAATTTTAAATGAATTTGTCAGTGTATCGGTCAACCGATTATGGAAATCTAAATTGCCATAATAAATATTTTTTACAGGCGATCTATCACTTATAACTTGAATATATGATACTAATTATGATTAATAATTATAATGTTAATAAAGAGATTTTTAAACGCATCAATAGTGCTAATAGTTGTATGCCAGGCACTTAGACACTGGAGTGGAAAAGGATACGAAACATGGTCCCTACTCTCAAGAGCTAGACAGATAGTACTTTGATTCAAAAATGCATACCATACATGAAAAGATAACTAAAAGGAAAACTAGGATAAACGCATGATGGTCTAGGGTGATTAAGAAAGCTGAGCTGATAGAACTTAAACAGAAATTTTTTAAAAATGGCACCTCCATGCCTACTTGCGTGATGTATTTCATTATTCCCATTAGAAAATCTCTCCCTTGATTGAAAAATACAGCAGTACGTCTGTTTCTCCAGTAAACTAATATTTTTGCCTGGCTCAACAGTCGGTGATTTTATTAAGGTGTGATAAGGTAGCCTAATATTATTTTATTAACCCTTAAAGCCAGAACACAGTCTCAGATAACATCTTCCAATTATGAATAGCGTAAACAATGTGACCAACTTTAATTTCAAGGAACTTCCGTTTCAGTCAAGGTCATGGAATAAGGATGTCAGTAAAATTGAAACATTTACTTGGAGAAAATAATAATCCACTGCTTTGACGACTGGGGAGAAAAGAGAAGCATTTGGATCTATGTTTTAAATAAAAAGTCCCCCTGAAATTGAAGTTGATTTTAAGTGTTTTTAATCTAAAACCAACTGGAGGGTAGCATCAGATCTTGTTTGTAGGTTTTCCCTTCTGTTCTCTATCTCTTACCCATTCGCCTCTCCACTACCACTTCCCAACCACTCACTTAATTCCAACCCCCATTTCTCCCCATAAAGGAAAATGAGAAGTTGAACAAATTTAAAAACTCTGGACGAATTTTCCATGGGCGTTTGTTCATTGCTTTTACTTTTCCTGGTTTAATCCACACAACAACAAGGTACCTAAGTCAACTATCTGTCAAAGTCAACTATTTGTCAACTATTTGGTCTAAACCCATGAGCGAGACATGACGGTCCACAAACTGACCTCAAATTCTAATGTCAGTTTTTCTTTTCTCAAGAATAAAAGTCTTGCACTGCCTGCTGTCTTGTGTGAAAACCAGTTGCCTCAATATTTTGTCTAGTTTTAGAATTGTTTATAGGAGGGTCCAAACAAAGACGGTGTGCTTTTTTAGGGAGGGGGGAACGCCTGTTATTTGCTAAGCATTGTAATATGCTGAACATATTTTCCAGGTAATATCAGCATTTGCCGTGAATGAACTAGCTATCTGTCATTTTAAATATACCACATCTCGTGGACTCTAAGACTCTATTGATTGTAAGATGCACCATTATCTTAAAAACACTGAAGCAAAAACATGCTGTTGATTAAACATAATTTCTTGATAATCATCCTGCATAACGAATGTATCAGTCACATCGACCTCTTGTTGCTTTGAGTTTCTTTCGACTATTCTAAAAAATTTGGCAATCTCTCCTGCCTTCGGATTCATGGCCTGGAGGGTACTGGGCCATCTTTTTGCAAGTTTCTCAATGCAAAATGCAGCTCAGCTTCATTTGCTTGTATTTTCCTTTTTATGACCTATATAAAGTTCTTGACTATTGTTTGCTGAGAAAATATGGAATTGCAATTACTTTCCCAACAGTGAACGTTTGTTTCACTGATGACATCTCTAGGTTTTACTGCTGTTTCTGTGTCCTACGCACACAACAAACCTTCATTTCCATGCCAAATTGTGCTGTAACCTTTCCCAAGACATTTTAAGTAGCACTTAAAGTCAACATGCAACAATACACATTACTTAGTTCAAGTGATATCAGTATGCACAACCAAGGCCAAGTTTATGCATCTGTGTGCAGTGACAACCACAGACCCACTAGTCTCCATGATTGTAAGATGCCATGGATTGCAACAAATGTCCTGATTTCAAATGTTAAAATGTGAAAAAAAAATCTACATCTTAGCATTGATTGAATGTGATAAGCATAAAGTGTACACGCACACATGCACACACCTATATGACATAAAACCATATCAAAAAGGAAATAATTTCCTTGCAAAAGGTTTTCTAATTGCTGTTCTCATTTTGACAACTTCAAGAGCAAGCACTTCAAAGTTGCCTCGCCATTGATCTGTTTGTTGGCCTAGTTTTGCAAGCTGGACTACAATTTAAGCACAGGGCTCATAAATGAAAGTAATTATAGTGTGGGCACTGTGAAGGACATCCCTGGCTCCCACCACACACGCACCCAGCCAGAAGAGTGTAAACCATCCTAAACACAGCGCTTTCCTGCAGGGACTGACCTTCTCGGGCTGAGTGATTACTGTGAATGTCTTTCCCAAGGATAAGGGAAAAAGACCCTGCTCTTGAACTTGTAACTTTAATGAGCATGATACTACCCAGGGCCATTGGGGCTGAACCCCACTGGGGAGCTACGGAAGCCCGTGTAGAACACAACTCACAGTGGGGAAGCTGGATATGCGTTCCCACCAGTCATTGGTTGAGGGCGGCTCCTGTGGTCAGGCGTTCACTCTCCGGAACGTGAACCGGCTCCTCTTCCAGAGAGAACACTCTGGCCAAGAGTCACGGGGGCTGGCAGCTGGAATCAGACTGACTTACACAGGAAAGTAAGGGCTGAAGAGACACAGGCAGGGTACCCACGTCTGATAAAGCATCTGCATTAATATGTGAGGGCCTGCTCTGGGAAGGTAAGTTTTTTCCAGTCATAGGCCTAGTGCCTGGTCCTTTTTAAAGCAAGCAAGAGAATTGTTATGGGCGGAAGAAAAAATAAAAAATAAAACTACAACCATAGCCATGAAAGCAACAGCATTTCTCCAGACGCATCCTTTAGACCCATCTGTATCTTCCAAGGAAAGCAGATTGCCTGGCGCCTTCCAGGGCTTTGGCTGGTGACAAAGCGAGCTCCTCACTTCTGATTTTCCCAGCTGTGTGTACAGCACAGGCAACCGACTGCCTTTAGCAGCCTGGCAACTTCTGCGGCGATTAGGGTTGCCAAGAAGTAACTGCACGTTCACTCCGGCTGAATGCATCCATGATTTCTCTTTAAAAATTAGCATCTTGTTAGACAAGGGATCTTCCATGCGGAGCCTGGGATCAACCTCCTAAGCTTTAGTGGATTTGAGCTTTCAATGTTGCTCTCGCCTGCTTGGACTTCAGCGGAGCCACTGCCCTCAGAGGAGAGGGAGGGTGACTGGCGGCAGCCCTGGCCGATCTGTGTAACTGAGGCCATCTCTACTCTCTCCTCCCTTGGGTGATCTCCTCCTCGGCATCTCATTCTGAGATCAGTCTTTTTGTTCCAAGAGGAGCTGAATGTGGGAAAGGGCTGACAATGAAAGTTTTCTTTGTCCCCAAGGCTTCGCCTCACACGCTAAGGTTTATGCCACTGCGAGTTCACAGCATCTCTCTTCTCTGCCTACCTGAGGTCCCCACCTGCCACAGTGACCTTCAAACAGGAGGACGTGGGAGTCATGGATAAATGCTGCAGTGAAACGATTCTGAGGTGTTTTCTATACAGCTTCTCAGAGGGGCCCCAGCAACACTGGGTCCCAGCTGTCCCCAGCAGCAACCTCTTCACTGACCCCTACTTTGTGACTTTTCTCCCTCTCCTCAGGTTGGCTCTCTGCGGTGCATCCAGGTGTTTGTCTCAGGGTCGTTTTTTTGGGAGGACCCAAACTAAGACACAGACCCAAATATAAACCAACATTGTTGTTTCAAAACCGAGTTTCTTTATCCTCCCCACTCCGCACTCCAGAAACTTACGTAAGAAACACAATCTGGCAGAGATGATCATATTCTCACTCCTCTGCATGTCCCCGGTAGCCCCTGAGCCCAGCACCGCACAGCTCCCCACTCAACTGGAGGCCTGACTGCTGCCAGCCATCTCTGGGGAAGTCTCTCCCAGGAGCCGGTAAACAAACTCCTTCCTTCACTCATCATCCTGGGCGCTAGGAAAATACATGTCCGGATCCCTCGTTTCTAGGCTGCTAATTTTTAGCATTTCAGTGTGTGTGCTGCCGGCTCCTGCTAGTCCTTAAGGAATGGACATGGTGAAAATCTAAATGGAACTTTTACTTTCCCGGTAAAATTCCCACTGTCCAAATGCCACTGCCTTTAGCTCGACACGATTTTCTTGTTTTCTTTTGCCTTTTGCACATTATCCCTAGGCAAAGGAGCCCCAAACTTACTTTTCCTAAAAACCTGAACCTCCAGAGAACCTCAGCAGTCTCTGCGCACCTCTGGGACCTCCCTCTCCACCCCCCCAGGTCTCGGGCTTGTCCAGGAGAAGCTAGTGCAGGTCGGATGCTGTGGTCAGGCCCAGCGATCAGCAGCGTCATGAGGAGAGAGAAAATGTATCTCTTCTCACGCTCTGCCCTCCACCACCTACCACATCTTTCTGAGGTCTCTGCCTTCATTCCCTGCTTCCGACTTTTGTCTTCCTACTTTTCCCGGATTGAGCCAGGAGAGTAAGAAACAGGTAGAGCGGGTTTAGGCCTTAAATGTCCCGGCTTCCACGGCCCGGATTCCCAGCACCACCCGACTCAACACCTGCTTTTCACATCAGGTATTTCACACTCTTCCTTTACTGGCCTGAAGTACCATTGATGATACACTCGTCCACATGATACTTTTTTTTTACAATGGGCATATACTTTATTTATTTCATCAGAAGTCTTCTTCTGGCACCTACAACATTTTACATAGTTGATCTCAAATGACTTCAGTTACTTCAGTGCATCGTACTCGGGTTTTCTATACTCAAGACTCCATTAAGTTGCTGCTATTAATTGCGGTTGGTTTGTTTTCTTTCA
The DNA here is from genome assembly GCF_902729225.1 of Pteropus medius. Lineage (NCBI taxonomy): Eukaryota > Metazoa > Chordata > Mammalia > Chiroptera > Pteropodidae > Pteropus > Pteropus medius. The sequence continues at coordinate 15,936,007 of NW_024349803.1, read as the reverse complement.
AGATCAAGGCGGGTACTTTCATATAAAATCTTATTTTTAATTCTTTCTCTGGCAATTCTCTCCTGTATTCTTAGCTTTGCATAATTATACCTACAAAGAGACCAACACTGGTCTGCCTACTCCAATGTCACGTGATGAGTCTGCCTACTCCAATGTCACGTGATCTGCTAATTCTACCTTCCGCTTCCGGGGCTCTGGCATGGCAGCCACGGGGACAGGTCAGCACGTCCAGCCCCGCCCTGCACATAATATTTTTAAAAATCAATATTATGCCCCAAATATGACAATATAAATATCGACTATATTCTACACTACAAAAAAGAGCAATTTAAAACACAATGTGTATTCTCAATACTCAATATGGAATATTGAATAAGATATGAATATGAATGCTTTATATGCAATGGTGGGGCCCAGCTAACTAGAAGACACAGCAAATGGTCAGATGAGTCAGTCTGGATTTAAAACGAGTAACACAATTTGCAACTGAATTTTATAGACATTTTTTCCTTTACGTTTGATAATGTGAAATAAAGGTTAAATAATACAAACACAAGACTTTATGAATGGGACAGCTAGATACATGGGCCGATAGAGATGTATCACAGAGGGCTTTCGAACACCACAAGCGACATCGAGGCCGATGACATGATTTTTCAAAATGGTGGCCACTTCCTGTTAAAAGCCCAAGTAAAACAAAGTATAATATTCAGTTGATTTAACAGTCCTCACATTCTTGGAAAGTTTAGTTACATTAAAACCGAAATGGTCAATGGTTTCTTTTTTTTATGTTACATGAACTTGGCTTCTCGGCTTGGATAATTAGAGACAGGCCTTTCACCCACCTGTATGTCCGGTGGGTCATTTGGCATCATGTACTTGTCCACCCAGACACCCAGCATCCTGCTCCCTCCTACCAAATGCCACTTGTCACCCCCAATATTGTGCTCACCCAGAAAAGTCCCCATCAATTTCTACGATGTCACTTAGAGGGCAGTACCAGCCACGCTGAGAAGCAGAGCCCAACCTTTTCCCTTTACACAGGCCACAGGAATTCAAACGGAGCTGTGACTCCTGGATGAGCCCCCAGTGGGGTCAGTTCTCCACCACCAGAGCTAACGCTGTCAAGTGGCGGGCTTGGCTGAGGAGCTGGCAGAGAGGGGAGCCGAAGGGTTACTGAGCAAGAAGAGATGAGTGTGCTGTCCTTGACAGTCGGAAGCGACTGCCCTGGAGGGTAACCTGGCAATATCTATCAACATTTTAAATGTTCCTACCCATTAATTCAGCAATTGAACTACTGGGAATTCTTCCCATAGGTAAACAGTGCTTGTGCAGAATTGTGTATATTCAAAGACTCTCAGTTATTATTGGAAAATATTGAAAACTGTTTAAATTTGTATCAGTAGGGCATTGTCTAGATGAATTAAGGCATAGCTACGTGCAATGAAGTGTTCTATAGATGTTGAGGGTTAAATTTATGCCAACAATACAGAGTGACCTCAAATTCATATTTTAAGGGGAAAAATACGGAGGACATTATGTATTATGGGCTTCTGCATGGAGAGTTTATGTGTGGTATGTGCGTGTGACACTTACTGATTTGCTTGTACATGCATGGACTCTCTTTGGAAAATTTACTAGAATCTAAAAGCTCTCCTTGCCTTGAGGGAGAAGAAACTCGACTGTGGATAGACAGGGATAAAGGGTATTAGTTTTCACTATATGCCCTTTTCTATCTTTTAAATTTTGAATTATGTGCATTTACTACCTATTCAAGTCATTTTAATTTAATTTTTAAAACTCATAGCCTCCCCATTAAGGTTGTCTGGGAACAGCTGTGTCCCCAAGCCTTAACTTGAAGGAGGAGACTGGCCGCCATCAAGCGCTAGGTGGGCTGATAGGTGGGACATGTCTCCACTGGAGACTGGCATAGTGCAGGAACATACACTTGTCCTCTGCTGTGAGAGGCCTCAGCTTCAGAGGGAAGCTGGCTCAGTGGGATCACAAAAACTCTTTGAGCCTGCCCCTCAAAGATTTTGACCCTCTCTGTTCATTTACGGCCTTAGAGGCTTCTTCTAAAACTTCTACAAAGGAGAGTGAGCCGAAGGACAGGCCCGAGGACGCTGATGGCCAGTTTCCCCAGCAACTGCTGTTTGTCCGATTTTCCATGTTAATTTGAAAAGCAAAGGCTCTCTCTGTATGGAGATCAATCGGCTGCCATCTATTCGTGAGGCATCTCTCATTTCTGATGGCAGTGACATCCCCGGCTGAAAGAATGGTGCTAAAAACAATTCCTGTGGCTATTTGGGAGTCAGTGACCCAGCCGAGAGCCAGGACATGGCTTTTCATTCACCACTATATACCTTGTCAATCCAGTCAACCAATCTGGCTAAGACTTGCTCACTATTATTATAGTTGCTTTTATTATTATTATTATTATTATCGTTATTATTATTTATCAATTGCTTAACATATGTCCAGCATAATCCTTGCTTTTGGTGAACAAGTCGTGGTGTCTCTCCTCTGCCATTTTGACAGATGGGATGTTTATATAAAGAGTTCAGGCAACAAATGTTTATTGAGCAATTTCTATGTACCAAGCACTGTTGGAGAAAATTTAAGATAAAATATAGTAGCTCCAATGCTGAGCATCTGCAAAGTACTAGCAGCAGGCCAGAAATGCTAGGGAATTAATGAGCTCCTCCCGGAACTGTTCCCAACTGTTGACTGACCAGAGTTGATGTGTAAATACTCCAACTCCCTCAGCCCCTCAGGTGAGATAACTCTGAAGAATGTGTTCTGCGCCGGCCCCGAGTGTTCCCTAATGGGACTGGCCACCACCCACACGTGTCAGTCGACATTTATCATCGTGATCTTGCTGTGCTCCTGCCTCACTCCACCTGCTGGTGGCTGGATTTGTGATCCCGGAATGAGAGTGTTTTCAAGGTCCTCCCCAGATTTCAGACTCTTTGATTCCACTGACCTTATAGAAATGCCAGGGAAAGAATAGGATGTATGTCGCAGTCTGTTGTGGATTAAATGTTTGTGTCCTCCCCAAGTTCATATATTGAAGCCCTCATCCACAGAGGAGGTGGGACTTTTGGAAGGTAATTAAGTCTCGATAAGATCAGGAGGGTGGGATCCTCAGGATGGAATTCGTGCCCTTATGAGAAAACCCCGGAGCAGGGAAGAGACCTCTCGCCAGGACCTGATGGCGCTGGCCTCCTGAGCTCGGTCAGCTCAGCCTCTAGACCGTGAGAAATAAATGTCTGTTATTGACGCCACCCAGCATTTGAGAGTTTGTTATAGCAGCCCAGGCGAGTTCCCTTGGCTCTTCTGGAGCCGTGTCTACGTCAGACGTCTGCTTCTATTTTCTGACCAAGGACTTTCTCTGCAATTGGGGGAACAGGGAGCTTCACTGGAGGTGAAGGGGGAGTTGAAACCCCTGCAGCAGGCCTCAGCCAACAGGCACGGGAGTTGGTGGGTAGATGTCCTGGCTCTCCTCCCTGCCTCAGTGGGCTGGTTGTGAGGCCCGTCACACACTGTATCTCATAGAGACCCCAGTGGGACTGAGTCCACAGCAGGAACCCACTCACCCACGTGTACTTGATTGTCTTTTCTCTCTTCCCCGCTCCCTCGCTCCTGCTTCCTTGAGCTCACTCCCACATAAGCTCCCTGCACCCTCCTCTCGGCCCTGCTTTTGCGAGCATCCGAACTCAGACAAGAGATTCAGAAGGAATTTATCGTTAAGGAAAGGGGACACTGGTCGCAATGACCACATGACTCCCTGCTTCTCAGTCAGATCATTCCATACAAGGGCAGATGACACTGGCTATGCGGGCCTTTGAAAGGTTCCAGGACAAATAATGGCATTTCTGAAACAGGTTCGAGAGAAAAACTCGAGACCCAAAATAGAAGCCTTCAAAGCAAGGCCTATCTAATCACAGCAAACAGTCTCCTGATCTCTTTAAAATGGGGATCACTTGAAACAAGTTTAAATTCTATGAATAATAAATTAGGAGGCTCTAATATGTCCCTGGAAATTCTACGTTAAGTTTTCTGTGAATGTGAAATGGACGTAAGTCTTTGAGATTCTTCCATGGCTAAAAAAAAAAAAAAAAATCCTCCGTTGAAACTATCGCATCTATTTCAGAGACTGCTCTTTGGGGGAACAGCCTCCCCAACTCTAATGGGACCTTGCTTCAATTTTACTCCACAATCAGATGGAAATTTCTAGATTCCAAAACCAGTAAACAGTCACAAGTTTCCTCTCACCTCTGCTCCCTCTCAAGTGCCACATCTGGATATGGTTCGCTGCTTTCAGTGATTGGCATGAAAGCAGGCACCTGCCACATGGTGAGCCCCAGGGGGCAAGTTTCACTCAGTGACAAAGGAGTGGGGGAGGGGGAGACAGAGGGATCACTCACTGTTCTTTTCTATTCCTTTCCCCCGAGGCAAGAGGATGGGCTTACGGTAAAATTAGATAGCATCTCACACTTGGTGAAATAGAAAACAATCCCCAAACAAGCTAAAAGCGCGGTTACAACTTCCCTTGTCTTTATTTGCACTGAGAAGCAAACCCTTTTCTCCTTAATATACATAGTGAGTTCTACATGTCAAAGAGCCTGATGGGGACATCAGTCAGGGGACAGGAAGCAAGAGTATGTGTATGTTCCTGCAAGTTCCTGCCCAGGCCTCCTCAGACCCTCTCCCAGCTTTACCTTCCTCCTTAGGATCTGTGCCTACTGCCTGTACCATTTACTATCTGAATGCAAGCTCCCCACTAAAATGCAAGCTCCATGAGCACAGGAATTTTGTCTGTTTTGCTCCCTGCTCTATCTCAACAGCGGCTGGGAAACAGTTGGTGTCTTTTGTAGGATTATCCTGAAATTAGACAAAGCCTTAGGGGTCAGTGGTTTATTTAGGGGATGATCCCAGATAGCAGAAGTGAGGAATAAGAAGAATAAGTCAAGAAGGAGGAAAAGTCCACTTAAGGGATGGTAACAAGGTCACTGCTGCAGGCAAATGAACTTTGAGAAGTTTCCAGAAGTTTCCTAAAGGGTCCATTAACAGGATGGGAAACCAGAGTTGCCATCTCCCATGTGCGGAGGCTCGTCCTCTGGGCTGTTAAGATGCTGTTCTTCCAGGCTGAACCTCTGCTGGGGCCGAGCTTTGAGGCAAAGGCGTGCAGAGGGGAGCTTGGGAAGCTGAGTGCCCGAAACTGCCCAGGCCAACTGCAGCCAGAGCCAGAGGTGGCACATGCAGCTGTGGTGACGGGCACCAAAAGCATGGGCCTTAGGAGGCAGTAAGCAAATATTTTTTAGTGAATGAATGGATTCTCATTAAAGCAGATGTGCACGTGCATTACAGGGGAGTTGTGGGCCCTAGGCCCATTTTGCTTTAAAACAACAGTCAGAGTTAGTAGTGTCCTCAGACCTATTAAGAAGGAAAACTTGTTACTATTGACAAGGAATTCAGACCTCTTTTAAAATTTATTTTCCCAGAGGATTTTCTATAATGCGTCCCTGCTCGGAATTCTCGTTCCTGGAAGAGAAGTGGCTACAGCTTTACTGGAAATTAAAAAGGTTCATTGCATGAGCCCTTCTTCCAGGTTCCGATAATCCTTGTCACCTTTGGCTCCTCCTTGTGACATTTCTACTCTGGCCTCTTGGCCATTTCTTCTTTGGCTCTTTACCAGCATCCGTTCTTCCTCACACCTTTTGGCTGTCATCCCTCAGAATCTGCCTAGAAGTGGCCACCCATTCTACCTGCCCTCTTAGGTACTTTCTATGGCTCCCAGGCTGGCGGCCACCACCCACATGTCAAAGGCTCTGGTCCACGCCCCCAGGGCCCCTCTGTTCTGTGCTCCGGGCTCAAGTTCCCACTGGGCTCCTGAACCATCCACACAAACAATGAGCTCAATCCCATTGTTAGATTCATTACCTACCTCACCCCATGTCCCAACCTGCTTTTCCTCCTGAATTCCCTGCCTTGGGGGATACTCCACCAACTTGGCCTTCCAGCCTGGTACCTCAAGGTCAGCCTCAGTCACCTAGCCTTGTCCCGACCTGTTTCTTGAACGCCAAGAGGTCAATAGCGGCTGTTCTTGGGTGATGGAATTTTTCTTCTTGTCTTTACTTTTATGTATTTTCTGAATTATCTCTAATGAACACATTATTTTCATACTGCCTAGTACGTTCCATAATAATTAACAGGTTTCATGATGGTTTCTTATCCTCCTGCTCCTCTCCAGCCCCCAGACCCCTGTAACCAGTTCCTGACGTACAGTCTCTCGTCCCTGGGAACTCCTTCCAATCGTACTAGTCTTTCTAAAACCCAAACCTCATTTCTTCGCCCCCCTCATCAAAGCATTTCTCTGGGATCATCTCCCATCACCTCCCACCCCAGAGTTCCCAAATACTTCAGAATCACCTGAGGGCTGTTTGTTTCCTTTTTTTTCTGCTCCCCCATTATGGTGTCGGCCCTGTTCATAACGCATCCCCAGTGTCTAGCACAAAGCAAGTGTTCAATAAACATTCAGTAAGTTTGGAGGGAAGGGAGTTAAGTAACTGACTTGGAGTAGGGGAGATCTCTGTAGCAGTGGTTCTCAAAGGGTGGTCAGGGAAACACCCCCAAAGGCATCTGAGAACTTTTTTAAACCGCAAATTCTTGCGCCCCTCTTCAGGTCTATTGAATCAGAAGCTCTGGGCGTCTTGGAACAAGCCCTTTGGGTGATTCTGCTCTATAACAAGTTTATGTTTGCAGACATGTCTTGGCCAAGGTCACCAATAAAACTAGTTTCTTCAACTGACCACACAAACCTTAGCAGCCCTGTGGAAAAATCACTGGAAAAAAATCAGCTGCCCTGGGGCAAAATGGTTGCCTCTAGGTTGTAGAAACATAGCGCCTTTAGGGTTTAGAAAGGGGAACGGAACCATAGGCGACTCCCCACCAAGCTCCCCTACCCACCCCACCACACCAAGACACCCCTCCTACACACACACACACACACACACACTGGCGCGCTCGCGCCCAGGCGTCTCCATAGTCCCTCCATCCCGGGCCCCTACAGCTGAGTACCGATCCTGATTTTGAAATAAGCACTTCAAATCTTTCTCTATGAGGAAAAGAAGGGGGAGGAGATGAGGGTCCCCAGGTGGGACTAGGGATGGAGCGACCCCCAGATCCCAGGGTGGGAGCGGCCTCAGGTAGAGCTCGAACAAGCTCTGCTTTCCTTCGTGACTCTGTTTGCCGTTGGTGCAATGGGTTTGGCAGAGCCTTTGCCATGACGCTCATCTCAAGCACGAGCTAGCGGACTCCAACCCCAGCGGCTTAAAGGCGAAGATGCATAGCGATCCCCACAGCGCACTCGCTCGGGGTCGCTCCGCTCCGGAGCCAGGGGCGCGACCTGGCAGGGAAGGGCGCACGCGGTCTCGGCGTCACCCCTGTTGTCCCCGGGCGGGTGGGTGACGAGGGGCGAGGTCCTGTCTCAAAGCCGAGCAGCCCAAGTGCTGGTGCACTGGGCCAGGTGTGAAGGACGGATGCAGATTCCGGCGGGGAACGGGGACAGGGGGACAGGGGTCTCTTTGGGACACTCGCTGGCGCCACTTGGCGACGAGGAGCAGCGAGTGCCGCGAGCAGGCGGTAACTCGGCCTGGAAGAAAACATAACCCCTTCCCAAACTTTAATCCAAGCCCAATGATGTCACCCTCATTTTACGACTGCGTGAACAGAGCCCCAGGTGTGGCCGCGGCCCTCTGACGCGGGGACACTTGCCCTTGGAATCCCGGAGACCTTCGAAGGCTTTTCAAGAGGCCGAGAAGAAAATGAAAACCCCTCCTCCCTTCCCGGACAGTGAGTGTCACTGTTCTAAAGCCCAGCAGCCGCCTGGGATGCTCAGAGAGGGGTCGACACCCTTCCACTCTCAGAATTACACTTTGCTGACACCCAACCCATCTCTAGTGTCCCCCACCAGTTTTCTTTCCGGCCCCTCGGGTCCCCTAAGGTGACTAAACGCGGGAGCAGCTTCCCCATTCCAGAGGCGATTCTTAGGTCTCCCATCCTGCAGAGCTCGGCTCTGGAACGGGCAAGGCAGAGGGAGCAGGACAGAGTTGGGGGAGGAAGCCTCGGACAGGGACAGAGCGGGGCCTACGCTGGACATCGGCCTGGGAGGGGCTAACCCGACTCCCCTGGGCCACGGCCCCCTATCTCCCAGGAGCCACCTCAATCGGTTGTCGCCCCAGCTGCCGCCCCCTAAGCACGTGTTGCTGCTGGTCTGCGTCAGCGCGCTGGGCAAACAGATGACTGGCGGGCACCATCGGGCGGGGCTATTTAAGAGGCAGCCTCCCGCTCGCCCACCTGAACTTGGCTCAGCTCGCCGGCTGCTCTAATAGAACCGCGAAGCCATCAGCGTCCTGCTCCGCAGGTAGGTTCCCTGGCTCTCCTACGGGAATCCAAGCGCCTAGCGACCTTGAAGAACTCTGTCCACGGTTTTGTGACCCTTCTATTTTATTTTTTTCTGTTTTTCGTGTCCTCCTTCCGACAACTCGAAAGACATCTCTTGAAGTCAGAAATTTCAGTGAGGGGATGGGTGGTTTGAGCAGCTTTGTTCTCATGCACGCAGCGCTGGAATGTCTATTTGCTGAGATTAGGGTGCACACTGGGATTTGCTAGATGCTGCACAGAGGTTCGGCGTACTTCGCAGTCTGTTCGAATAAACTACCAAGAGGTTTTAAGACTTAAGTTCATTTTCTAAATACTGCAGAACAATTCTTTGGAGACAGGTGTTTTAACTGCTCGCAGATGTAAAATGTAGCGGAGCTTTGCCAATCACCGAGAACAGAGCCCATATTTCTGATTTTTTAAAAACCCTACTTGTGCTTTGGTTTATTGCCAATTCCCATGTGCATCTTGAAGAAACTTAAAGATATGATTTTTATTTATTGCTCCCACATTTTACACCGTGCTTCTCTCCTCCTTCCTCCCCCCAATTTACTTCCCTATTGAAAGCTTCTAAGCTATCTGGGGAGGTGCTCCTTTTTTACAAGAGTCTGATTTTCTCCCTCGGAGTCTTCCCTTTAGATTTCCACATTATCTTTAATCTCTTGCTCTGCCAGTTAGCAGAAAAGAGACGCTCTACAAACCCTTCCTCAAACTAAAGAAAAACAGAAGAAATTCTTTCTGCCAATCAGGGCAGAAGACAGGGTCTCCGTCCGCCCCACAGGCGCCGGGTGTGGTTCACCCAAAAGATAAGCGATGTGCGCCCGGACGCGCGCCCTGTGCCCACCGGGCTCCGGTCTGCGCTTGGCGAGCCCGGGTGCTTGCACCCCGCCTGGCGAGTCTGAGGCTCCGCGGCTTTGGACTGAGCCCCCTTTTTCTGTAACCCGTGCGCCCTGACCCTCCCCGAGAGCATGCGGCTGCCCCACCTTTTCGTTCGCATCGGCTCCTCTTTGCTCTCCGCAGCCATGAATAGCGGCGTGTGCTTGTGCGTGCTGATGGCGGTGCTGGCTGCCGGCGCCCTGGCGCAGCCTGTGTCTCCCGCGGACCTCGAGGGCCCTGGGGCGCAGCGGGAGAAGGAGGCGCCCCGGAGGCAGCTGAGAGCAGTGCACAGGATGGACGGCGAGCCGCGAGCGCACCTGGGCGCGCTGCTGGCCAGATACATCCAGCAGGCCCGGAAAGGTACCGATGCCGCCTCCCCGTCCCTCCCCTCTGCCCCTGCGCGGGTCTCCCAGTCTTGACCCGGCTCTCGGGCTGAGGGAGGTGGGTAAACTCTCGAGAGGAAACAAAGGCGACACTTGAAGCTGAAAGGTTTTTTTCACTTTCTTTTCTCGAGTTAAACTGCCCTTGACAGTGCCAATTCTTGGACATCCTTTGTAGCAAACTGTGAGCGAATGTGGAGGACTTAATTTATTAGTAAGGGAAACCTTAAAAAGCTTTCTTTAAACTAATTTTTGGCACAAGGGTGCTGTTAAAGTTCAACACCAGATTATGAAGACATTAAAAGATAATTCCCAATCAAATTACGGATTCAAAAGGGTTTCACAGATCCACTAAATGCCCTCTCTTATGAATGCTAAGGAGCCACCCACATACTGACCCTGTAAAGCCCTTAGCAGGAAGTGATCAATGCTGAGAATGCTTGAGATCTGACTACAACAGTTTAAAAAGAAGTGACAACGTGTTGTCTTTCGCCAAAGTACGTAACAGAAGGAAAGAATCAGTAGCAGTTTTGAGTTCTTGGCAGTGTCTTAACACAATTAGCCAACAACGGGTGCGTTTGCGATTTTGCTGTTGGCGAGATGTTCCCAACTGCAGCAGGAACTAAACGAGCCAATTTTCTCGGCATCAAAGTCTTCCTCGGGGTGGTAGGTGATCCAGCAGCGCTCTGAGCGGCCTACAGATGGCCCTGTTCCTTTCCGGGGCCTGTCTCATCTGTAAAGTGGGGAGCAGGCTCGAGTTTGGCTCCGCCCCTCCCAGCTCTTCAGAGGGAGGCTCATGTATCTCTAGGGCCCTAAGGAATCAATGGGACTGGGGCGGTTTTTTTTCTATCAACTTTATCCACAGTGACACTGATTATGAACACACTGTTTTGTGGGGCAGGGTGATAAACTTCAACACAGCTAGACAGTAAAGCCACAGCAAACATTGCTAGAAGGGGTGCGGGGAGGGCCCCTTTCCCCTGTGGCTCACTTACCTCCTGGTGCCTCCCGGGCCTGGATTCGAACCTTAACTCCTGGCTTGACTAGACAAGGAGAAAATGGAGCACTTGTCTCTCCAGAGTGTTCTGTGGTTTCATGGGAAGGTGAGACCGGGACCTTTGTGAGCAAGGGATTTCAGAAGGAAGGAACAGAAGATGATTTGTCAAATGTCGTCCTCTCTTTTGGCAATTATCCCAATTACCATCTCCTGTTTTACTTTCCCGCTAATTAAATTGAAAGAAGTGGAAATAAAAATATCAGTTGATAGGGGAAGTCTGAAAACTTTGGGGGTTTCTGCTGATTATCTCTCTGAAAGTAATTTAAATATTTGTCCTTGGGTGGGGGTTGAATTTCAGCCAGACCAGTGTGAAAATGTATTATTTTTTATTGAGCCATGATCTGGAATCCACTCCCAACCTTCAGAAAAAATCCACAAGAAACAGTTCTGGGAAGCAAGTCAGTCATGAAACGATTTCCCCAGAACTGACACTTGACGGTGTCTTTATTCCGCAAACCTTATCTAGAAAGTTTTTCCTAGTGCTTCTCAGCCCCTTCTCCCTTTGTCTCTAGCCTGTAGTGCCCAACAAACGCAGGTGGAAATGGCAGTTATTTGGGGTTTAGGCTGCCAATGGCCAAGATCAGTGCTAGCTAGAAAACAATTACACTATTTTATTGGACAAATATGAACCAGGAGTAAATATTTATACACATAAATACTAAATAGTTTCTTTGACTATCTGACATATTTTGAGATCACATCAACTATATAATATATAGTTGATCAAAACTCTAGTATAAATTATGCTTAAAGATTCTAAATGAGATCATGTGCTCTGTGGGCAGTGCTCGAGAGTTTGTCATTAGGAATTGTCTGCAGAGCTTTCAGTGATCTGAGGAGGAGTAATTCCACTGGGTGTGGGGGGCTTCTAGTATACGCCTGTCCCCCCTCCCCCCGCCCGCCCCCGTGCCCAGCAAAGTCCCAGGGCTACATCCACATTGTCTCTTTTCGTTCCGACAATAGCCTTGCACACACAAGTCCTATTATCCTCCTTTTGTCAATGTGGAAGCTGGGCTTCTAGAATCGTGACTAACCTACATGAGGTTGCACATCTAGCCAGCAGCAGGGCTGAGTCTAAGTCCTGCCCTCCCCACAGGGTCTGGATGCCAGTTCAGCTTCCCAGCTGTGCTGCCCATTCTGGGTGTTAAAGTTTAAAGGGGCCAGGCCCTTCAGTTCAGTTCTGTAAATGGGTTGTAAGTCCCTACTTGGTGTGGGGAAGTAAGTGAGCAAAGACTCGGTGTGTCATGGGGAAACTGTGTAGCAAACACATCTTGAGCGGCTGAACGCAGTGCCCCCAACAACAACCCAAGCTGCTCGCTCGCATCAAAGCTGCCACTGTCCCTCTATTGGCTGGTACTCTGGGTCGCATCTCATCCTTAGAGTGGGAATTCACCATCTGGAGCAGGAGGATGGATTCGATTTCCATGTGACTGTACAGACAGCGGGGTCTGCAAGTTTTGCTGGATGCGAAGACTAATATTTCGCCTGCAAGGGGTTGAACGGTTAAACAGCGGGGGCTGTTCTTCTTCTGCACAGGCTGGAGGTTCACTGCAACAGGGCTGGAATGTGCTGGGTCGACTCTTAGTTCCAGGGCTGGGAAATGATTTGTGGGCGGGGGGAGAGGAGGAAAGGGTAGGGACATGGTCCCGCATAGTTGTTTCTGGTTTTCGATCTAGCCAGATTTCTTTGACTAGCTAAGACAGAGTAACTGCTTCTGCAGTGGCATCATCAGTAAACAAGGCATAGTCTGACTCCGTGGAGCCTGTGGGCAGGAGCTGGCAAAGGCAGCCTCATGCCAGTGTCACGAGCAGTGGGGGACACAGTGGCCCCTAATACCATGGGAACCACTGAGTGGCTCTCTACCACTCTACTCTTGAAGCCACCTAGGCTTTGCCCATCGAGGTCCCTGAGGGACATTTCTTGCTCCTTAGTTTGCACAAGAGATGACATTATACTGATTTCCTACCCAGGAGGTCACTGTGATCTATGGGCAAGGATTGTGTCCCATGCCTCCAAAAAAACCCCCATCTCTTCATGGCCCTGCTCAATCAATGTGGAGTACACACAAGAATCATCTTGCTTCTAAGGACTTAACTCCATCCCAAAGGCCCATTTCAGCTTCAGTGATTGCATTTTGGTGAAAATGGCATAATCAAATTACCTCTTTAGTACCTCCCTGCCCAGCTTTCTTCAAGTGTTACTCAAGTGCTATGATTTTAATCTGACATTTTCCTTTTTCCTAAGAACATTTTTTGAAAAAGAAGGTGGCTTTCAAATTAATCATTCTAAAACAGTATTTATTTAGCAATAGGACTTGATTCCGGTTTTAAACCACTCCAACATCAAAATATTGTCATCACATTACCTTAGAGGCAGGTATGCTCAGAGGTAGTAAAGGGTAAACTTTATAAATGGGTAAATGCTAGAGAAGTCCTTGGTGGGCTTCTGCGGAGGGCCAGCTACAGAAGGAGACACACTCTTGGGAGTAGGAAAACCTAGGCAGGTCCAGCTGTCAAAAGCTGGAGTCGACGAATCCAGTTAAATCTTTACTGATCGCAAACCACACCCACAACTAGTAAATATTGCCCTCTCTCTGTCCAGTTACACAGACGTGGGTCCTTCTCCTCTTGTAGATTTTGGTCCAGCAATCTCACTCTTGATAGCTCTTTGGTGCTTTTAAGAAGGTGCACCTTCCATGTCGTCTGGCTTTTCCCCATAATGTTCTCCTTTACAAAAGGAACTAGCTCTAGATGCTCTAGATGTAATAGCTCTGTTTCCTTCCTCCTTGCCCCTTGTAGCTCCTTCTGGCCGAATGTCGGTGATTAAGAACCTGCAGGGCCTGGACCCCAGCCACAGGATAAGCGACCGGGACTACATGGGCTGGATGGACTTCGGACGGCGCAGCGCGGAGGAGTATGAGTACCCCTCGTAGGGCCGCCGCCCAGCTCTGCGCCCCAGGACCACCCTTCCGACTCAGAGAAGGCAGAATAACAAAATAATCACACTCATAACTCATTGTCTCTGAAGTTTGGCATTTTAAGCGTCTATTTATTAAGTTCTCAATGTGAAAAGTCTGTAAGATTTTTCTGGCGCAGCCACGCAACTCAGCAGAATTGTACAAGTGGAAGACAAAATGTGTCCCTTGTCTGTGACTCCTGGTCCTAAAGTGTTGCTATGCTATTAAAGTGATTTCATTCTGCGCCATTGTCCTCTGTGTCACCCGAGGGCGAAGGGCCCCAGTCAGTCCTCAGAAGGTTCGAGGAGGGAATCCCAGTTGTAGATGGTCCCAGACAGGGCTTGAGAAATGAGGGTGGGGCGTAGAGCTCACGTCTGTGCTGCCGGTGAGGTGGCCGGTGAGGTGGCCGGTGCCAGGGCCTTCTGTGTCAGCTCCGTGGTCCAGCCCTGACCACCTTGGGCCCTGGGCCTTAGCTGGGAGTCATTGCAAAAAGAGAACTCGCATTTCTTGGAGTGAGTGCCCATTTGTCGGGGTGAAGCCTAGAGTTGGCAGCTTGGAACGGAGCCACAGTGGCATGTGTGGCAATTTGTGGTGGCTTTGAGCGGACCTGACGGAGCTTACTGGGCCTAAAGGCCTGTTCCCCTAACCCTTTCAATGCCACCACTGAATCCCCGCGGGTCCCGTTCTTATCTCTGTGCCCCCTGCTGACACAGTGGCCCAGGAACCAGGACATATAACCCGGCTCTTTCTCAGCCCTTCCTGAAGAAGCAGGATAGGCTTCTGCAGCCAACCTGAGCACGCCTCGCAGAAGAGCCAGCAGCTCCCCAAACTCTGCTTTAACGAGGCCTGAGGAACTCATGCGCAATCCCAAGGCCACGATTCCCCCTCACTCCTTCCACCCCATGTACTCCTCTCCACCCCGCTCCTTTGCCAGCAGCTCTTCCTACATCTCACCAGCTTGCAGGACCTGCACCCTAGGCCATGCCCTCCTGCGGCAGTTCTGGCCGTTTGCTCCCTCGGCTCTGCTAATTAAGACTGTTTTATAGGTTCTTTGTTGTTCATACATAGGAATTTACAAGCTGAAAGGGGCAACAGATGTCATTCTGGCCCAACACACACCCTTACCATACCCCTACTCCCATTTTATAGCTAATAAACTTGCCCCGGACCACATAGTGAATTAGTGATGGAACCCGCAGCCCTTTCCGGAATTCACTCCTTGCCAGGCTGAGACATAACCAACTTACCTGGTGGTCTGGCTTAAGAGGCCTGGCCTGCCCTGACCTATGACTACTCAAGTCTCAACATGGGCAGTAGCCAGAGGGTAGACAGAATGCACTTTCTCTGTATTTGCTTTACCAAAACCTGACCACAATACATCTCTCCTGTAAAATGAGGACATCTTTGCACAATGCACCCCAACCTTATTTCTCAGGTTCAACCAATCATAGGTAAAAAGAAAGGGAGGGTGGAAAAAAGGTATTCCACGTTCATTCTTTTAACAAACGACACAAAACGCCATCCTTTTTTCTTAGCTCAAGTTTGAAGAGCCGAAGCAAAGGATCTTGACAGCTTAGCTAGATCTTTAGGTACCTTGAGTATTTGTTTCTCAGCATCTTCAAATTATTGCTAGCCCTGAAGATGAATAAATCAGAAGTCAAGACGATTCCTCACTAATTTCCCCTGGGCTCTGGGTTCTGAAAGGATTTATAAAATTGATCTGTTGGTGTCTGCCTCCTCCCGCTCTGAGTTGTGTCCTCCTGGAGAACCAGGATCAGGGAGTCCCAGACGACGGAGTGCCTGCCCAGATTCTCCACCATACCCGAGGCTCTCATGGACCGACGTCCCCCCAGACAGCCTCGTCATCACGCCCACCTCTCTGACCTCCTCCCTTACAGCCATCCCCCATTCAGTCATTACATTCCAGTCTCACTGCCTCCCTTGCTATTCCTTGAAAACACTAAACTCAGTCCTACCTCAGGGCCTTTGCACCTGCTATTTCCTCTGCCTTCCTCCAAAAAGCATGACTGGACCTCTCGGCTCATTTAATGCCAACATTACCTGCTCAGAAACCGTCCTATCTTCTCTGACAAAGCTCCTCTCTTGTTCTTTATCCTTTTCTCTGATTTACCTTTCTTCTCAGGCTTATCGTCACTTGGAATTATATTATTTATCTATCGATTTATTGGTTCTGTCTCACCTATGAGGATGTCAGCTCTGTGAGGGCAGAGATTTTTGTCTGTTTTGTTTATTGCTATATTTCTAACACCTACCTCAGTATCTGGCACATAGTAGATACTCAGAAAATACTTGTTAATTAATTAATCAATTAATAAGGGGTAAATATGGCTAGATCCCTGCTATTCAGGTTACAGATTGGTTTTAAAAGCAGTTTGGTCAGACGATTTCTTTTAAAAATCAGAGAGGTAAAGCAGGCTCGTGACACAGCCATGTCCTTCCAAGATAGGCGTAAGGGCGAGAAATCGGAAAGCAGACCACACACACACACACACACACTAGCTGACAGCATGTATGACATCCATGGAGAATGACAGTATACTTTAAACTACATCTCACTCTCCAGACACACACACACACACACACACACACACACACGTACACGCACACGCACACGCACGCACATGCACACACACACGTCCAGCTGTATTTCTTTTGCTACAGTTAAAATCCAGGAAGAATAAAGCAATAGCAAAGGAGAAAGGAGAGTTGATGGATTTCATTGCATTTACTCAGAATATCAGAGAAACGGTTCACAGTGAGGAGCTGTTAAAGAAACGAACGAACATCCAGTTGGTGGACTAGTCAGCAGTTATTTAATGGGTATGATGATGACGGAGGAACATGGGAAATGACCATGATCCATGTAAAGTGAAATTGTCCTCTGATTACATTAAGTTTATTTACTTTTAATGAGATTATGTGAAAACGAAGACAGTCATGTTAGGGTCATAAGATCATAGATATTTTTCTTCCTCTTCTCTGAACTTCCTATACTATTTGTAGATCATCCTTTTTTTTTTTTTAGATCATCCTTATAACAACTATAGCTCACGTTCTCCAGAGTCTGCCAGTCTACAGAGAGACACGGAGTCGTAAGAAAAGCCATAAAACTTGTTCTTCTACTTTCTTTACCAAAGAAACACTCCCAATTATCCCCAGATGATTTCGACAGTCACTAAGGCTTGTCACCTATATGGCCAACCACAGTGTCCATTATTTTGCCTTCCTTGGTTCCTTCTTGCTAAGGCCATGAAACTCCCTGAAGATGCCACCTCTGCTTGTGGAGATAACAGTATTCTAGCTGCTGTGCCTACCCCCAGGTTCAGGCCCAGTGTCTTCTGGTAGCTTCTGTTCCTCAGTGTGGGAGTCTGGGCCACACTACTGTCATTTTGTTCTCACTGGCTCTCAACAGCTCTCTGTATGGCCTGGTTGCCATGGGAACTTCTCTAATAAGCAGTTATCATCAAAGATACCAGTTGCCCCAAACAGGTAGCTGTACTGCCTTCCTTGGTTATGGAAGTCCTTTATTCTGCTCACAAGTTTCTAGAAACATCACTGGCTTCTGAAAGGCAGCTTTGTATATTTGAAGTCTCTGCATTTACTTTGTAAATTGAAAATGGTAGTTCGAGTCACGTGGGTGGTCCATTATTTACACCCGGTGGTGGTTACTTTACATTCAGTAGGGTAGGGATGATGCATAGGGGCCACTAGTTCAGCATCACCCTTCTGTCTGAAGAATTTAATTTACGGCAAGTCTGCTACTATGAATTCTCTTAATTTTTCTTCATTTGAGAAAGCCTTTACTTCCCCTTCATCCTCAAAGGATATTTTCACTAATTTTAGAATTCTAGGTTGAGTTTTTTTCTTTTGTACTTTAAAAATACTGTACCACTTCCCATGGCCCCCATGGTTTCTGAGGAGAAATCTGCAGTCATTTAAATCATTGTTTCCCTTTAGAGAAGAAGTCATTTTTCTCTGACTGCTTTCAAGGTATTTTCTTTGTCTTTAGCTTTCAGTAGTTTGATTATAATGTGTTTGGATGTGGATTTCTTTGAATGTATCCTGCTTGGGGTCTGTTCAGCTTCTTGAATGTGTAAGTTTATATCTTTCATCAAACTTAGGAAATTTTTAGTTATTATTTCTTCAAAATTTTTTTCAGCATCACTCTCATTCTTCTCTCCTTCTGGAATTCCGATGACACAAATGTTAGACCTTTTGTTGTTGTCACCCATGTCCCAGAGGCTTTGTTTACTTTTTTCTCTGTGTGCTTTACAATGGATAATTTCTATTTCTCTACCTTCTAGTTCGCTGACTCTTTCTCTGCCATTTCCATTCTGCTAATGAGTCCATATAGTGAGTTTCTTAGTGTGGTTTTTGAATTCTTCAGTTCTAAAATTATCTTTTGTATCTTCTATTTCTTTGCCGAGATTTTTCTATTTTAACATTTCTTTCAAAGATGTGTGCAAATGCTTGTTTTTGAGCACTTGTATCATAGCTGCTGTAAAGTCTTCGATAATTCCAAAATCTGTGAAATCTCATCATTGGTAACTGTTGATTGTCTTTCCGAGGAAAATTTAAAACTTCATGGTTCTTTGTATGCTCAGTAATTTGGGATAGTATCCTGGAGAATTTGAATATTACATTATGAGACTCTGGGTTTTGTTTAAATCTTATGAAAAAAATGTTAATATTTTTGTTTTAGTGATCAATCTGGTTAGGTTCAGTCTGCAAGTTCCAACCCACCTTCCATGGGCTGTGGTTCCAATGACAGTTCAGTTTTCAAAGTTATACTGCTCTTTAACTCCATGTCAGGTGTGTGCCACCCAGTGACGAGTCTGAGCATTACTTCAGCTCTCAAAGTCCTTGGTCTGCTAATTAAGACCTGATCCAGACATGGCACAACTGGATGAGCTCCAAAGTCACTTTCCTGAGCTCCTCCCTCTCTGCAATCGCCCTAGTACTTTCCAGTTTCCTGGGGCTCCTCCTTTTGGTCCTTCGCCCATAAACTTGGGAGTCTGGTTACCTTGATCTGCCACACGTGTCCATGTTTGAGCCCATGTTCAGGTCCAAGTGGCAGGAGAACAGAAAGAAAAAAAATAATGGAGGTTGGGAGCTCTCTTGGGATCACAGCTCCTTTACCCAGAGATTAAGATTCCTTCCTCCGAGTTTGGCTCCTGCCGGTCTCATTACTGGCTGCCACCACTGCAGCCGTGGGTTTGCCACGAGAGAGCAAAGAAAGAGAAGAAAGGAAAAACTGGGGGATGTTCGCTCCCTCCAGCCATGAGGAGTTTCCTTTCTCACTTCTCAAGCCAGAACTGAAGGGCTCCTGATGGGGCAGCCTGTGCCCCAGATCCATTTCCAGTTTCCAGCTACGTTCAGTTTACAAGGAGCACCACCCACAGCCTTCAGGGCCTGCTCTGCCTTCTCTCAGCCTGCCAGGCCTGGCAGTCTCTGCTGGAACTCTAGGATCTTGATGAAATATTGTCTCGAGATGTGCTGAAAATTTTAAACCCAGTCATTCATGGCACCAAGCTATTCTATAAGAATGGGTGGCTTATTTTATTATCTTAATTTTTTTATCCTTTAATGTGACTCCCCAGCGGCTTCTGGTTTGGAAAATCTCAAGAGAGAACCAGAGTTACTGACAAGTGGAATGTTACAACTAATCAAACTCCAGGACTAGCACCTTCTCTACCATGGCCCACATGCTGGTGTGGGCAAACAGAAGCAGGAACAAACAGTGAGAGTTCAGGCCTTACCTGCCCAAACGCTTCTGGCCCACAGCCAGAATGACCTCAATGTTTGATCTTTCTCTAAGTTCCATCCTGGAAAGGATTCGACTGCTTCTAGCATCAGCCTGTGTGGATGGGCCCTTCACTGGCCCAATAAGGAACAAGGAAATGTGCCTGCATGCCAGGCGCTAAGTCGATGCGGCAGGTACAGAGACTCAGCCAAGTGAGAGGTTTAGAAAATCAGGTCCTCAGATAACGTCTTTTCATTCAACATCGTTCGTTACGACATCGATGAAGGGGTAAAAAAACATCGATTCCCAGTGGGGCCACTGTCCCTGTGGAGTGCGTACCTTGTCTTCATGTCTGCGTGGGTTTCCCCTGGGGACTCTGTTTCTTCCCACATCCCAAAGACGTGTATGTGAGGCGAATTGGCGTGTCTGCGTTGTCCCAGTCGGCGGAGTGAGCTGCCGGAGAGGCTCTGCAACCCAGAACTGAAAGAAGCAGGTTGGAAAACAACGATCTTACTTGTTTATATTCATCTTTCTTAAATGTATGTGTAGCTCACATTTCTTTCAATGTTTAATATTAGAAGTGTTTTGGGTCTTTATTTAGAAGTTCGGTGATGTTTCTGGGACCAGAAATATGCCGTAGGAACTTATCCCTTGTTTCTATCAATTGGCCAGTGGTAACGCTGGTTTCATTAGACGTCATTTCTCTTAGCTTTGTTGTTTCCAAGAACCTACGGAGGATGCTAAGAGAGGGCTTGCTGTACAAGGCATCCAGAGCTGGGACAGGTAAGATGCAGAGTGTGGGAGAGAGCAGAGCAGCAGACCTGGCTGAATGAAGGGGCAGGCCAGCCAGGCAGCTGCCTGGGGTGCCAGTCTCTAAGTGACATCTGATCACCACGGCAGCAAATGAGAACCTGGGTGTCAGTGAAGTTCTTCCTACTTAGTAACTTAACTAACTGGGGAAATAGAAGTCCATTGCACCCCTAGAGAAGACAGCGATGCCCTCAGATGGAGAATTAAAAAATATATATATATTGCTCCTCTGGGTCTCAGCTGCTCTCTGTAGAGAAATAGTTGTGCTCACCGTGAAATCTGCCGGGTTCGGGCTCACTTCTCGCCAGCCTGCTGATTATCCCACCGGGTCAGCCGAAACTTTAAAACCAGATAATTCAGGGCATGGGGCTGTTTTCTAAGAATGGGTGGTATCCGTTATTATTTTAATTTTGAAACTTTAATATAGCTGTGAAAAGGCTCCAGGGTTTGGAAAATGACCAATAAAACTGAAGAACAAACAAGACGACTGACAAGCGAAATGCTTTCTGCAGAATTATAACCAAGAAAAAAAGAACTCTTAGATATATTTGAAGACAACTCGGTAGCTATGGTTACTTCTAATTAGTGAGCACCGTATGCTTTCCAGATTCGAGTGGAGGAAAATTGAGAAGAAAAACAATTCCGAATAAGTGAAAATGTGAAGTTCCACTGAGTGCACGTGATCTTTTATTTTGAATCTAAAGAATGAGATGTGGCAAATGGGCTTCTCCCCGCCTTCACCTTCGCCTTCACCTTCACCTTCTGTGTCTCTCCTTGCGTGATGAGGACTCGTAAACCAAAACCGGAAGTGAAGGAGATGGCACCAGAGACCAGGGTGCAGGGGACAGGAGGCTCACCACAGAGTAAGACCGATGCCAGAGTCCTAACTGTGGCTGAATTAGGGTGAACTGTAATGTTGATGTACAGTGGTCATTCGAAGTGTGTGTATAAGTGTTTAATATGGAAAACTTCCTGTTCGGTTGCGCCTGCAAAATGACAAAGTTGAGTGTAATCGTGAGTCTCTATAATTATTAAATATTCTGTGCACACTCTCAATGAATAACATGCACGGTTTTCATCGTTCTTTCCTTTTTCCCTATGCTATGTTTATTCTTTTATTTTCATGATATAACTTAATGTCTGTTGAATCTAGTAATTTAAAAATCAATCGTGGATTTTGTATTTATTTTATTTTCCCCATAATTCCTTGTTATTGTATTTTACAAAAAAGATTGGCCCATGATGGATCGATTTAAAACAAAGCGATCCTTCCCTACTGAAAGTTGAGAAGTGCCACTCTACATGTCCATGAAGTCCCAGGGACTTGGCTGGCTGTTGACAGCTGGCCAAGCAGCCCCTCTTGGACCCTGTGTGGCCGTGCTGGCCAGGACTCCGGCCTTGACGGGGCAGCCTCAGAGGTGGACCAGAGCCTGCATATCAGCTCATAGGTGTGAAGGTACCAACCTACCCAGTTCCCGAGCCAGGCAATTCCTTTCTTTGCTGAGTCAGCTCCATAGTTTCTGCAGAACTCAGGTGGGTCG
Source organism: Pteropus medius (assembly GCF_902729225.1). NCBI lineage: Eukaryota > Metazoa > Chordata > Mammalia > Chiroptera > Pteropodidae > Pteropus > Pteropus medius. The sequence goes on along the minus strand of NW_024349803.1, from coordinate 15,914,181 downwards.
CTCAGAACAGACGAGCACAAAATCCAATTGCTTCTCCAATCGCAAGCGACTGGTCCAAGGGTGACGGAGGCCACTGCTACCTCAAGTCCAGCAACCAGGAGAGATGAGGGCTGCATGCTGCCACTGCTGCACCGGGCCTTAGTGTCACAGGTGACTGAAAGGGTTTATCTATTTGGGGGCTTGAGAGAACAATACATCTCTGGTTTTTCTCTTCTGAAAATATTTCCCTAAACTTTGGCCTGCCACTTGCGACTCTCCTGTATCGATGCACAGCCCACCCCCCAAGTGCTGCAGCTGCCTGGCCCTAGAAATCCCCGCTGGGGGTCAGCACCAGGTCCCTGTCCTTCCTTTCTCTGAGTCTCTCGTGTCTCAGGGAAAGGCATTGCTGGAGCCTCCCTATTACTGCTTTAAGCCAAAAGCCCTGCTTTCCCTTTCTGGTTTTAAGTTCTTGGGGACTTCAGAGCAGGGTCATCCTGAACCTCAGGCGTTTGGCATGGCGAATGCCCAAGCACCGCGGAGCAGACCCCTCCTCCGACCTCGGACTCCATCGTCGTGCTGGAGCATGATACCTGCAACTCATTTCAATTGTTTCTGGAAAAAGCAAAGAACGAAAATCATTTTTAGAGGAAAGACGCATTAAAAGGAGATGGATTGACATCCAAAGGTCGAAACACCGCGGTATAGAATGTCTTCTGTAAACTTCATGGTGCTTTCCTGTCTCCTGGGTGCGGCAGGAGAAGAGGCGGTTTCCTCTCCATTTTATGCTCAATTTCCTCACTCATACCCCAAGCCCGTGTGTACTGCCCTCTTGGCCAGAAATGCCTTTGTCAAGTTCATCTGGTGAACTTGGACCGTGCATCATGACCTCCCTCAATGTCTCCTTAGGCACAGCTACTTGCCTGAATTGCTTTCCAGGGAAAAAGCAAACCCACCTAATTTTAGGATTGGATCACCAGGGCAGGTTCCTTCAGGTTTTCTGCTGCCTCCAAGTGCCCTCTGCTGGCTACAGAAAATAAATCCTCCCAGGATATGATGTTTTCAGTCCGGAGCCCCAATGTGCAACAAATATTTTTTTCTAAATTTCGACTTAATCCCTATTAAGAGCTTCCAGTCAATTCAGATAATTCAGCATGGTTTTCTACCTCCACCGACTTCCCCCCCGCCGCCCCCGCCCAGGTGGCTTCTAAGTTCTGGAGGCCCGCATTAGGTGGAGCTGTGAGGAAGGCGTGTGTCCACTTTCTTTGTCCTGCTGGGAAGGTCCCTGGGGCATGCCTGCCTCTCTGCTCCCAGACGATGTTTGGGAGCGAGTCCCACCTCTGACTGGCGCTGGATACTTGCTATCATTTCTATTCTCCCTGCCTGCTGTGGTCACTGCCCTGGGTTGGGGTTGAGGAGCTGGCGTGCGGTTCTGGAACATCTCTATTTCCTCCAGTCCCCCTGAGAAACTAGTTCATCTGTCTTTGGGTCGCCAGACTCAGCTAGGGCTTCTCCCAAGACCCTGCACTTGGCTGGAGGATAGTGAAGGTGAAGGGTCCCACACCGCTCGTGGTTCAGAATCCTCTTTCTTCAACTGTTCCCTCACGTGCCAGCTTGGAGAGCCTGCTCGGAACGTGGGAGAAGCAGAGGGGGAGTAAGCAGTAAAAAGAAACACGGGTTCAGCAGGTGTCATTCCGAATCTTTTGGGGGGAGGCAGTAAATTGATTATTTTTTCAATTATCTTCATTGAGGTAACTCTGGTTAATAATATTCTATTTTAGGTGTGCATTATAATTTGAGATCTGTGTGCTCCTCATCCAAAGTCTAGTTCCTGGTCCATACTCAGCTTTTTCTTTCCTCATAATTAAACCCCAGGAACTTGACATCTTTGTTTCCTGGTGCCATCAATTGCTTCTTTGACAACTTCCCCTTGGGACATGGTGCCCTCTGGTCCTGAGCCGCGTATGAGCAAAATTTTAGTAAAGAACAGGGAGGAGAAGCAAACCGCCTGGAACACCCCCCTGCCACAGCCACGGGATGGAAGAACGCATTTATTTTTATAGTTTACAAAACATATAGTATTAGGGTGCTCCCCACCCTTCAAGGGTTCTTTTTCTTATATCTTACTTTAAAAAAAAATTCTTTCTTTTCCAGAAATATGTAAAGATTACTTGCACACAGATACTAAGGCCCTTTATCTTAAGCTTTTAGCTACTTCTTCTTAGGAAATAGGACATGCTTTTACATAGTCACAGTCCAATGATTGAATTCAAGAAATTGAACACTGATACACTATTTTTAAACATATGCTCCATATTCAAATTTCTCTGATTGCCCCCAAATTGTCTTTCATGGCATCTTTTCCAATTCGGGATCACGAATGGCGTTAGGCGTCTGTCTCTTTATCCTCCTCTATTCTGGAACAATTCCTTGGCCTCTCCTGATGTCGACAGTTTTAAAGGAAACGGGTACAGTGTTTTGTAAAATGCCCCTCAATTTGGGTTTGTCTTTGGCAGAACAGCACAGAAGCAGCGTGTCCTTCCCAGTACATCACACGTCGGGAGGCACCTGTTATCAGTTTGTCCCATTGGGGTAGTGTTAAATTTGACGTCTTGTTGAAAGTGGTACATGACAGGTTCCCCCTTCTTTAAAAATCAGCACACATTCTGTGGGAAGATACGATGGGTGCAAACATCCTGCTCCTGGTCAAATTGTTACCCAAGAGTTTCAGCATCCACGGTTGTCTAAATGAGTTAGTTTTAGGGTTGCAAAATGGTAGGGTTTTTAACTCTATTGTCCCTTCTAATTTATCAATTGCCGTTGTAGTATAAGAGCTTAGAAGAAAGCATCCTAGGATCCCCTCCCACCCCTGCCACACCTTTCCCTCTGCTTGGAATGCCTTGCCACATGTCAAATCTTCCCCATCCTTGAAGCCCAGATCTAGGGTCACCTCGCCTCAGACAAAGCCACTCAGTCTCTTTTCCTTGAAAGCAAGGTGAGCTGCAGCTGTCTGGCCTTCTGAGCCCCTGAGACAGGGAGAGGCTGGGAAAAGGTGCCCACCCCTCCCAAGGCAGGACCCCCACCCCAACTCTGACTGGTCTCGCACAGTGGTTCTCAAACTTTAGTGAGCTCCAGAATCACCTGGACAGCTTGGTAAAACACAGATGCCTGGGCTCCACCCTGGGGGTTCGCTACCTACAACCCTCACTGGCTTAACAAGTTTGTTTTTTCTTCAGATCACGAGTCAAATGCAGGTTGGCCGGGAGTCTGGTCCACATGGTTCCTCGGAGACCTAGAATGATGGAGGCTCCACCAACTCGTGACACCACCATTTCAACACATGGCTCCAGGGGAAGAGAGAAGCATGGAGAAGTGTGTGTGGATTCTTCTCCGCTGGCAGCCCGCTGGCCAGAGCGAATCACGCGCCCCGCCCACTGCCAAGTGGCTGGGGAACACGGAGAGCGGGCGAACCATTCGGTGAGCACCCGGTTTCTCTGCCATGACCACACCCCTCTTCTTCACGAGGACACAGCCACACAAGACTGCTCTCTGCTCCTCAAACACACCAAATGCTTTCCTACCTTCGGGCGGTGGCACCAGCTGCTCTCGCTGCCCAAATGCTGTTGTGCCAGACCTCACATGGTTGACTCAAATGCCATCTCCCTGGAGAGGCCTTTCCTGACTGCCCAGAGTAGCCACCCACCACCTGACACCAGCCTATTTAAGTTCTCTGCATAGCTCTGATGATGCCATGTGTGGTGTCATCTATTGACAGATTGCATGCACACCCCATGAGAGCAGAAGCTGCTCACGTGCTTATGGATCCCTACCGCCTAGAACAAGCCCTAGCTCGTGGCAGATGTTCAAAATAGATTTACTCGACTAATTAACCCTGAGGTGTCTTACCCTTCCCATTTCATAGGTAAAAAAAAATGGACGACTCAAAGAGGGTAAGTGACTTTCCCAAGGTCACACCATTACCAAATGGCAGCGCCTGACATAAAGTCCATGTTGCCGCCACCCACTACTGTTTGCTTGCATAATTTTGCTGCTTCCATATATTGCAGTAGCAGATAGTTTTTCTTTTAAGTTCCTTTCTTTTCTAAGAATAAGTTTTATTTATCCCTTTCCCACAATTCTCTGTGAAGTCACTCTCCACTGTCCTTCGTTTTTAAAAGTCTTTTAACACAACTCTACAGAGGGCAGTTGGGTGACATCTATCTAGGAATTTACCTCACAGATGTCCTCACATCTGTGGGAAACTACAGATATGCGAGGTGTTTTCATTACAGGGCTGTGACAGCAAATGATTAGAATAAACTCAATTCTCAGCTGTAGGGCGCTGGTCCATACTGGTCCATAGAAATAGGTATGTATTCCCAGTGGGCACGTGTGCATGGTGGAATAGTATGCAGTCCTGAAAAGTAGCAGAGCTTCAAGTTCTGACTGGAAAGTTGTCTAAGGTATAACATGTTCAAAGTAAGGGCAGCTATAACAGTATATAAAGTACGAAATGGCTTTCATTTAATTTCCCCAAAGAGCAGAATACTTCAAGTCTTACATAAAGAGATCATTTCCTTGATGAAAAAGATAAGAACAAAATACGAATCAGAATAGCCATACGGTTTCCATCATTTGAACTTATTTTATTGATATTCATTAGCAAATAAAATTTTATTGTTGATTTTTGATGCATTCTAACACACTTTTTGATAGTGGTTGCCCAATGTTGATCATTAATTTACTATACTAAATACTGCAACCTCCGAACTGCTGATTTTTACACCAGTACCCCTTTGTGGTGATGGGTGTGGCTCCTCTCTCTGAAGATATAAAGTGGTCCATTCGGTCTAGGGTGTTCACATTCCTTTGTTATTCTACCTACTGCTTTAAAATACATTCAAATAAAAAGAGAGAAGTTCTTCAAAATGAGTGCACACACACAACCACAAGGAGCATTGAAAACATAATTAACCGACATCCTCGTGTTCAGAGAATAAATAGTCTGAAATTATGGGACCAAAGCTTGCTCCTGGGGACTTTCTTCAGTGGACATAAGGTTACAGTCATTCAAGTGAAGGACACATCTTTTGCCATGGGGGGTGTGGGAGGGGATCAGAAGGTGCAAAATGGCAATTTCATTTGCATATGATGTTATCCTTCCATAAATGTCTGGAACAAATGGCCACGGAACACCGTGATGCACGCTGCAGTCTTCGGGTTAGAACAGATCAATGACCTGCTTAGACTGGAATGCCACAGACACTCTGTGACTGGAGCTGGGAAGGAGAGAGGGTGTTTGTTTAAAATACGGCACACATAAATAATAAATAAAAGTTCAAAACTTAGCGACAGCAACAGGACCAGGCTCCCTTGCTCATTCGTGGTTCGTCTCGCGAGCACCTCTATCTTTCCCCAAGGATAAAAAGTGGCACAAGGAGACCCAGGGCTTTGGAGGGAAAGAAATATCTTCTTGTGACCGCTCTGTTCTAAAACAAGACAGAAAAACGCGTGGACACTGAATGGCTGTCACGAAAGACCACACGAGTGAAAGCACATGGGCCAGACTTGGGTTTCAGAAAAGGGCTGGGCCCAGCAGAAGTTCAAAGCCTCGTTTCTCCTGTGAACTAGTTTGGTATTAGGTTTGGTTGTGGTTTGTTTTACTGTTGACACATTTCACTCGACCTCTTTCCCTGTCCCCTTTCCTTTTAATCCTCCTACGAATGTTGTCCTCACTCTGGTCTTACTCAATTTGGTCGTGACATTGGGTCCCAGAAACAAACTGCTATTTCCTTAGCAGCTTGGTGTGTTTGTCACTTGAATTTTGGTATCACAGAACCACAGAGAGAACATCTACTGTGACTTCCCATCTAGTACCATTACTTCCTCGCCTATAAAAAATAAAAACGGAAAAATAAAACAAATCACACAGAACCCACAGGGACTGCTGCCCAGTGCAGCGGGAGTGTAAATACATTCTCTTTTGGGTTAGATGTCCGACCTGACAGCTGATTACGAAACACGGAAGGACGACTTTAGCGTGAAGGCCTGGAAAGAAAAAGTCACCCCTTGAAAAGGAAGCGGCCGTCCACTGAGGCAGAGTAGTGAAGGTCTCGAAGAAGCTTGGGCCACCCAGAAAAGAAAGAACAGTCCTGAAAGCTACGTCAGCTGCATGTGGCTGTGGACGGAGGCTCCTCACGCTCTCGCCGGGTGGGCGAGGTGCCCAGCGACACCGAGGGGCATGGCATTGTGCCCTGTGCCACGTGACAGCTCACCGTGTGCAACACTGGCAGCCAGCCGCGACTTCACCGGGTTCCTATCCATGGGATAAGAATGTCATTGGGAGTTTCAGTGCTTCTCGAAGGATAGAAGGAGAATAAAAAAAAAAAAGGAAAAGACACCTGCCTGCCCTGCCCCCAGCTAGCACAGGTGAAGTCCTCAGGAGAGCGGTGACAGTGCTGGGGCACCTCCCGTGGGCTCCAGGTCCTATATACACGTTTCACAGTCTCCACTCTTCCCCCATGAGGCACGAGGTTGATTTGTCTAGCTCAGGAGGGGACGGACGGGGAGGGGAGAGCACAGTGGAGAGGGGAAGAGAAGCGGGGGCAGGACCCGAACTGTCTCCTCGGAAGGGCGCCCCTCCCACCCTCACCGCAAGCTGGTTTGTTTGGGGAGCTTAGCACCCATCAAGATGCCTGAGGTGAGCGTCACGGGGGCCTTCATCTGCATGCTGGACCCCACCATGGTGGGGAAGCTGCGATTCCGTCGGATGCCACTGTTGAGCTGCAGCCCGCCGATGGCACTGGTGACGGTCGGGCATCCGAGAGGCAGGCCCTCGGGTACCAGGCCTCCAGGGACGAGGCCCTGTGCTGGGCCCGGGGGCCGGCAGAGAAGAGGTCCCTGATCCTCAGTCAGCGTGTGGACGTGGGCTCGCCCCGAGTTCACCGCTCTGGCCACGCCGAACCGCCTGACTTTGTCCACGAGGTTGAGGTTGGAGACAGACACATCTGTCTGACTCTCACTGCTCCGCACGCCCTTCTTCTCCCTCACCTCCCTCAGGATGGAGCTGGCCGGCTTGGACGCCAGGAAGTTGTCGTAGGGCGGGCTCGTGCACTTGAACTCGAAGGAGGGCGGGGAAGACGTGGGCGTCTGCATGGGCGAGTTGGGTGGGGTGGAGGGGATCACAGCCATCCTGGGGGTGTAGGAGTGCAGCAGGGAGCCCCCGCCGGCCCTGTTCCAGCTCTGGGGGTCATACACCGCCGCCGAAATGCCCCGCTCCTTCAGCAGCCACACCAGCCCCAGGGACGTGCTCATGGTGGTCGTGGACTCGCGGGTGTTCGTGAAGGACTCGGCCAGGCTCAGCCTCCGGGGAGTGCACGGCGTGGCCGCCGGCGTGGACTTTAAGTGGCTGGAGCTGCCACAAGCTGGAGTCGGGGCCGAGTTAAGGCTGTTAAGAAAAGACGAGGTCGTTTATCGGAAAATGCCCGTGAGCAGCATGACAAGGGCAGGCCTGCGACACGAGGGGACGACTGGCCGGGCCCAGGCTCCCCCGATGCCTCCTGCCATATCTGCTCCCCCCTCGCCCACAGGGGCCTTGGGTTCCCGGAGGCGGGGCACGGTTTAAGTGAATAGGAAGCTGCACACGATCCCCTTCTCTCAGGCCCCAGGGTGTGTATAACTGTGCCCTCTGCATGAGAGGGAACAGGCTCAGGTCATATGTCACACTCAGCTGTTAAGCAGAAGACCCTGGATTCGAACCCAAGTCTGAGTGACCCCGCCCCCAAATAGGGGAGGAAGTGCTTCGGCAGAGAGGTCTTTTCGTCCTCCACCAAATTTACTCAATTTCCAGCGTTCCTACCGCCTACTTCTCTGACGTAAGGAGTTACCCAGCACTATGGGAAATAAGAGTTTATCTAGGGATGGCCAAAGCAAGCGGGTCATCCAGATGGAGGGCACTCGGGCGATGGAGAAATGGAGGCGGGAAGTGCCCGTCAGGTCAGTGGCAGATCCCGGCCTTCTTGCCTCCGCAAGGAGCTGCACTTGGTCCTTGCCGCGGCGGCCCAAATGCATCTCGATAAGTGGAGTTATGGGGTTATGGGGTCAGAGGAAGCACACTGGGCTATCGGATCTACATCTATGGAGCTACCTAGGAAAAGGCCCCGTGGGTGTGTGAAACCTGTTTCTATAGGAAAGCAAAGATTCCTTCGTCCACTCGGGTCCTGCTGACTGAGGACCCACTATGTCACGGCACCTGGGGTCCAACTGTGAAGGGAATTCGGATGGGACAGTCTAAGGCCTGCGGGGGGCAAGGCACTGCCGTCTGCCTGAAGAACAGGAAGGGCCTTCCTCTCACAGCTGCTACGGGACGGGGGAGGCCATGTGGGCACGGGAGCCCTGCGCTGTTGCTGCGTGAGCCATCAAGGGGGACAGAAGGACATCCGTCCTAACTGTCTTACGAGACCTGCCCGGTGCCCTCCCAAGGATGTGGCTGCGGCTGCAGGAGCCCCTGGGAGTAGGCCAGCTGGGTGGCCCGAGGAGCTGGGGACAGAGCCCTCTCTCCCCAGCCTGACGGGGGAGGGCCAGATACCTTGGGCAAAGCCCCAACACAGGGCAAGGGAAGGAAGAGGACACACTCCGGAGTGGGTTTCTGGAATGACCAGAGCAAGGGACCCCTCCTGCAGGAGGGACAGTTCACAAGCAAGTACAAGCTGAGGCGTCATTTGGCCCCACCCTCAGGTGACCTCGCACCGGCCAGTCAGCACAGGGCGAGGCACACAGGACAGGCCTGTCTCCCACAGACAGACGCTCAGGAGTGGGGGTGCAGGGGCACTCGGAGAAATGCGAGGTTAGAAACCACAGCAGATTCCTAAGGTTACAAGGCAGACTCTTCAAATGGTGCAGGTGGAATCCTACAACATGTCGACCTCCAGGCAACGGAGGTCAGAAAGGATCTGGGCTTCACATCATTCACAGGGCCATTCCTAGGAGGCGTTTTGGTTTGTTTCCAGCTGCTGTTCTTTCAAACTTAGGCGAAAAGGAAAAATAAACCCTCTTCTCTCGCTACTGACTTTTCCCATCCCCGACAAGGCCCTATAGGTGCAGACAGGTGTGCAATTTTGATTTCTACGGCTGCAGTCAGAGGAACACCAGGGTGCCAGCCCTCCCTGGGGGAAGCCCTGTCCCACGGCTTTAAACACAATCTCCTCCTAACATAAAGCCACGGGACGGGGACTCTGGGTTCCCCAGAGGCAGGAAGGGAGATGGGGACTGACAAGCTAACCTTTGGAGATCCCCCTCCGGTGAGAACTGCAGTTAGGCCTGTATTAGTGCGGGCGCTCGGCTCGACTCGGGCGTTTAGATGGGTTAAGGGGTATCCACTGTCAAGGCCGAGTTAGCCAGGCACAATCACAGAGACACACCCGCGCCCGAGTCCCGGGTTAGTGGCGGCCACGCGTGCACACACGGCTCCTTCCGCGTGGCCCTGCCTGCCAGCAGGCAGGTGCTTCTGCTGGTGTGCTCACCCCCTGCCTCGCCCGTGGGCGCACTCTCTGCCCTACATCTCCTCTCAGCTCAACGGGGCATGGGGCTGCTTCGTCGTCCTCCTCACATGACCTGCGGAGAGTTATTCAGAGTGTAAGGGGCTCCTTGGGGCGGCAGCTCCCTCCACGCTGGCCCTGCCTGTCTCCCTCCCTCCGTCTCTGCTTTACCGTCATTCCCCAGGCGTCTTGTACCACAGAGTGGCTGAGCGGAGGCTGCGGAAGGCCTGAAATCAAGCCACACAGACCACCCACGCCATGCAAATCCCCTCGCCGGACAGTGTGAACCGCTGTCGGTTCTCAGAGGCACCGGAGGGAAATGGCCCACGCTGGGCACGCAGTTCAGTCTTCAAAAGTTATCATTTAAGTCACTGCAGTGTGGCCGTGGCGCACGGTTCTGCAGTCTGCTCCAGGGGCCCAAGGGGTCCCCCGGGGCTCAGTAACCATTCTGTGAAAAAGATTCATGTTTTGCTGGCAAAGTTTGGGGCAAAAAGCCAACAGACTCGGCCTTAGGGCCTGGGGGAGTGTCAGCTTCAGCTGGTTAAGGAGGGGCCTGAGACTATCCCATGGCCGACTCAACAGGCAACTGAAGGTGGGTCAGATCTCTCTCTCTCTCTCCATGCTGGATCAGATCGAGGGGGGCCTTTCCCAAAGGAAAGACGGGATGTGGAACAGGAGCCCGCAAGTGCTTGCGAGATGCTTTGCTGGCCGGAGCTGGTGTTGAATGAGCCTGTCTACTTGAGCTGCCTTCGACCTCAGGTCTCATGGAGGAACACCCCCACCTCACCCCACCCCTGCTCACCCCTGGGGCTGAGGTCCCTTACCTTGGCGTGACTCGCGTGAGCTCGTCTGAAGGATGCAGGATGCGACAGGTAGTGAAGGTGAAGGTGGAGTTGGTCTGTGACATGCACTTCCCAGGGTGGTGTGCTAAATTGGGGGGAAGGAGGGGGAACAAAACATATTTCTTGCATCCAAGTATACCCATGAGAAGACAAAGGTGCAGGATGGCCCTCCACAGATGCAAGAAGCGATGAGCTACCTTGTTAACTGGACCTGGGCGAGGAAGGTGAAACACACATGTTCTGGATCGAAGGTGGTTCGTCAAAAAACAACCACACTTTTGAGCACCGGCGTGCGGAGCACCGAATTCCAGCTTCCGACCCAGTCCAGACAGGGCTCCCCATCGGCGTTCTTTGGCCAGTAGTGGATCCAGCTCGAGGGGCTAATGGGCCCATGGGGGTCAATTTGGGTCCCCTCTTCAGAGGTCAGAATCAGCTTCTTTCTCTGTTGCTTTACATTTCTTTTCATTGGCAAACAGGTGCCAAACCCTGCCGAAGGGAGGGGACAGGTGCAGGATGGGGAAAGGCACTTGCCACCTGCAAACGGGGCAAGGCTCGTGCGGCTGGCTCGCTTTTCTGCTTACGCAGAAAAGGGGCTTGGGGAGGCTGGCTCCACTACTGTCTGTCTGTGGTCCGTGGCGGGCAGATGGGGCCCTCAGCTGCCTCAGCAACAACTCGGCAAGAGATCCAGTGTTGTCTGACGTACGAGCGGTGTGAGCAGCACCATTCCAATTTCTTGCCATCTCTAGGAAGCCTAATTTCTAATGAAAATGAGGTGGCAACAAGTCGTTCTCAATTTACCCCCTTTTAAAGCTCTACAGAGTTATTGTTAAGGCAGCTGAAGATTTATGATGTGGAGCAAAGGAAATCACAGACGCGTTAGGATCGTGCATCAGAAGCCTGGCGAGGAATAAGTAGTAAGAGTCTACAGGAGACGTCATGATTGTAGAGGTCATTCTCGTTCATAACTCAAACATTAAAAAAAAAGAAAAAAGAAAAAAGAAAAAAAAAAAAAGAGACGCTGCTCCAAATAGCATGCATAATGAAGTATGGGGACCCCCGACCCCACCCAGCCCCCCACCCCTGCAGCAGCTCAGCCCCCAGAGACCTCCTGGGAGAAAACTGATTAAGGTGTCAGAGGCCATGTGCGCTCTGAAGATTCAAAAGGCTGTGAATGAGAATCTTCTAGCTCTTTATGGCAAGTTTTCTCTTGGATTTGACAAAAAAAAAAAAAAAATGGAAAAAGAAGACAAAACAGAAGAGATTGGTGCTCTAAATCTACAAATCCACACACAGGTGATTGTGTCTTTAAAAAAAAGAAAAAAGAAAAAACAAAACCAGAAACCAGATGAAATAAATGAACAAAAAATGTTGGAGACACGTAAATTGAAGGCAGGCAGGACAAAGCCAGAGCACAAAAATGGTGGCGGTGGCCAGGGGAGCAACACGAGATGGGTTCGTCCCGATGAGCAAGGTCTGACCCGGCTCTCTGCGGCCAGGGAGGTTCCTGTAGCCCCCTGGTGTGACAGCCACACCATGGCCACAAAAGCAAACTCTCAGCCACAGGGAGCTCCAGGCAAAGCAGGGGCGGGGCGGGCGGGGCCACAGAAAAATAGCCTTTATGAATCTTTGTTTCTCAACCAGTAAATGGAGTGGCTTAGGAACTGGGTTAACTGAGAAACTGCTGCTACACGCAAAACAAAAATGGGATATAAGCCGTGAAGAAAAGGCAACCAAACAATCACGATTCCCTGGCGGTCACAAGGTGTAGAAACAGAAGCAACAGAACACCTGAGGAGAAGCATCCCACACAGCGCGAGGTGTTATTTAGGCAGGAGGAAAGAAAAAGGCGGGAAACAGACGTGGTTAAGACAAAATCGTTGAGAGAGAGATCACACTTAAAACGATCCACCGGAAGCAAGGCTGGATTGGAAATTAGACGTGTCCCCCCTTTAAAAATGCATGGCCAGAATGTCAAATCAGAAGGTCATGATGTTTACTTCCCCCCCCGCCCCCCTTGTCCCCGTCACATATTGGATCTTTGATTGCAACAGGGAGTGTAAGATGGATATTTTAGAGACACAGTTGCATCAGAAGAAAGCAAAACCCATCTTATGCAAATGGGTTTTGGGGACAAGAAAAGGCTGCTAAAATCCAAAGTCATCATTCCCCAGAAGCAAGGGATAGCTTGAGAGGACCAGGGAAGATCAACCAGGGTCAAAAGTGCCAAAGCCAGAGGTTCGGCCCCTCTGAAATACCACTGGGACGCGGGGACCCGCCAGCTCTCCTCCAGTCACCGCCTGCCCGGCCGCTGCAGCCCCGCCCTTCCTTGAGACACAACACAGAGACAGTGAGTGGCCGAGGCTCCCTGTGCTGCCACAGCACAGCCCCGGCCGATCCCCACCGCCCTGCACACGGGAGAGAGCAATGGCTCAAAAGAGGCACGAGACACATTCCTCTCAGCAGGGAGCGGGGGTCAGGGGGAGGGCTCACGACTGAAGGCCCCGGTCCCCCCCACACTCCACACACGAGCCCTGCCTCAGCGGCCGTGTGTTCACCTTGCACTGCTTGCTCAGGCCTCCACGGACAGGGTTTCTTGGACACCACGCTCTGACCTTTTGCTATAATCCTTCCTCGGGTCTCAGTCTGACTGTGGAGGGCGGGCCTCGTTGTGTTGGGAGCAGAGGGCAAATGGATTAGAGTATAAAGATGCACGAGTGTTTGCATCCAGTATTTTATTTAGGAAGGAACTTGCATGTCCCAGCAAAACCCCTAATCCCTTATCACTTTTATTTGCCCCTCTTCCCCCAGGCTCTGGCACTGGTACAAAAATCCCAAACTAACAAAGATAACCTTTGAACTTGGTTAATCCTTTATTAGTTGAGATCTCCTACCTGCATCAGTAAACTACACACAGGTAGTTACTGAACAGATGTTTTGGTCCGAAAACATGGCCCGTGCAAGCACACACATCCTTCAGGTAGTGACGGGTGGGAGCGGAGGGCACCGGAGGGCTTTATGAGGGTGACAGTCCCCCTGACGTGCCTGCCGCCTGGAGCAGGTGCACTTGGTAAAGGGTTCTGACTGCTGCGCTCCTCTGTGGGCCTGTGACACCTGATACTGACCGGAAACCTGGGAGCTTGGGACCTTGCAGCACCAGTCATGGGGTGCCTGCTCTCCCCACGATCCACTGCTCTAATGGCGAGAAGAGGGAAGGAACAAGGCCGGGACACTCTGGTGGGGACCTGAAGGACCCTTGGGGGACTCTGCCAGCCTGGTCATCCACATATCAGATCCACGCACCAGCTCACGCATTTCAGTTATCCGAATGGCACTTTGGCCTGGAAAGGGCAGGCTGGTGGCTCTCTCAAGGCCATCGTAGCACCCAGTCCTTAAACAGTCCCTTACATGAGCCCACACAGTCGTCAGGGAGCACCTAACTGCACCCAGTGATTTCTGCGGGGAGCTGCAACGTACACATAAAGGCTGCTTCGAGGGGGTCTCTGAGGACGGAGAAATGCTGGCCATGCTGCACGGCCCAGCTATTACTTTGGTCACATAAATAACTTCTTGAAACATAAAAAAAAATAAAAAGTACAACTGCATCCCAAAATCTTAAAAAAAAAAAAAAGAACTCCATCATTGGAGACACACTGAGACCCTCCATATTCTCTCCCACCAGAATCTTCACAGGAAGTGACCAGTTTGGGTAAACAGAGTGCTCCTGACCTTTTTCCTTTCCCTAACTTGAATATGAGCAGATTGATGCTGCTGTCACACGATGTGGATCTGCTTTGAAGTTTCTATAAACTTTAGCGCTGGCCACACAACACACACACACACACACACACACACACACACATTCTAATGCTTTCTCTCCTCCTTGCCATACAGCCCTTTAATTCAGAAGCTGCCACCATATCAACAAGTGGCACAGGGACAGTCTTTTCTATCTGAGCAAAACCAGCCTATTGACAATAAGAACCACTGTCCATCCAGCTTAATGGCATTGGCCTGAAAACATTGGTTCCTCTTTTTTTTTCTTACCTTTTTTTTACCTTTTTTACCAGTTGTTAAGGATTTGTTGCCTATGCTTGGTTGGGGTGGGGGGGGCGTGGGGGAACAGGCTGTCTCTTTGCCTTTCAGCTACGTGCCCATTTTTTAAAAAGGTACAGAAACAATGCTTTGGAATTCTTCCTAAAAGACTAAAATATCGGGGCACAGCAAAATACTTTAAAGACCCTTTCTGTCGCTTCTTTATATATAATTCTGGCCATGAATTTTTTTCTGAAAATGAGGAACATTCTATGAGGAGTTGATGTGAGGAAAGCTCCACAAAACCTGTCTGCTCTGTGCTTTATCTTTATCATAAATACTGTTTGGGGTTAATGCGGCTTTAACGGGCATTCTTCTGGGTCCGGGAAGCTACCGAGCAGTTTCTGATATAGTAGTGCAGCTTTCTTCTAATAAAAGTGATTTTAAACTACGTCCTGTTAGAAGATGACATTCTTTAGCTCCTTAGTTCCAGGCTTCACACGAGCCCGGCTTTTTCTCTGCTTCTTAAGCCTTTCTTCGACACAGCCCTCCTCTGGTCCTGGAGCTCTCTAGGGATCCCTGGATCCCCTGTGCAGATGTCAGCCTGTGCCACTGGCGAGCTTTCTAGCACATTGCAAGGTCTTTTTCTGGTTTCATACAGCTTATGTGGGGTCCCCGAAAATTTTTTTAAATTAAAAGTCTATCCTCTCCCACTATACCAATATGTCTACTCTCAGTTTCACTGAAAAAGTATAGGATGTAGCAGATGTTCAATCTCACAGCATCATGCAGAGAGGACCAGAAACTCCTTCAAAGAGGCGTCTCTTTTGGAGCAAAGGGAATTTTTTAGAATGCTGTTAAAATGTCAAAAGGGCAAATGCAACAGTCTCTTCGGATCCTCCGGATGCCAACAAAGCTGGACCCCATGGCCTCTGTCCTCTTGTCCTTCCCTGGGTGGCAGACACTGGCAAGTGCAAGAGCTGCCTGGCTAAGCTGCCTGGTCAAGACCTCTGCTCATCAGTGCTTTCGAAGCCAGTTCCACAGCGCACTTCTCCCGGGCGTCGCCAGGCGGCGCAACTGGACAGCTCAGCGAACCTCAACGCCCACCCGCCCACCTGCTCCCTCAAGGGCCCCTCCACGTTAGAAAAGCATGGGCGCAGCCGCCCGCTCCGCAATAGGTCCGGTGGTGCCCCTAGGAACGCGGGACGGCCCTCCTAATGGCTTTCAGGGTTGAGGATGCCGTGGAGAACGCGCTTCCGACAAGTAGATTTCGTTCTGGAAATTTTAAGCAGGGCTGACGCTCCGCTGATTGTCTGGGAGAAGTCAGAGCTCTCATTCGTCATTCAGGGTTTCCTCAGCATCTCCAAATACAGGAGGGTATGAGCAGACCATCTGCTCTGTCTGTAAGGACCAAACTCCTGAAACTGCTACAGAATTCAAGCTGGATTGAAGAGCCTCCCACCAGGGTGGTAACTCGTCACCAACTCTCCGTGGAGACAAGAGGGAACTTTTCTGAATCTGAGGTCTATGACTCGGATGTACCAGACATTTCCTTCCAGATCTGTCAGGCCCCATGGCCAACTTTCCGGCACAAGCCCACCTGGATCCTGCTTCTGCAGTGAGATAAAGTGCGACAGGATGCGGGTTGGCGGGGCTTTGCTCAAATCACAAGCTAGAGTAATGCCCGGCTCCTTTCCTTCCCAGCGGTTCCCTTCCCTTCCCTAGTAACCGGCCCTGGACAGAACCTGGACCTGTGACCTATGTGCCAAATAAGGAAGCTACAAAAACAGCTGATTCTTGGCTTTTGCCTCTGGGGCCCAGGTGATGCGGCCTCAGGGGATTTTTCCAGGGGCTGTTTTGACCAAATGTGATCTTTGCCTTCAATGCTTACTTGAGGATCTTAGCTCCAATGATGACACAGCTCCACTGCAAGGCCCACTGGCCACACAGGCAGCTACATATGTATGAGCCTGTTTTATATTTCCCCCACTCGAAGTGGCCTCCACGTGTCTGAGTGTTAAAATAAACTGACCTGCACTTTCTGTCTCTGTTGCTTGAATCCCATCTTTTTCTCCCCTTTGGCATCAAAGTATCAGAGATAATTCAACTGAACCGTCTGTCCAACCAACCATCTATGGACAACTGTGTGACTAAAGCCCTTATTTTAATCCTCTACCACAGGCGGGCTCGTCCCTACGCATAAACATCTAAAACCCAGAACACGGACGGTACAAGATAATGACTCCTTCTGATAAAGTGTACTTTCTAGATGAATGAAAACATAAAATGAATGAAAACATAAAATATGTCACTGAAATAAAATAAAACTATAACCTAAAAATTGTTTTAAACGCTCCATTTTAATCATCTAAATGATTTACAAATATGAAAACAAGGATTCATCCTCTTTAAGACATGAGATTATAAAAAACCAGCAAATGATGATACAATAATACATTAAAATATATTAATAATTTTTTTTCAGTACATACTCAAAACTTTTTCTCCATGAGACAGCAGGCTCTAGACGAAAGTGCCTGATACACAAGCCCTCCCAGCTTCCTCCCATTATACCAGTTGCAAGGAAAAAGGTTAATCACCTCCTGTCTTCTAGGTTTCTCCCTATTCAACCTTCCTAGGCAGATGGCAGCTCCTGGGACTGTGCTATTCCAAGACTCGAAATGGTCCTGTCATTCTCCAACAGAGAAAAAGGAGCCAAATCATTGTCACATCTCTCCCCTCTGCCCTGAGCTTTAAATGGGTCTTACCCAGAAAACAAGCCCCAAAGAACTCTCACCTACACGACCAGACCTTTCCTAAATTACCTTCGGCAGCCTACATGGTTCTTTTTCCACTGCACACGTCCAACCAGACCCCTCTGTGGCTGCAGTGGTAGATTTGTGTGCCTCTCCTCAGAGCTGCTGGGGTGAATGTGCTACAGGTGTGAGTAAAGGGGGACGAAGCAGTAACTATGTCTTTGTTCACATAAGAAAAGGAGTCAGCACTTAGGTCTTCAGAATCAGTCCCCTCTCTCTCTCTGTCCTCCGAGAGAAGTTTCTAGCTGACTTGATAAGCTTTCCTCACTTAGGTCCTCAGAATCGGTCCCCCATCTCTCTCTGTCCTCCGAGAGAAGTTCCTAGCTGACTTGATAAACTTTATTCCTTCTGTGCAACTTCTCAAAGATACAGCTAATGGTGCTTCTTGAAACGCCAGATTCACCTTCCAGTCCACACGCAGGGCTGCAGGGAGGGCTCCTCACAGTCGACAGGATTCCAACCCTCAGTCCCCCAAACGAACACACGCTGTGTCTCCTGCATCACTGGGCCTTGCACACAGGCACCGGTGGCCATAACAAAGGGAAGTCACAATACTGCGGCCACTGTGGCCAGTTTCCCCTTCTCAAATGTGAAGATACTAAATAACAAGCATTCTCACTCTCGAGTGAGCTTAATCTGGTAACTTAATTGCTAAATAAAATAAACCATAAATAAGCCTATATGCTAAAAAAAAAAAAACTTTTTTATCTGATATCTCTGAAGTTTATGTCAAAAAAAAAAAAGAAAAAGAAAAGAAAAGTTGGTCACAAATAAAGTCCCTCGGCCATAGAAGTCTGAACGTGGCCAGGGGACGGGAGACGCCACCAAGAACCTCAAGCTTTGTCCTACCGTGTACTGTGTAAAGCGCACTGTGGCCTTCACGAATGAAATTACAAATCCCAGAGATGAAGGAGCACCTCCAAACTTGGTGATTCAGGAACATCACGAGGATGAAGACACGGCGTCAAGTCATCTCTTTCTGGGTCTCTCCCCTTATCCCATAAGAACTTCCTTATCTTCTCGGCATAAGCAGCCAAGAGGTCCAGGAAGTCTGGCCAACAGAAACCACGTGACCACTGTGATCCCAGACCCTGAGCACAAAGCTTTTCAACCCAGTGGCACCTAGGGCGTGGGTGATTCTGTAAACTCATGGTCACATCTTTAAGCTCGTTAGGACAGGTAGGGGGCGGGGTACAGGGGAGACCAGTCAGAGCTTTTTACTAGATTCATCTAGAGTCCTCTTTCTGGGAGAGCTTCGTGACATTCTCTTAGGGTTGGTTCGGTTAAGGAGTATGGCTAAAACGCTTTTTAAAAATCCACTTAGAACAAACAGTCTGAGCTGGAAAGGAAACATACAAACCTCCACTCAAGTCGGACGAGTAAAAGGCTGATCCAGTGCTGCCTAAAACCCCAAACACTTTCCGGGCTTCCTCCCACTTGAATGCAGTGTGGGGAACTGATTCACTCATTCACCTTCTAAACGATCCAGGACTCAAAATTTCCCCTAAAATTGCCTGACTCAGCTCAGTTTGGAAATGACCGGGGGACCGGAGAATCTGCCCCTTAGACACGGGAAGAGACCCACAACAGGACAAGGGGAGCCGATGTGCGGGGGGCTGGGAGGCGGGGTGGCGTGGGGTTAATCCACTTCTTTTTAGCAGCCTTTCCTGCTCCCGCTTCAAGATCCCCGCCGGGCCATGTGCCTCCAAGATGGGTAGGGAGCCGCACCCATCTGTTACAAAAGGAGGCGCCCGACCCTGTATCAAAAACCAGAACTGCACAATGGGCATGCTTCCATAATCACCCACACAGACGAGCGGAAGCTACAGACAGAGAGCCACTACAGATGGTGCTCGGAACAGAGGTGAGAATGGCCCAGGACTCGGCCTCCGGTAAAGGTGCCAGGTTTATAGGACTTATCTCGGTGCCCTCACCAGACCCCTCCTCCTCCTCCTCCTCCTCCGTGGCCGCTGGCGGCTCCTGCATCTCTTCTGGGAAAGCCTGAGGCCGGCTCTGGTAACTTCTGCTGCCTGAGACAGTCACGCGTGCTCGGGACCTCTCACCTGAGGTCTCTGGGTGCTGCACTGGCGTGGAGGTAGCTAGGCTCGGGAGGGAAATGTGGTCACCTGTGTCATCTTCTTCAAAGTCGTTAAGGCAGTACACTTCGTCCAGGTCAACGTCCAGCGTCCGGAAGCCCTTGGTGACCACACCGGGCCGGGGGTCCAGGATGCCCCCGAGGTGAGGCTGGGCCAACTGCTGCCAGTGGTGCAGGGTGGCAGAACCTTTCGGGATAAAGGGCAGAGAAGGGGAGACGGGGAGAAGAGAGAGTTAGGATGAACGTTCTAGCGGACGGCTGCTCGTCACCCTCACAGTGTGCAGCGGGAGCCCTGGCAGGCCCGGGGAGCCACAGCTGGACTCTGGCAGGGACACCGGGGACACTGCCCCCACCCTTCCTACCGTGCGACAGCAGCTAATACCCCACCGCAGCTGGAAGTGGCACCAACTTAAGGAAGGAATCCATTCTTTTTCTAAAGTAAAATTCATGCCATACTGTGTGCCAAGGATATTTGGTGGCGAACTCTTTATTTTGATCAACGGATGTCAACCCCCAACTCCAACACAGAATCACTTTAGAAATAGAAAAAAATAAGCATGACTGGCACAAGAGGGGGGGTTGGGAGAGGAGACGATGTGTACCGAGTCTATGCCATGTGAGTATGCACCTCTGGGAGTAGGAAGACAGAGCAGAGGCAGAATAAGGCAAGGTCACACCCAGCCCGGGAGCCACGACAAGAGAAAAGCAGAAGGAAATTGCAGCAGCACAGAGACACAAGCGGTAGGCACGGCTGTCACCTCCTTAGGTGTTCTGTACCTGCCAGCAACCTCAAGGGGCTCCAGGTTGAGAGGGAACTGGCCTAAGGGGGTGTGACTGAACAACACGGCAAGTGCACACAGAGGCCTGAGGCAGAGGAGCCCATCTCCTCGGGGATACCGGACCCCGGGGCTCAGATGACATTGCGCGAGGTCTGTAATAACACCGGAGGATGTCTCCGAGGACCTCGAGGGTGTCACGGGCACCCACAGAGAGAAGCGTTCCAAGGCCGAGTCTGCTTAGGAAACCCGGGAAAGAAGTGTGTTTTCTGAGAGCATCTCAGAGCCCTGAGCGCCCTGCTGTGTGCTGGGGTCCTGCCCAGCCCGCTTTCCGCTTGGAATACTTCTGCACCTCACGTGGCCCTGGGATTGTGGGTGCATGGCCCGTGAGGCTGGGCGTCCTAGTCTCATCCTCCAGATGAAATTAACCACACAAACCAATACTCCACACTCAAGAGAGCCTGCGAGGTTCTCGGGCACAAGAAAGCAAGAGCCTTCCCACACCTATGTCCTCCCAGACCGTCACCCCTCGTTTACCAATGGTGTCCTCTGTTGGGTGGGCCAGAGCCCCTCTAGATCAGGAGGCCGCCCTGTCAGAAAGGGGAGCCACGGATGCCAGGAGCCCGCAGCTCAGGAAGCCGAGATGGAAGGGAAAGGAAGGCAGGGAGCCAACCGGAGATGTGACCGAGACACAGAGAACCCACTGTCATCGGCAGCTCTCGACCCTTCCCAAACACTGCTGGAAAGTCACTTCCCACGCGACAGTCTCAGCCAAGGAGCCGTGACAGGTTTCTGTAAGTGGGCGATTTTAAATCCCCGGAAGAGAGAAAAAAATGTCTAGACTGCCAGTAAATGTGTAGAAGGGTTCTCGGACACCCGCTTTGAGCTCTGCCCCGGGGTTAAGTGTGCACAAGGACCACAGCAACCTCCTGAACTGGAATCTATTGAATATATACATAGAAACTATTCTAAATGCAAAAAAGAAAAGAAATAAGATAATGAAGAGATGCCTATAATGAAAGGGCACCACGCAGCTGATCTCTTATTAGGTGGTGAGACACTCTTAGAATAGCGGTTCTCACTGGGAGAAGGAGGGACGATTTTGACCCCCAATGGACATTTGGTAATATCCAGAGGCATTTTGGGTTGTCACGACTGTGGAAGAAGAGGGGGTGCTGATGGCATCTAGAAGGTAGAGCCAGGGATGCCGCTATCCATCCTGTAACTCACAGGACGTCCCCCGCAACGGTCAACAGTGCCGAGATGGAGAAGCCGTGCCCCGAGCGAGGACCTCGGCATTCCAGCCAGGAACCTGGGCTACGTGAGAAGCCTAAATGGTAGGCAGTGAGACTTCCAGGTAGGTGCATGCAGGGCCAGCCAGGAGACACGCACGCTCCTGCTGATGGGAGTTCTCATGCCTCCACCCCCCACTCCTAACCCATAATGAGTCTCCCCGTTTGTGTGTTCACTGGAGGCACAGGCGTGTCCCTGGCAACGAAACCACACTGGGGAGAAGTCATTGACAAGACACACGACATCCAGCTTGGGAATGCACATACAGGCCTTGGAAGGATGGAGAGAAATCTCTGGGGAACAACGTGGCCATGTCACCTCTACTTTTGGAGGGCAAGAAAGGGGAAGTCGACAGACAGCAGAAAGTGAAGAACCATGTCAGGGGAACTGCCAGTGCTTCCGAAGGGGGCTCTAGATGTTTACAATGCGTAGGTCGAACTCGGTGAGGCTGGTGGATGAGTCAGACCAGAGTCCCAAGCGCCTGGATCCTCCGCCTGTTTAGCAGACTGCCCCCATCTCTCCCCACCCCATGCCCGGGCTCCAGAGAGAAACGAGTCTGCTGTGTGGCGTTAAAGAGGTTACAGAAGCACATGGGGCTATATGCGTTCTCGGAAAACAGAGAGCCGAGGAAATTCAGTGATAGCAACTGAAAGATGATGCTCAAGGATGCGCTGTGTTGGATTTCTTTACCCTGCGCCTTGGGCATCCCTTACTCGCTAGAGAACAGCCAACCTTTATGTGTACTGCCACTCTACGATAGAATTACTTGTAAGTTTCTGCATGTGATTACAGATTAATTGCCTTTCAGAGACTAAATGGGATATTTAGTCAGTGGATGTTGAAATTCTCAATGAGGCACTTCCTTCTGCTTCCACAATTGTTAAGAGTGCTGAATAGATTTCTAACCTACATCTATGTCTCTGACCACCGCCTTAACTTCTCCTGTTCTGACTTAACAGATATCTTATACACAAAGTGGGAAAAAAGTAAATTCCTTGAAATAAATCATTTACAAAAAAGAACGGCCAGCTCGTGTTGAACTCTTACTAAGTGCCAGGCACTCTAAGAGGTCTATATTTATTAATTCACTTAATTGTCATGATAACGCTATTGTCCCCATTTCACAAATGAGAAAACTGAGCACAGGGAGGTAAAGTAACCTGCCAGAGGCTGCTCAGCTGGCAAACAACCAACCTGGGATTCAAACCCGGGCTGGCTCCAGTGGCCATGATCTTAACCACAAAGACTGCCTCTTAGCCAGCGGCAGAAGTCAGGTCAATAACACACCAGCGTGGCTTCTCCAACCCTCATTCAGGCGTTTTCCATTCTGCAACAGTGAATATCGGTGAAAGCTCCCGCACACTTGACTGTTAGGAGTTATATCTCCACTCTTGACTGGTTTGAGGCCCCAGGAGGGTTTGCTGAGCTCGGCACCTGGGCAGAACATGTCCCACGCCACTCCCTTCCATTGCCACTACCTGGACCATCACGTAGGAATTCTGATCTCCTGGCTGCCTGAGGCCCTTCCTTTGACACAAGAGGGCACACAAATGAAAGAGTACATAGGAACTGCATCCTATTCAGAGCCTTTGTTGCCTCTTTCCCCAGCTCATTCCTTAGCCTGGCGTCCTGTAGTTGTCAAACACGAAGCAGGAGAATCACAGTGCTGTGAGATACTTCCTTTATCACCACCTCTTCCCACCCCCATGCACTTGAGGCTGGGGTCAGGCAACTAGGCAAGAGACAGGAGGACCTCCGCGCTCCCACTTGGCACCAAGATGAAATTCTATGGAAATGGGTGTGAAAGTGCAGAAAACATAATTACAGTCCCTGACCCTTTCCTTCTGCTTCCCTCCCACACCCTACTGTTCTAGCCAAAAGGTATTCACATCGTCAGAGGAGAAGGAAAGCAAATCCACGTGTGTCAGAGGAGCACCCGGGGCCTAAGAGTTAGAACTAAACCTGCCGGATAATGCACAGGTTAGAAGTGTATGCTTTCCCCTAATTACATATTAACTTGTTTATTTGGAAATGCTATCTTAGTTATAATGAATCGGAAGGGAAGAACAAGATCCGGGGTGCGGGGGGCGGGAGATATTGCCCGACTCATCTTTTTCATGCAGATCTCTCTCTTCCAGTGTGAATGTTGTTTATTCTTCACCTGCTTAAGACACGTATGGTAAGATGAAGAAACAAGAATGCTAGCATTCTTAGACACTCTGCCCAGCTATTTGGCTGACTCCAGTAAGCAGATAGCAAGATGAATTAAATAGGTAAGGGAGACACCGATGGAAGACACAGATTGGCTATCTGCTTGATCCCAGGGGCCTCACCCCGGGTACATTTACTGGGGCCGCTGGAGATCACAAGAATCCTATCAGCTTCATAGTGGGCCAGTGGAAAATGACGATGTAGGAACGTGGCCCCAGCACAACGCTGGTCCTGGTCCCAACCCTGGTAAGGCCACCATTTAGACCTAAGGTGCCAGAACAGGGGCAAGGTTGGGGAGCCTAAGCTTTCATTAGCACCCATTAGGGGTCGGGCATAAGACAAAAGCCATCACATTTACTCTTCACCTCCACCCTGTGTGGCAGATATGAGCCCTATTTCACGAATAAGGGAAAGAGGGCTCCAAAAGGTGAGATAACGTATCCAACGCCAAGGTTAGAGCTGCACTGAACCCAGTGTCCGGCTGACTTCCATGTCAGCACTCCGCCTTATCAAATTAAACATAGTAGCACGAAAAATAACTGGGGAAGGGAGGAAGAAATAAAATATCGGTTGTATTTTAAACTACTAAGAAGTCTGAGTACTACAAGAGGGACCTCCATCATGAGAATGCGTTACAGGCCATAGTGATAAGAAATGTCTTCATGGTAGCAACTTAGCTTCCTGGTGAGTGGGGTGCTCCAAATGAAATTTTATATCTTGCAAATCCTGCCTCTTAGTCCATTAACTTATCACAAAAATACTGCTATTTCAGTCATAATATTAAAAGAAAAAAAAATTCCATTGGTTGAAATAAAATTAAAAAAAAATCTCTTCCTGTAATATGCTTGGAAAATGAATCCAAAAACATATTCTTAGATGATCTCATGAAACACAAAGCCACATACAGAAAGCAGACAAGACGGAATGATAAACTCCAATGATCTTTGAGAAACAAAGGAGAAAAAAGAAAAAGAAGGCAGAAAGTAAAACTGTGGGAATGGAAGATTTTATTGAAAGAAAAACAGACAAAATTGTGGATCAGAAAACAATCACCAAGCTTACAACTGAATGAACAATGAGAAAAACGAACCATCTCTTTTCCGAGCTCTACGAAGGACCTAAATTACACAACTGAAAAATAATCACGAGAAAAAGAACGTAAACCCACCCTCTCCCTTTCTTTGGAGAATGTGGAACCCAGCCTGATTGAGTCTTTCACAAGCATAACCTCATCTTACAGCAAGAATTCTCTACTGTCCCCAAGGGGTTGAAAACAGGTACTTGTGAGGTCAAAAGAATCTACTCTCTTTAGGCACAGAGCACAGATACACATAGTGTACATAAACAGTATATCTGTGGTATTACATTTTCAGGGGGGAATAAATGTCTAAAATAGCTCCTTAAAAGGGGGAAGTAATTTTTGAAAAGTTGAGAAATACTGCCTTGCAGAAATTCTGGTTTGGCTTTGCATTAGAAATGTAGTATGGAAGTCTAAAACACCTTCTCAAACTCACGTAAGTTTCCAAACTAAAGGAGTAAAAAATGAAAAACGCAAACACTTGGTGGCTCTTGGCCGGGCAGCGGTAAAGGGAAGACATTTTATAATGCCTAAAGGAAAAAGAAAGGAAAAGAGGTGGGTTTTTCCATGTGTTTAATCATCTGGGGTGTCCCCAGAAGTAAGAAGGGAACTGCCCCCAGAAAGGCAGGCTTAAGGAAGTACCGAGCTCACTCGCCAGCACAGCCACCCCTTCCTGGCCCCAAACTGTGGAGGTCTGGGAGCCTTGCTCAGAACACTACATAGGAAGAAAGCCACACTCTTTATTTGAAGATCCGAGTAAAACACGTGAGCTGACAAATCGCAAAGACAAACTGCAAATGGCTTCCGTGTGGTTACTGGAAAAGCTTAGAGCGTTTGCTTTGCACCCCTCCTTCCCTGACACCCACATTTCTGAGAAATGAAAGCATCAATTCTCTACACTGCTCAGACCCCCGGGGAGAACCTGATGAACTTCTGCGTATGTGAGCAGTGCCTCTGCCTGTCCAAAAGATTGTT
The DNA here is from genome assembly GCF_902729225.1 of Pteropus medius. Taxonomy (NCBI): domain Eukaryota; kingdom Metazoa; phylum Chordata; class Mammalia; order Chiroptera; family Pteropodidae; genus Pteropus; species Pteropus medius. The sequence goes on along the minus strand of NW_024349803.1, from coordinate 15,888,551 downwards.
ATTTCTAAGGCCTTAAACGCAAAAGAGAGAGAACCTAGAAAGCACGTTCTTTTCTTTTCTTTGGCTCACTGGCCGAGGTTAGTCTTGGGTGCCTGCGTGTGCGTGTCTAAACCTGCACCGGGGAGCTGGGGGCCGAGGCCCCAGCCCCTCAGAGGAACTCAAACCAGCAGCGTGGGTGGCTATCCCTGAAGAAAAAGGAGTAGGCGTGACAAAGGCTCCCCGCTTGCCGTTGGTGGATCAGGGACCACAGGGAGTCGCTGAGGAGGGCAGAGAGGGGCCGAGGGCCCTGGGGATCACCTTCCAGCGGCTTCACGATCTGGAGTTTCTCCGGCAGGTAGGAGCGGCTGCTGAAGGACATGCCCGAGAAGCCGGTGAACTCGGAGAGGCGGGAGTGCGTGCCCAGGGACGGGATGCTCTCGGTGGGCGTGAGCGAGCCGCTGAGCAGCTCGCCCTTCTCCGCCAGCTCCCGGAGCTTCCTCTCCTGCTCCTCCTCGAAGAACCGCCGCTCCGAGAGGTAATTCTCCCGGCGGAGGGACAGCCGCCTCAGCGCCGTCTCCAGGTCGTGGGAGCCCGGGGTGCCCGGCGTCCCCGGCTTCTTACTCGGCTCCTTGTTTCTGGAAGGAGGGGAGACGGGGTGAGCGTGGAACGCCCAGCAGGGGGCGCCGTACACCCTCCAACGAGGCCTGACTGCTGAAAGCGCAGGGGCGGCTGCAGGGTTTTCTAAGGAAACCGAGGCAAGCCTTTGAAATTTAGGCAAAAAAATGGGGAAACAAGTGCCCGAAGAACTAATTCTCTCTCGTTTTTTCTCTCTGCGGGGGGCGGGGAGTGAAGAAAGCACTCAGGCAGAATGAAAATTTGCACCCACAAGGTAATATCCAGTCCCTAGAAACACCCGTCTCAGAGCCCATGAGAAGAAGCCTTCTCTGCCACAGCTCCCAGTTACCAGAGGGGCGGCAGGCTCTAGGATGCTTCTCTTTTCTCTCGAAGGTAAGGAGCTGACGGCTTAAAAACAGTTCTGATCAAGCAGTTTCCCCACTGAACTCAACTGGTCATAAAAAGACACGATTTTATTAAGTCACAGGAAAAGGGTGCACAAAGTGGACGATGTTGGGGTGGGGGGTGTTTTGCAGGGCTTCAAGACAAACAAGGACTGACCACTGTGGAGGAAGGCCCAACCCAGGGACACTCGGTGTGACGGGCACTTGCTGGGCACCCTGGACCCCAGCTTCTGAGACAAACCAGATTCTGGTCACAGGACACAGTCTGAGTCTCCCTGAGCCTTTTGAACATCCCAGCTACAAAGGGGTTCATGAAACATAGGTCTGTTCTGTAGCCTTAACAGTGAAAATTAAAAGAAACAAATATTCACTGCCCCCCGCCTTCAGCATCTTACGGGAAAGCAGACTCCTTGTCACACCTCTACAAACTGGGTCAAGTATCAGCATCAAGGATAAGCGAAGGCTTGACAGGTGGGTAAAACTCATTTGAGAACTGAGAGGCGTGTGTGTTTCAGACAATTCTTAACGGCCTCCCTCGTCTCATTACTGAACCCGCGTTCGATCCACATCCCCTCCCCCCGAAACGGAAAGGTAAAACTGACTCCCGCTAGCTCACCCCAGGTCGGCCGACTCCGCTTCCAGGATGATGCTGTTGGTCTTGTTGTCCAGGACGACGTTGCCGACGTCGCTGCCGTAGAAGCTGGACCGGGGCGTGCTGACACAGCTGGACAGGAGGGAGTTCATGGCCGAGGACTGGTTGGAACCGGGGATGTTCATGGGCGAGGGCGTCAGAGACCTCTGCCTGACGACCTGGTTGATGTTTCTCACGGTCTCGAAGACTCGCTTCTGGTGCCTGGGGAGAATGCACAGCAGCACCTGCGAATCAGCGACTGCAGGAACGACCTTGGCATTAAACCCTCCGAAGAGTATCGACCGAAGCGCCAAAAAAGGCAACCGACCGACGTGAGCCCCCAAGCAACCTGTCATTCATTCTGTGCCTGCCACGTGTTTCCTGGGGAGATGGTTGGAACGCAAGGGACTCAACACCCACAGAATTAAAAGCTCTAATGTGCGGTTGTATCCCCTGAGGTAAAGTTAGCAAGAGTGATATGCTTTTTGCTTCCCTTGAGCTTGACCTACAAAAGGAAGTAAGTAGTACTTTGTCTCTCAGCTGGTTTTCTTTTCCAGGATAGTCACTGGAATACACATCTCTCTTCTTCCAACTCTTTGGAAATTCATAATACACATCTTTAAAGCCTAACAAGAGACACCAGGGCGGGGGGGGCGGGTGTTGTCAGCTGTCATTTCCCTTCATCTGGATTTAACCTGTGGAAGGACCACAGTGATCACGGTGGGTCTCGGGAAGCTTAGAAGAGAGACGTACGCGACGTCAGGTGAGTCCGGCTCTTCCAGCTGCAGCTCCTTGCGCATCGTCCCCTCAATCTCGGCTGCCAAGGAGTCCTGGGAAAAGCCAGAAGACACACGCATGAGCGGCAGCTCAAATGCTCCGGCTCTCAAAGAGGCCTGCGGCCGGGCGAACCAAAGAAGGGTAAACTGAGGCCTCAGGAGCCCGCAGACTTCCCACGACAGCATCTGCCATTGGTAGAGCCCCTGGCTGAGCAATGCCCAGGGCAGGCACTGAACATAGCAGGCACCAACGGGCCCTGAGCATAAAGCCTCTTTGCTGACACGCAGCTAAGGGTCTGAAAGCAGACCCCATGTTCCCCTGGCCAAACCACAGAGCTGCAACTGTGGCCTCGGGAGAGGCAGAGAGCTTATGGGGAGAGAGGACTGTGTTCGGAATGACACAGATGGGCGGATTTCCATAGAACGGAAAGCTGAGGAGCAGTCAGAGATGCTGTCACAGCCCGCACCGGTCCACACTAAGCGACTGCCCTCCCAGTCTCCAGGGCCTGCTAACTCCTCGGCTCATGCAGGGTTCTGAACCGCCCGCCACTCCTCATCATGTGAGGGAGAGCCTAACAGACAATCAATCCCTCCCACGAATGCCAGCAGAAGCAGGCGTGTGCAGAAAAGCACCTGCTGAGGCCTCAGAGGTCACCCATGTAGGACAACGGACGAGAAGGGCTAAATCCATGCGAAGCAAGAGAACTTCCTGTGATGATAGGGACGTCCTCTGTGCTGTCCAGTGTGGGGGCCACCAGCCACAAGGCGCCATCAAGCCCTTGAACTGTGGCCAGTGTGACGGAGGAACTGAATTCTTGAATTGCATTTCATTCTAATTGATTGAAATTAAATCGATTTAAAGACCTTTAATGCATAATGCACTTTAAAAAGAGACATCTTCAAAAACAAAATTGTGCCAACGGCTACAGAAAAAGGCAAACTAAAGTTTTATCTTGGCAAATACGAAAGCTGAAAAATCTCTCCAGAAGAAACCCAAATGCAGATTTTCGATTCAACTTTTCTCATGTAATGGTTTAAAATTTTAAAATACAGGTCTGTCCTTAAGAGTGGGGAGTGCAGTGGAGTGAACCCCAACTGCCCGGGAAATAAGACAGTCCCGGGAGACCGCCACTTCCGAGTGAGAAGCCAGGAAGGAGGCAAGGAGCGTGCAAAGCCGCATAGGCCGGTCTGTGAGCTGAGTGTAGTCAGCTCTAGACCGAGGAATCTGGTGCGGGGGGTGGGGGGTGGGGAATGGCGTGCTTTTTGCTGCCTTTCCTAGGGGATCCTGGAATCACAGGATCACCGATCTGGTCCTTAGAAAGCTGACAACTGATGTCGTGTGTCTTTTTTGGTTTCGTGAGATGTCAGTCAAGTTGAGAGAAAGTGAGTCCTGGCCGGACGTGGATGTATGAAAGTAACGAAGAGAAAGATACCACGATTCAGGAAAAGTGGGTCGGACAACAAGGGGCCAAGGGCGGGAGCCTCAAGGAAAAGTCGACTTCAGAAGGGACCGAGTTTCACAAACGTTACGCAGCCATCCACGCCTACCTCATTCAGGGGGCTCTGCTCAAAAGTTCTTCTCTCCCCCGAGAGAATTTGATATTTCATGAAAGCATGAAAATAGAGCCTAAATATTTTTGGCTCTATTCTTGGTAGTTTTTTTCTTCAGTCTGTCCGCCCACCTGTTGAAATCTAATCCCTACTAAGCATCTACAGCTCTACAGTCTACCAAGCACTGCGTTAGGTGCAGGGCAGTGAAGAGAGGAAAGGAGGAAAATAGCGAGTAAGACGTGGCCCCTCCCCCCCCGGCCCCCCCCGCACCCCCCCCACACACTCCAAGGGGCTTTGGTCTGACCGCAGATAAAATAAGTAAGTTCATTAAGTGATACAGAGAAATGACCAGCAAAGGGGAACTGCCTGACAGCTACGGGGAGAGGTTAAGCTGGAAAACCCCCTTCTCAACCATGTTCCCTAAAGCCCAACCGGGAAACAGCTCGGGCCAGAGCTAAACAAATACGGTTGCGGGGAAATAAAATGAGAAATATAAGAATGCCACAGCCAGCACAGAGGGAAGCATTTTTTTCAGATCACAGACACTGAAAGCTTTCAGGGGAACATGGATAATAAGCATACAAAGAGCCAGCAGAACCAGATGGGCAATTTTAGAATTCTAGAATGCACCTGTGAGGCCAAAATAGCATGCATTCCCATAAGGTCAGAACAAAATAATGTCTAGATAACATCTCCCAAATCTCTGAGGTGCCTACTAAATCTAGTTCCTACTAAGAGCAAGAGAAGAAATGATGACAGATTCAAGGCGTAGAGAATAAAGAACCAATTTGTCTCACGTAGTTAAGAGGCCACCAGTGGGGCTCAGGAGCCTTGGGCCAGAATCCAGATCCATGCAAAATGCGAAGCCATCTTCGCAAGCTCAGCTCCGCCCCGTCTTCTCCCCCCAGCACCCCACTGCCCCGTGTGAGGGAGGAAGCAAGCAGCTCGCACCATGGGGAACAGGCCCAGTGAGTGGTAGCGTCTGGACGTCGTGTTGGGCACGGTCTTGTTCCGTAGGTTCTTGAGCTCCTCCTGTGCCTCGTGAAGCATCTCCATGCATTCCGCGTACTTGTCCTCCAGCTCACGCAGCTGCAGGGACCAGGGAGGCGCAGGGGGGAAGGGCTCAGGCTCTCGTGAGCACTGGTGCAAACCTACCCGCCCATACAGCCAGAAGGACACGGGCACGCTCCCAGGGGCCCCGGCACCCCGTGGCCTGAGGCCAGATGCCCAAAAGCCCTGAAGGCTCAGTTTTTCTTTCATGTGGAACATGCTTACAAACTCAGAAATTGCTTGAAACCCTAAGCAAGGGCAACTGAGATTCAAAACATCTTTAAACGAAGGGGAGAGCGAATCGTGACACCCTCGTTTCAAGGGTGTCCTTGAAAGAGCTCCCTTAACGTGGTATGCTTTGTATCACTGTCATCTCTTATTGCAGTGGTCCCCAACCTTTTTGGCACCAGAGACCGGTGCACCTATGGGAATCTGAGGCCTAATGATCTGAGGGGGAGCTGAGGCGGTGATGCTAGCGCTGGGGAGCGGCTGCAGATACAGATGAAGCTTCGCTTGCTCACCCACTGCTCACCTCCTGCTGTGCAGCCCATTTCCTAACATGCTACAGACTGCTCCCATCCGCAGCCCAGGGTTGGGGACCCCTGCCTTATTGGAATGTTTCTCAGGAGCCCGTGCACACCAGTCTCCAGATTGGTAGACAGCCCAGCCCCCTAGGCGCCCATGGCCAGTAATGGCATCGGCAGGAATTAGTTTAGGAGTAAAAATGACATTAGATTCAACTTAAATATGGTTGTTAAGGTGGACACGACCCATAGCCGGTCAGAGGGACGCTAATGACCCCCTAACTGGAGTTGGGGGCCCTGATGAAATGAGGGGGAGCCACTCACTTCGGCCGTGAGCTGTCGCTGGGCGTCCTTCGCGGCCCCCAGGTGCTGGACGAGTTCTTCATTTTCCACTGCACACTGAAACAGGAACAAAGGGACATCGGCTTCTCTTACGATGCTGAGAAAAGTCTCACTTTTTCCTTCTTAGTATCTGATCCGTGATGATCCCATCGCACTCCTACAGTGGGGCTTTTATACTGGAGTGGCATTTCACCTTTTACACAATTTTGGAGGCAGTCTTTCCCACGCCCACATTCATTCTCTCTCGCCCACCCGCACCCCCACCCCCAGTCTCGGCTGCTGTCCGGAGCATTTCACCTCCCGCTTCTAGCGAAGACCCAGCATGGGAAGCCGAATCGCTCTGAAGGAGATGCTGTCCGCTGCAGGGCAAACCAGGCGCACTCCGTAAAAACACTGGGTGACGGTTCATTAACTTAAATTCCCAAACTCCGTCTCTACAGCACCTTTTTAAATGAATTCTACTAATCTGCAGATTATTCTTTGGAGAAAAGCGGTGATAAAGATTATACGAGTGAAACCACTAAGCTTTTTCTCCAAAGGGGCAGCACAAACTCCTACGACATGAAATCAGATGGGACGGTCTCCAGTGGGGAGAGGCCCCTGCTTGAGCTCAGAACGGCCCTCTCTGTGTCAGCCAGAGGAACAGAGCTTACAGCTTTTGCCTTCTTCTGCAGATCGACTATTTGTGACAGCAGGTGTGTGATCTCCTCCTGCTGGCGGGCAGCATCTTCGGTCTTCTTGGCCAGTTCCTCTGAGATGCTGGCAATCTGCACGTTGGCGTCCCCTTTGACCAAGAAACAACCATCACAAGGGTAAGTCAGAAAGCCTGACCTGCTAACCAAGAGAGAATGGTTTCTCTGTGGTTTGTGCAAGAAACATCTTTATCCTAAGACGTCAAGTAGGGAGTGGGTGGTGGGGGGGGCGAAGAGGCTCATAGCAGGAAGGAACCTAGGGTCCCCACTTTGTTCTACGGTGAAACAAAGCAAAGCGGCTTCCCTGGGCTCAGTCGGTCATGAAAAGGAAGCCAGCCCCCCAGTTATGGCTCAAGGGCTCAGTGGAGGGGCCTGACCCCAGTGACCAAGGCCGCCCCCCACCCTGAGGAAGGCAGGCAGGCTTCAGGCGTCAGCCAGGAGGCAACACAAAGGTGCGTCTGGCCGCGTCCCCAAATTCCACGCACGAACGGATCCACGTCACCTACAGGAACCCTGCTGCACCCTGTTCTAGAAAGAAACTCCTGCCATGCACGGCACAATTTCCTTGGGTGTTTTCAACCTATATTCAGAGCCCAAACTCATTTTACTGGAGTTGAACATATGGTGTGTTTCACTGACGTGGGTTTTTTTTTTTTCTGCTGAAACTCAAAATATTCTGTTCACCCCTTTGTCTGATCTTAACTTGTAAACTTACAATAGAGACGGTAGAAAGAAGTGTGTACTTGTAAAGCTGAGAACCCTTACCTTGACTTTTACAGATCAAATCACTAGAAAGCGGGTTTCCCACAGTTCTATGTATTTCAACATAGAACTCAGAAGCAAGGCCTAACTTAGCCATTACATAATTCCAATAGTCCAGTAGAAAGCCAACATTTAAATTGAATACCGGTATCAGAGAGACATTGAGACAATGTGTGACTGACAGCCTAGCATCCAATTTCTCAGAAATCAGGGCGAGTACAACGCAAGACCAGGGGAGGCCTCTAGTTTTAAGCAGAATGCTACTGAGCCCAGGCTGGCAGGGAGACCGTACTTTGTCAGGAGGATGCGAATCTGTCTGGTCATAATGATGGCAGATGCGGGAAGGAAGAAGAGGGAATAGGAGTGGGGTAGGAGGACCAGGGACATACTCAGCTCCTTCACACAGTCGTTGACCAGCTGCTGCTCCTTCTCTTCGTAGGTGATGGTCTCCGTCTTCAGCTGGCAGGCCTGTGGACAAGGCCCAGGTCAGAGGCCCCGCATCCACACCTGGACCGGCGGGGCAGGCAAGGCTGGGGCATGGAGCAAGGGCTAACCTGGGTCTGTGAAGCCACCCTTCAGCATCTCCGCACCTGTCACCCATTGCACCCTCAAATACGGAAAGTCAATCTGAACCCCTCACTCAATGAATCTCAGATTTCCAACACTGAAAAGTGTGTACCACGAGAGGGCACCACACGAGCAATGCACACCAATACTATCCACCCTGCTTTACTAAAACTCTGTAAGACCACCCTTGGGTCCAATCTGTCTGTCTGAGTCATCTGTCTGTCCTGGCTCATAGCCGTGAACCCCTCTGGGACCCAAACAGTGCCCAGGACACAGCTCTGCCCACCACCGGCATCCTGAGGATAACCACAACGTGAATAGCTAACACTTACATTCACCTACTATGTGCTGGGCATTGTCCTAAGAAGTTGAGTCAGACTTAAACCTGGTGTATTCAGCTGAGCAAAACAAGGCACAGTATGAAAGCATTCAAATCCAGAGACCCAAGAGCTATTCCAGGACTCTGTATGGCTTGCTCCTGGCTAAAAAGCGGGGAAGACAGAGATGTGGAGGCCCCAATGAGAGAAGGTGTCTCTGAGCCCTCAGGTCCCGGCCCCCGTGAGACACCCCTCCTGAAGGCCGAGATGGAGTAGCTGGACTCTCTGGCTGGATCAGCAGGCTTTAGGTGAAGACTCTGACAGAGGGTCCTCCACTCGCTGTGTGCCTAGCACTACAGCGTTTATCTGGGGCAGGTGCTAGAAGGGGCAGCACTAGTCTCAGAATGGGGAGCACTGGGCTGTCGTCTTGGCTCGGACACTGGCTGACAGAGAGGCTGGGCAACCGTCCATAAATGAGGAGCTGCAGGAGGTGAGCTCTAAGAGAAAATGACCCTTTTCTTACGCCTAAGAGCATCCTTGTGAGCCCAAGGCATGAGGCTCTTTCCAATGTGTGGACAAGTTCGAGGGGACAGGTGGTCTATTGGAGGGGCTTTGGGAGCCCTGGGTCAGCTCAGGGGGACATGCAGCCCAAACCTGACCAACAAGGGCCTGATAAACAAGACTGCACTGTAGTCTGGCTAGAGGGCATAAACGCACTGATAATTAAGACCAAAAGTACGAAATGTGCACGTATCGGCGTTTCTGGATAAGGACAGTGGGTGGAGGGAAATGTGAGGTTTGGAGTCACGTTTGCAAGTCCTGGTTTTGTCTTTCCCTAGCTTGCACGGCCTTCTTTAGGAAATCAAAACACCTAGCAGCCTGCGACCCGGTTTTCCCACTTGTGAGAATCAAAGTCACCAGCTTCCCATTTCTTTGTGAAGAGTTTTAAAAACAAGGCAGGCAGAGCGCCTAGCACAAGGACTAGCCAACCAGGAAGAGCCCAAATGCACGCGTTTCCAAGGAGCCTCATCGCAGCCTTTGGAAGTGAACTGTCTGAGAAGTCTGTCCCCACGTTCTCGGGCACGGCTTCCTCAGAGCATGTCTGACCTGCCACCGATGACATGAGAATGAGGCCTCCAAGACACGTCAGAGCCGCAGAACGCGATGGAGAGACCCGCCGTGCCCTACCTGTGACGGGCGACGGGTCTGCCACGCTCGCCCACCCACAGGCTGCACAACCCACCGCTCGGGGTGCTGCACGGCTGTCCCGGGAGGCAAAGCCAGCACAGGAAGGAGGCGTGCCAGCCGGGCGCGCGGCGAGCTCTGCGCTTCAGTTCCGGTGGTTCTCCCACGGACGGTCACCTCTGAGAACGGCGCCGTCACCACGGCTGTTCTCGCCGGATAAGGCAGCTGGGGGACAAGAGCGGGGTGGACACTGCACCTCGGATCGAAGCACGACGTTCTCCTCTTCGAGGTCCTTCAGCTTCTTCTGAAGAGAGTCCAGATGAAAGTAGCTCTGGACCGAGGGTGAGGACTCGTTTCTCTTCAACCTGGGGGAGAAAGTATGGGCCCTTTTCAAGGGGACACACATTCCTCCCCGCAGCTGGCACGCCCAGGAGCGTCAGGGGACACGCGGGCGTGACAAGGATTCATCAGGCCGCTCCCTCGCCCCCAAGAAGACAGGGGTCAGCTGACACACAGGCTGGCCGCCACTTCAGACTCACTTCCCAACCCTTTGTCCACAACTGGCCGTTGCCACATGGCCTCAGCTTTCGGGGGAATCAGCTCTACTTGAAGCCCACACCGTCCCAAGATGCCTGGAGGTTTATTTAATACTTAAAATGCACTTCTAGGTGCCTGGAACTGTTTTAAGTACTTGACATGTATTAATGCTCGTAACGCTGTGAATTAAGTACTCTTACCCCCATTTTATAGATGAGGAAACAAGCACAGAGAGGTCAAATAACTTGGCCAAGAGCACACAGCTAGAGAGCCACAGAGCGGAGAAAGGAATCAGGCTGCTGGGCTCGGGAGTCCTCGCCCCTGACACGGGGCTCTGATGACTCTCAGAAGCCCCCACGCCTTCCGTCGAGGCCCCTCCACAGCACCTCTGGCTCCAGAACCCTGTGTTTCCCCCCAGCAGCAGAGGCCACCCCGTTACTCGTCAACACGCCAGGCCAAAGCAACCTAACCTGACAAACAAGCGAGAAAACCCCGTAGGAGGAAAACTGAAAACCCGTCCTTCCACGTCCCACTAAAATAGCAAAATCGACCTCTGTGCGAGGCACTCGGACACGCCCGGGCTGCAGGAGGCGACCTGGCCTAGGCAAGTCCAAGCACATGGCCAGCGGCCGGCCTGCGCTGTGGCCCCTGACACGCGCGCCCTGGAGACTTACGGGGTGGAACACGTGGACTCGGGCTCGCTCTCCTCGGCGGCACTGGTGTAGAACTGTAGCAGCTCATCCTTCATGGACAGCTCGTGCCGGAGCTGAGACACCTGCACACACGTGGCCGGGGGCAACCGTTCACTTCCCCGAAGTGACAGCGCCCCGCTGACGCTCCAGCTCTGCTCGGGGCAACACTTACAAGCTCTCATTAAAAGCGAAGGCCTGTCACTGATTTTGTGCTAGTCGAAGAGAACAAAGCGTTGAATTGGATCTCTTCGGGAAAAAATACAGTGAATTACTTTTTGGCAGAAATCCCTCTGCCTAAATTTATCACTTTTACTTTGGTACAGAGGAGAGGTGAGAGGGGACTAGAAGGTTCTAGGATGATGTCTTGGGGGGACAAGGTAGCATATGGGCTTTGCAAGCAGCCAGATGACCAGCTGGGCAAATGGCTCGCGAAATGGATCACGTTACCAAATGAAAGACAAGGCCACCTGCGTCTGCCGAAACCAAAGCTCTCCTGGGACCAGGGCCCTGGGGGTGCCAGCTGCGGGGGTGGGCAGCTACACGCAGCTGGTCAACCCTCGTTCGCACACTTGGAAAACCTCACGGCTCCGCCCTGTGACCACTGCACCCTCACAGGGCTCCCAGCCAAGCGTGGCCAGACCGTGCTCTGTGCTCAATGATCACAGGTAGGAATGCAGATACAGGAAGAGGCAAGTATCAGGAACTGGTCATACCAACTACCGCCAGGACAGTTTTGCAAATCACACTGATTTATACCTTCCGTGTAAAATAAACGAACCTGGGCCATAAAATTTGCCGCTTGCCCTTCCACCATTTAGTACTGATGACTAGGGAATTCTGCTATAAACGAGGACTGGACTTCTGTTTTAATTCCTTCTTGTTTCTAATTTCATTTAGGGTCTGTGCTTTGTTCCAATTTTCCTACACAACACAGTGAATATATTATGACATCCATGGAGAAGCCAATTTTAGGTCCGCACGGGCGTTAGCTTTAACGCCTAGACTGATGATTTCATGTGGTGCCAAAGGGGAACATAGTACAGTTTTCAAGTTCAAAGCTTTTACTCATTCCCACTCCCCCAGCGTAGGATGCTCTTTGTGTGAGACGAGGTAGCCCCAAGGAAGGGCAGTAACATGGGGAAGCAGCACATGAGGGACAACAGGTGACCATTTACCGGTTCCTGGGTGGCATGTCCGTCGGTTCAGAAGGGACTGGGAAGGGAGCCAGGCTGACCTGGCATGCTTTAGTACCCGAGAGAAGGGGGGTTCAGATCATAATGTGGGGTGCAGGGAAAGCAGGAGTTAACTTCTCCGAGAACAGAAGTATATAGTAACGTATCATCTTTTAAAGAAAGCCCATGATTAAAACTTTTCTTATATAGTGACGACTCTGTTTCATCATATTAAAACTAATATTAAACCCAGATAATGATAGCTCGGAATCGCTTTAACGAGGAAAACCTTCGAATACATCTTAGAAATACAAATAAGGGCATCCTGTCCCACTAAGAAAGTTTCTGGTAGAAAATAAGGGAGAAGAAATGAGAAGAAGGGCCATGAAAGTTATCACAGTTAAAGTTCATCGCTCAAAGAACAGGAAGTTACAAAGTGGGGCTCGGCTCTCACGACCCCGTCTGACTCCACAGAGCCTTCCTCCTCCTGCCCGCGCCCCAGCCCGTCCAGAAAACCTCAGCCCCTCAAGATCAGCCCTCGACTTTCACGCCCCTCTCTCCGCCCCTGCTGAGATCCGATAGCCAAGATTTGTATCATGAAAATAATGGGGTTTCTATCATGAAAACCACAGGCTATTTTTTTTGTTTTACAAGCACAAAATTATACTGCGGTGACGACTGTGTGGCCGCCGCCTTCGCCTGCAGCATGGCCACCCCGCCCCGACTCGGGGACCCTGCTCGTTGTGTGTCAGCCTGCCCCGCGCTTTGGTCAAGCGCTGCGTGTCTGCGTCAGCCTGCGTGATGATCTGCACTCGTGCAGGACAGGGACTGTGGCTGGTCCCAGGCCTGCCGTGGGACAGGACACTGTGGGTCTCCTGAAAGAACAGCCTCCTGGGCGACCTGGTCCACACTCTCCGAAGGAGACACAGTGAACAGAAGGTGCTGCTGAAAGGTGGGATTCTGTGTCTGGGCGGCCACTTTGGAACAGGACTTGAGCGTGCCCTGGGTGGGTGGGGGGCCGGGCTTGGCGAGGGGGACCCCGTGACGTCACCGCCTCCGACCACGCCTGTGGCACCGCCTTTGCGTCAGCCCTCACCTCCTCCCTGATGTGCTCCACCTGCTCCTCCAGTAGCTCGTTCCGCTCCGTGAGGGTCTTGTTCTTCTTCAACAACGACTGGCCAATCCGAGCAGCCAACTCTAAATCTCGCTCTTTCTGTGAAAGGCAGAAGCGAGAGCAGAGAGTCAAAAAAAACCTGGGCTTCCTGAAGGAGCCAGCAGCGCTCAGTGCTGGCGGAGGAAAGCAAGGGCATTAGAAACGACGAAGGGGTTAATAATTCACCATCCGGTCACCGGCGTCACCAGCATTTGATACCCATTCAAAGAGGAGGATGGTCTGGCCACGTAACGTGCAGGAAGGAGCTACACAGACCTCAAGCAACGAGAGGGAGCCTTCAAACCTAATAGGAGTAAGTCTCTGTTCCAACAGGGAAAAACCTGCTCCCAAAAACATTTCTCCACAACTGCGTTTGATATCTGCGTAGTCATTTGATACCCCGTCTCTCTGTGGAGAGCTGAGGGCTGGGTATTGTCACCAGGGCCCAGCACGTGGAAACTCTCAGTGACTAGGAGCTGCATGAGTGAATGAATCCAGACAGTTCAAGTGCTCTTAAAATAAAGCCAGGAGCTGACACCAGGAGGCAGCCTCTTCAGCACTTATTAAGCTGGAATGTATCGTGTTCCTTATATATTTGCCTCATCCAACTCGAAAATGTTTCAAGTTACTCTGAAATAGTAACATGCTTCTTTCACTTACTGGGAGGCTACTTAGGGTTTACTTAAAACAAACGCAGGCAAAATGGAGAGAGGCGATGCATAAAATCGCCCTACTTCAGAGACAAAGAGGTGTTAGGGACACAGGAATTTCTGCTCAGCTGATGACATCACTCAGAATAGAGCGGTACGAAGAGGCAATATTTAGCGGTATATAAAGGTACAGCTGCTTTGATGAGAAGAAAAATGTCTGCTGACTGTGGAGATGTGGGGTGGCCGCCGACACCGAATGCAGACTTACCGATCCCTGATCAATGTGGTTAGATTCAACTTGCTCACTTGGGTGGCAAGCGGAGGAGAACTCTGGAAATCTAAATTATTTTAGAAGCTGATGCTAATGATGCCATTCACCTGGCGTAAAAAGCAGATGAATGGAACATGTAGTTGTTAAGAAAAATAATATAAATAACCCCACTTTAAAATGGAGCTGGAACTACCATGCCAGAGGAATTGCCTTGCACGTTTTATGCCTCAGACCTGTGGGAGGTTAAAAACGGGGCAGCATAACCTTGGGACTGGGCCTAAAGCAACCTTGTGTCCCGAAGGACTGTTTGCAAGCATAACAAAAAAGCAGATATTATGATTAGCTGGCTGTTGGCTCCTGGACTGAAAATTAAAAACGCTCTTTAGAATAAACATCACGATGTTAGCTTCTCTGCATCAATAGAAATGCCTTCCATCTTTTGTAATCACTCCGCTTCCCTTTCTCAAAGATACCCCTTGCCTTTGTCTCCTACCTGGAACATGATTTGGGCTTTTGCCTGAATCAGTGCTTCCTGAATAGCTATTCTTCTTCTTCTTTTAACCCAAATAAATGCGCGTTGCCTCTCATTTTGAAAGGCCCTTTTATTTTTAGCTTAACATAGTTAAGAGCAGGGGGGAAAAAAAAAAGCTGGGAGGAGTCCTAGCTTCTGAAGGGCTAGTAACTAACGACGTGGCCTCGGGGTCAGTGGCATCTGTTTAATAAGGATCAGGTACACTCGAGATTAGTCTCTTCCAGAGACGGGTCGTAACCTGTGAGCAGGATGAGAATCACTTTAGTAATGGCAAGTGACGTTCCGGTTGAAATGGAATTCCACAGCACAGAGCTGAAATGCCAAAGTGCGTTCCACGTAACAAGGGCGCTATTTCACATTTAAACTTCCGTTTGTCATCTATTTACTTATGTGAGTACTGAGTCACAACCTAAGGTGCGTTTCCTGCAGCAGGTGCTGGTCCAAAGTTGAACTGCTCCAGGCGAACCATCCCACTGTGAAACTATGAGTGTTCGGGTTCTGATTGAACATTCCTGGGCCTGGTTCCCTCGTCTGTGAGATGGAGTAGGGTGAGATACCCTTGAAAAAAATCTTCTACATTTATGATTCATTGACTTGTACAATTAAGAAGCAAAACAAAATGAAAACACACATACACACACAAAACGAGCAGCTATTCCGTGCGACAGCAGTATATCTTTCCCTTGCTTATCGCAGGAGTTACACTGAACCGCTGGAGGTCAAAATATAGTTTGGGAAGACTCTGGATTTGACAGGTATTTGTCTCTCCGTCTTGCACAGATGATGGTCTCTCTCCCCTAGGTCTTCAACAGTCCTAAAATCTGTAACTGCTATCACCACTGTCCCAGAAAGCCAGCCAGGTATCACGTGAAGTAAGCCACATAATACGTCAGGCTCATTCCCACAATTTGCATCTCCCCAGCCTCCCTCCCCATGGGACGAAGAGGGCCAAGGAGTCTGCCCAACACCTGAGATGTTCTCTCTGTGTCGTCACCCAGTCGGCTACAGTGTCTACCAAGGAAGGTCCTTCTCTCAAGGGCCCTTTATCACACTTCAGACTCAACGGTCATGCTTGTTTGGTCCCTGGAGGAAAGGACCCAAAGGAATCGCGTGAAGGAACTTGCACACCCGCCTCTTGGGGGCCGACTCCCAATCAGCATCTAGTGTGTGTGGTCTCAGCCGGCCGAACACTCCGTTAAAACCGCAACACCAATGTCCGTCTTTCTTCAGAAGTGCAGTCAAGTCGATGGACGTTCTCTGCTAGAACAAGTTCTCGGCCTGAGGACCCAGCAGGTGCTCACCGCCCTCACTGTCTGCGTCCCCCTTGTGCAACTCTGGGGGTTCTGAATGCGTCACCCTAAGGCGTGCCTCTGTGGTGTGCACACTGTTTTGAGCTAAAGGCAACCTTAGAGGAGGGATCAAGAGAAACCTCTGCTCCTCCCTGAACTACCTACAAGAACTTGAATTACGGGCCTTGCCCACAATACGAGACTATCGGAGATAACCTCTTTCAACCTCTCTTAAGGGAAGGACGAACTTCTATTCACTAAGCATCTGCTCTTCTTGGAAGTCCCCAAGGCACCTCACCTCATCCCTAGCTCAGGATGTTTTATATACCACAGTCTCTTTCTGTCTCTGAACCTCTCCTGCATGTAGGGTCTCTGACTTGCTCATGTATGTGGGGTTCCAATACATACGTGTGTCTTAAATGTGGTTATTTTCTCTTGCTCATCCGTCTCACGTCTCTTTGATTATTCGACCAGCCAGAAGAAA
The DNA here is from genome assembly GCF_902729225.1 of Pteropus medius. Taxonomy (NCBI): domain Eukaryota; kingdom Metazoa; phylum Chordata; class Mammalia; order Chiroptera; family Pteropodidae; genus Pteropus; species Pteropus medius. The sequence goes on along the minus strand of NW_024349803.1, from coordinate 15,872,376 downwards.
CCTTAAGGGTAGAGGAACATTTGCTCCCCACACATCCAAGCTGCTGAGTTCCAAGCACAGTCATTTGCTACGCTTGAGCCACATTTTTATGCAGATTTCACTGTAAGCGAATCAAGCAAAAATTATAACAATGAAGACCAGCTGGGAAAGGCACTGCTCAGGCACATGAAGGAGGCTGAGGGCTGCCCACAGCGCACGGAGCCCAGACCCCAAGAGGAGCGAGAAACAGGAAGGGGAAAAAAAACAGGTGGAGGGGGTGCACTCAACAACTAAGCCCCTCGCCTCTCCCCATTACTCCCCAAGCCTCCCCTCCCCCTGCCCAACTGAGGGGGAGCTCACCCTTGTCTACACCAAAAATCTAATCTTTATAGTAAAACTCTGCTGGGAAACATTTTTTTTTAAAGCAAGACGTTACAGTAAAAATAAGGATGAAATGAAAAAAAAAAAACTAAACAAAAAGTTATCCTAGTGTTTCTGTTGTTTCTTTACTAAAGTGATGGGCAGACTGGTTGGGTTTCTCTTGGAGAATTACTAGAATAAAAACAAAAAACAAAAAACTCCCGTTTCTTACAACCAGTCAACATCTAATCAGTGTTTACTTCTAAAAACAGGAGAACAGCTAAGGAAACGACCATCAGATTAAACTACAATGAGAATAAAAGACTAGAAATAAATAATTTAGGGCTTCGGAAATAACCTATTAAAAGAACTGGTTCTTTTGGTCCGCGGGAAACTCGGCCAGGTGGGGTCATTCTTACTCTGCCCACTCCCTCTCCGCAGCCACGCTTTCTTTAAGAAGACTGCGACTTGTGCCTCAGCCCCTCTTACCAAGGAACATATGTGCTGCTGACACAGGCCCTGGAGCTGGCGAGCAGCCTGCCTCCAACACTTCGCCGCTGACTCATCCCATTCACCAATTTCAAGAGAAAGTGTGACTAAGAGGCCTTCGGAATAACCCTCTCTGTAACTGGGGAGGAGGCAAGCCTTGCCCAGAGATAAATTCCACACAGCAGTGAGCCCGGGGAAGCTGCTGCATCCTCTTCCCCTTAAATACAGAAGTGAACTCCACGCTGGCCAAGGGCTGTGCTTTGGCATCCTGTGCAAATCCTGCCAGCAAACCCACCTGCGTGTGGCAGGCGTGCAAACCAGAGCAAATGGTCACGATCGGAGGAAATGGAACCTCGGCCAAGAAAAGCACAGCACAGTACAACTGTCACATGACTGGGGCAGTTAGATGTTAACCAGGAAACCCGCCTTGTTCCAAAGAAAGGCAGTGACACAGATGCAATGCTTATCGGGAGATGGAGAGGAAGGGCATATATAAAACACACAGAAACACACCAACCACTGCCGTGACGAGCCACTAAAAATAAAACCAGGCACAACAGAGCCGCATGGTAAACTGTCCCATGAGTATTCTTTTCAGTAACTCGATTTTTTAAAAAAGACAACAGCATACTCTTCATACGGTGGCATTCATTTAGGAAATCAGCTGGGGGGAAGTGAACTGTTTTTAACCAAATCTGCACAAAGGGTTGGAGTCCTGGGCAACTTTGGAAGCCGTCCTCCTATGTCCAAGCAGAGCTGGCCCAGCCCTGCCAGCTCAAACTCAGTGGGAGCCAAGAACACGGGCAGTGGACACTCACGGAAGCAGCATCCTCTAAAAAACATAACCCGGTTCACGTTTTTAAAGTAAAAATGTCCCACTGCCAAGTAACTAACCGTGTTCCCCAAAACTAAGTCCATAGGGCAGTAAACACATAACCAAAAGCAAGAGTCACACGCACTGCAGTCAGGGGCCTGGGTTGGAAAGCAGCCACTGCCACCCTGGGTGTCCTCTGTTCTCTGAGATTCAGGTCCCTTCCCTGTAGGATGGGGAAACAGTGGCGCCTACTTCTGAGAGCTACCCCAGAATTAATGAGATGACACATGAACAACACACAGCTCTCAGTCAAATTTCAGCCTTAATAATAAGGCTGACAACAGAGGCCGGCAGTGATCAAAGGCCTGTCATTGCCAAGATTAAAAGGGAGGCGGAAATCATCCAACTGGGTCCCCCGTCTTGGGAAAGTTTCTAACGAATCCAGATGGATGAACAAAACACACAGAACTGCAGGGTGGCTCCTGTGCTCAGGGCTCTGTGGGGGTACAGACAACCTGGGGATGCGGTGATGGTGACAGCCTCAGAGGTCACCGGTGAGCCCCGCAGCACAACACTCAAAGCCAGGAAAAGACAGAGGTGACCAAATGGTGCACAAGGTCAAGAGCGGGAGAGGAGGAGGCAGGTCCACGGTGACAAGGGACGGGACGTTTTCAGAACGTGATCAAGTGCGTGGCTTTGAAAGCCGCTCCGAGGAGTTCTAAGTGTCAGGAAAAGGCCAGGTGATTACCGAGGGCTTGGGACAGTGGCGACGGCAGGAAGATTAGAGGAGAAAGACACTAAACTCTCACTGCTGAGGCTCCAGGAGCTGGAGTGGTGGCCTTGGAGTAAAAATACAGGCACAGACATAGGACCCCTCAGAAGACCTGACGACTCACTGGGAACGGGGTGAGCGGCGGATGCTGGAAACACGGCAAGATGTGGAGGGCAGTGGCGTTCCTGGGGGTAGTGGACACAGCAGGAAGGGGTCCGTAATAAACCCTCCGCTAATGCAGCCACCAAGATGGCTGCAACTAGAGCGCCACGGGAAGGCCTTTTCCCCGCAAATGCTTCACCATTGGCCCTGCCACAGCCCAAAACCCGAACATCACTCATTTGGGGTTGAGGAGTTTGTAACATCTATGACATGCAGGTGGTCAGGTGGGGCTCAGTGCCTGCTGCCACTCAACCCTACTGGGTCTGGTGGTGAGCGGCCTTCGGGAGAAGGGAAGGGGAGTGGGCTGCAGGGGCAGTGAGCCCTCCGGAACTGAGAGGGAGCTGGAAGGCTCCAGCCCTCAGAGCAGGTATGAGAACGCTTGATGTGCAGAAGGGGCAAACACAGGGGAAGAGAGAGACATCAAAAATGGGGTAAAAAGATGCCCCCCCCAAAAACTCTGGGTCCCATCACTCCTGCTCGGTCTTGTGTTTCAACCCTGTCCTACCACTGGCTAAGCGTGACAACAATGATTTCTATGTCTCCCACAACCTTCTATTCTTAGGGCTATTAGTAGGGCTAATGAATGGTCACGTGACCCAAAGTCATTCTCGATTCTAGAGCAGAAACGAGGGTCTAAAAATTAGCATCTGTGCATTTAAGGCCTGATTGGGGGCGGCGAGGGGTAAATGGGGGGCGGAATAAAGACGGGCACTTAATAAATATTTACTAAGAACCTACCATGCTGTGGCCTGTTCTAGGCATGGGGAATACACACATTATACTCGACTGTTTTTAAAGGCCTTCATAGCTCTGTAAGTCTCGACTGCCAACACAGTGCTGGGAAGAAAGTGACAAAACCATGGTCTCTGAAATACCAGCAGCTCATCTAATCCTCAGCAAATTTCCTAAGTTTTTCTTGCCATGCTTATTTTGGTTATTTCCAGGCTGACGCTGAGTAAATATCTCCTTAACCGTATGTAAACAAAACAAACAAAGATATGGGTAATGACGTATTTTTCTGATATTTTTTGGGCACACTTAAAATATATCCTAACAAAGTTTTTGAGATTTTTTTTTTTTTTAATCTAAAACTGGGTATTCTAGCAGGTATTTCAATGCTACCTGATTTTGTCATTAACACCTTGTACAAAGTTACAGCTACCAAGACTAACATGGCTACCAGTTCAAAAAGCAAAGCCACGACATCATACCCTGAGAGGGCCCGATTCCGGAGCGTCTTCACGCGGATGGACAATAACGTACGCTTTAATCAATATAAGTGATATTCGATCACTGATGAGGGACTCTTTGCCTCCCCCCAAAACACTTACCTCCTCGAGAAGCCGGGTGACAGCGTCGATGTCATTGTATGTCTTAGTCATCTGGCCCACTCTTTCAGCACATAAAACTGCAAGAAACGGAGCTAACAATGAAACTTCCGATGACACGATCCGCCAAACAGCAGCCCCCAAGCTGTACCTGCGTGTTAGGGGGGCACAAAGCTGGTTGGTTTTGCAGAGTTCGACCCACACTGTACTCAGTCGGTTTCACTTCCCAGTTCCAAGGAGGAGTCCTGAGCTTTGAGGGAGTGAGGGGGTCGGAATGACCTCTAATCCCTGCAAAGCCTTGACATTGTGTGTGACATACTTAGACGTGGTGCTGGGGGGCGAGGCACTGGAGTGGAAAGGGGCCTGGCCTCATGTAAATTCAGTCAACTGAAATGGGTCAGCAGCAGAGACACGACAGTTATCAGAAAGACCTACAGGATGTAGACCTCGCTAACCCCCGAGACTCAACCACGCGGACAGAGTGGGATCCTTCAGAAAGCAGCTCTTGGGATAATTATTAAGCAAGTCTTAGCTGATAATTTCAAATGGCACAGTGCCCCACGCCCTCCCCAAATGGCCTACATGCTAAGGCTGTGTAACCAGTTTCTATACTAAGAAAACTTGGGTAATAGATTTTTTTTTTTAAATCCACACCAAAAAGACTATTATCACGATACACACACACACAGACACACACACTACACGGAATAATTGATATTTCACTATACATATAATTTACCATGCTCATAAGAGGCTGCATCAGGCTACTTTAGGACTGTGTGTGTTTGTTTTCCTTTCCTTTGAGGAAAAAGCTTGTGCAGTGAAGGAAGACTTGAGTCTGCTGAAAAATCTTAGGGTTCTTTTGTTTTAAACCAGTAGCAAGGAAACTGATTTACAGTTCAACAAACAGCAAGAAGTAGCATGTTTGTTTTTTTTTTTTCCTGTGGAGGAAGGAGTAAATGCAAATGGATTTAAGGCCCAAGTGTAAAAGTTTTTGAAACCTGCCACTTTGGGGCTAAATAATAACTTCTTAGTAACTCTTCTCAACTAAGGCTTCAGAGAGTAATTCTTTAACAGTCGAAGACCTAGTTCAGCTTTGGCAAGGACCCACATTCAGTATCAACTCATGCAAGACATTTGGGAACTGAAGTGTATTACTGAGCCAAACTCAGCAGCAAGCCGCAAGGGGAATGCAATAGGTCTCTAAATATTTTATGAAATGCAAATAGAGATCATCCTAGTAAAGGAGCTCAGAGAAATCTGATCTGTTGGAATGATTTTCTTTAGAAGGTGACCTGAAATCTGGTTCCAAATCTGAAACCCAACCAACACAGAGCCCTAAAGCCAGGTAAGGGGGCTCTTCTCCAAGCCTCCCCAACTCGCCCAGCACTTGAGGGCAGAAACTCTTTCGCCAGCTGGAGAGAAGCACGTCCACTGCCTCGGGCACCTTCGTCCCTGCACCTTGGAGCTGCCAGGTGTGGGAAGACAAGGGGGATTTATAAGGGTTGGTTTAAATGAGGATTCAATTTGATGGAGATGGGAGTCCAGCTCAAATTGCTCTAAATAGTTCATCAGCTCGAGGTCACAAGAAATCTTTAAGTGAAGACTCCTACGCTGTGGACAGGAGTTAGTTTTCATGCCGTACAGCTGCCACATTCTGCTACAGAGCAGATAATGACGCTGGAGGCCTCCGGCCAGCTCTCCTGTAGAAAAGCATCGGCACCGCCCACCCCCTTCATCAACTGGAAATGGGCCACAGCAGTTACAAAAGGCCACTGTGTTGAAATCTGTATTGTGACCGAGGACCTGCTACTGCCCACCATGCTCTGGAAAGACTGAGTCCTCGGCCATCCTGGAAAGACAGAAAACCAGGCTACGTTTTAACCTGTCTGGCGCCCTGTCACCCTAACGTAAGGGAACAAGATTCAGAGCTGCTCTCTTCTCTGGAATTGCGTTAATCTGAAATTACACTTACATTTTTTTAAGCTCATTTTTTTTTTTTTGATATAAGAAATGATACAGAGATCCCGTATACTCTTTCCTCAGTTCTCCCCAGTGGTGACATTTTGTAAAATTACATCACAACCAGGATACTGCCATTGGTACGCTCCATGAATCTGACTCAGGTTTCTCAAGTTTTACTCATACTCGTGTGTGTGTGTGTGTGTGTGTATGTGCGTGAGCGTGCGTGAGCGTGCGTGCGTGTGTGAATGTGAAGCCCTACCCGATTTTGTCACCCATGTAAGTTCATGTATCCACCACCACAGGGATCCCGTGTGGTGCCCTTTTATAAAGCTAATTAGAAAAAGCCTCACCATATTTTCACAATTGACCCCCCCCCAAAAAAAACCCCAAAAATGTACACTTGGGACAGTGGTTTTCTCCGGCATTAACCGGTCAGGCACACACTATCACCACATACACAGTGACAGGGGGCTTAATGGGCCTTCTCAGAGTTAATTAGGGGCCCGGAGTGACGGAGGGACCTCCGGGAAGTCCCGAGGCCTTTGACCGAGCCTAGCCATGGAGGCCAGAGGCATAAATGAAAAGCTACTGTTGATTCTGAGCTGTGAAAGTTATGTGCATTATTATTCCAGGGATGTTTTTTAAAATATATATAATTCCCCAAAGTAGGATAACCATAAAAATATTGACATTTGGATGGAATTACACATTTTAACTCTTTTCTATTGTTGTTAAAAAAAATTTTTTTTTGTAGTGACCGTGGACTAATTGGGGAAAAAAAGTTACTTAAAATATTTTTTCTAGAAAATATAATCGCCTACAATATAAGGTCCTGGATCCTCCCTGAGGATATTTTTAAGAGAAATTAATAACAGCCGCCTAAATGGATTATGTCATTTAATCCTCAAAGCGCTACTACGGGGTAGGTAGGTGCTGACATTAACCCCATTTTACAAATGGGAAAATGAGGCCCAGAGAGGTTAAATAACTCGCCCAATGTCACAAAGCTAGTGAGTGACAAATTTCAAAATAAGAAGAAACTCCCAGTAGGAACAGCAGCTAATGTTTATGGAGGCCCAGCTATGTCTGCGGATTTAAGGTGCTTTCTCAGTTAATCCGCCTAGCGACCTGCAGGGTCGGTGCTGTTACGAGGCTCTGAGAAGTTAAGGACCTGGAGTTAAGGACCCGGCTGAGGTCACGGAGGAGAATGAGGCTGCGTGGCAGGGACTGAACCTAGGCCAGTCCAGCTCCTGTACTCAACTAGGGAACCATAAAAAACACAAGAGCAAGGCTGGGGCTGGCACAAACCAGCAGCGTTCAGGAGTGTAAACAGAGCAAGACGCCCCCGTGGTGGAGGGCACCAGGGACTGGTGCTCCTATGAGAATTTAATGCCTGATGATCTGAGGCGGTGATGCTAGCTAGCGCCGGGGAGCGGCTGCAAATACAGGCGGAGCTTCGGGCTCACTCGCCTCCTGCTGTGTGGCATGGTGCCTAACAGGCCATGGACCCTTGGCCCAGGGGGTTGGGGACCCCTGGAGGGGAAAGAAAGACCCCTGACCCTGGGACTCAGAGGCTTAGGTTTTTAAAGGAGACTCTACCGAGGCCTCCATAGGAGGTGAGCCCCGTGTTGGTGTCTTGAGTTTTCTCTTCCAAGAACTGAGGGGACAAGAAGTGACACCAGAGAGGGCGGGAGATAACAAACGACGCCTTTAAACAGTAAGACAAGTGCAGGCTGCACTTGTCCCATCGATGTCCGAGATACGCAATCCACAATCAACCACGGTCACATTTCTCCATGGGAACGGTATTCCAAATGGAGGTTCCATTTTCGATCAAGAGAGCTCTATCAAATAAATGCACTTCTGCTCAAAAAGAAATAAAAAAAAAAAGTAAAAGAACAGATATAAACCTCTCTAATAACTTCATATGAGAAAACTAGGGTCCAAGTCCTAGAAAAAGAAGTGAAACACGCCTACAGCAGCAAAGCTGATGTACAGCAGGCAGAGCACACATCTAGCAGTATCAAACCAACATTACAGAACACTTGTCATCATGCACCAGGCTCTGTGCTGAACAAGACAGGAGACTCACCCTCCTGGGGTGCACAGAAAACAGGTGGCCCACGTGCCTGTCGGGGAAACCCAAGCCCAGGGGTCTGGACTTTTATCATGGAGCAGTAGGAAGCCACTGGAGGGTTTTTCAAAGGGAAGGGTCCCCATGAGAGTTGTATTTCAGGAGACATCCTGGCTTCAGAACGGATGGTGTGTGTGTGTGTGTGTGGCGCGGGTGTGTGATCAGCACTGTCGATTACTCCACGGCTCTCCTGGGTGGCAGTGGGGATGGAGAGAAGCGGTCTTTTTTTCTTGAGAGAGTTAAGAGATAAGACTGGGCGGGAGGGAAATCAAAAAGTATAGTATCTGGGCTTCTCGCTGAGACAAATGGGATAAGAACATGTCATTTCCTGGGTCTAGTGTCCCTCTGTGAGACAGGCACGTGAGACCCAAGGTCAGAAACAAGATGGGCTGCCCCAGTTCTATCACTGGCATGGGGACAGCCGCTGAGGTCACCATGGAATAACGTGCCATGCAGAAGGCTGTCCATGCCACCGTAGCAAGAGGCCCACCTGGCAGGAACGCCCTCCCTGGAGCTGGAGGTGCCAAATCTTGCTTTGGAAGACTCCACGGAGAAGAGAATCAAGTGCTTATTCTTATTCAAGGACGGCAGGCGGAGTCATGAGTGGCCCTGGACTGTCTGACCAGGGAAGGGAGACCTGTGATTGTCCACCACAGTTCACTGGGGGCTGGGGGGAGAGCCCAGCTCCCTGGGGTCTTTTGTCTAAAAAATCAGTAATGCAACTTTTATGTAAATTAAACTGTGCCCCAAACAATTTTGAGAATAAATGCTGGCATTCATTTCCCAGCTCCTGCCCATAGACACGAGATGCCAGCCAAGAAATCAGAAATACCTGTGGTGTGCAGGCCCTGAACAGAAATGGCCAGTGGGAAATTCAGCAGTGACAGGAATTGAGACCGGATAGAAACCCCCACAGGAGGAAAACAATGGGGGGTGGGAGGGGATCAGACATGGGCATCGACTGCGCCCTCGGGCAGGAGCTGCCGCAGAGTCCAGGTGGCAGCTGGAGCAGGAAGTCCGAGGAAGAACCCCCGAAGCCTGACTGGATGCGAGGAGGCCAGGAGGTCCCAGCTCAGCGACCTGCTCTCCTTGGGAACCTGTGTCTTCCTGTCACATCAACAGGCTTGATAAGGCCCCTTGCCGTTTGGCCTGAGGAACACAGCGATGAAATATAATCACTATAATCAAGGTGGTAAATCGCTAAAATCAACTCCGTTGAGGCCTGAGGACAGGATTCTCTTCTTGTCTGAACTGGCCCAGGAACTTAAACTCTTCGACACTACAGTCCTGTGCCAATGCCTGGACACACGTCAAACCTCCAGATAACCCTCGTGTGACCCCTTGAAGGATACGCAGGTCTCCTCGCTATCCAGACCAAAGGATGACCATCTCAGACCCATCCAGAGGCCAAGAATGCAGCCCTGATTCTCAAGAATGTACTTTTCACTTCAACAGCTCTTAGCTTTTCTTTCTTCCCTGCAACGCTCTGATGTTGCCTCGTTGTGTTCCTGGCGTGCAGACCCTAAGACCCCCGAATAAATCTTTATCATTTATTTCTAGCCAGAGCCCCCTGATTCTTTTTGAGTTTGTTCGACAGGCCTTGAGCAGACCTCATTTCTCACTCGTAAACTGTATTCTGGTGAAAAGCTGTTGTTAGAGCGATTAGCCCTCATCACTTCTCAACCTAATTTTGATAACAGTTCTCGCATTTCAGTTTTCCATGTCTTTGGAGAAAATGAACGAATGAATGGATGAATAATTTTACACACGTGTGTATATACATATATACATATGTGTATATACATAAATGTATGTATATGTAATTATATATATGTACGTATATTTACATTTATAAGTATCCGAACTCTCAGGAAGACATTGTTTCCTTATAACTCAAAGAGCGAGTAGGCAACATACATGAATATCGAGAAGATATTCATGACTGCCCACTTATATTTGCATTTTGGGTTGTTTGGGTTATGCGTTATTTATAGGTCATTTAATTAATCAGAACATTGTTTTTCAACCTTTTTTTAGAACCTGACCTCAGTCTCCCCTCCCCAATAATTTCTCCTGTCTTCAATAGCTTAGTATCAATTTTTTTTAAAGTAAATTTTATTTTCTATAATTCTTATTATAAAAACTATGAGGATATTGAATAAACTTTCAAAACAAACATGAACCCCTGGAAATTCTGATGTTCCCCGTGGAGATAAGAGCTGGTAGTCAGGTGTCAGAGAAAAGAATGGTCTACGAATCAATCAGTGGATTATCCCTCTCGCACCTTGACCAGTAGCAGCAGTCGTCAGATGAAAAAGCATCCCTACCTTTGGCCCCCGATCCTCCGGGAGGTAGTCCTAATATATACTCACTGTCTGCCCTGTTCATAGGGCCAGGGGAAGGTTCAGAGCATGAGAGCCACAGCTAAAAGGCTTCTCATAAAATTCCAAATGAGTCACCACTGATACTGACTTTCCAGGCATTACAAAATAGATGTCCTTTAAAGCTTTGTCTCCACGTTTCTGAATTCAATGTGTCAGTGCTCTGCTTAAAAACCCTTACCCTGTCAGCAGCTCTGCCACCGCCTGTAAGCGGCGGCCTCTACATACAAGACCAAGAGCCATCCTTACCTGGCCCTGGCCTACCTTTCTTGCCTCCTCACCTGTCACCGGTGCCCATTTTCCACCATAGCTTGTCCACACCCGATGATGCCACTCTCAGATGCCTGGCCCGGCACCGTGTGTACATTTCTGTAGGGACATTCTCCCACTTCCCCGAGGAGTTCCTGCCCCTCCCGCAGCCCGGCAGGAAGACAATGCCACCGTGTAGCTGACACCCTCTCCAAGTGTCAGCTCTTCTGTCCCCTGTTATCAAACCTGTGCCTTTTACAGTCTGCCTTCCCTCGAAGACATCTAGCAGACATCCAGACTGGGCCAATTTGGCAAAGCCTTTTTGAGGGGGACATCTTCAAATGGGTGTTTGACTTTGCACAATTGGATCCATCTGCATAGCAGCAACTCCCACTTATCTTGCCAGACACAATGCTGGTGGGTTAGACACATGATGGCAGGGGAACTCAGGCTCTGAGAAGTCAGATGACTCGTCCAAGGTCATAAGGATTTTAAAGATCTCCTAGGTGTCTACGCAAGAGAAATAAAAACATATATCCACACAAAAACATGCACGCAAATATTTATAACAACACCACTTATTTTAGTCAGGAAGTAGAAATGACCCAAATGACTCTCAACAGGTGAATGAATAAACAAAATGTGATAAGGCCGTACAAGGGAATATTATTCAGCCATCAAAACGATTGAAGTATTGGTACATGCTACAACATGGCTGAACCTCAACAGCCCTGTGCTCAGAAGCCAAACACAAAAGACCATATATTATATGATGTCATTCATATAAAATACCCAGTACTGGCAAATTAGAGAGACAGAAAGCAGGTCAGTGGTTGCCTGGGGGTGGGAGTGGGAATGAGACTGACTGTAAATGGGCACGAGAGATCTCAGGGTGCAGGGTTGGGGGTACAAGTGTTCTAAAACTAAATTTTGAGGATGGTTGCACAACTCAGCAAATTGACTAAAAATCATTAAATTGTCCACTTAACATGGGTACCTTTCATGGTATGTAAATCACACCTCCATATTTTAAGTTACCAAATTACGTGCAAACGAGCATCCCCGAACTACGTACTCGGTATTCCAACCACTTCCCCATCACGTGACAATGCAAAAGCATTCTTTTATTATCTCATCCCCTGACCGAGACTTTCCCAGGCCCCAACGGTGTTCTCAGACAGCAAAATTGTTTAGGAATAGCAAATCCCCCACTTAAGGACCAGCACTGATAAAAAGCATGTAAATGTACTAGTCTGTCCCACATACAACAGATTATTTTTTAAAATAAATTTATTTATTTAAATTAGTTTCAAGTATACATTACACTGGTTCGATGTCTATACTGTGCATAAAACAGTCCCCCCAATTGCTCCCTCCCTCTCCTGGCCCTCCACTTAGCCATCATGTTAATGCTAACTGCGTTCCCCCTGCCATGACAATAGATTATTTTTAATTAGATAACTGTCATTAAAATTGGCTCTGATGGCAGAACAATTTCATGATACATCCAGAAAACCAAGGGCCAACTCCCTCCAGTTTGTGAGAAGAGTTTGACTTTGAACTCTCTTCCCAGGCACGACGCTCCCCTACCCCTTCTCCCAAGTAGGGCCTTTTCTTGGAGGTTTGGCCAAGTCCCTCGCTTAGCTGTTGTCCATCAATATCTATTTAGACTTGACCCAAAATCCCAAGTGTATTCACTACTAAGACCTACAAGACACACATTATTTGGTTTAAAAAACAAACAAAACGTAACTATTTTGATGCAGCCCTTGCGGTGGGTACAGGAATAGGGTGCGTGCCCACCAAAAATGGCTGTGGCCATAAGGAACCTAATTCTCGCAAATGTCCCATGTCCCTTCTTACCTGGGCGGTGTATGTCACAAGAAGGCAACTGAGTCTTATTTGGGGCCCAGCACATAGCTGCTCCTCAAAAAAAATGGGAAGCTTTGTTTTACTCTCAAAACATTCTTTATGAGAAAAAGCTCATTTCTAACCAACACCCCAGACGGGGGTGAACACATATATCTTATCGAGTGTCCTGGAGAGTTGTGAGAAAAAAGGAAGCCACACGGAAAGGGGCCACCTCAAGTCAGCGGCGAAACTAAGAGATGGTGAAGTTGCTAAGGAAGACGCTGCATTGACAAGAAAGATGTCCACGGACACACAGCTGTGGTCTTAGGCCAGGGGCCGAAGGGCAGACCGCAGCTACCGCTCCTCGCGGGTGAAAGGTGCTGGTTTATCACGGCAGCCTCCGGGTGGTGGCCTCGGGGACGGCACGGTGGCAGAGGCCAGCCTACTACAAAGAGCAGTCTGTTCCGCCAGCCCCCGCATCTGCGTGGTGCCAGGTGTGTGCACTGGGAGGTGACAGTAAAGCATCACATGCCATGGGCAGGGACCTGCCAGGACAGCTCTGGCTACGTTTTACTGCTCATCGACATCATTGACTGAAATTTTAGTGTGGCTATTTCACTGGCTCACTTTTGCTTGCCAAGGCTGGCTGAGAGCAGGGCCCCAAAGCAAGTTATCGAAGAGGCAGGGAAGAAGAAACAGAATGAGTATTGAGTATCTGCGATGTCCGACTGCTACCCTGGGCATTTTACAAATATTATTTCCATAAAACCCAGAACGACCCCATGACACAAATACGATCCCCATTTAACAGGTTGGGTGAGAGGTCAAGTGGCTTGCCCAAGGTCAGGTGGGACATAATCAAGGACTTGACCCTGGTCTGTTGATGTCATAATCATCTACCCAGCCCTAGACTGGAACATTCATCGTTGATCTACGGTAGCCATTTATCACCAGGATATTTAACGAGGGCCAGTGAGTGATAAACGAAAGGCTCATTTTTGACCGTTCACTATGTGCCTGGCGCTCTGTGTGGATGTGGGTCATCTCCTTTTGTTTACATTTATCCTAAGAGGAAAGAATTACTATTGTTCAAGTTTTAGACATGAAGAAAGTGACCAAGCTCACAGAACTATTATGCAAGGGCCTGATCTGTTTGACCCTCAAGTTGATGCTCTTCATTGCTGAGTAAATAAACGAAACCTACCCTCAAGGAATTCTGGGTCTCGTTGAGAAGGTAAGACACATGCATAAATTAGCATATTTCAGAGGAGCAGGCAGGGAGTGCCAGGTGAGAGGTGCTGCTTGGGGAGTTCAGAGACAAGTAGGCTAGGAATGGCAGAGGTTTAGGGGACAGGTGCCGGTAGTGGGCAGCACATCAGGAGCCCCAAAATACACAGACCGTGGGTGAGCTTTGCCCACGGCCAGTTCTGGGGTGATGCTGGTACCAGCACCCCAGTAAGAGAACCGCCCTGAGCAACTGACATCACTGGAAGTTTGCGTTGGGTAGCCATGGATACCAACGACAAAACCCCAGGCTGGACCCAGATAATAAACAGCATTACCAAAGAGGCCTTTGGAACGGTGCTCAGAGCAGGACTGATAAGCCAGGTCAGCTCCTTCCTCATCCGTGACTCTACAGCAGCCCTGCAATGCACCCACACGCTCTGCTGGCCACACTGTCAGCACAGGCCGATGGCTCCTTCTCTGGGGTGGAAGTTCCCACTCCGCAGTGGCCAGAAGCATCATAATCACTCTAGGACAGAGCACATCTGGGTCCAGCCATGCTAGACGAGGCCAGGCCTCCCCTGCAGCCCAGGACTTCCTTTAAAGGGAGGAATGTCTGTCCCAGCGGCCCAGCAGGGGGACGCTGTGGACAGACTCATGGGACTGGCTGAGGCACACCAGCAGGCTCTGGGTTCTCATTGCCAACTGGTTTTTCTTTCATCTCTGCTTCTCTCGATGATAATTTCTGGCTAGTGCTCAACACCTGAAAACTTCCCTTTGTGCAAGAGGCTGTGCTGCCGCTCCCCGTGCCTGTCAGCAGCCACCTCCAAGGACCAGACCACGCTCTCCTGCAGCCTGTGCACTCGCTCGGAAAACCTAAACCTGCAGATCAGAGAGCTCAGGAAACCCCGGACCATGTCATGTGCTCTTTTTGAATCCTGCCAGGGGCCCAGTGACTGATCTGGCCGTTAGAAGTGTGCAGGTGAGAAAAAAATGACAAAGTCCGGCTCCTGTGGGCATTCCTTAAGAAAGCCATGGGACGCTGCCAGGTACAAACCACAAGGACCTGATGACAGAAATTCACTCTTCACCAGTGTTTTCCTAAAGCCAGGGGTGCTGCTCAGACACAGAGGGGCATGACCTACAACTTCCCCAGGCCTGAGCTGGCCCTGAGCTGGGGGGACTGGGGAAAACCAGCGAAGCCCCCTCTGCTAATGCCACTCAGCATACAGTTGCTTGGGGTCAATTCCCTTTCTGTATCTGCAAGTCTTCAGTGACCAGAAGAAAGATATGGAGCCAGTGTTTTCTCTCCCTGAAGATTAAATGAGATAAGGCGAGGAAAGGGATTCTATTGCTTAGCACCTGGGTGTGGGGGAAGGGAGGCCCCAGGCAGGGTCACAGCTCTGCTCTGTGCCTACAGCTGGGGAACTCTGGACAAGGACAAGCTACTGAGCTCAGCTGCTTGGACTCCAAACAGAAATACACTGACCTCAAAGGCTGCTCTGAAGATTAAATGAGTGACATTCAAAAGTCTGTATCACCCCCACAAGGCCACCAGGAGAGAACAGTGTCTTGTATCTGCAGCTATCAGAACAACCCCAATACTAATGATGTCCTTCAGTTTTCAATCAAAAGCACCTCTTTTAACCAGTTAGTGTAGACACCGCCTGCGGATCCAGGAAACACGGGCTCCTGTACACATTGTCACTATTCACAGAGCACCACATGGGACTCAAGACAAGGGCTGTGTGACAACGTTGGAGAAAAACAGGTTGCTCTGGATACAGGGCAGGTTTCCAGCAAAACTGACCACAGACACCGAACCTTCTAAACCAAACCTCTGTCTCCCTGATCCATGCTAGAGACTTCCTTCGGACTGGGAGCAAGCCATGTGCATTTTGTTTTACAAAGAAAACGAAGGACTCTGGCCATAACGTCTTACTCTTGAGATTACTGTCCTGAAAATATTGTTAACGCTTTACCTCCAGGACAACCAAAAATATTTTATTGGACTCGTAAATTTAAAAAAATAATAAATATTTTATTGGAGAAAGGAGGGGAAGGGACGGAACAAACGAGAGAAGGAAAAGAATGTAAGTCTGTCACTACGATGGCAGAGACATTGCTAGCACATTCTCGGGTGGTGCTGATGCTGCCGGATGGAACCCCACTTTGACAACTGCTAGCCAAGTGGCTTAAGAGCAAAGGGGCCCGTTCCACACAGGGTGAAACCACTGCTAGCCATGTGACTTCAGATGGCTCGTTTAACTTAACTTTCCTCTTATAAACCTATGCCATGGAAATTATAACAGCCCTTACGCTCATGTGGCTTTTTTGAAGGAGTAAACGCACGAATCCATATAGGGTATTTAGAATGGTGCCTGGCGCATAGTAAGTGCGCAATAAACTGAACTGTCATATCATCTGGCTCTCGGTGTTTTTAAAAAGTTAAACACATATAGATATACAAAACATATACACGAAATATGTGCGATGCAAAATTTTTTCCTTCTCTTGGCTAGGAAACATGCCACGGCTCCAGAATCTCGTAGAGCCTTTAATTCAGAATCACAGGGTCCTGTGATTGGTTGTAAAAAGCATCTCCTACCTTCATGTGCACAGGAATCTCCTGTGCAGATTCTGACTCGGTGGGTCCGAGGTGGGGCCTGGGAGTCTGCATTTCTAACAAGCTCTCGGAGGAAGTGGCTACACAGGCCTGCACGATGGGACACACAGCTTTAAGGGACATCAGCTGATCCCGTGAAATCTGGGCTGGCCCCAGCTCTATGAGAGCAGATGGATGCCTTTCCCTTGAGCACTTCCAGGAACCCAGCAAATGCACAGTCCCCGTCTGTCTGTCACTCCTTTCTCCTTCCTCCCCCACCGCCTCTTTCGTGAAAAGGCCGGGCCTGGCGCCAGACCTTAGCATCGGGTCCCCTTGGCTCTTTCTGGCTGTTCCCACTGTGTCCCTCCCCCTGCCTTCTCCAACCAGATACATGAGTCTGTCCTGCAAGCGAAGTGATGATACTTTCAGGACATATATTTTTTGTGTATGGCCAATTACAAATAGTATTAAGAATATAAGTTATGCTGAGACATGGCCATCACAGAGCAGAATTTTGAAAAGGCATTCTGATTGTTTTCACTCAAGACCTAAAGAAAATCTACGCGGTCACTGTTTAAACGTGCTCTTTCACGCCCCCCCAAAACCCCTTTCTTCTGGGAAAGCCCCAGAAGCCCAAGTAGGAAATCATACCCAGCATTTAGTCACATCTTTATTTAACACCCTCCTCCTCCTCCAAAAGCAGCACCCCCAACAGAGCCTTGTGGTGAGTTCAATGTCAGCCCTTGAACTTTTTTATTTGAAATATTTCTAAATTAAAAAAAAAGAAAAATCTCTATTTCAAATCAGTGATTAATAATGTTTTAAACAACGCCAGCACAGAAACATGCTTTATTTATAACAACCTGGTCTCTTGTCCATTCACTCAGTCACAAGGATACAATGAAAACTTTTAAAACGGAGTGCTGGAATGCCACAAAGCGGGGACAAAAGACAACTACTGATATTTGCAACAACAGACAACTACTGATATTTGCGACAACAGGTAAGAATTTCAAAAGCCTTAATTAAGCAACAGAAGCCAGGCAAAATAATACACACGGTTTGATTCCATTTACAAAGATAAAGAGTGTCAGAGAAGAAGTCAAAACAAATCGCAGGTGATACAAGTCAGGACAGGACGGAGGTCTCCCAGGAGGGAGGTGCAAAGGAGGCAGGTGAGAGGTGACTTCCCAGGGTGCTAGCAACGTGCCTTTCTCTCCATGGCTTCACATGAGTGTCATTAGGCCACTTACGATGTAAGATCTGGGTGCCTGACATTACACCTCAACGGGATCACAAAAGGGTGCTATGCGTTCAGGAAAACAGCCAGGCCTATCCAGACATTAGCATGGAAAGGATCAGATTTGAGCAAAGCACAGAATTTACCCTCTTCCACGAGGTCCAGCGTTTCATGCTGCTCACGGGCGGGCTTCCTCTCTTCATGTTGGCAGTCGTATTCAAAACATTCTTCTTCCCCTCCCTTGTCTCTCAGGGACATTGCTGAAGTCACCCCAAAGCCAAAACATCTCCCTAAGGGGCTCCCCTTGGGGGAGCTCCTGGCTGCCTGCCTGGAGATGCCATTGGGGCCTCAGCCCCAGGGGCACACGCTGAGCCCTGGCCCAGCCGGGGCGGGGATGGGCCCTGGCTCAGCTGGAGTGGACAGTGTACCCAGGACCATTAGCCCAGGACAACCCGGAAGGGGGTGGCTCCCGTGAGCTGGGAGGAGGGGTGGAGTAAAGCAAGCACCTGTCTGAATGGAAATGCCCTGCCCAGCCATAAGGTGACCCTGCCAGGTGCTGCAGATTCAGAGGGGAGGAGGGCGGGCAGGGGCAGGACCTCAAGCAAGCTCTGTGCTTCCAGATTCTTCTCCCCACCCTCATCCTCCCCCAGAAGCAAGGACAAATGGTAGCTTCCTGTAAGTTTCATAGCAACTGCACAGGGCAATACCAACCAAGCCTTAAACAGGTACACTTGTCTAAAGGTGGGGCGTTAGCAGAGGAGGTGCCTGTGAATGACTGCTCTATGCCCTCAGCCGAGGGATTTCCTGAGGGCTGCTTCAGAAGCGGAGACAAATCTGACTGTGACAATAGCCTGAGTGACTCAGTGCTGAACGGGAAAGGAAGTCATCATTCTGATTTCTAGCAAAAGGGGAAAAAAAAAATTGTAGTAACCATTACCTGTGTTCAGCTTAATTCATCCTAGTCTTTCTTTGGTAATAATACATTACATGTGCTCTTTTTCAAACTGCATTTTATAAATCCCACTCTCACCCTGTCTGTGTATTCATAGCCAAATTTGTAATGATCTCTTCAATGGCAAGGATAAGGGGGGCGAGAATGAGGCATCTATCACCTACGAGCTTGCATTGCTGCCCGGAAAACAAATCCGCAGTTTCATTGCAAATCTCGATGCCAATTCCCCCGTACTGTTTGATTTTGCCTGTTACAGTGAAAATGGCAGGTTCTTCCATCAAACGTGCTGAAAGGTGGCCCGGAGCACTGGCGTCTCAGAGAATCGCAGCGCATTCTGCAATTCCAGGGCAGCAGCCACCTGCCAGCTACACTGTGGCAGGTCTCCCTGCTCCTAAGGGCCACACCAGGAGACCTATTCCGCTTCTCTGCTGATTCACCTCCCTTCATTATAAAGAATCCTCTGTGCAAGTTCAGCGACGAAGTCTCATTCACCTTCGAATCCTTATGGCCAAGATGCCTACCTGCTTAGGCAGATAAAAATGTCTGCTGAATTGAATTGCTACCTCCATAAAAACAAACAGAAGACCAGAGACAAATGCTTCTAAATCGGAAGCCGGAATATAATAAAGATTTATTTAAAAATTTAAACCTAGAGACATAGGCACGTCTGCTCAATTTTTTGGAACCCGAAAATGAGCGCTTCATCTTATAACGTTAAATCTGTGTTCTTTGCAAAAAGGAGACTAAGTAGAGATTCAGTGGCAGGGAGTCCAAAATTACACTTTGAGAATCTTCGTAAGTTTTAAATATAATGGTTATATAAAGATATGCACTCAGGAAAAAAATCTTTAATCTGAATAAATGTTATCAAATTGGGCTTGTTAATTCAATTCAAATGGCAGTGAGTGGAAGGAGGGAGAATTTCTACCTTCCGAATTATTCGTTCAGCAAGTAGCAGATTGACTATAAGATGTGTAGGATGCTGGGCTGTAAATAAATGAAAACAAAAGCTGATTTCATATACTCGAAAATACTCATTTGATTTTACTCACAGCTAAGTTGGTCGTACTCATCTTTTAACTCAAATCTAGGCTACTCTTAACAAATGGTGCCCAACATGTCTATATTATATAATAAAAATAAAAAGATATATAAAATTTTAAAAAACATTTAGGATGTGACATTTTGAACATAAGACCACCTACCCTCTTCAGATCATCTCACCTCTCTGGATTTCATTATTCTTTAGACTATCCCCTGCCCCCCACCTAAACCTCCCCCGCCCCCCGCTCCCTCCCTCTGTGGGGATGTGAAGGAATTCAAACCTCATCCACATCTGCGTTCACTTCAAGGTTAAAGGCAGACATGGACCAAAGAACATGGTCTCTGACGAGTTATTTAACCAAAAGCCAAAGCAAAACACGATCCCTAAAGACCACTGAAAAAGCCCAGGAGTCCCTATGAAAAGAGAGTTAGGGACATTGACATGGAGCAAGGAGCTGAGGATGGCCAGGCCCAGCCCTGGAGAAGCTGCTGGCACCGGAGAGTCAAGAGCAGTTGTGCCTGCAGTCCCAGAGGCAGGACCAGCCCCCGGGGCCCAGAGCAGAGAGGCAGGGGGTGACCTGCCTCTGGGAACAATAGATGGGAAGGGCCATAGGAAAAAAGTGTCACTTGCCTCCTGCAGGACAGAGGGATATCTTTCTCTGAGTGTCCCTCTCCAGGTCTATTTGACACACCATCACAAAACCATCTTCCCCAAGCTCCACCTTGCCCTGTCCGAAGAGGGGCCGCAAGCCACTGTGGCCATGTGTGTTTAAATTTCAATAAAATCCAAAATTCAATCACACTAGCCACACTTCGAGCACTCCTTAGCCACGTGTGGCTAGTGGCTGCCATACTGGACAGTATCCTGGACAGGAGTGCTCTAAAGGATGCCCTTCTCTTCAAGATGTGAGCTCTGCACTCCTTGGCCTTCCCAGCCCGCATCTGCCCTGCAGCCTCTGTTCCCGCCTGACCCCGCCACACCCTCCTGTCCCCAGTGTCCCCCTCTCCTCTTACCCGGTGCCGTCTGTGGATCTCCTCCCTCGACTGTGCCCTCCCCCACTGGCGTGTCATGTCTCTGCCCACACGGATCAGAGCGGCCCGTTATTGAGGGTCGTTTTCTCCAAGAACCTTGCCGATGCTCTTTTTAAAAAAGCATAAATAAGAGAAACGCAAAGCGCTAAACACTTGGCCTTCGTCCTTTCCCGTCTGTGTTCTAGACGTCCACCTCCCCATCTGAGGGAAAACATTCTCCAGACTTTCCCAAAGCTACCGATAGAAACTCGGTTACATTATACACTGACGTTGAATCCTTCTCTCCCTGCCCACCCCCCACCCCCATTTTTTTTAAATCCCCTTAAAAGCCATCAGAAGAGTTCTGTCTGGAAAAAGAAAAGTCAACCCCTACCTCCAAAAATACACGCCTACACAAAACCCAAGATGGAAAAGTGGGGGCCTATTCACAATAGCGACGCAACGTGCAGGAAAATGAGAAAATCATCTCGAAAACCTAGTAACAGCTTTCCAATTAATGCTTACAACACCTGTAAGAAAGCGTCGCTCACGCGTCAGCCACCCCCACATTTTAGAGGTCACTGCCGTCCCTTTTTGATCACCCTCGCGCCTTGCCATGGAGTTTCGGTACGGAGTAAGAAGTCACAGGAACAGCTCTGACAATCTACCTGAGGCTCCTCATCGATAACATCACTGTGAACCAGACCCCCTCCTGACCCCACGTTGAATCTGTAAGACCGTAAAAGGCAGAAACAAAGGGGGAAGATTACAAAAGGAACTGCGGCGAGAAACAGGTGGTCCAAATACTACACCTTGTTCGATATACCAAGCACCTTTTCAAAGGGTTTTTTTTTTAAAGCACTGAATAACTAGTACTATTTCTAAGAAAATAAAATGAACCACTGGCCCAGCGCTTCGCCGTTTACAAAGAGCTCTGACTTCATCGATGCTCTTCACCCTCTTCACAATGGCTCTGATCGGTGTAGTTATCTATCCCCATTTTCCAGATGGAGGATCTAGGTTGACAGAGGCTCACCGAGGTCCCGGGAGGTCCCCGAACCACACGGCCAGAGAGTGCCAAACAGGCCTCAAACACAAACTGCGGGCCGGCGCTCTGTTCGTCCACCCCTTCCTGAAATAACTACAAAAGTATGTGATTCCTTTCGCGTAAGGGCAAACACTTGAACCCAAGCCTACTTGAAAATTAAAAAGGCCTCATGGTCTTAATAAGCATACTTTTTTAAGTGACCAGTGTAGCCGAGAAACAATATAAGATTCTGCAACAGAACTAAAGAAATGATTTTCCAGACCATTGTATCTGGAGCTGGTCTCCAGTGACATTGGCCCAGAGTTCCCCGACATACCTGATGTAAAGAATCACCCAAAGCTAAAACGTGCTAAAAATTCCAATTTCTCAGACCCTCTGGTCTGGAGAGGGTCTGAGAATCTGCTTTGTTCCTAAGCAGGTGATTCTCATGGCTTTAGAGGTTCTGCAGTTAGAGATGGGACACATCCAAGGTAACCTTGTTTGACACCAGAGTTTAAACTGTAAACTGTGCAAATGACCTTGTTCGACACCAGAGTTTAAACTGTAAACTGTGCAAATTCCGTGAAGGCCACTGTCACACCGTGTTTGATTGCTGGCTACTTCATATCTCTAAAAATTACTTTAAGGTACTGGCAGTCAACCCCTCCAATTCCTTATTAATCGAAGCCCCTGTCTCTTGTGCCTCTTGTTATGGCCTCTGGGGTCTTACTGTGTATTTGGCAGGTGTGGTGGGGCACGGAGTGTAAGACCCCACAACTGAAACTGAGGAGGAAGGCTACGGTTATCCAACACCAAGAAAACTCCCCGAAACCTCCCTGAAACCTCCCTGATAAAAGAGAACAGCAGCCATTTGCAATGTAAATTCCAACTTTAAAAGACGGGTCCTAATTGTCCCGTAATCTATATTCCCACCCATAGAAATGACTTTTTTCAGGGCTAACCCTGCAATTTAAGTGTGAGTCAGGAACTGACAAACATGATGATTTTGCATCTTTTTCAAAACCTTTGACTCATCTTTTGTTATTAGTATGGAAAGTTCCCTATAAGTTTCTCTCATTAAAGACTCAAATGCCACATGACAGGAAAGACAAAGCAATGTTATGTGTCTGCTCCCACCTGGCCCTCTCATTGAGAAGATCAAGACTGGGAGATAAAGACTGATTTGCAATTTTAAAGATGCCTATAAACAGAGGCAAGTTGCATTACCAGACTAACCTGCCAGAGAAGAATCCAACTAGTTAGAACTATAAACACAAGTAACTTCAAAATTAGCATATACTTGAAATCCTCCCCGCTTTGTGCTTTTCCTAAACTAGATTATTTCTGGGCTTCTGTTCTCTTTCTACCTCTGTTTTGCTAACTAGCTTTAAAATGGGACGGTGAAAATGCCACTTGTCTCAGTAAATTCTGTCCCAGTGGCCTTCTCCCCTTCATCCAAATTGGGATGGAAGATACAGGCTGAGTATTTTGCTCAACGTATATTCAGACATAACTACAATCACCACTTATTTACCCGTGAACAGACGAGCCGGCTCTTCGTCCATTCTCCTTTAATGTTGGAAGCGGAGAGATCTGGCTGCCTTGGGGCCAAAAGACTCAACTGAGAAACCGCTGGGTAAGAAAATCCCTCGGACAGATGTGCAGATAAGAGCAGGCCTCCAGTCACCCTTCAGATGGACCACGGCGAGGACTGGCTTTATTTCCAAAGACAGGGGTGTAAAGAGACAGCCGGACAGTGTAGCAATTGGGTCAAGATGGCAAGAAACCTCTCCTGATCTGTGGGAGTCACGGCCACACCCAACTGATCCACCAGCCAAGGGACAGGTGCTTTGCTGTCACCAATGCTCCCTAACCCAGAGGTCCTTGGAGGCCCATAGGTTTGAAAACTACAGAGGGTTCAGTTGAGTCACAAATCACCAAGGAAACCACAAGAGATCAAGGACGGTTTCCGAAAAGAAGCACCCCTATTATTGCCTCTTGGAGTTGGGTAACAGGTTGGAACTGGCTTCGAGAATAATAAATCCAAAAGAAGAGAAGAATGCAGTCATCTTTTCCCCTCAAGACCCCAGGGGGAGCTGTCCACTGCCATCATTACTCAGATATTTAAAGACACACACAGACTCAACATGACACTTTATATCTAACGTGGGGGATGGTGGGGCCGAACATCTCAGCACATTCAAAAACTCCCCTCCTCCAAGAGAATGCCTCTTGGTCCCTTCTGTAGCCCACGGGCAAGGCAGAAATCAGCAGATAAGAGATAATTATGTAGCTCTTCTGCTTACTAATGAGGCCAGCTCCCCATCTGCCGCATCATTCAGGTGAATCAAAGGTAGTCCTGGTTCAAGCCATCTGAAACTCTCTATTCAATTAAAAAGCATTTCTCTTACATATTAATGGCCTGTGGGGCTGGGAACATAACACCCCTGAGGAACAGACCCCTCAAAGTGTATGTATCAATTGTGCCCTGTTTGTGTTATATGTGTAAAGGCATGTAATTCAAGGGTCATTTTAAAGAAGAAATTAAAGAAGAAAGATTAAGTGTGACACGTAGTTTTGATGGCCAACTACCATAGGCATCTGGGCCCCCTCCCCTGTGGCCTCTCTGAGAATGGACCTCAGTGCCATTCTTCCTGTGCCTGAAACCTCCCCAGGCCTGTCCAGCCGCACAAACTCCTCCCAGTCTTCTCTGGAATGTGCCACACCCTCCCTGCACGAACTGAGACTGTGACAGAGGGATGTGGTCTTTCCTTACCGCTCCCAACACCTCCCCACCCCCATCCCTGTGGGATACCATCAGCACAAGTGGTCTGAATGGCCTGCTCGGTGAGAAGCTGCTTCTGCGTTTTCTCCAGCCTCCCTGGGCCTCAGGTCTGGGCTCAGGAAAGGGCAGATTCTCCCAGGCAGGCCTGGGGCTGACAGTCCAGAGCGCCACCCCCTGAATACACTATCCCCGAGCGCCCCTGACAGCACAGAGGACAGCGAACACATCTCCACTTACACACACGCATGCATCAACGCCACGCTCACACCTTACCCCGGAGAGAATTCAATCCAACAGAAGTACAACGCTTGCAAGCCCAACCCACCATCTCCCTTTCCGAGCAAATACCGGACAACTGCAAAGGAGTCTCGCGTGGGAACGCGCCCTGCCCACCTGCCATCCTCCGTGATGCCTTGGGAGCTGTCAGAGCCACGCACGTCCGCTGGCGGTGCCGGTTCCAGCTCCCCCTCCTTCTGCCCGTGTCCTCGGCTAGGTTTCAGGACACCCTCCCCTGCCTCCCAGGAGACCATGCCCCTACACATCCCTGCTCTGTTTTGCAGGGGCCATAATTACCGTCTGAGCATTCTTCATAATACCAGTCTAGTTCATAATAATCCGCTTCGATAAATTTCTGCATAGTCAGTATTCTTGCAGAGGAAAGAACGGACTTCACAGCGCCATCCACGTCAGGTATAATGCTGCCATGCCTCCCTGCCCTTCCAGAACACTGGGTAGGAGAGCATCCCGAAACACATCAGAATTAATCTGAGCATTCTTAATGACAGTCGGGAACCGAAATGGAAAAGGGGCAGTGAGAAGGAAAATTGGGGGGAGGGGGCGGGAGGAACAGAAAGGGACGGGATTTGCAGAGCTATCGGAGACCCTGGCAGCTTTGCAAATAAAGCAGCACAGCCAGCAGCCCTGAATGGGAGCAGCCAGAATCGTCCTATCCAGGCGTGTGGAAGGGTGACGTCAGGGACACACACCACCACCCGGAGATCTCACTCAAGCCTCTCCGCCTCCCAGCTCCCACTCTGAAGCTCATCTTTCAATCTATCTGTTGCCATAGAAACTGGCCGGCCGTGAAAAAATGATGCAGAGATGGAGGCAATGTCTTCCAAGGATGCTGAGAGCAGGAGCTGACAGGGGCCACTCGAGGAGAAAGGAGGGCGTAGGCAGGTGGGGGGCCGGAGCCTTAACGCCATCGTCACCTCCAACAGATGCCAGCGAAAGTTCATTTGCTCCATTCGGGGCCACTACAGAGTCTGCATTTGAAAAACGCCACCTTTTAAAACCTGCCATCATTACTTCTGGGTTTGTTTTTTTCTGCCTGATTTTGAAACATGAAACATCTTTTCTTAACATTTTTTAATCAGAAACATGTTGGACCCACACCCGAAGGAACTGTAAATTACTTAGAAAATGGAAACTTTTTCATTGAGACACAGCACTGTTCTCTGCTCACGCCTTTGCCCAAACTTCTGGAAAAATAGCCTGCAACATACAAGTTCAGATGAACGCCACGACAAAGGGCCCGTGCAACGCGACATGCTGCTTCACGGACACTCACATGTGTAATCAAAGTACAAAAATATACACCAGGCGGAGACAGGCCACCTTCAGGAAGGACTGAGAGAATGGGACTTTGACACTGTCCTTATAAATGCATATGTAATGTTTTACTTCCTTAAAAAAAAGTGAAGTTAACATCTATTAGTTCTAAGTGTTTGGCATGTTTGAAATATCTCAGAAAAATGAACTACTGGATAAGGAGACAGATTTTAGACTTGCCGTGGGTTAAATTCCATCCCCTATGGCAGGACTTCTGAAGCTGAGCTGAGCACCACTGACACTTAGAGTCAGACCATTCTGTGCTGTAGGGGGCTGTCCTGGGCATTATAGGATGTTTAGCAGCATCCCTGGCTTCTATTGACTTAGATGCCAGAAGTACCACCCTCTCTCCCCAAAGATGTGACAACGAAAAATGTCTAGAGACGCTGCCAAGTGTCCCCCGGGGGCAAAATTCTTTATGTTGAAAACCACTGCCCTAAAACAAAACTACTACAGAACTCCACTTGCCCACTGGCTCAGTACTGTAACTATGTGTTGGTGTCAAGGGCAGCAATATGGCCTTCATTCAGTTTTCTTCTTAATTTTCTATAATTTGCAACTGAGTAACAGTGAAAGGTCCCCTTACCGCTACTGGGAGGGCATGCTTCTTTCCTTCCATGGTGACCAAATGGGGATGGTGTCCGTCTATTATTCCAATGACATATAATGCCTTAATTAATAAACTTCTGGGAACAGGTGTCCCTCTAGGGCAGGGCTTTCCTGGCTGGCTTGTGAATCACTTGCAGCTCTTGTGGAAATGAGGACTCTGATGGAGCAGGTCTGTGCTGGGCTCAAGATTCTGCATTCCTAGCAAACTCCCACATAACGCCAATGCTGCTGGCCCCCAGACCTCACTTTGAATGGCAAGGTTCTTCAATAGGATGGATGAATGGATGGATGGAAAGAGACTATGTATGCGTCTGTGTGTTAGTAGAAAATTAAGGAAAAATAAACTATATACATCCACATACATGCATATATCCCACATATATATAATCTTGGGTAGAATCTATACTATATCAACCTTCCTAAATCACTGGAAGCCAAGCAGCCTTTACTGCTGTGTTGTGAAGTCCCCAAAGCTGGCTTCCTTTCCCCAACCTGTGTTCTAGAAGCCTCTCCCAGCTCTGGGGCACCCCGTTCTCACTTTAGGACCCTGTGTCTCTTGCCCAGGCCGTGCCTGCACACCAGGACAGGGTGCCACAAGCAAACCTTTCCCACTGGGCATATGGCCGACTAAACCCATTGCCCCAGGCTTCCACTCTGAGGGCAGGTCCTATCCCCTGTGGAAGGCAGGGTTCCTGCCCCTTCAGCACCATCAAGCAACAGAAATTCTTCAAGTCTCGGAAGGGGAAGCAAAGTTAAAGGCATCTTTGCTCAAGTTGTAAACAGGCTTTCCGAAAAGTTCAGAAAATGTAGGAGGCAAGGGACCGGGTACTATCTCTGGCCACACTGTCCCCAGTTGTCACTTATACCCTAGAGGACCTGCGCCCCTCTGGCCCCTCTTCTTCCTCCAAGGCACCCCAAACCCAGCTCTAAGTTCTTTTTGGTCAAAGTAGAGATCAGACCCCACTGCCTCCCTCCTTGACCTTGCCCAACTGGGGCATACGTTTTAAATTTTCTAGGACATCTGCCTATTTAAAGTTGGCAGACACTGATTTTATTTCCTGCTGTAACTGCTCCCATTATCTGAACACATCTCTCCCTTTGGTCCTTGATCATGTCTCTCTCTGGCAATGATGGCACCTCTCAACAGCCCCACAGCAGACCACTAAGAGGCCCTCTCAGATGTCACTCCTCATGACGGATGAGCAGAGGCTAGAGTCCCAGGGTTTTCTGAGGTTTTGTTTGGTTAAAGTCCCTTCAGGTATTTCTAAAAAAGGATTATAGACCCCATAAATAAACCAATCAACAGTTAACAGACTTCTCAAAATCCAGCTTGTTCAACCAGTTCGATCCAGTAACTGTGGGGGAGGGGATCCGATATGAATTTGCAAAATGAAGATGTGATAAAGGAACAGGAAACACACTCCGCAAAGCATCACAGAAAGTTCGGTGAGGCCAGAAACGCCTTAGGCAAAGGCGTGGAACATTCGCCTCACAGTGTTAAGAATTTATTTAAATATTCTATTCACACTACATCACCACAAAAACAAAAAATGACAGATAATGGACAGATGGAAGGACAGACTTTCAGACTAACGGCAAGCAATTTAATTTCATAGTTAAGAGCATGGGCTTTGGGAGTCAAATGGCCTGAGGTTTGGTCCAGGCTCCTCATTTGCCATCTCTGTGAACTTCTTAGACATCTCAGTCTAATCTATAGCTAAATAGGGTGATTACACAACCCACCGAATAGACTGGGCAAGGCTTAATTAATTAAGGCATGGCAGAGCACTTGGCACAGTGCTTGGGACAAAGTGAGTTTGCAATAAATGTTAGTAGGAATTATCTTCATCACTCTAATTCATTAAAATAGGAAATAAGCCAGTATGAGCTATTAAAAAGAGAGTACAATTTTCTAAGCTATCATTAAGGAAATGAGGTAGAAACGTCATTTATTAGCTTTTCCCAGCATAATTGATTCCAAGGCATTGACTTCACAGGAATGAGAAGGATTGACAGCAGGAGTTGAGGAGGGAGGTAACCTTTCTCGATGGTAATGCATTACGGAACACAGCTTACCTCACATCCAAAGACTGCACAGATCCAATTTACTTTTTAACAAAACGGGAAAGAACGAAAACAGAGTGTAAAAATAAGCATCCTTTAGGGGTGAATTTTACGAGTAGTTTCAAAGTGAACATCTATACCAAAACACCATTTTATAGGCTCAGAAGGATAGTCATCCATCGGCCTGGCAGAGATGGTTCTAAGATTAAAATTCTGGTCTTTCCGCCTTCAAATCCACACTTTCTTCAAATAGCCCCACGATTCCTGAGGGTTAGAGCCCTCTCTCTCAGCTCAGGCTTATTGCAGCTGAAGGCAGCTCCTCCCCCCCCCAGGGTCCAGGGCTCCCCCATCACTGCCCCACCCTAAGAGAGTCAGAAATAGGGACAGGTCCCAGGTGTAGCCTCAGAGAAGCCTCACTGCTACTGTCAGCCACCTCTCACTCAGCATCATCTTCGCCCAACACCATTTAGGAAAGACTGGCCGCATACCAGGCACTGAGCACTGAGCATCCCACTTACTCCTCAGACTCCTGCTACCTAACTACTCTCCTACCGCCATGGTGCAGACCAGGAAAGGGGCTCAGAAGCTTTAAGTTGCTTGGCCAGGATCACTCAGCAGATACCAAGAGCATCTGGATATAAAGCAGGCACAGTCCCCTCCAAATCCTTTTCTACTCCATCAATACTTGAGAAAACACCCAAGGATTATTTGCAAATAAATCTGAAAGAAAAACAATGAAAGGGTACAATTAAGAGAGATGACAACTCAAGCTGGCATCGAACAGACAAAACAAAAAGGTTTTAAGAAAAAAATAAAAAATGATCAGGAAAGTAAGAGTTAAATGGAAAATATCAACGTGATTTTGTGACATCAAAAGAAACGTTACTCCCAGCTCTGTTGAGAAAGTGGCCCACCAAGGACACCGCTGGACCCATCACCAACCAGCACATCCACATTCTGGCGCCCAGGTTTGAAATAAACCTTAACAGGGCTCCTTGGAGAGCTGCTGATTCCACGTCTTAGGGCAGGAAAAATCAAGATGGGCCTGCAATGCCAGCTTGCAAGAAAACAAAGCCGCTCAAAATGGTCTGGGGTAGCAGTGATAAGGCGTAGGAGCCAGCTTGAAGGGACCATCATGGGCCAGGTTGTGACAATTTGAACATCAAAAAGAAAGGAACAGATAAAGAGAACAAGCTGAGTCTGTAAAGGCCACGACAATCAGTGCATTTCAAAACAAAAAGGGTAACCACGCGAACAAGGCAACTGATACATATGTCATGGAAGAGAGAGTATTGTGGGAAGATACTTTTAATCCATTTTAAGAAGTAGGGGAGGGTGGGTATGACTGTTCTGTCTCTGCCTTTACACTGTTCATACAGCATTGCGTGAACATTTCTCTAACCAGGGGGGATGTGAATAAGCCAACTGGATACAGAATGAGGAGGCAGGTAAGAAAGCGGAAGGCCTGACGCTGTGATCGCAAACTGTGCCCAGGTAAGAGGCAGATCCGCCCCTGTGCTGAAGGTGAGCTGAGTGTTCCCCTTCTGCAAGCATTTAAGATAATCTGACAGATTTGGGTGGCAGTGTTAAGGGGAATCTAATTTGATGAACATGTAATCAAATTTAAATTTGATTTAAAAGAATTTAGTAAAATTTCTAATTATTAGTTGTGTGAGCATATGAATTAAATATACATACATACAATTTTATACATGTGCTTTTATGTATATATATAACAATTTTCAATAGGCTGTTGTTCCATGCAGTTGGAAGGTGAGTAGACACTACCAATTGAGGATTAAAATATAAACGATGCAGTTACGAGTTCGCCCCAAAGCATCTCCGACTTGACAGATCTTGCCACATGCCACCTTTCTCTGTGCCCCGCAGTGATCGCACAAGCCTTGCCGAGGCTGTAGTGATACCCACTGAACAAGCAGGTTGGCATAAGGATGGCTCCGTGTGCTTCTCCCTCCTGCTTAAAGCAGAACCACTTAGCTGCCCCAATCCCCTTTGGAATAGGCTCCCCATCTCCAGAGCTTTCCTCCCTTCTGCAGATCTATATGCACTGGGGGAAGATAGCCAGGAGCCTAAGACAGAGGAGGAAGCCCCAAAGGGCCCTAACTTTTCTTCCAGAGGGGCCAGTGAGGCTCATGAAACACAGCCTTATAAGCAGGCCTCCGCTTGCTACAGAAAATTAACTAACAGGATGCTTCTGCAGAATTCTCTTTCTGATTTTTATTTTTTAAAACATTGCCACTGCCAGTCACAGAGCTCCGGTGGCAGAAGGCAGGCTGCTAAGGAACAGCTTGCTGTCAACTACTCTCTCCCAAACCATCTCCACCTCATTTCAGGCACAGGAAAAACAGGCACCCGTCCCACCTCCATGGGGAATGGGGATGGGGGTGCAGAACAAAGCCTGGCTGCACAGGACATCTCACTTCTGAAACCAGTGGGTCATGTAGCAGACATCACAGGCTTCAAAACACAGACCAGAAGCTCAAACGGTCCTCGGTTCTGCACCCGCTGTAACCCTGAACCACTGTGGCCTGAGTCCATCAACCAGGAGGAGCTGATGGGGTGCAAACTGAGTCGTCATGTCAATTTCCCACCTGAGTCCATTCCAGCTTTGTCTTAGGCATGCTGGGTTACCACGAAAAGGAAAACAGTCAATCTGTACAGAATTGCTTGCCAAGCATTTTTGTTTTTAAAAGAAAAGATACTCGACGTTGGAATCTAGTTTGATGAGAAAGAGTGAAAGCCGCCAGGTGGCTACTGATAAAGCAAGCTTTGGGGCCATGTGTGAAGATCTGCTCATCTAGGATGAGTACCTGGCTGCTCTGCTCACTGGACACAGTGCCCAGGGATCCTGGCACTGTCCGGCACCCTGGCATGTGGCTGCCTTTGACCATCTGCCAGAGACAGGAAGCTTCGATACCTCCAGCACCTGGCACCCTGACCCACACCTGGGTGGAGGCGCCATGACCAGGTGTGGCTAACGTGGGGAGTGACTGTGCAACCAAGGCTTCTCTGCTCCCACCTTTGACCATGCAGACATCTGCGTAACTAAAACCAGTGACAATGGGCCCAAAGAAGAGTCCACTGGTGTGAGGAGCAAGCGAGAGAGGGGAGAAGGCACAATCCCAGGGCTCACTCAGGTCCTCACCTGTAAGCAAAGAGGCCCCAGCTCTTGGGAATGGCAGAGAGGACATGGCCAACACATAGGCATTTATGAAAGAGACATTCGCGGCAGTTATTTATGAATATTTTACCATATATGCATTTTAGTATCATTTTTGTTAGCAAATAAGAATGACAAGTTTTCCCTAGTCATTAGATCCCTTTTCTGTCTAAGTATGACCTCCAGCCTACTCTCATAATTTATCTTTTCTTCTCACTCAACCCCGTCAACCACACACAATGCCTGGGTGAAAACAGATTCCTCAATGCTCCACATGGCACCCCTCCTGCAAACCACACACGCACACACATGCACACACGCGCACACACACACACACACACCCCCATGCACACACAAGCCCTGTTTTCTCCTATGTCACCACCTCACAAAACTATTGCCCCGCCTCTTCAGGCGGTCAGCCTGTGTGTTATGTATCCATTTAATCTGCGACACTTAGTGTCTGCTGCGGTGCCTCAACTTTTGTTTCCCTTGGAATTTTAATTAGATAAAGGCAACCTTTGGAAGGTGGCAATGGACAAAATGATCTCTGTATTCTCTACATGAGTTCTTAATTTTGTTTCGTTTTTACAAAAAAGGAGAAAAACTTGTGTTTTTTTTTTAAATTTAAAAACACATGTCTTTGCATTTCATCTTATTTAAGAAGCATTGATGAAGTACCCATTTAATGCCAGGCACTGGACTGAGGACTTTGGTCCATCTGAACACGATGCAGACCTCATGGGATTTACGCAATGAATATGAAAATTACTTTCAACAACTTGTAATCTTTTAGAATGTAAGCCTTGTACATATCTAAATCTTAATGAGAAAGGTTCTAGGTGACTGAAATCGTGCTTAAAGAATTAGGCAACTATTTCTATAGCCAGGCTTGATTCTGGTCAATTCATCAGGCCTGGATATTTTATTTTCCTTAATAACTAAATTTAAATAATTAAATAATCATTTGATTAAATAATAAAATAATGATAATAAAAACATTCTCTGAGAATTCTTCCAAACTTTTCCTAGAATTATCATCTAAAGACAATATAATAATATTTTCACTTAAAAAAACCAAACACAATTTTATTTTTCTAGTTTACAAAGCTGGTTTTATTTTTTTAACAATTTTTTAAAACTGAAAATTAAAGTTCCAAGTCTCTTGGTTTCTATTATATAATACAGAAAAACACACCAAAAAGGAACTGCCATAAAACAAACAAACAAAACAATAAAAGAATTCCATCATAGGACACTTTTGATCAGGGCGTGAAAAGCTCTCGAAAACATATTTCAGAGGCTCACAGGATGCTTAATGCTAATGGTCCAGATCATAAATCTGAGTCCCAAAGCAGCTATGTGACTTGCCCGAGGCCACGTGTGTAGTTGGTAGGTGATGGAGGCGTGGCTCCCCGACTCAGGACTGGGTCTCCAACTACTTTTCTTCCCTAAGAACCACTCAGAAGAGAATACCTTCACTACATGCACACGTCGGTAACGACGGGGACACCTTCTGAGAAACGTGTCGTTAGGCGATTTCATCATCGCCTGAACATCACACAGTGCGCTCACACAAACCTGGATGGTCTCGTGTGCAACACACCCAGGATACATGGTGTGGCCTACAGCTCCGAGGCTACAAACTCATACAGTATGCTCTGCACTGAACACTGTAGGCAACTGTAACACAATGGTATTTGTGTATCTAAACATATCTAAACATAGAGAAGGTACAAATTTAAAAAGATATTTGAACTCTTTTTGTGGAAAACTAAGACACAAACACACCATTAGCCTAGGACTACATGGGGTCAGGATCATCAGTATCACTGTCCCTCACCTGCACATCCTATCTCACTGGAAGGCCTTGAGGGGCAGTAACGCCCACGGAGCTGTCATCGTAGAGGACAACAATGTCTTCTTCTGGAACACCCCCTGAAGGACCTGCCTGGGCCTCTTCTTAAGGAGATGTCACTCTTTTCAGAAATATGTCCTTGGTGATTTGCTTGGTTTGGTTTCTTAATTTCATCCTAGATTTGCTTGTAAGCAGATAATGAACAGAAATGAACATTCCTCGCTGTTCATGAAACCTAATGGTTTTCAAACTTTTGAAGGAGGCTCTTGGTCTGCCAAAGCTTCTGCTAAACCCTCCACTGTGATTTTTTTTGCGGGTTCTTCTTCTGCAGTTGCCTCTTCTTCAGCCATACATTCCTGTTTCAGTTCCAACAATTCCTCCCTCGTCAGTTCCTCAGGAACCACCTCCAGGAGCTCCTCAGTGTCACCCCTACCCACATCCAGATTAGAGTTGTTTGCCATCTCAATCACAGCCTTGTTGATTTTTGCAACCTCCTCATCCTTGGCAAATCCATTGAAGCCACGGATGGACTTCCTGAGTGTGTTCTTCCAGATGCCATTCATACTCGCCTTGATGACATCACCCCAAGCCCAAGCAAGGCTCTTGATGCAGTCATAGGTGTTGTAATCTTTACAGAATTGCATCAATGTCTTCTCAGTGTCTTCCCAGGTTGCAGAAATAGCCTGGTCCTCCTCAGGCAGTAGATCTCGAAAGCTGCTATATAATTCCTTGATCCACCGGGTGAATCAAAGAGATGGTGTTTGGAGGAAGAAACACCACTTTGATACTGGGATGAAGATCACCAGTAAAAGGAGAATACCCGGGAACATTAACAAAAATAAGCAAAATCTTGAAAACTATATTATTTTCCAAAATGAACTTCTTCACGTACTTCAAATCTAGTATATGTACCCTAGTACGCTCATGAAGGTGAAGCATTTAGCACACGCCTGCCAAACAGGAAGCGCTCCATAACAGGTGAATCGTTGTCATTGTTTGGTCATAGGAGTTGGGGGGAAACTACAGATGGGGTGGTTTGGAAGGTTTCTCTAAGGATGGGACGCTTGTGTTGAGAACCAAAGAACAGGAAGGAAAGGAGCGGGGGCCAGAAGGACCCTCCATTAGGCAAGTTTGGTGTGTTCAAGGTTCTTGCAGGGGGGAGGGGGAGGTGGAACAAGGCTGGGTACAGAGAGAACCAAGAGCCGGGTCACAGGTCCTTGAAGACCCTGCATTTTATCTGAAGAGCAAAGGGAAGCCCAGGAGCAGCATCACACAACTGGGTCGCAAGGAAAGACCAGCCGGGCGACTGAGAGTTGAAAGAGACTGGAAGAGAAGTGGACACGAGCGAGCAGTCAGGGCAGCCCAGCAACGAGACGGCAGGGACTCCGTCCAAGGTGGTGGCAGCAGGGTCAGAGAAGGGATCTGGGATATACCCAGAGGCAGAATTAACAGGGCAGGCCGAGGGCCAGGAGGAGATGGAAATGGGGTAAACCGTGTCACATTTATCAAGACGAATGTGTACAGAAGGAAAAAAAACCCACTTTTGGCAGTGAACATGACTGGGATATAAGCCTAGAAGGCGGAGGGGAGGTCGGGGGCGGACGTGCACTTGGGGGTCGCCAGCATGTGGCTGGTACCTAAGCTTTGGGAAGAGAGTATACGGAGAGACACAGGCTGGGCGCCAACAGAGCAGCGTGTCACAGACACTGCAGACAGGAATGACAGGCTTCAAATGACTACTTCGCAGGGTGGGGCCTGGGGACGGTATATTTTTAAAAGCTCTCCGGGTGCATCAGGGTTGATTAAGAAACTCAGAAGAAGAAGAAGAAGAGGAGGAAATACTGGTGAAAGAGGCTGGAAGGACCGGCCAGAGAGACAGGAGGGAAATCCAGGAGCGAGTGGGGCGAGCTTCCAGAAGGGAGGGGTCACGATGTCAACGCTGCTCCGGGGACACGTAGGACGAGGAGAGGAAGGGACGTCAGGTATAAGCACGCGGGGAGGGTGGGGTTCCGCCCGCACTTGCACGCGTTAGACCCCCATGCCCGATGCTCTGTGTCCTCGTGCCTTGTCCTGGCAGAGTCCCCTCTCCTGTGACAAGTTCTGTGTGAGTAAACTGTAGCACTCAGGCTCATTCAGACCTCATGACACCTGAGACTGCACACATGCGTGAATGACCAAGGGCGGAAGTGGGGGATGATTTCTACCGCAGCCTCCACCCCACAGGCGCAACTGTAGAGTGCTGGGGGCAGGAGCGGGGAGCCCTACACACGCTCCCTGGCCTCGTGTGAGCCACCTGCACGAGCTAGGACGGCCGCTTCACCCCAGGCCTCTGACGCCCCATTCGCACGATTATGGTTGGACTTGATTCATGGGCTTTAAATTTTTTGTTTAAATTTTTAAAAATGAACATGGTAGAAGGAGCTGGTTAATATGCAGCTTCCCAGACGAAGGTCTCGAGAGCTTCCTGCGTCGACCAAACCCAGTGCAAAGTCCCTAGTTAGGCCATGAAAGCAAATCAGTCAGCCAGATGGTTTTACTGCCTCAGCCAGAGAATCTCAGCTGGAATTCAAACAAACCAAGTTCACGAAAGATAACAGGTACACACCAGGCACCCTATAAATACTTGGCTGATTTATTATGGTAAAAGCAAACAAGGCAATGATGTCTCAAAACTCTTATCTGCTTAGTAATCTCTTCTTAAGAAAAAGATCATTCCAGGTAGACTCAGAGGTGAAGCGTGCAGCAGGTCCTATGCACCTGAGATACACAGAGCTTTCTTTTTCTGACCAGTGCTGCTTAACTGAACAGTTACACAGGCTGGCCCCTGGAAAGGAAGAACCAGAAGGAGCCAGAGCTACCTGCGCACCAACACAGCAACCTCCATGCCTGGTGTCTGCTGAGTGTTACATGACTAGAAAGGTCTGTAGTCATCTTCACCTGAGACCTACAGACAATGGGCTGGAGGCAAAAATCACAGGAAAGGAATTAAGCTACACCAGGCTGAGTTTTACTTGAGACAGTGGCTTTGAGGAAAAAAAAAAAAAAAGAATTTTGAACATGTTGGACTTGTGTTATATAAAAAAATAAGTTATTGACATATTCTGAACCCAAGGGTGTTTTTTTCCTCCCGTTTTTACCAAATGAGCTTTATTCTTAAACTAGATTTTTTCCCCCTCATTTGGCTACTTTGAGAGAGTGGTTAAGATACGGAGTCAAACCAGACAACCTAGGTTTGAAACTCAGCATCCCATCTTGCTAGCTATGTGACTTTGGGCAAGCTTAATTTCCTGAGTCTCAGTGTCATCTGTAGAATGAGGATAACGAGACTATTTAAATCAGAAGTCACTGTCAAAATTAAACGAGAGATGCGTGAAGCATTAAAAACAGCACCTAGCACAGAGTAAGCAATAGGTGCGTGAAGCATTAAAAACAGCACCTAGCACAGAGTAAGCAATAGATGCTGCTTATTTTTCCTTCCTGTTGAACCGTTTAATCCTAACTGGCCCATCTTTATGGGTACATTTGCTTTGTGGGTCATTTTCATTTTCTGTGTGTCTCAGACTTATCCACCTGATGATGAAAGTGTTGGAATTTTTCTGAAATGCTCATTCTACCATTTGGTAAAGGGGGATGCCCAGAGCTGTCTTGCCACTTGTCAGCAAGCCAGGTGAGGGGCAAAGCATCGTTTCTCCACTCTGGGGGGTGACACGTAGGAATGGGAGTTGAGTACTACCCCAGCTCTGATCTGTGTATAAACAGTATGGATGACCCGTTCATCCATTGGTCCTCCTATGGGGGCATATCAGAACACCCTGGAACACTGCTAATCCCCACTCCCACTCACAATAGAGAACCACTGCCTCAGTTGATTCAGAAAATAAATCTAAAACGAATGAGGGGTTATACTGTCTTCTCAAACACCTCACAACGATTGAACACACCAGTGAGGCACAGCGTTGAGTCACAGCATCTCTAGGGTTACGCACATGTAAACAAACAAATGAAACCACATACAGAGCAGGGCTCCTAACCCGTGCCTTCTACTGACCCCTCGGCCAGTTTGGCAAGGTTCAAAGTCCTTTAAGAAGACATAAAATAAAGTACAAAGAACTATAAAAGAAACCAACTGTATTATATAATGCGGTTACTAAAACTTAGAAGTTTGTGACATATATGTGCTTCTTTATCAATGCCTTATGTAACAAATCTATCGCACATTTAATAACGAATGTGATTTCAAAGCAATGTTGACTGAAGGTGATATTTCAATCATGATATGAAAATATCTACGATTTCTACTGGTGACGAAGTCACAGGTCCTGCTAATACCACTGTGATTTGTTTTCTATGTTCACAATAAAAAGAAATGCTGCATTTCAGTTAGAAGTTAATGAAAATAAAGACGCACTTTTTTTTTTCTTGTACAAGTTCGTAGAATCTCCCATTTCTCTCTCCAAACCCTTAGGGGGTCCTGGAACCTCAGTTTGAAAGCCCTGCTCTAGAGGGTGCCATATTTAAGAGTTAACACCTGATCACTCATTTAATCGCTATTTAGCAAATATCGACTTTGCTCTAAGCACAGGCACCACAGAGGAAAACATGGAATTACGGTAAGACTTGGAGGCAATCAGGCTCTGAGAACTTCGAGAATCTCTGCTCAATGTTTATTTT
Source organism: Pteropus medius (assembly GCF_902729225.1). Taxonomy (NCBI): domain Eukaryota; kingdom Metazoa; phylum Chordata; class Mammalia; order Chiroptera; family Pteropodidae; genus Pteropus; species Pteropus medius. The sequence continues at coordinate 15,834,013 of NW_024349803.1, read as the reverse complement.
GGTTCTTCCGGTTTTATTACAAATTGTGTTATCCACTGCCAAAGCCATGAGAATTTTTTTTCTCTTCAATATATATAAGTGAGAGCAAAACAAACAAGCGAGACATAATATCTGTTCATGTCTACTGCTCAAGGATTTTAGAAGCTGTAGATTGGTGCCATGGGATAAATACTGTGCACCCCCCACACTTCTGTTTCTTTAATAAAACCAGCTCTGCCCAAACTGTAGACATTTTACAGGGGATAAAATGAGGCAATTCATATAAAAGTTCTCTGAAAAGAGTGAAATACGGCCCCTGAATGGTGTTCCAATCACACTGTGAACATAAGTGATTAATCGGTGTGTATATGAGAAGGGACCCGGGAGCCTCTAGTAGCAGAAATGGCCATGAGGGGCCCTGCAGAATCATAAGGAAGAGCAAGGAACAAATAGAAATTTCCAGAAAAATAGTTCCGTTGTGAATTCTACCGTGAAGCAGTCTGAAAGAACCAGATATGGAGCCTACCAAGGTTCCTAGTCTGGACATGGTTTTCCACACAGTTCACACTGGTCCTTGGCAATTCAGATATCGAGAATAAACAAAAGTCACTTGCAGAGAACTTCCTGTATGCTACGAGACACACCAGAAGTTCTAAAGCTTCAACTTGAACCTTAGTACAAATCTAGCATGCTTCATATTTGCCTTGGTGTGGATTATTCTATCTTTATTCCTATGAAAACTGATTATCTCTAGCGTTCACAACAGACTATATGGTTTGTGTTAGGTATAAAAATACAGGTCAATTTAAAAAAAATTCCTTTCTAATTAATACCTACTAGGGAAAATGTGAAAACAGCCTCAGATACACTCTAAAGAAGAAACTTGCACTTCTGACTTATTTATTATAACTGATTTCACAAATTCAAGAAAATTGGAGATTAATCTGTAGAGAAAATAATTACAGAAAACTCTACAGATGCATTATAAACTGGTTTCAAACCAAGTCATCTCCAAGTAAAAGCAGGATTGTTGTACTTTTTTAAGGTGACACAATGATACACAGATATGTAAATGACATCATTTTGAAAGTGACATCACTAATTTCGACCAGCCTCAAGTTAACTTGACTTTTAAAGCCAGAGGTGTCAAAACAAAAGAGAAGTGGTCTGTCCTACCCATCTCACAGGGTTGCCATGAACTTCTAAAATTTGTCTACAAAGGCACGTCTTGAACGAACCTCAGAAACATCATTAGTATGAATTTTTAAAAAATCACATCTACAAAATCAGGTTTCACGCCCTTGTCATCACAAACACACTGTAAACGCAAAAACCGCCCTGTGTCCTGCTGGCCCTGCCAGATCTCAGCTCTGCGGCCCTCGGACATGTATGGTTTGCCACTGCGGGGGCATTCGGAGTCTCCTGAATAACCGGCTTAGTGGGCTTTCACACAGAAATCCTCAGCCTTAGCACACACGTCTGGCTATGTCAGAGAAATACTGAGCGGCCACCTTGTTCCCAATACCTTCCGTTTAAATGCAGACAAACTCTTTCCCAACAGGAGTTTCTGAAGACCTCACATGGTACTTCTGGTATAGAGAGAAAATGGGAGCCTTTTCAAATTCTTCTGTACAAGTAAGACAAAGCTGGTTCGCATGGAAATGTGTACCTGTTCCCCACTACTCTCAGACTTCTAATCAGAACACTTAACATGCAGGCCTCGTATGTGGCTAAGCCTCACAGCCACGTTTCTTTGAGCATCTTCCATGGACGGGAGGCCACAAGCCTTGGTAACCTGTACATGATCTCATTTGAGGTCACGGCTAAGGACTGGTCATCACAGTGCCATCGCCACACACTGCCATCGTCAGAGACGACTTACGGAAGTACTTCAGGGTCTCTTCAATTTGCTCGGTCGTGAGGTCAATGTTGGCATCTGGAGAAAGGAGGGGTGTGTGGAGCCAGTCGTCGTGGTCATAACCGTAGATGGTGTCGGCTCTTAACTTATAATGAGGCAGCTGCTCCTCCAGCAGGCTGATGATCTCGACTTCCGGAAGATCAGTGCTGTTGCACACGTCTAGAGAAAAGAAGACGGAGAAATAAGACCCCAGATCTGCTTATGTCCTTGCTGCTGCTAGCAAGGGACTCTGTGCCCATAGCAGGTGTCTTCATGTATTTACCTCCAGCATGTTGAGACCAGATGAGGCCATATCAAGGCTCTTTTTCCCATCTAAATCCTATTCTATTCTATTCTGCATGCTTGCTGCCAAGACCTACCTGAAATAGTTCTTGCTGTTTCAGCTGTCCGCTTCCTGGGAAGTGACACCAAAGTTCCTCTACTTTCACCATCTGGGCTAAGTCTTTCTGTCCAAACCTTTCTCTGGCCATTCTCTCTCAATCATCCTACACTTAAGCCAAACCAATTATAATTTCATCAATATGCCTAATTTCTTTTTGCCACCATTTTACCACTCAAGCTGTCCCTTCCATGTAGGATTGTGCTTTAATTTATTCATTCATCTGTTTATCCACCTATAATTCCTCCCATCCATCCATCCATCCATCCAAATATATCTTGAGTACCAGAGACACAGGTGATGCAATGGTAAACACAACAGCCCTGGTCTCGCTTTTGCAAAGCTTGTGTTCTCATGGGGCTTCCAACCATTACAGCCGCAGATGCCCCGCCATCAAGGCACAGCTTAATACCGCGTCTCCCCGGACATACTGGTGTTTAATTCTGCTCCAAGCAGAATTAATATGTCTTTCCGCCTCTATACGGTCTGCCCTCTGTATCCACAGGTTCTGCATCCACGAATTCAACCAACCATGGATCAAAAATATTTGGAAAAAAAAGTTACAGTACGGCTGACACGTATTGTGCAGTTAGGCCTACGCTGGCTGCATCTGTACAGAACTAGTACAGACGTTTTTTCTTTGTTATTATTTCCTAAACAACACAGGATAACAACGATATCCACAGTATTAGGTATTCTAAGTAGTCTAGAGATGACTTGAAGCATACAGGAGGATGCGTGCAGCTTATATACAATTTACTGTGCTATCTTATATGAGGGACTTGAGCATCCGCGAATTTTGGTATCTGAGGTGGTCCTAGGACCAAACCCCCATCGGATACCAAAGGGTGACCGCATTCCCATAGCATGTTGTCAGGACTTCCATCACGGCCGTTACTCAGTTCTGTCTTCTAGGTATTTTAGCATCTGACTCATCTCCCCTGGGAGATGGCAAACACCTCACATTCGTCACTTCGTCACACTCGACATCTCGCATCATCACGTTCCATACACGGTTGTCCTCAAATCCACCACCGAACCCTTCGCGTTCCTGGCCCGGACCGTGCTTAGGGCCTGTGCGACGATGCTGTGGCAGTGATCCGATCCATATGAAGCACACGAAAGCCAGCAGGCCTTTTAGTTAAATTGCAAACATGGCAGCAGGGCAAAAGTACCCAGGACAAGAACTGGACTCACACGACTTGTCTACCCCCATGAAGAACGAAAGAATACCAGAGGGGAGCGGGGAGGGGAGAGGGAGAAGCGGGAAGGTAGAAGGGGTAGAAGGGGTCAAATATGTGGTGACAGAAAGAAATCTAACTATGGGGGGTGAACACACAGTGTAAATATATATATGTGTTACTGTTTAAACTGTATGGCTGAAACGTATTGGATTTCGTTAACCAATGTCACCATAAAAAAATAAATTCATTAAAAAAAAAAAGAATGAATAAAATAAATGCTAACGGGGGACTGTTAATTATCTGTCAACAATTCTGACATCAATCTACACCAGCCCATTTCACAGAAAGTACTCAGGACCTGTGAGTAGCGGTAGTTTTGTCAACACAGAAAAACCCAGGCACCAAGGTGCACAGGGCTGGACAACAGAGGAGTTAACTGGGTGTTTTGTCCCAGCAACGAGCCTTGGAGGAGAAAAACCACTCAAAAGCTAAGAATATAAGGGGGGCGGGGTGGTCAAGTCTTAAGAAGGTTGTTGCACCACATTCCTGCCTGGAAGCAGGAAACGAAGGTGGAGGATCAAGGAAGAGGACAGAGCTTGTGATTCAGTCCCCAGTCCCTCTCCAAAGTTGTAAGGAAGGGCGGAGAAAAAAAAAAACACTCTCAAGGTAAATAAAACCCAACGGCAAGGGGAAATACAGAGCAGGTGCTGGCAAGAGATCAAAATTATGGGTGTTTCTAAAAGTTCGTATCAAATTAAAGGAGAAAGGTCCAGCCCTAAGCACACCAAGGAGATGAGGGGTGCAAAGGCCGCGTAAGTCTCAGGGTGCTCCAGGCTAGGGGGTAGCTCATGGAGAGCAGTGAGGGCCTACGGTGGGGACTGGTGAAGGACGAAAGCGGGCACAGCAGGGTGGATCGGTCCCGTTGCTCCCCTCTCTCCTCGAACCCAGGCAAAGAAGGCAGCAGGGCCCCTACATGGAGGCAGAATGTGGAAACACCTGTGCCCAGAAGAGCAGCTATATCCAAACTGACCCAAATCCCCCAGTTCAATAAGACCACACGGCAGGCAAAAAATAGACGCCATCACAGGTAAAGAGAACGAACGTTCAGTGACCCTTAGGGCAGGACCCCAGTGAAGGCCCCCGTAGCTGCCCCTCCTGCCTCCGACGCCCCACCCGCTACTACCCCTTCTCGCTCAATTCAACACGCAAAGCTTCCTAGACAGGATTCTGGGAGTCAGCTTGTTTTTTCAGGTGCTAAGGAAAGAGTCTAAGTAGCAAGTGAAGACCTTGGGAATTTAACTCTAAAGTAGAAGTTGGCATCTCAGCCAACTGAAAACCACACCAGTGCCACTCTGCCACTCTGCAAAGGTCTGTCGGGAACAGAAGTTATGTCCTCCCCCAGGCCAGAGCCAACGGCCCAGCTCAAGACAGAAGACACCTCCTTACTTCTTCTGCTTTCCCAATAACAACAAAACACCACTCGAAAGGTTCAAGATGGGCCCACAACTAAGCAAATACTTCTTCCTCTCACAATCGAGTGAAAGGAAGTTCTCACAAAGCTCTCGGTTAGAGGCCTCACGGCTAGAAAATGGCTGCCACCTGACGGAGGGGACACGGGGTCAAGGAGGGCTGATGCCAGCCGGCAGCACCACTCGGCTAAACACAGATGTGCTCCCCAGCGGGCAGAGCCAGCTGTCCAAGGGGAACAGGCAGGGGACCAACACATTCCTACGTGACATACCCACACAGCAGGCTGAAATCTTCTGGCGTCACTGCTGTTTGGTGGTAGGGAAGGCTACAGGGCCCTCCCCCCCCCCAAAAAAAATCCCTTCTAAGAATAACATGCCTCTTGTGAGCACACTGGCAGCTGCTCAAACGCCGAGGCTTGACCTGTCCTTCCACGTTACCAGGGCTGAAGGTCAACCTATTTACAGTGTGGCTCCTTGTGCCCAAGAGATATCATTTTCCTTAAAGCATATGATGACCAGCGAGATAAAGTATCAAAAGGGGAAGCTGTGCCAAAATGCCCTTTTAAAAACTGTATATTTGATTTTTCCGTCACGTGACCAGCTACATAAACACCAGCAAGTTTTCGGCTGCCTGGAAGGCCCAGAGATTTAGGACACAGGAAAGGATTCTAGAGACCACCCAGGGAGCTCTCCTTGACCCTGGCTGCAGGGCCAGAGGCCTCAGGGACCTCTTGTGAGGGGGATGCTACAACTGGTTCTTGGAGAAGACACATTCAAGGCCTGAGGTTGGGTTAAGCATAATAGGAGAGCCTTTAAGAATCCCCCAGGAATGCTTTCTCCACGCCAAGCACCAAGCCAGACACCTGCAGAGTGTCTCCTGCCCTCTCAGCAGCCAGAGACGTAGGTAACGTTTGCTGCTTTAGAGACAAGGAAGCTGAGATTCACAGGGACCGTGGAATAGCTCGCTGATCAAGGTCACACAGCTATAACGTGGCTGATCCTGTAGGAGGAACCTCAGCTGTCTGACTGGAGGCTGTGTTACCCGCTCTGCCATCTGCTGCCCATCTCTCAGGCGGGCACACCAGTTAGGCTGGGGGATTCTCAGGATATTCTGAGTGGGAGGTTTCTCTTCTAAACAGGTAGAAGACTTCTTAAAATGTTAGGGATGTTCAATTTCACACTGACAAATGAAGGGGGTGTCGAAATGATGGTCCCTTCTAGAGCACTGGAAGCAGAGCCAAGAACAGAAGTAACTTTTCTGCAGAATCAAGAAGGATCAGGGCCTGAGAGGGACAGTCCTGTCCCCTCCCCTGGAGCTTCATGGCATAAAAAGACACCGCTGGCCCAACCTGGAGGAAAGAGCCCTTCACGCAACTGGTCATCATTCTCTGAGCTGCAACTCGCATCATTAACAACCCGTAAAAATGTGTTTCTGGGTTAGTCTCAAATGAGGGGCATCGGCCTCCTGACGAACCCTAGACCCCAATAGGTCCACGGCTTCAGGCGGATCTGCAGAAACGACAGCCCAGGACGCACTGACCCGCGTGGCCTGTCCAACCATCAAAAGGCCAGGCCTACCCAGGCGGTCAGGAGGGACTGACCCTCATCATCTCCCTGTTCCACAATCACTACCACGGTTGCTAGCCAGGTTGCTGGCGGCCCCACCTGCGGAAAGGTGCTTTTTAAATCAACACATTGCCCTGCTTTAAACAAACAACTCCCCGTCCTCTATAAAGCGTTTCATGATACAGCCCACACCTTCCTAGGATACAGGCCACTGGACAGAGATCTCCCGATCTCCGATTTCCGATTCCTCCTTTTGGGGATGTAACCCCCCAAGGTGTGGCCGGGCACACAGTCACCCAGCTGAAAACGACAGTTCCCAGCTTTCCTTGCAATCAGGTATGTCCACAGGCCTGGTTAACGGGATGTGAACAAAACTCCCACGTTGTGCCCTTTCCATCTGTGGGACTGCGGAGATGGGGCTGGAGCTGGAGCCATCTTCGATCGTACTAGAAAAGGCAGCGAGCCGGGGAAGACCAGAGTGACCCTGGGTGCCTGGGACACGCGGGTGGGGCGCAGCACTTCCGGCCACCTTCTACTTGGCCTATTAAGAAAGAAAGAAGCATCTACCTTATCGAAGCCACTATTATTTTGATCTCTGTTGAAGCAACCAAGACCCAAACAGCCTTTCTCATCAAGCTCGGCCTCCGCCATTTTCTCCAACACCTTTTCTGTTAGGCCACACCGAGTTCTCACCATTGTCCAAACACATTTTTGCAGAAATCTTGTTTTTTGTTTTTTTTTTTTTTTACGCCAGCTCTTCTAGCTGCCTAGAATGCCCTTCGCTGCCCAGCAAACTCCCATTTCGAAATATCGCTCAAATGTCCCCCTGTATTTCAAGCGTCCCTTGCCCTCTGTCCTGTGGCTATGTCTTTAGTACGTGGCTTATTTTACAACAATGTTATAAACCTTGTCTGTTGCCTCGTCTCCACCAAACATGAGCCCCAGGGAAAGCGCTCTGAATCACCCACCTTTACCTCCAGCTGGGCAAAGGTAAGTGCGAGTGTTGCATGAATAATGGAATGGAGAGAGGAAAGAATCAGCAATGGGTGCGAGTCTAGTCCTGCCCACCCAGGACGGGTGAACACCAGCCTTCAGCTGTGGGGGAGGTGGTGCTATCTGGCACCAAGGTCTTGTTGAGCCCCTCTCAATATCACCCTAGGTCTTCATCCAGCATGGAAGAAAGTTCCACGGGAAGGTGAACGTCCCCTCAACCACCTGGCAAACGCGGATCCAATCCACTGCCCAGCATTCTTATGGCACTAATCTAGAAGCAAAACACAATGAGTCTCTTCACCTCTTCAGAGCCGTAACACTTCCTGGGTTTTCTCCAAGGCAAAGGTTTGGAGCAGGTCCCTCTCTGGAGGATGAGAGCATCATTTTGGGCTGCGTTGGAGGTGGGAGAGGGTGCCGGAGGCTGCTCAGCGTCTGGAGTGTCTGGGGCTGTAGATGCAGCTGCGTCCACGTTATGCCTGACTTGGGCTAGAAACACCCCCAGACAGGGGCCAGAAGGAGACCCTTCCAAGAATTTGCACTGATACACAGGTGGTGACACGCCAGCTTCATGAAAACTGCCAGCGCCCAAGACGATGCTTATAGTTTACGGCAGAAACGGTAGCTCTAAATTAGTGTCTGACATTTAAAAATCAGAGAATCTCATGTAAAAATACAGATCTCTGGCCTCCAGGAAGAAGTCGGCATATTTAGGACCACGCAGTTCCCAGCTCTGAGTGCTGGCTGCCCCCGGATGGGGTGGGTTTTCTGGACCCCGCAGAGCAGAGAGCTGCACGGCTGCCAAGGGGCACAGTGTGCAAGTGTGCAGAAGCGCCGTCCTGGAGGACAGTGTCCTAAACAGTCGCCCGGGCCCCCAGAGATCCTGCGGAAAACAACAGGGCAGAGGGAAGCATAAAAAAGGGAGAGAGAGCAGTGCTGGACGAAGAGGAAATCTTAGTGAGAGAAAACTCTAGCAAAAAGCAGCAGAAGAGGGGAACAGAAGAGCACGGAGGAAGGAGGAAAGTCGGGGCGGACAGACCGCCAGGCGAGACAGCGGCGCGACTGCCCCCTGCTGGCAGGTGCGAGGCCCTGGGTGCAGCAAGAACGCCGGAGAGCGGACGGAAGGGAACGCAACGTCACCCTCTCGCTCCAGAAAGCCGCGTCCTGGCCTGTCCGGGGCTCAGCTTCTTCATCTGTAGAACAAAGGAACAAGGCTGCAGAAAAGCTCTCTTCTTACCCTACATGTCTCTTAGTGACCAGAACAGGGGCTGTGTCTGGGGACAGCCCTGCCCCTCGCAGCACATCCTGCTCTACCAAGAAGGCTCCGGGGGGCCCTGGCTGTGCTGACTTCTTCCAAGGCCAGGGATCCGTATTTTTACATGAGATTCTCTGATTGTTACACGTTGAACACTCATTTAGAATTAAAACAAACACAAAAACAAAAGAAACATCCGAGGGCCAAATTAAACACACGTGCCTCCAGTTTGCACGCCAAGATTTCCCGTCCTGGTTTCTCGCTCTGTGTCTCGGGAGAATGTTCTAGATTATGCTAACGCTGACAGTCAAGGAACAAAAGGAACCTGAACCCATCAAAACCAGGCACAGTCCACAACCCCATCTTTCTTCTATTTCTTTCTCCCCATCTCAACACGACCCCATTTCTTCACCCAGCAAGTTTCTACTTGGCCACAAGGGCAGTGGATCAGAAGCAAGACCCTAGGTCTGTGCTGGAGGGAGTTCTGGCCGGAGGCGGTGAGTGCCTCTCGTCACCCACCGCACCTGGCAGTGATGGCAAACCCGTGGCCAAGGTGTGAAGACACCACAAGACGACCCCTCTCCACTCGGCAAACCATTCTGTACAGGCTCGGAGACAATTCCTTTTTTCGAAATTATTAGGATTAAAGGGCACAGACTCAAAGACTCACGCACAGACCATGCTGGTGCTGGTGACACGCATGGTACTTTGTAACTGGTGCCTGACGGATGTCCTTCTAGAAAATTCCCCTAACCACAGGGTCACAGAATTTAGAGCCTTACCTAAGCATCTCCAGGGAGCTCAGTGTAAGCAATTACTCTCTACGCCACAGAAGTTGTGATTTTACGTGCTGCGAAGGGACCATTAGAGCTAAAAGTTAATGGCTCGATCGTTAATGAATGAAGACACTGTACTCAGAGAAGCTGAAGAGATGGCCACACATCACAAGCAGCCAGCAACAGACCCAAGACTGGGGCATGGCCTGCTGCTCGACCCATCACATGAGGGGTCTCAAGGCGTGGCAGTGCCAACCCGGACGCTGAGTCCTTCTCCACTGTTTACCCAGCACCCTGCCTGGCAACCAGAAAGTGCTCAATAAACATCTGCTGAATGATGCCAAGTGCATGAATCTTCTCCTGTATTTCATGGCTCTTGCACACCAGCAGGGGGTGCAGGGCAAGCTATCCAGGAACATGGTTTACAGTCCAGGACTTAAGGTCTCGAAAGTTAGTGAGACACCCAAGTCACTCCACCAGTGAGTGGCTGGGCCGGAGTCCACACCTGCCGGCTTCCTCCCAACCCTGATTCACACATGACTCGCTCCACGGTCAGTGGCCCCTTCCGAGGATGCCCTAGAGAAGAAACCTGCAAGAAAACATTCCTCCCTTCGCTAATTTTAGGTATTTTAGCAGAACTATGGACCCTCCCAAGGGCTGTGCGTGGGGGCGACGATGCCAGCGGGCAGGTGCCAGCGCACTGCAAACCCTGGCTTCTTTAAGAGGTGTGTCTGGATGGCTCCTGAGGCCCCGCCCTCAGACCGCCTGGACCCGGATCTGCGTGGGTAGGACCCAGGAACTCGCTTTTATACCCAGGCCCCTGAGAGGTTCTTGCACACTGACCTTTGAGACCTGCCCATCAGCCCCCTGAGATTTTAGTTAACTCAATTTGCTTTCTTAATTAAAAAAAAAAAAAAAATCAGTAAGTGAGGCTTGTGGCTTAACACGCAACCAGTATGTCCATCCCTCGGCTCGATTCCTCATGTACCACCTCCCAGCTCATATCCCAGCCCCAAAGGGACAGGTACAGTCTCTTTTCTCTTCCTTTTCTGCTTTGCACACCCCCACCGCCTCCCCATGACCAGGGACCCTTCGCTTGCTTGTAAGTAATAAACGGAGGGGTCTCCAGGCAAGGGACGGCCAAGCAGAGAAACGGAAGGAAAGGCCAAACTACACTGCAGAGACAGAAAGGAAAACTGACACTGGGGAGTCCCCTGGAATGGCGGTGGCCTTAACTGTTGCTTCTGCCACCAGAAGTAACTCTTTCTAAGAAAAAGGATAAATAGCTACACCGGTTCAAGTCCCCGGAGACTGGGTGTCAAGTTCTGAGCTATCACTTTATCACCCATGAACACCAGCTCCGATGATACACACCGGGCAGGAAACGGCCACCCGCTCAGCAGCTCCGTACACAAGCAGGGTCTCTGACACGAGGCTAAAGTGCAAGCTTGTGCAAGCGAGTGTGGCAGAGTCCACTCGGACACGCTGGTGTATTGTGCAACAAGAGAGGGCAGGGAGAGGCAGGACAAAGCAAGGGCCCCAGAATGTCAAAACCAAACTCAGTGTGTTTCAGAAACAGCAACTCCCACGGGCTTCATATAGGATCTACCAAAGTAGCCGATGCTACGTTACAGGTTAGAGGGATTCGGATCCTAAGACACACAGCGAGAACTGTACAGACATATATTCCATTTTTAAATGGAAAATAATTGGGTGTAAGTCCAGCTCAGAGTTAAACCTCCAAAAAACGCCCTAAAACTGAGAAGTGTTACTGTTGATTTGAATTGGTTTTACTAGGAGATAAACACTGCCTACCTCTCCATGATCATCAGCTGACTCCTTTTCTTTAAACCGCTTGTGCGTGCACGCACGCACGCGCACACACACACACGCACACGCACGCACACGCGCACACACACATGCACGTGCTCACCACGTCTTCCTGCATGAGGCTCTGTGCCTCCCACCCATGCTGCTCATCTTTCCACCCTGAGATGCACCGGCTCCTTCCTGCCTCCAAGCCTTCGCTCATGCCGGGCCTTCTGCCTTAAACGCTTCTCCTTTCCTTCACCCGTCAACCACCCCTCTGCTCTCAGATCCCAGACAGCGGAACTTCCTCTGAGCCACCTTTCTAGAACACCTGGGCCAAGGCAAACCTCAAAGGTATCCTCTCTCTTGGCCTCCGGCATTTTCTACCAACCACAATTTGTCGTCCCTGATTCAGTGATCACCAGCTGTCTCTTCCACTGGACTAGAGCTCCAGGAGGACAAGACGAGGTCTGCTCAGGGTACAGAGCAGATAATAAATGCTGCAGAATAAAGTGAGGAAGGAATCTGGTTCTTAACAGGCACCTCTTGCGCTGGGGAGACCAACCCCCCACAAACACCGAGCAGGGAGGTGAAGACTCTCATGGGACTTCTGCAGGAGGCCTGGGGCTTTCACCAAAATGACACCTCTTATCACACACTGCACAAGGTGAGACTTGCTGCTCTTTCTTCTGCTCTAAAATAACCTCCCTGGGCCTCAAAGGCCTGCCTGTCAAATGGCAGGGCTTACACTCCACCTGTAAGAGGCAAGGGCTGAGCCAGACAAAATGTAACATGGGATCCTGGACTGGATCTTGAACCAGGAAAATAGTTTTGGTTTGTTTCTCTTTTGCTACAAAGCCGTGATTCTCCCTGGTCTTGCCCTGTAAGGGGCATGTGACAATGCCTGAAGACATTTTTAGACGTCACAACTAGGAGGGGGTGCTACTGTCCCCCAGTGGGTAGAGGCCAGGGATGCTGCTGAACATCCTACGGTGTACAGAAGAATCCCTGTGACAGAGAATTATCAGATTTACAATGTCACCAGGGCTAAGGCTGAGAAACTTTGCTTTCGAGTGGGACATTAGTGGGACAACTGACAAATCTGAATAAGGACTATGCTTTCGATAATAGTACTGTGTCCACGTCAGTTTCCTGATTTTGAAAATTATACTATGGTTATATAAGGGCAAGTTCTTGTTTTTAAGAACTATCCACTGAATTTTTAAAGATAGCAGATCAAGATATCTGTAATTTACTCACAAAAGATGAAGGTAAGGAGAGAGAAATGATCAAACAAATGTGGTAAAATGTTAAATATTTGGGAAATTTGAGTTGTACGAGATTTGCAACACATCTCTAAGTTTAAAATTAATTCGAAGTTTAAACATTAAAAATATTTTGAAACAAAACAAGTCAAGAGGTCGGTACAGATCATCCTGCCAGCTCACACTTCTATTACTTCACAGACATGGGATCAGAATCCACAGAGCATTTCACAGGTAAGCTTGCCATAGATAGAAGAGGAAGAGGAAGAAAAAAGCCTGAAAGTCATTAATTCCAAAACCACTTTAAAAATCTCATTTCTGTTTCCTTCACTTTTATTTCTCTCTCCTCCATATATGCCTTGGAATAACCACTGATTACATTATCAATACGTCACAGACATCTCTCCATGACAATAAATTTGGATCCATCTCCTTTTTAAAGGCTGCATAGTATTCCATTTTCAGTATTTACTACAATTCAGTGGCCCAATCCCTTATTCACAAACATTTCACACTTTCGTGATTAAAGAAGACTGAGATGAATATCCCTCTTTACTGAATCTCTTCAAACATGTCCAATTGTTCTCTTACGATTCCTAAAACTGAAAATTGCAGTGAAAAATGTATATTCCTATTACCAAACTGATTTCGAGGTCGGCATACCAATTCATATCTCACAGGTCATCCAAGAATTTCTCACTATATCGTTTCATTAAACTTTTTCGATTTTGCCAATCTGACAACCACTGGCATCTTGCTTGATATTATTTGAATATTTTTTTATTAATGATAAAATTGATCTTACTATTTGCACTTATTTCTTAATTTAATACTGAACATCTTCATAGACATATTGGCCATTTGTAGTTCTTTTACAAGTTGATTATACATGTCTTTTTTCTCGTTTATCTCTGGAGCTACTCAATTCCTTATTATTGATCCATAACAAAGCTTTATATTAACAATTTATCTATCAAATCTATTGCCATTATCTTCCCCAGCTTGTCGCTTGACATGCAACCCTACTCATGGGTCATATTTCCCCCACACAGTAGAAAGTAAGACTTCCTACTACAAGCTCATATGCCATTGGTAAGGAGGGGAGCGATGTCAGTGTGACATGGACATCGATTTGACTCACATACAATCATTCTTCGGCACGGGGAGTCAAATAGGAGAATAACTTCAAACTTCGACAGAATGGAAAAAACCCTTTGGCTTTTGTGCTGTGCAGGACGGAGCCCTTTCGGCCTTAAAGAAGTTTAAAATAAGCTCTGCAGGTGGGGCCATCCCTGGGAGGTGCACCCCAGCCTTGCATGGTTTCTGGTTTGCTAGGGCGACACTTTCTCCTGTGCCCACCTTAACTGGAACCCCTGAGGCTTACAGCCCCCTCCCCCTGCATGCCTCACAGCCTTTCCCCTGCAATGTTTGTGTGGCTCCAGCCACAGGGAGCAGAGCCTGGAGTTAAAGTCACATTATTTCCCAATGTACAGTTTTTGTTAGTGTCCTGGTTACAAAGTGGCATAACTCCTGTTATTTCAATTTTCAGAACACAAGTTTTTCAGGACTAAATATACTGTGTTATAGCAAGACTGCCCATATAAAGTTTAACTGTTGTATAGTCAAACTGATCCATCTTCATATTCCAGCCTTGATGTCAAGCTTAGGATGGCCTCTGCCATCTCAAGGTTATTAAAATACCCAGCAATATTTACTTCTGGCATTTTTATGTCTGCAATCCTGACATTATCTCTCCGAATCATCTGGACATTCTTGGGTTTGAAAGAGTTTTCTAGGAATCCAGTTTACTTTTTATAATAACAAACGACAGCGAGACAATGCAAACATTTACGCGCTGCAGCCATCGCCAAGCATTTATGCCCGCTATCTTGTTTAATTCTAAGACTGGAGCTCTCAGAGTGGAGAATATTACCATCCCTGTTTTACAGAAGGAGAAACTAAGGCACAGAGAGGCTGAATAACTGGACCCATACCAGTTACTAGTAAGGAGTGGACCTGGTTTTCTAACTCAGCCTGGACCCAGCAGCCACAGCTGTGCTCACATCCACGCTGCCTCTGGCCCACGATCCCCCGGTCTCACTGATTAAATAATTCCTCCTCAGAACTCTCCTTTCTCTAAATTTTCCTCCTATTCCCAACTTCTACTCTCGAGTACTTTGCTTTGAGACTTCCTAAGACACAGCACATAGCTAGAGCTTTGCTTTTGACCCATTCTGAGACTTTCTCTTCAAACAAGAGCATATGGTCATATTTCTGTCACACCTCCTGGTGGCTCCACTTTCTTGAGGTGTCACTGCTTGGCAGCCATTGGTTTTGCAGAACATTCCAGATTTCTTTTTCTTCTAGTGATTTAGGACAGAGCTTCCTCAAACGGTGCTGAAAATGGAAGGTTCCAGTCCAGAGTGGCCTCCAGCTATGTGCTACCATCACCATTTAGCCCTCGTGCTATGCAAATAACATAATTTTCTTGTGTGGGTCATATGTGAAAGATGAGGGAACACTGATTTCAGAGGTCCGTGTCAGATCTTTAATTCTGGTCAAGGACGCATGGTAGGCATTGCTAGTGACTTCTCACTTTCCATACTCTTCCACTTTCCTTAGTATCAAAGTCCTAAGCCCCCTGGGACGATTGCATTTCTGCAGCAATGTGTGTAATCACGGGGTTGAGTTCTGGCCAGTGAGATAGCAGCAGTAGTATGTGAGGCTTTTCCAAAGGCTACCTTTCTACAGCTTGGAACTTGAACGTGATGGCTGAAGCTTCAGCAGCCTTTTTAGACCATGAGGTGACCTTAAGGATGAAAACCACAATTACTGGAACTGAAGGACAGAGGAGCCTGGGCCCCCGAGGGCGGGCTGGGCTGTACCAGCACTACAGAGCCTCCCTCTGAACCTCTTTTATGTGAGAGAAAAATCAGTCCTATGAAATGAAGAAACTGTTCTATGCAGCCAAATCTAAGCCTTACTGATACAGGTAGTGATCTTTAAATTTTTGGAAGTCAATCTGTATTTCTCTCATTATCCATAGCAAAAATGGGACAACTTACTTATATTTCATCTCACAATCTCTCAGGTTTTGTTGCTCCAATAAGCGGGAGAGTTCAGATCCAGTTTCCTATTTTCAAATTATTAACTTTTTACACCTACACTTGCTTTCTATTTTCCGGAAACACTTATACTTAATATTTGTAGTTAGACTAGCTAAGGCTTTGAGGCAGCCTGAGTTCAGGGCCCACCTGTCCTCTTCTCCCCAGAGTTAGCTCTTACTAGGGGACAATGGAAGGCAGTGAGCATCAAGGAGTAAACTCTGAGCTAAAGAGTGAAATGCTAAATCGAGAAAACTTTATTTTATTAATAGAATAAAATTTTGAGAGACCACAATACTTACTGTGCCTCCATCATTCAAAGCAGTCACCTGCCTTATTGTTAATTGAAATTATTTCCCCGAACAGGAAATTCTGTTTATAAATGAACAATGGTTACTTTTTCGAAACAGCAAATGAAATCACCTAAATATTAAAAAATTTCCAACTCATCCAAAAAAAAAAAAAATTATTATCTACGGCCAGATAATAAACGGTTAAACAAAACTGATCAAAGAAATAAAACCTGGCGTGATTCCATGTTACTCGGCCAGGCTTCAAACCAACATAAATTCAAAATGTAGAAAATTACAAAGGACAACCTCCTACAAAGAAGGATACTAATGAAGAAATACAAAGCTATCATAAAGGGAAAATGTTAAAACTATGTTATCAAGTGACGTAAGACAATACACAAGTGTCAGTAGCAATGAAAGTGTCTATTCTAAGTACACTTGACTAGCACGATGGCCACTTGCGAAGGTCCCTTGCTCTGTTCTCATGGGCAACGGTGAGCCTTTCGGAGCCAAGAAAAACAAGGGCAGCAGAAACCAAGAGGTGACTTTTTCTAAGCTTATTAAAAATGCATCCACATTGGGGGAGACGGGAGAAGATTAGGGTGTGACCACTACAGAGTCTTTTGGGGTGATAAAAATGTTCCCAAAATTTATTGAACATTGCACGACCTGGTGAAGATACTAAACACCATCAAATTATGTACTTTATATGGGGAAATTACATGGTATGTGAATTATATCTTAATGAAGCGGGCACACTCACACACACACACACACATAAATGCAACTACAAGGAATGTGAAGACGGGGTTGTTGAACACACCTACTTTCTTTAGTAACCTGGCTAAATCTCTGGAAAACAGAAACACTATTCATGAAAGAAAAATCAGAATCCACCAGAAAGGTGAATTGCCTTCCACGTCATCTATTTGGAAAGCCCAAGGAGCTCCTAATACCTTTTTCAGACATTGCTACTGAATATGGGTTAAGCAAAATGAGATTTCATGCTTAGAGACAGTAAGTGTTAGCCGCCTAAGGAATTCAGTGATATAGGGCATCTGTTTACAACTTACTCGTGCTAAGTGGATGGGGTACTACCGGACTCACCAAGAGCCCTTTGAATTTTTTTTGAATTTATCCCAACTAAAAAGGGATATTTCTCTCTTGTTGCTAAGTTGATATCCTAATACAGATCAATCCTTGAAGGTCTAGGCCAAGAGTTCACAAACCACGGCCCATAGTGAAATCCAGCCCCTGCCTGTGATTATAAATAAAACAGCTGGACCCATTCCTAAGGGATTAACTATGGCTGCTTTCAGTTACAACAGCAGAGGTGAATAGTTGTGACAGAGACCATGCGACCTGCAAATCTAAAATATTTATTCTCTGGTCCTTTACGGAAAAGTCTGCCAACCCTTGCTCCAGGCCATAAAAGCCCGCATCCTTCCTCTCCCACCCACACCCACCCCGATTCTCTACTCCAGCAGGGCTAAGAGCGTAAACAGAGGGCCTAGAGGTCACTGACACCGGAGACTTTCCTGAAAACCACCTGTGTATACCAGCCATTCAAGGCCACTCCTGTCACCTGAGGATCTTCTAAAATCCAGGCTGTCCACTTGGTCCACCATTCTTCCTTCACTCCCCACCCTTGCTAAGGGTCACCTGAACGAAATGTCATCTCGTAACTCTGCGACTTTGAGCCAGGCCATGGACCTTGCTTTGGCAAGTGGAATGCAACTGGACCTAACGTACTGCATGCCCAACCAGAGGCTCTGAATGTCCCTGTGTGGCTGAGTTTGTCCTCTTGAGCTCTTGTCCTCTGCCAAGAGAGGTGTATGGCCCAGAAACAGCCACTGTCCCTTTAGCCGAAATCCTCCAATGAGAGACAAGTGGCACAGACCTGATTTGAAGGCCAGGCGATCCTCAGGTGACCTACAACCACAAGCAGGTAATAAACATTGCAGCAGCCACTATGGATTTGGGAGCTGTTTGTTACCCAACATTTCTCCTTCAAAATCTGACTGATACACATCTAATTTAAATCATGTAAAGTACCACCGCTGATAGCTAGAAGAATAAAGTTCATCATGAGGGACTGAAATCACACTGTCATCAAGATCCCCTATGAAATAGTCTAAGCAAGAAAGACATGACCACGTTTGGCTCTCATAACGTGCTCTCTTCCAAAAACAACTTCTAGAATTAGTTCCGGCAAACAGCAGATGAGGTAGAATGAAATAAAGGTAAATGGATCAAGGCTGGAGAGAAGATTGAGTTGGGGGTGGGGATTTCTTTTGTTCTGCACAACTGAAGTTATCTGCCTCATCTGTCAGAATCTCCAATTCCTCAATCTCTTTCAAAACCGGCAAACCATAGGCATCCAGGTTTCTGGTCTCAAGGTTAAGGCTGCTGCTCCTGTTGCTAGCACCTCCCTGGCCCACTAGGTGGTGCTGCATGCGCACCTGGACAGGCCCACTCCCTCCTGCCTGGTCCTGGGAAGGGAAGCAGAGGGGGCACCAGAAGACCTGCAGGCTCTGCCTCAAACTCAAATTTGCTCCTTCCCATTTCTACTCACCATGAACCCCCACATAAACAGAGAGAAACAGAGGTGGAAATAACACTGAGCAATGGGATTCAAACCTGCAGTTATAACAACCTGAATCGTCTGTTATGAGGTTTGTTCTATACCAAAAAATACATATATATATATATATATATATATATATATTGCGTCATCTTTTCAACCATTAAGGAGCAAGACCTTTCTTCTCTCCCACTAAGGAGATTCAGTTTGGCCCACACGCATGTTCTAACATAGAGATCAAAAACCAACTAGGGTTGAAAAACTTCTAGAAAACGAAGATTTGCGTCCTGCCCTGAGCTGGCTCACTTGGGGGCTTGAGTTGGCATCAGTGTTCTCTGGCTCCTCCGGCCACGTCCGGTTTGTTTTCTTCCATCTTTTAAAATCCTGGCTCACTTGAGGCTCATGCTGCCCCTTGCTTATGCTCATCTGTCCACTTCTCTGTCCTTCCAGACCTGTGACATCAGGCTTGCAGTCAGCCAGGCTGTTGTCACCACCCCCAAGCTAGACACCATCCAATTCCTCACCCTCCCAATTCCTGGACCTCCCACTCCGCCTCTGCCAGCCATACCTGGGCTGCCTCTGAAACCTGTGGTTCAGAGGCCCCCACCCTGACTCTGACCCCCACCCATGGACCTCTCCATTTCTATCACCCCCTTTCCATCCACCTGGAATCCCACAGACCATTGCTTCAACTACCCTCCCTCGACTCTCCATGGTACTTTCTTGGCACTCACGGGACAAAATGCAATTCTGGATGAAACCAACTGTGCCCCTTATTCTGCCCTGCGGCCGGGCTCCCAGAGTTATAGGGGAACTCACAGAGCACAGTGAGACTGAGGGAGAGCCCTGGAATGCCATGGACGCCCATCCTCAGAGGACCTGCCACGCTAGGCACTTGGTGTCCTTCTCAGACACAGTGCAGGGGGTGGCAGGGCCGGACGCGAGGCGGGCTGGATCAGGTCTGAGGCAGCCTCTCAGCGGAGCAGTAAAGTAGGATGCAACTGCCTTGCGTGCAGCTTCCAGTGGCCCAGAGGGCGAGCTGGCGGTTCTCTGCGTGTTCTCGCTCCTTCCTTCTCTCTCTCTCGCCCTCAGGGGTTGGTTCTCTCCCCTCCAGACGCACAGACCCCAGGCCTCCCACTTGTCTTCAGTTCCTCTCCCTTCCCGCTCAGTGCCATCTAAGAATTCAGAAAGAAAGAGGTGGGGGAAGGAGGGGAAGAAGTGGGGAGAGGGAGAAGGGGGAAAGAAAGTTGGAAAGGAAAGCAAAGTTCTCAGAGATATTCCTCTGGAAACCGAATGCTCACAGGCCCCCCCGTGTCGGGGCAGCTGCCAGCATGACTGCAGTTTATTTATTTATTTATTTATTTTTTTAATTTTAATTTTTTTAAGGCGAGGCAACCCTTGGTTGACCTCACAGATTGCAAGGACCTTGTCAGCTTACAATCTCTTATTTTTTATTTTTTACGCCTACAGCACCTGGTCTGCCTAGGTGGTCTCCCATCCAAGTACTAACCAGACCCAACTCTGCTTAGCTTCCGAGATCATACGGGATCGGGTTTGTTCAGGGTGGCGTGGCCATAGACTTAAATTTTATTTTATTTCATTTCTATGGTGACATTGGTTAAGGAAATCCAATAAGTTTCAGCTGTACACTTTAATGGTAAGGCATATATATATTTACACCTCCCATAGTTAGATTTCTTTCTGTCACCACAAATTTGACCCCCTTTACCCCATCTACCTCCCCTCTCCCTCCACCCCCTCCCCTCCTCTGGTAACCAATAGTCTATAGTCCATGTCTGTGAGTCTCTGTTTGTTTGCCCTGTTCATTTGTTGCTTTTAGGTTTATATCCCACATATAAGTGATATCATGTGATTTTCAACTTTTTCTGTCTGGCTTATTTCGCTTAGCATGATTATCTCAAGGCAACTGCAGTTTAAAGTCAGACCCCTGCGGGCCCTCCCAGAGCACAGCACCTATCAGTATGGGTCCAGTCTGTTTCCCAGGACAGAAGTCTGGGAAACTTAGAGACTCCAATCACAAAATATGCAGTGATCCTCATTTACATGAGGCAAGAGGTATGCCCAGTGGGTGATCCAAAGCGTGGCTCCTCACTTCCAGAATTCAGAAGCCAAGGTGACAGACAGCGAAATGCCAGAAGAGAATGATGGGCAAGTTCTGTACTAGAAGATTCCACTGTAAACTGGGCTGACTGGGGCAGCTCGACAGGAACTGAGAATTAATGCTGAGTCATAAATAAAAATGAGTTATAAATAGTTACTGAATTCCTTCCATGCACCACTGCACTAGGCACCAAAAAGGAATGACCACGCTGAGCACAACAACAACCCCGAGGCTCTCATTGTCGTGCCCATTTTACAGATGTAGAAATAGGTCCAGAGGCCAGATGACCAGCCCAAGGTCACGCCATATGTGCTGAAGCTATGAGGCACAGCTGGACCTCTCCACCCCAAAACAAACATGCTTTAGGCCCCAAACCCTAAGACGCCACCCTGCTGTCCCTTGAGAATAGTGACAGTCTGTTCAGGCTGAAGTATGGGGGTAGGGTAGATTTCCTGCAGGAGCGAGTTCACGGCACCATGAGAAAGTGCAGTGAACCAACATTCATTTATTTCTTCTCAAACCCTATGTATGTCCAATAAGATTTCAACGGAACTATTAGAATCAGCATAGGAGAAGAGCAACCTACATACTTTATTAAAGGGAAGGAGGCGGGAGCTGGCAAAGAACGGAGTTTTACCAGAATAGCTACTCCATGAAAACCTAAGGTAACTGAGATTCCCAGAAGCCAAAGCGAAAAGACACACACACGTCACTCACGCACACACCAAAAAGCCTCATTCTCTAATAAAAAGAAAAGTATACATAAACAGGAAAGTGACCAGGTCTAGCATGAACCTCAAGAGTTCATCAAGAAATTTTCGAGACAAATAATATAATGAGAAATATCTTTAAAACTATTTTTACAAACGATGAAGCGATGCCAGTCACTTCTATAATCAACTGCCAGTCGTTTGTAAAGCAGAGGCCCTGTTACAGGTCTCGGAAGATGTTTGAATGGAAAGCACTTCCATCGCCACAGAAGCTTCCACTGAACTTCCCACAGAGCTTCAGAGTTTTCTAAGTATCTTCACAAAAACAGATCACTCGCTCCCCCGCAACAAATCTCTCTTTCCCATCAGGCAAACAGAGAAACAAACTCTGCCTCCCCCAGACTTCAGAAGCCCTCAGGGCCTGTCGCTCTGTGAGGCCGCACCCCATGGTCTGCCAGCCAAGCCTCCTGCCACTCCCAGCAAACTGCACCGCCTCTGACAAAGGCGAGCAAAAGAACAAAAAGGGAGAACAAACCCAAAAAGGGCAAAGGAGGGGAAAATGAGAGAAGAGTCATCGGTGAGTCAAAGGTGAGCACCTTTCTGAAACACAGGTGGGAGAGTGTCGATGGAAGAAAGAACCGGATCGGCCTGGGCCCAAAATATGGGGGTGGTGGGGCATGGGGTCCAGGATGAGACAGCAAGAGACACAGACGGTGGGGAAGGGATGAACAGAAGGGAAACATTAAAACAAGAATGCCAGCTGCTGTCCTTCCTCCAGCCCCCTCCACTTACTAACCCGGCCACGGGAATCCCAGGGTTTCCCTCCAGACCAAATACAGACAGACAGATGGAGGATGACAGAGAGATAGACAAAGAGGCAGGAAGACAGATGCTAGATGGATAGACAGAAAGACAATAGTTAACAACAAAGAAAACTGATTAAGTGAGCACTTACTATGTGCCAAAGGCAAATTAAGTGCTCTGCATGCATTAACTAATAGTCCTCACAGCAATTCGGTAAGGCAGGCACTACAATGAGCCTCTTCTTCTCTATAGTTGGTCAAGTATAAATAAGAATGATCTGATTTAGAATTATGGAGGTAAAAATAGAAACTTAAGAATTGTTTATCCCAAGTCACCAAAAAAAAAAAAAAAAAAAATCCTCTAGGAAACAGCAAAGGATGCTCGACATCCACATGCTGAGAGAAATACAAACCGAGACCATCTGCTACCATTTTCTACGCATCGGTGGGCAAAGAGCAAAATGTTTTCTAACGCCCAGGGCGCACAGGCTGCGGGTCCAGGTGCTTTTCCACACGTTCTGCACAATACAAAAAGTACAACTTCTCTGGCAACACCCAACCCAATGCCGGCTCTCACAAGTGCATTCATCACATTATTTTTTTGGCTCAAATGTGTGGGAACACAAATATCCCCCGCAGTCCTGTTTGTGTTTGCAAACTACTGGAAACCTACATGGCTATCGACAGGAGATTCATTCCATCAATTCGGGGTCTTGCATGCAATAAAATACAGCCGGTAAGAATGGAAAGGTCTCTAATACACATGACTAAGTAGAAAAATTAAGGCACCAACTAATATGTTCAGTGTAGGTTCCCATTTATAGAAAACATTTTAAAGGGAGAGGGGACATTCATACATACATACGCACAAAAGTTTCAGAAATACACACAAGAAAAAGTGCTTCCTTTGGGAAGGAAAAGTACAGGGCTGGGAATCTGGTGGGAGTGGAATAACTCAAGGTTCGTTCTTGAAACTGTTTGCGTCGTTAGCGCTGTGCACTTTTTTAAGCCAACGCTTCTTAGGGCTGACACTAGGAAGCGGGCCTGGCCGTGGGTGGTGCCGCATGGGCAGCACCGAAGTTCAAGTCTTTTAACTTTCTGCAGAGACAAAACAGTCGAAAGCAAAACTTTTCAAGCTACGAGGAGGGCGGGAAAAAATGTTGGTGAATCTCAATTTGCATCTGTTTTCTAAAAGAAATAAAACAGAAAATATCCAAATGAATTGCAAGTCGCAAAGATGAGGGTATCTAATGGCATGTGCGTTTTGGGTCTTTGATGAGCGTGCGGGTCATGATGTGAAACGAGATTTTATTATTATTCTTTTTTTTTTTTTTTTTACCATGGATCACACAAAGCTTATAAAATATTGGTACTAGTTAAGAAAGTGGACCCTACAGGCAAACTGCCCAGACTCAGACCTCAGCTCCACCACTACGTTGCGTGGCACTGCACAGGTTATTTAAGCTCTCTGTTCCTCAGTTTCCTCATCCGTAAAATGGAGATAATGATTAGATGTAGCTCACAGAGGTATGAGGTGTGACTGCCAGCCTCCGAGATGGCCCCCCGTGATCCTCGCCTGCCCTGTGTGGCACCCACCCACACTGAACCATGGCTAGCCTGCGAGTCCCAGAGGCTAGAAAGGAAGTGACTACGTGACTTCTGAGGCTAGGTGGCAAAGACACTGGAGTTCCCACTTCAGTCTCACTCTCTGATTACTCACCCTGTGAGAAGCCAGCTGCCGCGGCCAAGCCCCAGCCCCAGCCCCAGCCCCAGGCAAGTTTTCATCTTTTTGCAAATAACAGCTTTATCGAGATATAATTTACAATCCATAAAATTCATCTGTTAAAGTATACAAGTAGGTTTCAGTATATTCACAGAGTTATACAATCATCGACATTATCCAGTTTTAGAGTATCACCCCGAAAAGAAACTGTGCACCCACAAGCAGTTGCTCTCCATCCTCCCGGCTCCCAGTCCCCAGCAACTACCAATCTACTTTCCAACTCTATGGATTTGCCTGCTCTGGACATTTCACATGTGATCTTTTGTGTCTGGCTTCTTTCACTCGGCATCCTGTTTTCAAGGCGCATCTATGTTGTGGCATGTATCAGTACTTCATTCCTTTTTATTGCTGGTCAACATTCCATGGTATGGATATACCACACTTTACTGATCCATTCATTGAGGGATGAATGTCTAGGTTGCTGCTACTTTTGGGGAATTGTGAATTGTGCTGCTTGGAACATTTACACAAAAGGTTTTGTGTGAACTTCTGTTTTCATTACTCTTGGGTATATAACTAGGAGTAGAACTAGTAAGTCACATGGTAACTGTGTGTAAACTTCTGAGGAACTGCCAGACAGCTTTCCACAGTGGCAAGCTTCCATCCTACATGTGACATCATGAGAGACCCTGAGCCAGAGCCACCCAGCTAAGCTACTCCTAAACTCCTGACCCTCAGAAATATGTGAGACTATAGATGTTTGTTGTTGTAAGCTGCCAAGATTTGGGGAAGTTTGTTACACACACCCATAGATAACTAAGACATGAGAATTAAATGAAGTTAGTTATCAAAGGTACTTAGGACAATGTCAATAAACAGTTAAGCGCTCTGACAATGTTAGCTATTATCATCATTTTCAATACCCTCCCACCACAGGGCCTTTGCTCATACTGTTTTCACTGCTTGGAGTGCTCCTTCTCTCCTGTCTCCAACCCTGTCCACTCCTACATATCCTTCAGGTTTCTGTTACATACTGCTTTCCTACAGGAGCCTTCTTGAATATGCCACTTCAGAAATCCTCCTTACACAATCTCTAAACATCCTGTACTTCTATGAATATCAAGCAGTCATAGTTAAATAGAAATTTGTGTAACTATTTTTAAGACATTTTGCCTCTTCTGGAATATAAAAGAATCTCAAGCTGGCACACTGCCCTATCCTCCGTACACACAATGGAAACTCAACAATACCCCTTAAAGGCCAACAACCCACTAGAAAAATATGCAAAGACAAAAACAGGCTGTTTGCAGAAATGAGACACAGCAGAAAGGAAGCACAGATGCAATTGTAACTTAAAAGATACAAAATAAATTGAAATATCATTTTTCGTGACTATCTGATTAACCAAGATGAAAAGGATTGATAATGCCCAGAAACTTAATGGGTAGTAGGCACTTAATGGGCACAGGCTCTCTGTAGGGCAGTCTTGTGTGAAGCACATACACCAAATCCTAAATGAACTTTCCCTGTCAGCTGGCACACATGTAGGACACAGACGTGCAAGAAAGTTCCTTAGAGGACTGTTAAAAAGCAAAAACTGGAAACAACTTAAAGCATCCTTCAAGAGAAGACTGCCGAAAACAGTGGTAGCTTCTTGGACCTTGAGTGGCTAGTGTGGTCAGCTGTCTTTGTAGCTGGCACCTTCACAGCAATCCTCACTGCAGAGGCAGAGCCTGACAGCTCGTCATTCATCCCAGTGAGGCCGCGGCCACACGGCTACAACTGAAACCCAGGTTCCACGATTTTACTTTCTCCTTTACGTTGAGGTAAGGCATGACATCGGTTCTGTTACAATTATGTGTTTAGGAAAACTAGTTATCTATTATTTTCAGAATAACAAAGGAGGAATTACAAGATACGTGTTATAAAAAAAGAACATCATGTCTTCTAGGATTGAGAACTGCTGGATGCAATTCATAAATGGTAATGGAACAGCCACACAATGGGAGACTACGCAGCTATTTTAAAGAATAAGGTAGTATCATAGGTACTATAATAAAACAACTTACATAATACTGTTAAATTTTTTTAATGCAGACTCGGGGTATATGATATGGTCCCACTTGTGTTTTTTTAGAAAACAAATGATGTGCATAAATTTTGGTAAAAGAATTTTGTGCGCAAGTTTTCTGAAATGATTTTAAAGTCTGTTAAACTGTATAGATGGCAGAGCGAGAATCACTCTGCATCGACTATGCTTTGACACATCTTCAAGTTTTACTGTTTACGTGTGTTATCTTTATAACTTTCAACCTTAGTTAAATGAAATTACTAAAAAAGGAAAACTCAGAATGAAGGAAGTTAACTTAAATAGGGCCAGAAAACAACACTCCTGGGTCCAAACCCCAAGGGCCCGTTTTACACGAGATGACAAGCCACTTCTCTCTGTGCCTCCTTACAAGTGTGGGTGACAATGGTACCCACCTGGCAGGGCTGTGCTGGGGACAGAAGGTGTCCCTGGCATTTGTCAAACGTGATTCTGGGTGTTTCCATGAGAAGGTTTTTGAATGATTAACATTTAAATCGGTAGACGGAGTAACTCAGGTTGCTCTCTCTAATGTGGGTGGGCCTCGTCCAATCAGTTGAAGGTCTGAAGAGCATACAGAGGCCGACCGGCCCCCATGCAGGACAGGATGCCTCCTGCCTGACTGCCCCTGTGCTGACATCGGCATTTCCCTGCCTTTGGACTCAAAATGAAACAATGGCTCTTCCTAGGTCACAAGCCTGCTGGTCTTTGGACCTACTACAGATCGTGGGACCTGTCAGCCTCCATAACCATGCGAGCCAACTGCTTATCATAAATCACTTTACATATACTTATATGCCTTGTTGGTTGTTTCTCTGGAGAGCCCTGACGAACACAGGATTTATGAAATCTGATTCATTCCAGCTCTAATTACAGTTATAAAATTTCAGTTCGTTATAGTTTCAGTTTGATTTGTCCACTTGTCAAAGTTCACACAAGAGCAAGGGTCAGAGAACACAGACCAAGCTCCTCATAGGGCCATGAGTCCCAGCGCCACCAGAGAACCATGTGGCCAGGGGTACGTCCGAACCCACCTTCGAGGCCTGATTCTGGCAGTGGCATACCCTGCACCGTCTCTCAGCAAATCCCTGGAAAGCCCCTACAACAGAATTTGGCTGCTAATTGCAGAGACCCACATCTGGCCCCTTAGCCAGCAACTGCCTCTGAACCCTGGTCTGGTCACAGGGTTCACAGAGTTGAAAACAGAGTTCCTTGACGAAGCGCGTGTGCTTCGGAAGTGACGGTCACTCCCATTCTTGCAAATCAAAGTAATTTAAAATCTATTATGAAAACTTAGCATCGAAAGGAACACCCTTAGGAATGCTATTTGTGCTCTGAAGTCCTGCGAAGCACCCCTGATTAATTCTCTAATAACATTACTCTTTAATTTTATTATAATTTATTATTTGCCAGCTTCCTAAAATGGTTTCAAGTGGGCAAAGATGATCACAAATACATTAAAGACGTTTCAAATTCAGAAAGAAAACCAATTAGAAGGAGGATAAAAATGTATCAAGCACCTGAAACTGTAGCCCGGCAACTGCATGTCAAGAATCTCACTAATGCATTTTAACGAAATGTTGTAATTTGTGTCAAAAACCCTGTGTGATACATATTCTACTCACTCACCTAATGAGGAATGGAGGGGAAGTGAGATCAGCTGGTAACTCCTCAAATCATTTAGGGCACGTTTAAAGGAAGTGAATGCTTTTGTGTTTTTGCTAAAGAGTAAATGTTAGCTCTAGAAATCAGCGTAATAGAGCCCCCTCCCACATTAAAGTTACAAAAACAAATCAGCTATTAAACAGGGGATTCCAGTAAGAGAAGGAGCAAAAAACATTTCTAAGTTACAAATTTAGAAAAAAATGATCATGTCTTAGATTCTAATTCACATCTTACACTCTGTGAAAGAAAGAATAGTTCACTGTTCATTCTTTTCTGTTTCATTTAGCCAAATAAGTACCATTTAGATGATAAAGTTTTGATAGAAAACACATTAAAAATTTTGTACTGAACAGGAACTGATAAGCAAGACCTTTAATTTAACTCATAAAAGAAGGTCATAATATTTTATTTGAGAATGTTTTCAGTCAATGAATCCTTGAGTTTAATGGCTTAAATTAGTAAGAGAAAAGGAACAAATCCTAAATGATGGCCCTGTGAAGAAGACAGCTCAGGCAGGACTGCTCCTAGAAGCATAGCTGGAGCCACTGTCACTGGGGTCATGGCTAGTCATTCACACCTCTGCCCACCTTCAAGGCTCTGGGGGTGAGGCCAGTTGTCCTCGATGGACCCCAGCAAAAAAAGCTGGCCATGAAGAGCTGCTGGCTGAACAGAACTATTGAACAAGCCAACAGGCTTACACGTGAACACACATCCATCACGCCTCCATAATTGTCTCTCATCCAAAATTCCGTATCTCCTGACCCCTAAAAGTGACTGGACTGGGACGAGAGGAAACTCACGCCTCCTAGGAATCCACTGGTTTGTGGCCCAGACAGCAATAGGCAGGACAGACACCAGATGGGTCATCAACAGTCAGATCCTCATCAGCTCAGAGGAAGTGAAGAGAAACGCCAGCCCCAGCCCCTCGGCGGGTGAGACAAGCCAGAGTAGAACCGATGAGCAAACTCTCCATCTCTGGAGTGTGGGCGGGAGGTACAGGGCCAGGCACATTTAGTAAAGAAGAAAAAAAGGAACTGAGTACAGAAAAGAGGGAAGGAGACATTGTCTGACCCTGTTCTTTACTTTCTGACAACATCCTTGTTGACCGAGACACTAGGCGAGGTTCTAAGAAACCAGGATAAAGACACAGGATTATGAAAACTGCAGAGTTGGAGAGACCAGAGGGGGCCTTAGAGACCCTGTCAGCCCCTGTGAAAAATTTTGAAAGGAAAGGGAGTGAGAATCCGGCAGACCTGCTGCTCATGACCCCATGTCACTTGCCTCCTCTGAGCCCGGATGACAGATGAGGAGCAAGCAACCTCCCAGGTCCCTGCGCTCTGCCTATCGACGATTCAATGCTGCCATTTCCCTACCACGTGTCCACAGACGACCTGGCAAGCAGAACAGAGCCAGAGAGAAATGACATCCCCCCATGCTATCTTCTCCTTTCGGGCCACACCACAAAGGACACAAACAGCAGCCACGCAGCAAACACACTTACCACACGAGTTTGTCCGAATATGCTGCTTGCCTTGGCAGAGTCCTGGCAGGGGCTGGGCCCCTACGGGCTGCCGGAACTGAAACACCAATGCCATGTGCAGAAATAAACTCCAAAGGCTACTCAGAGAGAGAAGAGATTCTTCTCCATGA
This sequence comes from Pteropus medius, assembly GCF_902729225.1. Classification (NCBI taxonomy): domain Eukaryota; kingdom Metazoa; phylum Chordata; class Mammalia; order Chiroptera; family Pteropodidae; genus Pteropus; species Pteropus medius. The sequence goes on along the minus strand of NW_024349803.1, from coordinate 15,804,683 downwards.
GAGCCCAGCCAGGCAGTCGCTGGGCACAGCCACCCTCCCACGCCTTCCTCAGCACTTTTTCTGAGTTTGCTTGTTGGGGCAAATCCTAAGATTGTAAGCTGCCCTGGCCGCACAGATGAGTTACGTAACTCCAGGCAACCCAGGCACCCTATCGGCTCATCTTGTAAAACCACCCCAAACAGAAAATGACGCGCCCGAAAATGTGATATCCCCAGGTTGGGGGGTAGCGGGGAACAGGGCTTTGTGATGGGCATTTGGCTTCGCCTTAAAATTAAAGAGAACAAAAAGTCTGCTGTTCATTTCAGCGCTGGGAACTGGGAGTGCAGCGTCTTTATCGGAGGCCGGATGCCAAGAGGTCTCCCAGGACTGCCCTTGGCAAAGCCCTTGGAGTCCGCCCATGCCTCCTCGGGGACACTAAGGTACTTTTTCATTTTGTCTCTTCCTCTCAGTGACCACCTAACGAGACTTGACCTTGAGCATGATCGGCACCGTCTGGCTGCCCAGCACCTTGAAGGCACAGTCCTGCCTGTGTTCACCTTCCTGTTAACTGAGCCGCAGCCAAACGTGATAGCACTGAGCTCTGCCCCTCAGCTGTCCTGCGGTGCCTCCCAGTAAAGAACCCCCAGCAGCTACCATGTCCTACAGGGCCTGAGGCTTCAGCAGTGCGCTCTGCCATTCCTGTGCCCTGGGTTGTCACGTTCAGAGAAAGTAAAACTGCTTTAACAGGCTGGGCGTTTCCTGCATTTTGCTGGCACAGACGCCATGAGAATCTCAGGGATTAGTTCACAGGTGTAGACAAAAGAAGACGCAGTTGGGACACTGCCACCTCCAGGAGGCCCTTCTGATCTTCCCTCATTCTTTCCCCTCCGAGGCTCAGCCAGGCACCCTCCTTGGCGCGCTCCTGTGTGCCCACGCTCATCACTCATCTGTCTCCCCAACCAGACTGCACTCCTGAGTGGCAAAGAACACGTGCCCCGGGGTCATGACCTGGATGCAAGCCCCACCCCTCAGAGCTCAGGGATCTTAGGCAGGATGCTGAACCATCCGTGATTTTGTCTCTTTACTTGTAAAAAAAGGGATAACAGTCCCCACTTCATGGGGATGCAGCAATTATTAGATACGACAATTTATTCAACAATTTGTTCATCCAGCAAATGTTTACCAAGCACCGGCCACAAGCAGGTGCTATTTCAATCACTGGGATTCAGGGACGCACAAAGTCCTTGCCCTGGGGACTGGGGGTGGGGGGTTAGGGGGGTGGTTACGTACAAAGCAAGTATGGCCGACAAAATACAAACACAGTAGGTCGCTCGCGGCTAAGTCTGGGAAGAAAAATAAAGTGGAACAGGAAGATGGGGGAAGGTAAGGCTCTTTATGTAGGGTGGTCACGTTTCTAACAAAATGCCACCTGGAGAAAGTGAAGAGGGATCGTGAGGACGTCGGGGCTTAAGGGGACCCACAAGGACAAGGGCCCCGAGGAGGGATGTTCCTGTGTGCCCAAGGACGAGCAAGACGGCCAGCACGCCTGGAGTGGAGACAGGTCAGAGAGACAGGGCAAGCCCCATCGCCTAGACCCTCCGTCCTTCAGACAGGAGCCGCTGGAGGTCTGGAGCAGAAGAGTCAAACCATCTGACTTTGCACTTAGAAAGCCTCTCTCATGGCTGGGTGGAGAACGAGTCACACAGAGGCAGGTGGGGAGGCAGGAGGCCCAAGCAATAACCCGAGTGTGAGATGGAGGTGGCCTGGACCAGGGAAGCTGCTGTGGAGCCGCTGAGAAACAGTCCAGTTCTGGACACACTGTGAAGAGAGAGAGAACCAATGGGCATCCCAGCAAACTGGAGTATGAAAAAGATGCAGAGGTCCTGGATGCCTCCTGGGTTTTTGGCCTGGATAAGGTGCCCGTCCTCTATAAAGACAGGAAAGACCACACGGAGAGCAGGTGGAGGTGGAAACCAGGAGTTCATTTTTTGGCCACATGAGTTTGAGATGCCTATTAGGTACCCAAGTGAAAATGGTGTATGTGGAGTTAGACCCACCCATCTGGCCTTCAGGGTGAGGGTCCAGTCTGAGGACAAGAACAAGAGAGTGGTCAGTGCAGAGGCAGATTTGGGTTCCTGGTGACTGGGTGAGATCACCTGGGGGCTGGCAGGGCTGAGCCCCAGGCCCTCCGGCATCCCCTGGACTGAACGAGGCCATCAGTGCTGAGTGAACGGTGGGGTCACGAGCCTGCTTGCACCAAACGCAGTACAGCAAAGGGGGGAAAGAAACCAAGAGGAGCAGAGATGCGGGCATTCACTGCGAAGAAAGCGAAGGGTTTTTTTTAAGAAGGGAGAGACCAGGAAAAATCCGTGAGGACACAGCAGAGAGGGGAGACGTCGGGACTGTGTCCGTCAGTGAGCGGAGTGGGATTCCGTGCACAGGTGCAAGGAGGGTCACTCGGGGGACCAGGAGCTCAGCACAGGGGCCGAGCACCCAGGCTGGGATCTCCACCGTCGCTGGGACCCTCTGTACCCAGGAGACTCCTGACACACAGGAGGCCCTCAGCGCTTAACTGGTGAGATCGAACAATGACCAGCCACTGGAAGCAAATACGTGTAATTTAAAGTGTCATTAAGCATTATTTCAGATAGGAGGACAAAAGCAAACGCTGCAGACGGAAATGAGAACTAGGGCAAACTCTGATAGGAACGCAAGTGGATTTAATTATAATTATGTCCCTGCTGTCACCCTGCACATCATCCTACTCCGTCCCCACTCAGAGCCCTCTTCTGCACTGGCTCCAAGCACCTGTCTCCACGATCCCTCAGGAAAAGGAAGCAAGCAAGGGCTGTAGCACGATGACCTTGAGCAGGAGATGTTGCCAGCACACTGGGAGGTGATTAACCCTGATCCTGGGACACTGGAAGGTGCGACTGACACAGGCATCTGCAAGAACTGATGATGTCTGTGCAAATCTTGACAGTGCACAAAGGGCGCTGCATGTAGTTCTCATTTCTGCACCCCCAACGCCACTGATTTCCATCATACCCTCTTGTGTCTGAAGAGACTGAGCCTCAGAGCATCGCTATGGCCACGCATGCCGCTTGGGGTTCGATATTCCCATCTTTAACCATCATGGCAATGTTATGAAGTGCTGTCTTCATCTCAGACAGGTCCGGTTCTAGGTGGCCAGTCTCATGATCCGATTCCAAAGCTCACACTCTTTGGTGGTCCCTCCCCACCCCATATATCCCTCCCCCAGTCCTTGCTCCCTCCCACCCTCCCTCCCTGGCAGCGAAAGGCCCCCATACCGGTGATGGTGCAGGCATCCCGGTACCCTCTGCAGCTGGGAGCATCTTCCACAGCCTCGCTTACATAGTGCTCCTCAGGGATGCCCGGGCTGCAGGCTAGGACTGCATGGCTGCACACCTCCGAAGCGGGCACAGAGTTGGCCAAAGTGTCGTCGTGCAGAGCTGTGGCGTCCAGCTTGGCAAGTTTCACGGGGAGGTGCCCACTGCCATCGGGGGCCCCGCTGCTGGAGTCTGGCACAGTTGGGCGGACGGCCCCCAGGAGGTCTCGCACACCAGCAGGGCCTTCTTAACGGGGAATCTACGAGACAATCCAGAGAGAGGAGCACAGTTACTTAGCGTCTGGAAAAAAACGGACAAAATCTTTCAAAGGGCCCCAAGATGATGTGAGTACAAGCTGCAAATTCTGAAAACTGTTTCCTTCACACCAAGCTATTATCAATCACATTCCTCAGTTTCCATGAAAGGACTGCAGTGAAGCTCCATTCAAATAATCAGGTATCGATACAGACCAATATATGGAGCACATGGCTTCATTTACTGTCTTGGAACCTGCCTTGGAGCAGCACTAAGCGAATAAACTGGACCACAGCTAAAATGATGACCCTGAAGTAAGGAAATCCAGGACACAGGGAAGCCACATCGAGCGTCAGAAGAGCTGTGTGTGTGCGTTTTGTGCAAGACGCACATGGATCTATTTTTACAGGATTCATATATGTTTTTATTTGCACACTGAATTACGTAAGATGCAATGTCTCTCTTAAACCCTTTCAACCACAATACATTCTCAACTGTCCAAGAACTTTAAGACATGCCCCTACCTTAAGCTATGGCAAGAAATTAGGGGGCTCCCTTTAAGAATAAGATGACAACTACGAACCTTATTCCAAAGAAGAAATATCTGTAATTTCAGGAAAACCAGCTCATTCACAGGCTCTGGGATATCCAAGGACAGCAGGTTAAGACTCTAGGAAGCCTGAGAAACATTCTCTAGCACAATGGTACTCAAAGTTGTGGCCTGAGAACCCCTGGGGTACCCTGACCCCAGTTTAACAGGTCCATTAGGTCAAAACAATTTTCTAAGGTACTTTCGCTCTCATTCTCTCGTGGATGTACAATGGAGTTTTCCGGACACTGCATGACTTGGGATGGTGCCCTTGCTCTGATGGCTCCTTAACAGAATGAGTACTTCTGTTTCCTTATGGTTTAAAATCTTCTGTTTTGATTTCTAATATAATATATGTGAATCAACATAACACATAGGAACAAAAAGCTCTTTGGGATCCTCAATAATCTTTAAGGGGTCCTGAGACCAACAAAGTTTGAGAAATTACTTCTCTGGTATATGATGCATTTACAGTTCGTTTTTTTAAAATAAGAAAACAAAAAGAGGTTTTCTTTTTTGTTTGTTTGTTTGTTTGTTTTGACATAGTGTGGTGAGTCCGAAAGAAAACTATAGCCCCGAATCTGTGACATTTTCCCTTAGTAAGAGGTTATTTGCTAAAATCGAATTCAGCTTAGTTGATGAACTTCCTGCCCTCATTAAAATGAACACATAAATATAAGACAGGAAGGGGGTGGGGAAGCCTTTATATCCCAGGTGGAAGTGAAAGATACAGAGAGATAAGATAGTATTGTAAGATCTAGTCAGTGATTGACTACAGACAAATGGCTCAGCCACCTGAAGAAGGAAAAAGGGAAGGAAGGAAGGAAGGAAGGGAAGGAAGGGAAGGAAGGGAAGGAAATAAAATACGAAGGAAGGAAGGAATAAATAATAGAAATAGGAAGGAAATGGCACCAGAAAGAGAGATATAGGGAAGAAAGAAGAAGGAAAGGAAAAGAAGGAAGGAAAGAAGGAAGGAAGGAAGGAAAGGAAGGAAGGAAGGAAGGAAGAAGAAGAAGGAAGGAAGGAAGGAAGGAAGGAAGGAAGGAAGAAGAAGAGCGAGCCTAGACCTCCCAAGCAGAAAAACACTGTGAGTGTCAGAGGCCTGGGGAGGTAGATTGCAAGAACTCCAGTGAACCAACTAAGCTATTGTTACGTGCAGAGACAACAGAGAGACACTGTCAGATATGCAAAAATCTTAAAGACCCCAGACTGGGAAAACCTCCAGGTATGCCGACTGACCAGGCCCTGGGGCTCTCGCTAAGGAACGGATCAAGGTACAGAACTCAGGTGAGGAAGACATTTGCTAAAGTAAGAATGGCAGGGCCCAAGCAGGAACACTTAGAATTAATGTCCAGAAAATGTGCATCACTCACGAACCTGGAGCAAATAGTTCCCCCCGCCCCCCCAAAATGGGCAAAGGATACAAAGATTTTCTCTCATCGAAATCATTTTACCATTCTCCTCCCCACAAAAAGAAATCACGAACACCAAATAGTTTAAGGAAACTTAATAGTAATCAAAAAATTATCTGTATCCGATTGACAAAGATATAAAAATTATAACAATTTGGCAAGAGTTTTAAGGAACTCATAATTTTACGCACTACTTGGCACGAGGGGCTGGTAATAAATTCAGGACAGCCTGGCCAAATGAATGTGGCTCTTTGGCCTGAGTACGCATGGGCCAAGGTCCCTCATCACAGTGAAACACTAAGAACCTAAGGTGCCACAGGCAGATCGAGTCAGTTAAGGTGCAGCCACTGACACGTCAACTATGCGGCTGTGAAAAGGAAGTTTCAGAGCAGGTGTGAATTTACTGACACAGAGAGATGTTAGATCCTGAACGAGGACTTCAAAGGGCTTTAAAACCCATTAACGCTGAACCCTCCCTTAGACCTTCTTTAGGCTGTACTTTTGTGCATGCTCCGAGATCCTCACGCAGAAGTTTGAAACACTTCCCCCCCTGGCAAAATGCCATCCTTCTACTGAAAACTAGAAAATTTCCATTCAAATAGATTTGGTTTTTTTAGAACAAAGGATCTAAAACAGAAGCGTTTCTTAAAGAGGACATCAGGCATGGATTAGACTTTATTATAAGGTGAGGGCATTGGCCTAACCCCTCCCCAACCCCTTACATCACTACTGCCCTTCTTCCTAGTTCTAAAATAAATAGTTCAAGTAAGTGTAAACACTTTCTAAAAAAAAAATGGGGGAGACATCAACAAATGCTCCCTCGAGCTTCCAGGGAGAACCGCGAGGAACCGATCCGAAGTCCAAAGTATACTTTTTGTGAGCGGCAACTCGGCAAAGCCTCGAAACCTCGAAAGGCCCTTCTTTCATTAAAAAGTGGAAGTACTCCAATTTATTTTCTCATCCCAAACCCCAGCTAAAATAATTACGTACCTAGGTGTGTGTGTCCATATGTGTACCACACTCAAGGCACAGCGTATCCCGTGACTGGTGAATTTTAATTCTCACGTGCCTTTTTTTTTGGCAAAGCAATATTTTTGTTGTATTGCGGTAAAAAACAAACAAACAAACAAACAAACAAAAAATATATATATATATAAAACGTATCACTTTTAAGTGTATAGCTCAGTAGTGTTAAGTATATTCATATCATTGGATGCACAGTTCTTTTCGTCTTGCAAAACTGAAACTCTATACCCATGAAACAACTCCCCACGTCCCCCCCGGCCAGCTTCTGGCATCCCCCATTCTGCTTTCTATCTGTGTAACATCACTGCTCTAAGTACCTCATATGAACGGACTCATACTGCTTTTGTTTTTCTGTGTCTGGATTATTTTACATAGTATGCCAAACTCGAGGTTCGTCCATATTATAGCATAAATCAGAATTTCATTCCTTTTTAAGTCTGAATAATACTCCACTGCACTGAGAAACCCCTTTTGAAAAGACCAGTCTTTAGCCCATTAAAATCAAGTGAGAAACAACCTAAATTTCTATCAATACAAAAAAAAAAGGCATCAAATGAGATAATCCATATAGGCAGTTTTACCTCTGTGCCAGGTACATAGCATATCTCAAAATAATCATTGTCGCTGACATTATAATTGCCAGATCCTTAGAACCAGATCCCTTTCTTGGTTCTACTATAATATGCATATGCCAGCATTTCTGAACCGATTTGACCGTGAAACTTTTCTCTCTGGGAGACCTAGTCACATGGCATTTATTCCATGGAGGACACTTTGGGAAAAGCTCTCAGTATCTGACACGATCGGTGCGTGTCCAGCACTCATCTCTCCCACAAGCTGAGAGCTCCTTGAAGGCGTGGGCTGGTCCTGGCGCCTGCTCGGGAACTAAATAAATACTGCAGAATAAATAATAATGAACGAAACGAGGGGTTTCGTGACTGAGGCTCTCCTGAAGCTATGAGGTTGTGTCAGTGCTTCGGAAGCTCAAACGGACACCACCGGCTGCCACCATCTCTTTCTCGGCTGGGTACTGTCTCAGTTGGGTACTGTTACCAGCCTCACTTTACAGTTGAGGAAAAAAAATGCTCAGAGAGCTTCCGTCACTCTCCAAAGGTCACAGAGCCAGGTCTGAACGGAGACAGGCGATGGGACCCCAATGCGAAAAAAGGTTCTTGGCTTGTTCTTGGTCACTTGCCAAGTGTCTCTGGCTTGCCCTCACTTTACGTATGCGGGCATTTCTGAGGCTCCACACAGGGTTCAAGAACAAAGCAGCAGCAGCCCTGGACGCTCTGTGGCTCCAGTAAACCCTGGCCGACCAAGCAAAAGGCTCCTTTCAGGCAGAGGGAACAAATGAGGCTTAAGCAGAGTGAGGGTGGATGGCCCTGAGCAATGAAAGCGCCTCTGTTTCACTTTCTGAGTTCTGCTGGGAAGCCTGCAGGAAGCAGGGATTCTTCTTAGCAGAGGAGTGAGAAATTCTGCAACCTGGTCCATTTTTTTCAGCAAAAGAGGTGCCAGGAAAAGAAGTAGGAGCAAAGTACACACGGAGGCTGCTTTGCATTCAGCTAAAAGAATCCTCCTGCCTGGAGCCCTGGGCCCTGAGGCCAGGTCGCCTGCCTCACTATCCTCAGCCCATGGTCAATGGTTCCAGGGCCCAGGCTGTCAGAGAGAGCTGGACAGGCTGCTCGAGCTTATTCCAGTTTCTTGCTGAATTCAACTTTGCTGACAAACTACAGCGTGCAAGTTCCTACGACCTCCCCCTCCAGCATGGGATTTTTGTGGCTCGGAACTTGAACTAAAACCCGAAGAACTATGTGACACTTGAGGAGACGGTGTCGCACCTCTGGGCCTGAGATGCCTCATCTGGACAAGGAAGGGACAGCCAGCATCAGCAAGCCAGCTGCCTTGCAGCTAAGACACACCAGGATCCCCAAAAGCAGGGGCAAGGGAGTGGAAGAAGGGCTTCTGCGTCCTTGTCAGCCCTTCCCCAGGTCCCCAACACTATTAGCATAAACCCTCTCCCACCCACATCCGGTGAGGTCTGGCAGGAAAGCCAAGTGATATAGCACAGACAGAGCTGCCCTTCGTGGACACGAGTCACCTATTTTCCACAGGCTAACAGGGGAGCCTCTTCTACAACAAACTCAGGGGCCATCAGGAGAAACCCAGAGCCAGACTCTAGGTTGGAGGCCCAACAGGTAACAAAGAAAAACTGGTGCTGGTTGACCCCTCCGTGGCCAGCCAGGGACCTGAGCTTTCAAAGGCTCCTTTTTCTGGGCAGAGGCATCCAATAAATTGATAGACTGTGACTTACTGTCACAGTTCAGCAATCCTGAACAAACAGGTCCAAGTACAGTAAAAGTTTTCAAAAAGGGACAAACTGTTCACCAGGATTTTATCAGTCCTCTATTGCTGCTGTGACAAATTGCCACCAATTTAGCGCCTTGAAATAACACCCATTTGTCAACTCGCAGTTCTATAGGTTAGCAATCTGGCAGGGCTGTGCTCCTCCCGGAGCTCTGGGGAAGAATCTGTATTCAAGCTTACATAAGTTGTTGGCCAAAGTCGGTTTCCTGTGGTTGCAGGACTGAGATCCCCGTTTCCCTGCGGGGGCCGGTCTTTGTTCCTGGAGGTGGCCCATGTTCCTTCTCATGCGTCCTATGAGCTCTTCGAGGCCTCTCTCCATTCCCCGCCTGTGACCCCACATCCCAGAGCAGTGCCATGTGCAAATCCTCCTCATACTTGTAACCTTTCTTCTCCTCCTGCTCCAGCTTTCCAGACCCCTCTTCTGTCCCTTCTGCTTTTAAGGGCTCGTGTGATTACACTCATAATCCAGGATAACCCCCCTATCTTCGAGTCACATAATCAGTAACCTTAATTCTATCTACAAAGTCCCTTGAAGCAGTCCTTAGATTAGTGTTTGATTAAATAACCAGTGGACAGGAGTCTTGAGGGAATGACTTCAGAATTCTACCTCCCACAATGGCCTTAGGTTCTGAAGACACAGTATACCTCAGGAGCCCCCATGTTGCCCCAAGCCAGAGTGGCCCACAGCCGCAGAGGAAGATGATTAAGATTTAACACAGGACCAGAGAGACCTGGGTTTAAGCCCAGCTCAGCCTCCACTCGCTGACTACAGCCTTTGGTCAGGTTCCAATATGTCTCCTATCCATAAAACGTGGGTACCCCCAACTGGTTGTCAAATTCCTGGCAAAAGCGGATACAGGGAAAGCAGATGGCCTGCCAGGCCTAGGTCATACCCAGTCCATGAATCAAAAGTCTCGAGACCTGCCTTTGGGATCATAAGCATTTAGCACCTGAACACACACCGGAGGCTCGTTTTTAACACGTTACTTCTTGCAGACGGTGGGTGGGTGGGTGGGTCCTAAGGGAAATGAGCTGCTCGGAACCAGGGCGAGTCCTCCAGGACCCTGACACCTGCTGGAGGCTGACTCCTTCACGAAGCGCCTTGGCTAAGGTGTAAACAGCATGGGGTCTGTCTCCCTGCTGTCTAGTCAAGGTAGTTTGTTTTCTTACCATCTTATAGCTACTTCTCTGAGCAAACCGCTGCCTGCTTTGAAGGTGATGAAACCTTCGTGGGCTGTATGGAAGCGCAGACAGCCCCAGCCCGTCTGTCATCGTAAGATGAGCTACAGGTCCGGCACTAGGCTTAGTAATTTATTACATGTGTGACCTTGTTTAAGGCTCGCCAGCCATAAAGTAATACCAGGATCTGCTTTTTACAGGAGAGGAACAGGCTGAGAGAGATTAAATAACTTGCCCAGGATTAGAACCTAGATTTGAATGGCTCCGAAGATAGTTGTGAATAACACTGAAGATGCTCACAGTCCAGTGGGGAATCACACACATTCCATGGGATCCTGGACCATGGACTATTCTCCTACATCTGTCCACTGTTTCTCAAAATAACCCTCCTGCCATAACGGGGGAAAATGAACTCAATAGCAAGACCCCACTAAGACCACTCAAGTCCACAGAACAGACATGCATACCCCAGCCAGCCCAAAGATGGGATCTGACCTCGGGGGCCATGCTGGGCTGGCGGATGGCTGACAGGCCACCCGGCAGGTCTGCGCCTCCCCTTCTCCATCACATCACTCTCCTCCCTCATCTGACCTTTCTGGCAGTCCCACCGGTCCAGGCCAGTTCCGTAAATAACTAGACAAGTAGCTAAGGAGTGGATAATAGCACAGAAAAGTTGAAGAGCTGGAGAATGCGAAGATGAGCTGCAGTTTTACGGTGATGGTGCCAGGTGGGAGAGGGAGCAAGGCCGCCAAGAAGCAGCCACCGGCCCTGCAGGACGCTGCAGCCCCCAACAGGCTTTCATATGCTTGATGCCAACGGTCCCGGAAAACAACTCTATGCCATAGCTTGGTAAAACCATTCTCCTTTCGTGAGGCAGGGGTGAGGGAAGGTTAAGTGACCGGCTCCAGGCTCCAGGTTTTATCGCAGATAGTAACAGAAGCTGGGAGGGGCAGAATTTGTTTACTCACAAAATTTTAACTATCGCTCCACCACACTGCAATTATCAGCCACTACAGCCAGAAAGTCAGAGCCACACTGGGGTAACAAAGGCACAGGGAAAAAAGACACCGTCTAATCTAAAGGATGACTGTCAGGGCATCTTGTGAACTCCTCTGAGATCCCCATGACCCCGCGTAAAGGAGGCCAGCATGGCTGGGGACAGCTGGCAGATGCTGTCACTAGAATGACTTAGGGCGTGGAATGGGGGCTGCGCTTGTACACCTGTCGTGTGTGTCTTTCCTCCCTTGCTCTCGCTTTCCTACACCCTCACGCCCACCCTCACACAGACACACACATGGGCACACACACACACGCACATGTGAAAGAAACGTCATGTTTAAGGCTAGACTGTTCGCTGGCTCCGAAGAAAGTGAATCCACAAAAATAGTTTTATTTCTTTTTCCTTTTTTCCAATCAAGAATCATTCAAAGAAAATTCCATAATTCAGGGCAACTGGAGAAAAATGACCCCAACCCAGGTGAGTCCCCAAACTCAGCCTTTTCTTTTCTAAACCTTGCACCACCAAATACACACACGCTGCCCCCAGTAAATGCCTATGAAGTGAAGACAAACCCGTTTCATCGGGCAGGTCTCATGAATGAAAACTACTGTCATGTGACCGAATTCCCCAGTGCCCCAAAATAATTCTGCTGCAACAGGCACGCTACCTTCTCAACGCCCATCCCTATCTCCAAGAATAAGGAAAACAAAAAAAGAGGCAGTGTGCTCTGACAGCCTTACGTGCTCTGACAGCCTTACGTAACAGTCCCCATCTCTCTAGCTGGTGGCAGCTGATTTACAACACGCCATAAATAGCTCCGGTCTTGCCGAGAGAGCCCAGGCAGGCAGGCTGGGCCGCGGGCCTCCTTTACAGCCTGCCTCTCTTTCTCCAACCACGGAACCTGTCCCAGCCTTCCAGCACAAAGCGAGCTCAGTGAGACCAGCTGGCCCAGGCCTAGCGCAGACATGTGTCACCTGAGAGACCCCAAAAGCTGGGCAAGACATTCAAAGCTAGGCGGTCAGTCCCTGAGAGACAACACTCCCAGGCCGGCCTAGCCAGGCTTACAGGCTTGCTCTGTGCTCCCAGACCAAGGCAGGACAAAGAGTGGCCTCCAGACACGTCATTCTGCCAGCCTGGTGGTGGCAGGCAGGATGGAGGTGGTCCTCGGCACAGCATCCTGGCTGTGTGTTCCCTGCCCCACTTCCAAACCCGATCAGAATCTCTGAAACTGTAGCAGGGGTCCCTTCACGTTCTCAGGAGTTCTGGAGGCTGGCCAAAGCCAGGGAGGGTGGCGTGAGTGGTAACCTCGCCCCAAGTCCCCGTGGAGTGGCTTGTTAGAAACCGCTGAGATGCCAGGCTGGGAAGCCATTGTTCTGAAGAGGAAAGCTTTCTCTGGGAAGAGCCAGATGTCCTAAATTAGGGATCCCTGCAGCCCCCACCGCATGTGTCATCACTTTGAAGGGCCACGGGGGTCTCTGGGGAGCAAAGACGGGGAGAAAGACAGCTGAGATCCACCGGAAGCCAAGCACGTGAGGCCTCCCCTGCCCTCCAACGTGCCTGAATCAGCAATAAACCGCGGCCAGCCGAGAACAGCGGCTGCCCAGCTGTCACACTCCAGGATCAAGGTAATATAATGACCAGAGTGAGAAAGAGGCGCAGGAACACGGGACAAGGGTTGGAGAGGGAGTGAGGGGACGAAAACAGTTCTCAGTCCATGACCCCTCAGTGGGGCCCGGCTTTCACCGCGCCACTCACTGGGAGGAGTTCGGGTTTTAAAAATCACGGTGACTCCAACAAGGCACTCATGGCTCCCAGGGACTACTCGGTGACCCTGTGCCTGGCCAGGCCTGGGTGTGTTACCCCAGAAGTGCTAACCCCAAGCTCACAGCAGCCTGTCGGATGCATCATAACCCTCTCGGAGTTGCTGATGGGAAGACGTGCTTGAAGTGTCCCATCCACACAATCCAAGAACCCAGAGATGAGGCTGGTGTGGAGCCCAAGCCTGTAATACCGCAGCACACGGCGAACACACCAATGAGTGTGTCAGGTAAACGCCAACTTAGTTCACTGTACTCTTCTCTTAACTCTTATGTAGATCTGAAGTTTTTCAGAAAAAGTCGGGGCATAAAAAGAACAATACTACATGAAAAAAAATAAGTTTTTAAGATTCTAAGATAATGTTGATTTCATGACAACTGCATTCCAAGATAATGTTGATTTCATGACAACTGCATTCCATGAAGACCATTTCGCATTGGAAAATGTTAAAAGCCACAGTAATCATGCTCGTGTATGAATCTTTATTAAAGAAAATGCAGTAATAAAAGTTTTCAGAAAAAACCCCATGTGTATTCAAAGAAATGAAAATTTAAAAAAGGGAGACTGTCTTGTTATCAAATGGGCAATTTTTTTCTACTTATAACCTTTGCTGCCAACAAGGGTGCAGGTAATGAGCTCACTGGTGGCCAGGCATGCAACAAAAGCAACTCCACTTGTAGAGTTATTTCCTAAAAGAAAAAAAATCCTAACTGTGTACACACATCACCTCTTCTCAGCATGGTATAACAGAGAAAAACTGGAAAATGAAAATGTCTAATAATGTGGATTTCAATTCAATAAAGCATAATTCATCCACATAACAGATCTGTATACTTCTCGCCAAAGCACCATTCCTAATAACACTGCAGAGAAACACACGGTGGGCAAGAGGAGATGCTTGGAACAGACAGAGTGGGGAAAGGGCAGATCACAAAAAGGTATGGAATATGGTGTCTCCGTTTCCATAAAAAAATGAGACACATACAAATATAAGCATATTTCCAGCAGACTTTCCTCTTCACGGGCACCCCATCCCCACACCCTATCCCCACACACAGAACTACACCCGACAGTCCTGTTACTTGTCCTTATCAGGTCCCCGGCTGTCCCCCAACAAAGCGATCCAGCCCTCGCCCCCTGGTGGTGGGTGAGCTGCACCATCCTACCCGCCCACACTTTTACTCAGCCCGGACATGAGCACACTTCCTCACCAGGCACAAATGCATTTCCGCAAGCGCTTCCGCTACAAGCTCATGTCCCCTCTGGGAGCAGAAAGACACAGTCAGCATCAGTCACTGTGTGATGTTAGGCAGGTTGGTTAATCTCTACGAGCCTCGGTGTCTTCATTTATAAGATGGGAAGTAATAACAGCACCTAACAGTGTGGGACTGTTGTAAGGAGGAAATGAGATGATACACTGAAGCAGAGTGTACTCTAGAGCTCAGTAAGTGACAGCTCTGCTCAGACCTCTGAGGAAACACCCAAGGGAGTTAATCCATTGAGGAAATGGGGACCCTTTTTCAACAGCCATTTTCCTGCAATCAGGCTATACGAAAAGTTCAAGCACACATGGTTCATATTACATGTCTCATATTGTATGGGCAGAACATTAAAATACTCATTTCTGCATATTGTGTTTGTTCACTGCTGAGTCCTCAGTGCCCGGAACACGATAAAATCTCGAGTATAGAAAGAATGAAATGACCCACCTTTTATGCCGAATCCTATCTAACATAACCAACCCAACTCTTAAATACATCTACACGATAGGCTAATCGGAATTGTGGTGACCATAAGTACAATGAATTTCCAATGAGTCATTAGTCATTCAAGGAAACGAGAAGGAAATGTTTTGAGGAGCTTCCTGAGTGACAGAATCACGGTTGACTTCTGAAATCAACCTACAAAACTTGAAAGCCTGAAAGAGAAAAATAAATCTCCTCTAAGCATCAAAGGAGGACAGGACATTTTTGTTTTCAATTTTTTTTTTTTTTTAAATAAAGATTCATTTCTATTTCCATATCAGCTTCTCAATGTGCAGTAAACTACAATGACATCACGGGCTTTGTTTTTGAAAACAGATTCCACAGCTATGGTAACAGAAGTTGTCACTGGATTCTGATTTAACTGTGGGATCAAGTGAGAAGAAATGTCTCTCAGTTCAGACACAGCTATTTAGCTATGTTGTTCTTTTCAATAAAATGTGCTAATAAATTAAACCCTTAAATTCCTGATTCTCTAGACAAACTGCACCACATAAAAGTTCCTTCAGCTAACGATCCATACTTCAGGCACGAGGATAAAAAATATCCTATTTCTAATTGTAATAATTCTAAAGAATCTCCCAAGTGGTAAGCTGGTTTCACTAGGTCCATTAAAAATCAGATTCTGGACTTAAACCAGCTTGATGGCAACAAACAAACAAACAAACAAGCAAACAAACAAACAACCTCTAAAAGCACTAATGCAGGCATCCAGTTAAAAAAGAAAGGAATGAGAAACCATAGCTCAATTGTTATCATCCACTTTAAGTAAATAATCCAAAGCAGACCTTGGGATTACTCAAGAAGTAGCACAAATAATTAGGAATGCATGGTATTGAGGGGAGAAGCCAAATGTCTCTGAATATCTTAAGAAGCAGTAAGGTCAGAGACCAGAGCCACTGAGGGGGCTGAGGGGAAGCACATTTTTTTCCTTTAAAAAGGCACTCGATTAGTCTTTCTCCCTGAAATTAACAGGGCCGTTACTAGGGAACTGGTCAAAACAGCTATGTATACACTGAATAAATAGTGATAGCTGGGCCT
Organism: Pteropus medius; assembly: GCF_902729225.1. Taxonomy (NCBI): domain Eukaryota; kingdom Metazoa; phylum Chordata; class Mammalia; order Chiroptera; family Pteropodidae; genus Pteropus; species Pteropus medius. Next base: position 15,788,907 of record NW_024349803.1, on the reverse strand, counting down.
TTAGTCACACAGTTTCATGAACAGCAAAACCTACTTGGGGTGAGTGGGCAATGAACAGCACAGAGGAGAAAGAAGATAACAAGACCGGAGGAAACACACCCGCTAGGAACTGGATGGCCAGGGGACAGGGAGAGCCGTCACCCCCAAGGGTGCCAGCAGCAGGAGTCCCACAGAGGAACCGCTTCTGCACTGTTCATGGCCTTGCTAAGGGGAACCGACACCCACATGCAGCTTTCCCAAGCTAGGCTCTCTTTCTCCCTCCATTAATTACTCTTCTAGTACAGAGCAAGCAGCGTCTCTCAGCTTTTGTGGGTCCCACACATCTCAAAGCTTCTTTTACACAGCAGCAAGTTTAACAGCAGGCCCAACTAAGACAGCGTGCTCACGGCGTCAAAACTATGCCACCTGCATGGCCTCAGGAGCGCTGATGGGTCACGTCTTAACGATCTCTGTTATGTTTGACCTATACTGTGTTTTTTAATTTTTGAATTAACTGCCAAGTCTTAAAAATTAAAAGTTTTCACATAAAAAAAAATCTGAAGCTCTTTGCCTCCATGGACGAATCTGGAGATCTGGCAATATCCGGCTCACATTCCTGAGATGTTGCTGAGAAGTAACACTTGGTCAGGAGCTAGAAGGCAGTGGCGCTCCAATTTGCCACAGCCCCCACCACTCCCTAGTACCTGACACCCAGCTGGTCTCATCCCTTTGCATTATCTGCCTGGCCTCTATTAGCGTGTTCTATAGAAACAAAGCAAAGCTCTGAAATAGCTTGGCTTCCACTAATACAGAATGATTCCGATCCTGCGCACGCGCACACACACACACACAGACAAACACACACACTCACACACACATACACACATCATGGGACCTATTCCAGTAATATAAAGATGGTTCAACATTTAAAAATTAATATAATCCAACATTTTACTAGATATAAGGAGAAAATCATGATTATCTCAAAGAATACTAAAAAATTCCAATAAAATCCAACAGCTTATTCCTAGTAAAAACAAACACTCCATAAAATAGGAATTGATGGATACTGCTTTAACATAAACACACACACCACACAGTCATAAAGCCAACATCTTATGCCATGGGGAAACACCAGCGGCATTCTCAATAAAGTTAGGAAGAGGTTAGATACCCACTATCTCCACTCCTATGTAACAATGTGTTGGCGGTATCAGCTGATAGAATTAGACAAAAGAAAACAATCTGTGGCATAAGAATGGGAAAAGCAGTAAAATTACCTTTGCTGATGATATGATCATATATCTGGAAAAACCAAGAGAAATAATAACAAAACTAATTCAAACGATGAAGGAACTCAATAAAGTAGCAGAATATATTAGCCCAACAATCAACGGTCTTCACATCTATGAACAATAACCAGTTAGAAGATATAATGGAAGATAAAATTCCATACATAAAAAGCAAAGAGAAAAAGAGCTAAAAAAAAAAACAAGAAAAAAGGAATAAAAAAATAGAAAAAAAATCCATATATGACAGCAATAAAATACTCAGACATAAACATAACAAGAAATATGAGAAACAGGGAAAACGTTTGAAAGATCATAGTTATTCAATATGACATGATTTGTAAGAGTGAAATATTAGAAGCAACCTAAAAGTTAGTGCCTCCGTTCCACTAAACAATGGAATACTATATAGCAATTATGTATATATACACACTATATAGATCTCCATAAACTGACTATGAAACAGTCTCTGTAATATTCTGCTACGTGAAAAAAGAAAGGTATAAAAAGACTACTACTTTTTATTCGGGAAGTAAAGGGAAATAAAATATTCACAGGTAAGTAGCTGCTTACTTGGGATGAACTAATATGGGATGAGCTAACAAATGGAAATTGATTACCTTTGGGGGTGGGTAGAAAAAGGGTGAAAGAATTTAAGAAGGTAATGAGCCGTCTCTGGGTACATCTTATTCTACCCTTTGGACTTTGGATCATGTTAATGTATAACATAATCTAAAAATTAAATTACATCAGTGAAGATCGGGACTCTAACACTGCATGTAAACGGAAAGAAACGCACACAATCAAACAATCAGTAACACTGCACTCGGAAGAAAAGCATTAGGGTCACTTGCCCAGAGTACTTTATTCACAGTCAGCGAGATACAGTCTAAGGGCAAAAGGAACTGCAAGAGTAAATCATGAATTTTATTTAGTAGGTTTGTTGACGGTAGTGGTATGGGTCTAGCCAATTTTTAAAATTTTGGGGGTGCAATGTGTAAATATATTGATGTTGTTTATAACCATATTTGGGGATTGTTAGTGTGTTTAGTTGGAAGGGTGGGGAAGGCATTTTTGGCAGAAGGAACAAGGAAATCCTAAAAAGCTTCAACATGGGTGAAACTTAAGATTCAAGGGATAGAGCTGGAGAGGCAAGGCAGATGGAGGCTTCGTCATCACATAGCTCCAGGGGTACCACTCACACTGTAATCTATGTCACTGCACAATGAGATAGCCTTGGCTTCGTATCCCACGCTAAAGAGAGCTTGGCCTTTATCCAGTATGCAAATAATCCCCCATGGCAGGCATTCTCTGGGCTGCAACGTTCATCTCAAGATATCCAGTGAGTTACACAAAACCATGGGCTTGGCCATGAGAGAGATTCATGGCCGGGTGGTCAGCAATGCTCAGTACAAACAAGCACCACAGATTTAGATCTGCAGAAAGGCACGTTTTAAAACCTTATTCCAGTACTTCCACAGTTCTGTGACCTGACCCCTAGTATCTAAAGAGAAAATCAGTTCATAAATCATTTACAGAAAAGGTTTTCACTTCCAGGAAGAAGTGAGCACAAATATTTTAACTTTAATATTTTAGGAAACATTCTGTAAGCTGCTTAAAATGTTTATATTCACTTACTTTTCTGTAATAAGTTCATAATAAAGTGACAATCATTTTATTCTTTTTAGTCTAGAATCACATGGTAGCTTCCCATATTCCAGCTGATAATATTTTAGAGTTCTCAGGAATTACATTTGGGTAACTCGGCAAGTTCAAATATTTGTTTCGTACCTCACGGCCTTCCCGCCCTGACATGGGACTGACACGGAATTCACATTTTTGTGATGTGTCACTACCACACAATTCAGAAGGCATTTGTGGCATTTACTCCAGGACTTATCTCACCTTGATCTTGGAGCGTATCTATTGTTGTATATAACAAACCACCCGGACCACAGTTGCTAAAAACCATTTACTATCTGTCATAATTCTGTGGAGGCGGCAGAGGCCGAGCTGGGTGGTCCTTCTGCTGTTCTTACTTGGGGTCTCTCATGAAGTTCTGTCAGAGGGTAGCGGAGGCCAGAGCATCTAAAATGGGCTCACACGTCTAGCTCCTTGGCAGCGGGGGCTAGAAGACTGGATCCTCCCCCTCAAGTGAAAACATGTTGTTTCCACGGGGCTGCTCAGGCTTCTCACATGACCGCTGAACCCCAAGAAGCAGTGTTTAAAGCATCAGGCAGAAATGGCAGAGCTCTTCAAACTCGGTCTTGAAAGTTACACAGCGTCACTTCTGCCATAATCTACTGGTAAAAATAAGTCACGAGGCCAGCCCACATTCCAGGGGAATAGAGACGCCACCTCCCCACAGGAGTGTGGCACGCATATGTGGCCCAAGGAGTGGCCGGACAGTACCAGGCCCCTTGGACAATAAAGCACAGCTGTGTTGTCCCCACCTCTGTGTGGTTCACATCTTTTGAAAAAAGCAAGAACGGGGTCACAAATGCTGTTCTGCAAGAAGGATCTGATAAGAACCTGAATGCTCCTTCAGCTAGCTATGCTCTAGGACAGGGGTTGGCAAACTTTCCGTAAAGGGCAAGACAGTCAACATTTCAGGTTTTGAGGGCAATATGGTCTCTGTCGAAACTATTCATCTCTGCCCCTGTAGAAGGAAAGAGCCAAGGACAATATGTAAACGAATAGGTGTGGCTGTGACCCAATAAAACTTTATTTACAACAACAGGTAGTGGGACAGAGCATCTTGCTAACCCCTAGTCAAGGACAAGGAGCACTGGATTTGGGAATGGAAAACCAGGCCTAAAATTCTGAGTTCACTATACTCAGTACTTGTGTGACTTTGGTTGAGTGTCCTGAACTTTCTGATGTTTATTTTCCACATCGAAAACACAGGGATAATGTCATTCAGGTCCCAAGGTGGTTGTAGGCAGTGATACACATGAAAGGGCACTCACTACACGCCTCCCCTAGCAAAACACACGAGGCTTAGCTCTCGCCCGAGAGGCCTAGAGAACAACTTCTCAGGTCACAGAGAAATGAAGCTGGGATGGAGAGAAGGGACTGGCCTGCTCTGCTCTCCAATGAAATGGAATCTTCACTGATGAAAATGATATTTCGCAGCAGAATGAACGGTCTTCGTTAAAGACCCAGCACTGCTTCGTTCTTTCTCGGTGACAAAATATCTTCTTTTAAGGCAAACGGACAGCATTAACCGACTGGCATTCCGCAAACGAGTAAGGCATATGGTCAGTGAGAAGAACAAGGATTCCAAAACAAACGAGCCTCAGAAATGCTACTACTCAAAGATTAAGTCTGTTCAGAGGGACAGCATACCGTATTTAAGCCGGTTTGGTAGCCTCCGAAAGGTTAAAAACAGAAGTCTCTGAGACAAGTGTTTTTTTGTTTGTTTGTTTGTTTTTAATGCTGAAAGCATAACCAGGATTTTTTAACACGGAAGTGCATGTATTATTTTTCTAAAATAGTCCTTTATAGAAAAAAATGTTCAAAAAAAAAAAAAGTTTTTTAAGTCTATCCTTAGCCAAAAGGAATTAAAAGCATTAAAGTATTTTGTTTGCGTCTCTGCTAACAGGGCAGCCCTTCATAATATAATACCAAGAGTCCACTAAGAGTACTCCACATAAATAACTGGCAGCATTCTACCCTCATTTTCGAAAAATTCCATTTCATCCACAGGAAAGTGGAAATAGTAGAAGCTGAGTGACTTACTTGCCCACTGTCTAAACCTTGTCCATGCTAAGATTTTCCTGCCACACACAGCTGAGCAGGGGCTCGGACATGACATCTACTTGCAATTTCCGTGTCCCCTTTTCCCACAGCTAGGCTGCCCTGGCCAGAAACAGCTGTCCCTCAGTCTCCATGAGACAGCTGCGTTCTGGAGCGATGGCGTCAGCAACATCCTAGAAGGGTGTGGGTTCCCTAAGCCCCAGAGTGAGTGCCAACGACTGTCATCATTTGGATTGAATGTCCCCTTCCAAAGCAACCTGGACTACTTCCAGAAAGTACTATTGAATAATGTTAAAATGCAGGCAAATGTCTGGGTGGATGGACTTATTGCTCCTGATTCATAAATTTAATAAACTGGTGTATATTGTTGGTCTCCTGATTCGGAAATCAGATGGGGAAAGAAGTGAGATGACTTAGCAGTAAGAGAAGCAAAAGCGAACATTCCCGAATACACTTGTACTTGAGCAGAATGGAATTCTCACATGATAGCCAGGAGGTCTATATTAAGTATCTCAGGCCAATCTTCTACTAAATAAAGTTCAAGTGGCATTGAGTTCACATGATACTCCGAGTTCTCCAGACAGCTGATTGTTCTCGCCATATCTCTAGCTTTGGAACTTGAGCTTCAAAGTAGCTCCTTGCTTGCTTTTGCCATGGCCAGAGTCCATTCTGTACCTGGGAGGTGTGAGTGTGATGAGCTCCCAAAGGACTGACAGAGCTGCCTCTCTCACGCTGTGTGTGTGTCTGCGTGGGTAAGTACACACAAACCCACACTTAAGGTCGATGGTCATGGGATAGTAACGAGGGGAGGCTGGGTCAAGGGTGTATGGGAACTCTGTATTCTCGTTGCAACTTTTCTGCAAATCTAAAATTATACCCTAATGAAGAGTTTTTTTAAAACAACTTTCGGTTAACTTCAAGTCCTGAAGCACATGATTCTGGTTTTCACAGGGCCTTTTTCTATAACTCAGTAAATCCCTCAGAAGACCACTTGGTTTAGCCCTGAAGTGAAGCTGATAAGATCTTCGACGATTGGCAAAACACACCTGACAAACACTGTATGATGTGCAATGTTAAGATTAAGGCTGTTTCCCCCATGACAGTCTGCAACTATAAACCAGGGAGATTGCCACGTGAAGCCATGCCTGGGGAACGGGCAGTCGGCCACTCATCATGTTACCCTGTCATCTGAATTTGCAATGCTACCCTATCCCCACACTCCCAAATCGAAAGGGACGACAAACACTGAAGTATGGTCCTCTCCGATTGCCCTTTATCATTTTAAGTGCACCTAAAATAATATTTATTTAGTTTTCACAGAGTTGCCTATTCAATATTTGAACAAATATTTCAAAAGAAGTAATTAAACACAGGCCTTCTCTGTCCCTCAAAACTCTGGGTCTTTGCATTTGATCCCTCTACCTACCCGACTATCTCCTCCCCAGGTACCCTCATGGCCTTTTCTCTCATTTTTTCCCAGGTGTTATTGACACATCAACCCCTCAGTGAGCCCTTTTCTGACCACGCTGTTTAAAACCACACCTTTCCCAACACTTAGTATCTCCTTCCTTTCTTTACTTTCTTCCTTAGGAGTCGTTCCTTCTAATAGAGTATAATTTTCTCATTTGTTTAGTGTCCATTTCCCCCAAGTAGAAATTAAGCTCCACGTGGGTGTATGTTTTGTTCACTGCTAATGGGAATTTCTTTAAAACCTTCTACAGAGAGACAGTCCACGTTCGTTAATAGGAAGACTCAATATTGTCAAGATGTCAACTCTTCCCAACTTGACCTATAGATTCAATGCAACCTCAATCAAAATCCCAGCAAGTTATTTTGTGGAAATCGACAAACTAATTCTAAGTTATCTGAAGAGACGAAAGACCCAGAAGAGCCAACACAATACTGAAGGAGAACAACAAAGTTGGAGGACAGATGCTACCCGACTTCAACACTTATTATAAAGCTACAGTTATCAAGACAATGTTGTATTGGCAAAAGAATAGACAAATAGATCAATGGAGCAGAATAAAGAGCCTAGAAGTAGACCCCCATAAATACAGTCAACTGATCTTTGACGAAAGAGCAGAGGCCATACCCTAGAGCTAAGAGAGTCTCCACAACCAATGGTGCAGGAACAGGACATCCACATGCAAAATGAATCTAGACACGGACCTCACGCCCTTCACCAAAATTACCTCAAAATGGATCATAACTGCAAAATGCAAAACTGTAAAACTCCTAAAGGATAGCATAGTTGAAAAGCTAGATGACCTTGGCCGTGGCTATGAGTTTTTACATACAAGACCAAAGGCATGATCCATCAAAAAATAAACAAACAAAAAATTGATAAGCTAGAACTTTATAAAATTAAAAACTTCTCCTCTATAAAAGATAATGTCAAGAGAATGAGAAGACAAGGCACAGACTCAAAATATTTGCAAAAGACACCTTTGATAAAGGACGGTGATTCAACATATACACAGAACTCTCAAAACTCAACAAGAAAACAACCTAATTAAAAAATGGGCCAAAGACCTGAACAGACATCTTCCCAAAGAAGATATACAGATGGCAATTAAGCATATGAAAAGGTGCTCAAAAGCATATATTTTCAAGGAAAGGCAAATTAAAACAACTATGAGATACTACTACACCTATTAGAATGGCCAAATCCAGAACACTGACACCACCAAATGCTGGTGAAGACATGGAGCAACAGGAACTCTCATTCATCACCAGTGGGAATGGAATACGGCACAGCCGCTTTGGAAGACAGTTTGGCAGTTTCTTGCAAAACTAGATATATTTTTACCATATGATCCAGCAATCACACTCCATGGTATTTACCCAAAGGAGTTCAAAACTTACATCCATATAAAACCTACACACACATGTTTATAGTAGCTTTATTCATAATTGTCAGCTTGGAAGTAACCAAGATGCTCTTCTATAGATGAATGGATAAACTGTAGTACATCCAGACAATGAAGTATTATTAACACTAAAAGAAATGAGCTATCAGGCATGAAAAAAAAACACAGAGAAACCTTAAATGCACATTTAAGATTGAACACTAAGGTAAACTATGCACTTTGGGTGATAATGATGTGTCAATATAGGTTCATCCATTGTAACAAATGTGCCACTCTGGTGGGGGGTGCTGATCATGGGGGAGGCTATAAGTCTGTGTGGGTGCAAAGAGTCTATGAGAAATGTACGCACTTTCAGTTCAATTTTGCTATAAACCTAAAACTGCTCTAAAAATGGTCTTTTTAAAAAAATATTAAAACATTAAAAAAATTTAAGCACGTAAAAAATAAAAATCCCCTATGGGCTTGACCCTATCAGTCTCAATGACATATTGGAAATTGACAGGGGGAAAAAAAAATCACAGACTATTTTAAATAAAGACATTTATTATGCAGAAAAAAAAAGTGATTAATGCCAATTGAGCACTTTCTGAATCACTGCTGTGTGCATGCAATACTGTCCCTCGTGCTTTTAGATAGATATTCTATTTCTACATTATCCGCACTAGGCACATGTCACATTTACATAAATTATTTCATTCATTCTTCACAAAACTGTGAAGTAGCGGGAGCAGATATTATCATTCCCATTTCACAGCAGGGGAAACTGAGGCACCACAACAAACCGGTGAAGCCAGAAAACAATTAAAGGCACCCGACACTTTGCCGTGAACGGTCTCCACCACGGGAGCTTTCTCTCTGCTGGGGATGGGACACCATGAAATCAGTCACTTCAAACTGTTTCCTAGAAAATAATGTTTCTGAGTCGAGTAATTGTTCTAAATAAAAGTATTAAGTAAAATTATACGTAACTTTGCATATCTATTCTTGTGGGAAAATGCCCAGAGAAGGAAAGACGAAAAACCCATGGTCCAACTTACCAGGAGCCAGCCCTGCTGATAGGCACTGGGAGAAATGGACTGTGACTGCCACCAAGCCACTACGTCCAAAATTTTGTTAGAATTTATCAAGATTACCAGAAAGCCTACTGGTCAAGACAAGTAAAATATCTTTCCAAGATATGGTTAACTCAGTTCCCATCCGGCGGTGGGGAATGACGATAGGAATCTCAAAATCTGTTTATAAATAGAAGCCCACATGTTAGTCCCCTGAAGCCCAAGACCTACTTATATTCCATACATATTATGTGTATGTATATGTACACACACGCCTAGATTTCTTTTAAATTAGGTGAACATGCACTTGTTTAAAAAAAAAAAAAATCACAACACAAAGGGCAGATGGAAAAGAGTAACTTTCCAAAGATGCGCAGTTTTCACATTTTCATCTCTCTGATATCCAGGTGTGCCTTATAGCTAATGGGACCTTACAACTACTTTGCAGTATTTGTTTCTTTCTTAGAGGTATATGGGTGTCTTACGATCTCAAACCTGGTGACGTATGGTAGATCCATGTTTCCTTAATATGACAGGTAGCATACTATACACACAGTTCTACATTTTGCTTTTCTTGCTTAGCAGTGTATCTTAAATTATTCCTTATCAATGCCTGTACAGATGTTTCTTTGACTTTTACAGATGCGCAGTAATCCATTGACTGGACAGACCAAAATTTAACCAGTTGCCTAGCAGCGGTAATTAGACTTTTAAATCTTTTGCAAATACTTCAGTGAATACCCCTGGAAAACAGGTGTGTGCATTTTTGAAAGCAGAGGATAGGTTCCTAGATATGAAATGGCTGAGTCAAACGGCATCATTGAAATACATGTAAGTCACTTTGCCAGAAGTGCAGGGTGAGAGGTAAGGGGCAGGTTAGCTCAACAACTCAAGTGGCCAAAAAAATCCATGGGCAAGGACACAATGGATGTTACGGGAGATCCTTGCATCAGGCAGGACAGAGGATAGGGGTAACTTGCCCAAAAGCTGGACACAGGTCTGACCTCCCACCAAAATGCTCTCTGTAGCAGAGTGGTAAGAAAAACATAAGCCAAACCAGGAGAGCTCAAAGGTGCCACGATAATTCCATTCTGGACAAAGGGCAGATGTGAGGAGGTGTGAAGGAGGAAGTGGAGTCTGAGCTCAGCCTTAAATGACAGGAATGAGTTTACTGGCATTAAAAAAACATCTTTCAGTTTAATACTTCAGATTAACAACAGGCAGGCTAAGTAAGCATCAGGTTAAAACAAGGTCAGTTCTCAAAGTTGAAGGACACTTTATGGAGAAGGGACATATGGCCTTCTGAGACACAGATGACAGTCAGAGCCAACGCCGTTACCCAGCCCATATTCCCATTCCAAGGGGCCGCAGGCTTCGTGTCGCCTGCAGGCTGGTTCTCCTCACATCACAAGGTGAGGGCAGCAGATACAGTGTCACCTGCACACATGACAATGTCCAGGGGAAGAAAAAGTACAGTCTCTTTACATGGCTCTTTCTTACCCACCTTCCTTAGGAGACTGAAGCAGACTTGTCCTAATTGCAACAGCCCTATCAAGGCCCTGGCAGGGGGAACCAGACCACGGTAGGCCTGGACCAATCAACGCCCTGCCTACTGCCTCCCACGCTTGCCCCATGCCCGCACACTGCACAGGAGGCTGAAGAGAAGACAAGATCTGGATTCTGTCAGGAAAGAGGACAATGTGGCAGAAGACAGATATGTAGCTTGGCAAGCAGTTTCTGCTCCCATCATTCATTCATTCATTCATTCAAGAAGCAACACTGTGAATCTGCTGTCAAGCCATGTGAAGAAAAACACCTGTCCAAAATGAGATTCTAGCCCTCCGGGAGCTCATGGTGCCGCAGCCACGTCTGGATACAAATATTCCATCTCCTTCCTATTCAAAGGAGCACAGATATTTCCGGTGGTCTAAATACCGAAGAGTAATTTACCATTTTTAGGGTGATTTTAATTACTGTACTAAAAATGCACAGGTGCCCTATTTCCCATTTTCTTGATCCTCACTGGCTAGGAAGTTGGTAGACCTGAATCAACTGAGGGAGCAGAAGAGGCCCCTTCGCCAGACCCCTGTTCTATTAATAGCAGCTGTGAGTGACTCAGGTTACAGGTTGGTTCAAATCCATATAATACTGGCTCCTCTGTCTGAGGCAATTTGGGTACTTTGTCTCTCACACGAGATTTTTATTTTTAAAATTCTATTATTAGAAATAAAATGTGAATGTTGACGGTATTAGGAAGGTTGCGGAGCAGTCTATCATTACAATCAGAGCCAGAAAAAAGGACTTGTGAATAATAAAAAAAAAATCCCGAGTACTCAATATTGTATCCTCAGGTGGCATACATTTAAAGGTTAAGACATCAAAAAAATGCACACTTTTATGTTGCATTTGAGACATCAAAAAGCAGACATTCTTACCTTGTTTCTATAACATTTCTGAGTGAACAAAACAAAAAAGAATTCTTTTAATTTTATAATGTCTAATATTCACCTGGGTGAAATAATCTATTTAATGTCAGTTACAATGTATACTAAATCAGGGCAGGAACGCCCTTCTCGTTGCTAGATGGGATGCTGCCCAATTCATGAATCACTTAATAAAGCCAATCAGATCTTCAAAAATGCATCGTTGATGTAGGAGAATACTGTATTTCTGCTTATCTTGAAACATTTTAAGCATTTATTGAAGGATACTTATCCAAATATATTTCAAGTAAACACAACCATTTCAAAAGTTTGTAGGACAAATGGCCTATAAGCACATGAAAAGATGCTCAACATCAGCGGCCATCAGGGAGATGCAAATCAAAACCACGGTGATATACCACACCACACCCATGAGGATGGCAAAAATAAAAAAAGACAGATAATGACAAGTGTTGGTAAAGCCATGGACAAATTGAAACCGTCATACACTGCTCATAGGAAAATGCAAAATGGTATAGTCACTTTGAAAAGCAGTCTGGCAATTCCTCAAAACGTTACCACATGATCCAGCAATTCCAAACTCATAGGAATCTACCCATGAGAAATGAAAACATATATCTACATAAAAAGTTGTCTCTGAATGTTCACATTAGTGTTATTCATAATAGCCAAAATGTAGAAACCATCCAAAACGTCATCGACTAATGAACTTTGGACAAAATGTGGTATATCCATACAGTGGAATATTATTCAGCAATAAAAAGGAACGAAGTACTGATACCTGCTATACCATGGATGAACCTCGAAAATATCATGCCAAGTGAAAGAAGCCAGACACAAAGGCCACGTGTTATCTGATTCCATTGACATGAATGTCCAGAATAGGCAAATCCAAAGAAGAATAAAGTAGATTAGGGGTTGCCTGGGGCCGGAGGACTGAAGGACAGGTAGAGTGCGCTAACGGGTACGAGGCTTCTTTCCAGGGTGATGAGAGTGTTTAAAATTGACTATGGTGATGGTGAATATATTAAAAACCAGTGACATCTATACTTTAAAGGGGGATTGAATGGTATGTGAGTTATAGCTGAATAAAGCCATTATTTTTATAAAAGTTTTTTGAAAAGTCTATGGGAGGGGAAGGAGGTAACCCTACAGAGACAGGCACGAGGCAGTATCTTTGGGATAAAGGAAGTATTCTGTATCTACTGGTGGTTACACAACTCTATACCTGTGTTAAAATTATAAAATTAAAAGAATTCTGTTTTGTTCCGTTTTCACTCGGAAATGTTGTAGAAACGAAGATGCCAAAAGTAAAAAGTTTATTTCACCGTATGACAAAAATAAATTTTTTTTCTCAACACTGTTTGGATGGCTTTGGGCATCCACAGCTAACACATGATGAATGAATATTTGGAGATAATCATGTCAATGATTAGTCTAGAAAATGGAGAATGATTCACCTCTTCCTGACTTGGCTGTATCTGTGTCAGTGAGTAAAATTACCAAGTCATCTCCACTACCCACCATACATAAATTGTGCTATACCTTCAAAACGTTTCAACCATGCTGGGAACAAGTATGATGGCGGTGAAACGGCAGATGGGCATTTTAGAGAAAATAATGGGATCTCCTGATATAACACTGCTTCGTCCAGGCACCAGGCCAGGAGCGGGAAGTCCCTGATGCTTGGTCTGGCTATAACTGGTTAGCTGGTGAGCAGGTGTCCTGGGGTGAGTTATTTCTGAGACTCCTGCTTAAACTCACTCATTGCTAAAAACAAAGAAACAAACAGACAGACACCAAGCTCCTGATTCTGGCCTGTGGGGGTCTCACTGTATAGCATGTATCTGTCTCTCCATACTGGGCTGGGGGCCAGGACCAGGAAGGACAGCAGGGTGGGCCCTGATTACCAGCCAGGCCTGACTTCCAAGCCAAAAGGAGGACTGAAAGAGGTCATCACGCCACAAGTATTTTTGGATCATGTTGATTAAGCGCTTAGCTAGTACTTCACACACAGGAGCCCTCGATAAATAGTGGCTATTGTTACTGTTACAGACATACACAGTTCTACACAATACACACACAGACGAATGTTAGCTTCATAAGGACAAGTCTATGCTGTATCCTCAACACCCAAATGGCACAGGATAGCAGGTGCTCAATAAACATGCTGACTCCATGAAATTGGTCCTAGAGAACAGAGAGAAGTTTCTTCAGGGAGAGCTGGAGCATTTAAAAAAATTTTCTACTAAAACTGAAAGCAGATCTTTGTGCATCTCAGTACCTTTTGTCACCGCTTACGCAAGCATCAGGGTAGGGTGGGCTGTCTGCGGGGATACAGTCTTTGGTTCCCGCCTGTGTGGGATGAGCAATAAATCCATCGCGGGTCACGGAAAAAGCAGACAAGGGTCTGGGGTCTCATTTCACTGAAGACTTTCACTCAGGAATTTCAAATCGGGGAGGGAGGAAAAGCCGTGTTCTGGGTTCGGAACACCTCTTTGCTCAGGCCAGTTCAGGCCTGTACCACCTGACCAGCGGGTCAAGCAGGGTCAGTGTGCACTTGGCTCAGAACGGGCCCTGGCACGGGCGTCAATCCAACCCTTGCTGGCTCGTCTGGTCCTGATCTCAGGGGCAGGGGTGGGGAAGCAGAGGGTCCTCTGACAAGGATTTCTGCAGTCTTCACTTGGGTCCAGGAGGAAAGGAGACCATACCATAGAATGTGGGCCCCAGCAGAGCATATACCCAGCTCCCCCCCGCCAAGGGAAGAGACTCCCCGTGTCCCAAAGCAGCCACTTGCTCCAAGGGCCCTCTTTAACCTTCTTGTTTTGTTACCAACTTGATCCTTAATTCTGAATGAGACTGTGGTATTTTCTCTCTCAGTAAGTCGGGTTTTGTTTTTTTTTCTTCTGGGAATTGGGGGTGGGGTGTCTACCTTTTCTTTTTCTTCATGCAAAGAATGAGCTCAGCTATCACACTACACGAACTGTAAACATTAGATAAAAGTCAACCAGACAGAGTCCATAAGGTCCATCGGCTTAAATAAATGGAAAAGATTTCATCGTGTGGGCCACTGCCTGGGAGAAGCAAGAACTCATCAAAACAGCCATTGTTCAGGAGGAAAGAATCAGACGGCTTTATTCCAGGCAGCACATGAAAAAGCAACATTCAGCAGCCTGCAGCGTCAGGAAATCTAAATGGCAATGCAGGGGCCCAGTCGGTCGGTCGGCTCCCCCTGCCTTTCCCTCTTCACAGAGGCTCAAGAGGAGCCAGGAGCGCCAACAACCCCAAATGCCATGGGAAAATTTTCTCAGGACCTCTGACAACTGGAACTCAAATCCTGGGGCCCTCGCCCCCCTCAGTCCTTAGCACAGTACTGTCAAGGACTCTTGCAATGAGGGGTGGGAGGGTGGGGACACAAAGAACAATGCGCACGGTGTGATCTCAACTAGGTTAAACACACATCCCACACTCACATGCACACAGAATAAAGCCTGGAAGGAACCCCCAGAATGCCAACCGCTCCTATCACTCACGTCCACACACGCAGGCCTTGTTGGTTCTTCGCATGATGCAGAATAAGACAAGTTATTTTTTCCTTCGAGATCTAATCTCACTTTGGGTCCGGTTGGCTACTTTGCCAAATCAGAGGCCGAAACTCTCAACAACGGCATAAGGGGCCTTAGGCGGAGATGCTGGAGGGACGTCTCCCTCAGTAAGCCTTAGGTCATGTGACCACTCCCTGGGGAGACAACTTTCCAAGCTGTGTGGGACTAACCCTCAAGCCGACAACTGATTTCTGTGTGAGTCTAGAAGATCATCTAAACCAGTGAGCCTGCATCAGAACCTCTGGAGTGCTTGTTAAAACATAGATTGCAAGACCCCAGCTCTGAGTTTCTGTGATCTGGAGTAAGGCCCAAGAATTTGCATTTCAGGCAAGCCCTCAGGTGAGGCTGCTGCTGCAGCTTGGGGACCATAATGAGGGCCTGAACTCTAAACCAACAAGTAATCTCAAGCCAAACACATTCCTAAGACACAACACACTGAACTGTTTAGCATCGAGTGAATGGCATGTCCCTTGGAGGCTTGCCCAGGAGGGGGTATTTTGATATTTAATCATCTATAAATTCTTTGTGAGTTTGGACTTCACTGATTACTCCTTGCTTCTACTGGAGCCTGCAGATTTAATAATCAAGAGCTGGGCACATGCTAAGTGATCATATCACCAGGCCACAGGGCAGCTTCGAATTACGAAAGGATTCAAAATGAGTCACCAGGGTGTCGCCGGGCAGTAGAGTGGAAGGGATTAGAAGGGGGAGAAGTTTAATAAGAAAAAACAAAACTCGGCCACATTTGGATAGCCACCAGGACAGTGTCCTGGAAGTCGGGGATGAAGCAGCCAGAACTCCACTATCTTTCATGATTGAAAAGAAGGAGGTCTTTCAATCTCTGAGGCCACATACATATCCCCCATAACTGTCCTTTCCTTCTAACTCGGCTCACCTAACTGCAGTGGCAAAGGGCTAGCCATCCTCCACGAGACTTTGAAGGCCACTTCAGTCAGGCCTTGAACCATCATTGCACAGCTACTCAGCTGCTCAGGCTGGTCCACGAGTACCGACCAGAGCCAAAGCAAGAAAATGTAGTACAGGAGTTATTGGCCCAGGCTACAAAGAAAGCTGCAGATAAAGAGGCAGTCCCCACTCTGAGAGCGCCTGACCTTTGAACAGTGTTAATACTGTCCCCAATCTGGAGGAAAATGAGCAGGCGGAGATTGCAGTGAGCTGCCAGGCGTGTGGCATGGAACGGAGTCCCCTACTGCATTATCGAAAGAAAGGCCACAGAAAGATCTGCGCCACCGTCACAGACTGAAGACAGAGGGCTGGCTAGGCTGGTAAAAGCCATCAGGACCTACGACAGGTGAGATCCACCACTACTGACAGGCTATGGCTAAAGATGTGACAGCCTGGGTTATTCAGGAGATAAACTGTGAGAAACCTACATATTAACGGAGACTTAAAACACATATCAAGTTTTTAAAAAACAGACAAAAATAAATTATGGTGCCCAGTGATTAAAGTCAAGTCAGAACAGCAGTCACTTTTGGAGGGAGGGTGAGGGGGCATCTTCGGAAGCTGGCAAAATTCTATTTCTTGACCTAGGTGGTTGCTGTATAAGGTCTTTATCTAACAGTAATTCATTATGCTATTTACTGTTTTGTGTGGTTTTCTGCATCTGTGTTTAATTTTATAATAAAAAGATTTTTAAAAAAGTGATGGGCGTGTTCTTGTCTTGATAAAAATGGTTTATTTAAAAATAAAGTCAAACGGATATCACACACAGAGAAGCTTTTCTGGCAAGATGTTCTCTATTAATCAAAACACTGGGTAATTCTTAGTGGCATGATTTGCGATGGTTTCTTGCTTTCATTTCTTTTTCTTTCCTAAAGCACAGAACTTCACAAAAATGCTATTTCACGCACACAAAAACAGACAGTCACTATTTTAAATTTAAAAAGTCAACTGTAGGTATTTATGGGCTAATCTTTCAAATTTGTGGGTGCCGGAGCTTTCTTCTTTTTTCTTTCCTATTTTACATGATTCATGTCAAACCCAGATCTGAAGGATAAAATGGAGAAAAGTAAATCTTAAATGAGCCCATCTTTCTTCCTTCCAGATGTGCCAAAAGGTCGGCTTGTCTGGAACTAGTTACACTCCCCCTCGTCTCTATTAAATATATGAAGATAATTGAAGGATATAATAATTATGCATTTTAAAAACTGGTTTGCTTTTTTTTAAAAAAAGTAATCTAATACCTTGGGCATGCTTAACGTACAGAATGAATCTAATTATTATGCACTAAAATGTAATTCTGAATTAGATAAGATGTATATACAAGTAGCTTTGATTTGGGCCAAACCTTCCATCGCCCCTTTAAAACTAAATGAAATGAAGGCAATCTTAAAAAAACAAAAAATAAAGTTATTTCAGGGCTCTCAGGAAATGGCAAGACACATGCTATTCAGAATCGATAAGCAAAAAGCATACACTTAGCGAAAAAGAGGAGAAAATTACTCAGTGCCAAAAATATGACCCATTAGTGCCTATGGGCTTATGATCGGGAGTTAGTCCCAGGGGAAATCATTTACATTTCTTCCTCCCAAGTTCTGTAAATTCTAGTGGACACTGTGCCTTCCCACCCAAATCCAGCGGTGACAACTGTAAACACGTGGATTCACCTTCCCTCTCTTAGGAGGGCTCCCAGCTCTCACTCGGTGGACAGCCTCTGAATTCCATGTTCCCAGGAGTGGGATACCAGAGCCAGAGGGTCTCCAGGCACCAGCTGGCGTATCCTCCAGGCTGGTCCATGGGCCAACAAATGCCTCTAAAGAGGGAAAGCCTTGGATAGACAGCCAGGGGGTGCAGCAGAGGGGCCACCAACCAGAGCCCACATCTGGGCCCCTCCCCTCACCCCGACCCAACTAACTTTACCCTATCTTCCCAAGCTGTCAGAGGGTCTCTTAAGAATTCCAGAATCGTGCAAAAATAATGCGTGGGGTTTTTTTTGTTTGTTTTTATTTAAATGTGCTCTCTGGCAGGTTTGAATCCATAATAATTTTTAAAAATCGTAGAAGTTGTTTGGTCAAAACACAAAGCTTCCAGTTTCAAGTTTGGGATCTGCCACCCGAGCAAGTCCCCAGTTTTTGTTTGTCTGCCATTTGGTTTGGGGACCACTGTCCCAAAACACGAATTACTGGCTTAGATACTGGTCAGGCACAGGAAGGAAGGCGACAGGAAAAGAGAGCCATTCTCTGACAACGGAGACACGTGCAGGCACAAGGACTCCGCTGATATATTAAACTGCTCAGTTACCTAAGGCTCTGGCAACCAAAAAGCTCAAATACGCAGATTTTTAAAAATTACCTTCATAAGTCACGGACGATTATACCAATGGCTCTGGAGTATGAGCCTGGTTAAGCAGTCCCACTGAATAAAGAGTAGAGAGCACATTGCGTAGTACTTCCATTTACTAACATTGGCCTGATTTCTAACCATCCCAGGTGAAGGAGTCCTGGTTAAGAGCAGAAGCCAGATGAAGCCTCACGTTCACGGGACAACTGCAGGCTGGGGCGAGGGCCGGGGCAGCGAATCCAGATTCCGGGGCCTCGGCAGCCCACCCTTCACTTTCAGTTTTAGCATTAGGCTGAGACTGTTGACCCCACCTCAGATTAGATGCGAGGTTACCCCAAACTCACGGAAAACATTCAGCTTTTGTTTAAATGAATTAAATAACACCGTAATTCCATCTTTACAACTTTTCTACTCTGGAACGATTTCCACAGTAAGTTTCCTTCAAATGAAGGTATAAGTCTAGCTTCTAAACAAGGTTATAAAATGCATTTACAGAGACGTCATGCACTATAAAGTGTGTCCTCGTGAGAAGCTTAAGGCAGCATTAGGTTTCTGCTTTGAGAAATTTTAATCATTGCATTTCAAAATTGCCACATCTTTTAAAAAAATTAAGAAACACACAGGCATCAGCTGGTAAAGATTTCATTTTCTTCAAGTAAATTGGTTTTACAGCTCTAATTTCTTACACTGGGCTCCCTTAAAAATCCAGGGAAATCATGTAATCCAAGTGAAAAAACAGAGCACGGGACAGAAAATAAAGAAAATTGGCAGCAGGCTTGTGGCTGTCTCAAAGGCTGACCTTCGCTATTAACTATTCTTAATAACTTATCGGTAGCATTTCTTAATAAGCATTTAACCTATCGCGCCTCCACTGACCCTCACCACCTGATGAAGACGGCACCCGACAAGGACCTACTGAGGAGATCACAACTTTAGAAGCCTAAGAAATGGCCTGCACAGCTGGCAAGTGGCACAGATG
The DNA here is from genome assembly GCF_902729225.1 of Pteropus medius. Taxonomy (NCBI): domain Eukaryota; kingdom Metazoa; phylum Chordata; class Mammalia; order Chiroptera; family Pteropodidae; genus Pteropus; species Pteropus medius. The sequence continues at coordinate 15,769,624 of NW_024349803.1, read as the reverse complement.
GGGTTTGAACCTGAGCGGTCTGGCTCCACAGCCCAACCCGTTGGCACAGCAAGATGAAACTTGCACTGGCAAATCCAATTTATTGACTCTACTTTCTAGGAAAGTTGCCCTTTTTTACAGAGAGAACTCCTTCCACATAACACAGTATTCAAATGGCCTTAAAAAAAAAAAAAAAAAAAAAGGCCTGAAAAGTAGATGGGGGTGGGTTGGGGCAGACGCTAATGTAGAAAAGAAGAAAAAAAAATATTTTAAAATTCCAACAGCAGTTTTAAGGTCCAAAATATAAGACAACTTAGTACCTTGGGCCACCTGAGAAGTGGGTTTCTACCCAGAGTAGGCCCCCCAGGGCATTTGCACTCCAGCAAGTCAAGAGAACTGGCTGGTCAGTGGGCCCCCCTTTTTATCCCAAATGAATCCACTTCTGGAGATCAGGACAAAGAATCACAACCAGATAAAGACCATTCAAGTTTCCATTTTCAAACTATTAAACTATGACCACAACAATGATTTTGTTTTATTTAAAATATACTGCTTCCTGCCAACCAAAGTCATTTTAAAGGACCTCGCAGGCGGCTGTCCATCAAGCTACCAGGAGCTCTTAGAGGCTTATGCATTGTCCTCTTCTAAATCAGAGTGCCCTGGGGGAAGAGGGAGGAGGAGGTCCCCTCACCCTCACAGGCCACTGTGAGAATCTGGACAAGGAGCAAAGCCAGGGACTGGCCAGACCCTGCAGACAGAGCCTGCCTGAAGCCATAAAAACTGGGACCCCCTTTACTCCCCACCTCCATGGAGAAAACAGGACATGGGGTCTTGAGCTGGAGAAATCTATAGGCGAAAAGCCAAAGACAATATCCATCAGAAGCTGGAAATTTGATTTGTTCAAGACAATAGGGGTGGGGGTGGGGTTGTTGGAGTCAGGCAAGGACAAAGGATTCCTATGAGACAAAAAGTGGGAAAAAGAGGAGGGAAGAAAAGAAAAGAAAACTAAAGACCCGGAGAAGGAGGAGAGTGGGGAGGGAGAAACAGCAAAGGGCAATATAAAAAAATGAGGACTTGATAAAAGAAGAAGAGAGAAAGATGGGAGGAGAGGGGTTAGGGGGAGGACAGGGAGAGGGAGAAGAGGGGTGGCGGGAGGAAGAAAACAAAAAGCAGAGACAAAATGAGACAGCTGAGTGCCATGAAATGGTTGCTAAGCTGCTGCCCATAAACCCACAATGATGGTTGCAGACACACTAATCCTTACCCCAGAGCAGGGAGGAAAGATCAGCTAGAACTTTAAAGCACAGTTCATGGGATCAAATTTCACATAAGCATCCTTCTTAACGTATTCTTTACAAAGGAGGCCAATATCCTCCGGTGTAATAAAAACCCAGGATCATCATTCTTTTTAAAAGATTGAGAAAAGAAAATGAGTATAATTAGCAACACTTCCAGCTTCTGACAGGTCAGGATCTACTTAAACATTAGAAACAGTAATCATAGAAGTGGTAACAGCAGATGATCAGCTCTAGACAGTGAACAAAACATTCACCATCAAAATTAAGAATCGTATTCCTTCTCCCAGACATATACTGTGAAGCAGTCCCTTTCATCAGTTCATTTTTCAAGAGAAAGAACAAATAACTTTAGTTGAATGAAAAACAATCTGCAAGCAGAAGCTATTTGTATTCGGAAGTCTGTGCTTCATTGAAAAGATAAGTATTTTCACTTAATGGAAGGCCTGAAAGATAGTATAAAAAAGGAATAAAGTAACGATTTGAAAATCATTTATTGTAATATACCATACTAATAAAATAAAGGACGAAGACCATATGACCATCTCAATAGATGTAGAAAAAGCACTTGACAAAATTCAATAAAAACATCCAACCAACTAGGAATAAAAGAGAACTTCCTTAACTTGATAAAGAGCATCCATGAAAAACCCACAGCCAGAATCAAACTTACTAGTGAAAAACTGGATGTTTTCCCTTATGAGCAGGAACAAGACAAGGATATCCTCTCTTGCTACATCTAATCAACATTGTTCTGGAGATTCCAGCCACAGCAAGTAGGCAAGAAGAAGAAATAAACAGCACTCAGATTGATCTTGTACACAGAAAATCCTAAGGGACCCAGTAAAAATCTATCAGAATAAATAAGTTCAGCAAGGTTGCAGGATACAAGATAAACATATACAAAAATCAGTTGTTTATTTCTATACACTAGCAACGAACATTCCAAAAATGAAATTAAGAAAACGATCTCATTTACAATGCCATCAAAAAGAATAGTCCTGGGAATCAAATTAACCAAGGAGGTAAAAGACCTGATCTCAGAAAATTATAAGTCGTTGAAAAAAAGAAACTGAAGAAGATACAAGTAAATGGAAGCATATATCGTGCTCATAGATAGGAAGAATCAAGATCATTAAAATGGCCATACTACCCAATGCAATCTACAGATTCAACGCAATCCCTATCAAAATCCCAATGGTATTATTCAGAGAGCTAGGACAAATAATCCTAAAATTTTTTGGAACCATAAAAGACCCCGAATAGCCACGGCAATCTTGAGAAAGAAGAAGAAAGTTTCTTGAGAAAGTTGGAGGTATCACACTACCTGATATTAAACTGTAATATAAGGCTATAGTAATCAAAACAGCATGGTACTGGCATAAAAACAGATATATTGATCAATGGAACAGAATAGAGAGCCCAGAAATAAATCCACACCTATAAGCTCACTTACTATATGACAAAGGAGGTAAGAATATACAATAGGGTGAAGACAGTCTCTTCAATAAATGGTGTTGGGAAAACTGGACAGGTACACATAAAAAAAAAAAAGAAAGAAACTGGATCCCCTTCTTACACCATATACAAGAATAGACTCAAAATGGATTAAAGACTTAAATGTAAGGCCCCAAACCATAAAACTTCTAGAAGAAAACACAGGCAGTAAACTCTCTGATATTACTAACAGGAATTTCTTTTCAGATATATCTCCCCGGGCAAGGGAAACAAAAGAAAAAATAAACAAATGGGACTACATCAAACTAAAAAGTTTTCGTACAGCAAAGGAAACCATCAACAAAACAAAAAGACAACCTACTGACTGGGAGAAAATATTTGCTAATGATATATCTGATAAGAGGTTAATATCCAAATATATTAAGAACTCATACAACTCAACAACAACCAAAAAAACAAACAACCCAATTAAAAAATGAGCAGAAGACCTGAACAGATACTTCTCCAAAGAGGAGATACAGATGGCTAATAGACATATGAAAAGATGCTCAAGGTCGCTAATCATCGGAGAAATGCAAATAAAAGCCACAATGAGGTATCACCTCCCACTTGTCAGAATGGCTATCATCAATAAATCAAAGAACAAGTGTTGGTGAGAAGGCGGAGAAAAGGGAACCCTCAGACATTGATGGTGCGATTGCAGATCGGTGCAGCCGCTATGGAAAACAGTCTGGAGGTTCTCAAAAAAATTAAATATGGATATACCTTTTGACTCAGCAATTGCACTTCTGGGTATTTATCCAAAGAAAACCAAAACAATAATTCGTTAAGATCCATGCACCCCCAATATTCATGGCAGCACAATTTACAATAGCCAAGGTATGGAAGCAACCTAAATGCCCATTAACAGATGATTGGATAAAGAAGTTATGGCTCATATATACAATGAAATATGACTCAGCCATTAAAAAAAATGAAATCCTACCATTTGCAATGACATGGATGAAACTAGAGGTTATTATGCTCAGTGAAGTCAGACAGAAAAAGATAAATACCATATAATTTCACTTATATGTGGAATCTAAGGAAAAGAACAAATTATTCAAAGACAGACTCACATATATAGTGGTCACTGCGGATGGACAGAGGGAGGGGGTTTGGGGGGCTGGCAGAATGGGGTGAAGAGTTAAAGAAGTACAAATTAGTAGGTGATAGATGGTCATGGGGATGGGGAGCACGGCATCGGGAATGCAGTCGGCATTAATATATTGGCTAGGTGGACAACCAGAAGAGAAAAGGAACAATTAGGGGAATCGTTTTATAAACTATATAAATGTCTAACCAATGTACTATTACACTTGAAACTAATTAAAATAAAATTTCTAAAAAAGAATAAAATATTTAGGTATAAATTTAACAAAAGAAATGCAAGATTTATACACTGAAAACTACAAACGCTGCAGAAAGATGTGAAAAAAATATCTAAATAAATGAGCAGACATCCTCCATTCATAGACTGGAAGACTTAACACTATTAAGATGGCAACACTCCCAAAACTCGTATACAGATTCCATGCAACTCCTATCAAAATCTCAGCTGTCTTTTTTGCTGAAATTAACAAGCTAATCTTAAAAATCAAATGGAAATGTAAGGGATCCAGAATAACCAAAATAATCTTGGGGGGAAAAAAAGTTGGAGGACTCACACTGCTTGATTTCAAAACTTACGACAAAGCTACAGTAATCAAAAGAAGTGTTACTGGTATAAAGTCGTACAGGTCAATGAAATAGAAATAACTCAGAAATAAACCCTTACATTTATGGCCAATTGACGAGACAATTCAATGTGGAAAGAAAAGTCTTTTCACCTGGATATCCACATGCAAAACAACAAAGTTGGACTCCGACCTCACACTTATACAAAAATGAACTTGAAATGAATCACAGGCCTAAATGCAAAAGCTAAAACTATAAAACTCAGAAGAAAACACAGGAAAAGATCTTTATGACCTTAAGTGGCTTCTTACACTGATGCAAATGACCAAAAAAAAGAAGAATCACAACTATCTGATATACTAAAATCACTAAATTGGATGATTTTGTAAGGTATGTGAATTACATCTCGAGGCTATTTAATAAAAAAAAAAAAGTACTCTTGGTATTTTGGTCCAGAGAAATCCATCCAGTTCAGAGTTCTTGATCCCATCCCAACACCCTGCACGCCACCCCTAGGAGACTATTTGAAAGATTTTAATTCTCGTGTTACCCAGCAAACTGTAAACCTCTGGGAAGCTCTGACCTGCTGCCTCCCTTCCATCTGAGGTCCCTATTAGATGACACAATTGACCTCTCTGATCCACGCCCTTTCACTTAGACACAGTCCAGTGGCATTCCCTGCAAGCGTCCCTTTGAATCACTTCTCGGGAATCCAGGACCGAATACATCACACCACAACAAAGAACTCAGCTCGGGAGGAAGCCTGGACTCTACAGTGCGACCCCAGGACTCGAACCCCTCATCCAGCCAGCTCGGCAACCTGGATCAATTACTCAAACTCTAACTGGCTTCCCAGGACCCACCTCAGGGGCGTCACAGAGAGGATAAAAATGCTATAATCCACGTAAACATTAACTATTATCTGTTATTAAGACAGAATAGGCAGGTATTAGAGCCCAATTTTAGAGACCGGAAGTTTACACAGACCTTACTCTAGCTTGTTCCTCCAACAGCTCTCCCAGCATCAACCATGCTGGTCTCCCCATCTGAATGGCCTTGCCCCCTCCCTTTGGCTGGGTACATTTCCTATAGGGAAGCCTCCCCAAACTCCCGGAGCCAAAAGCTCCTATGACAGTCCTCCAAGCACAGCGGCCTCTGCGTCACAGCCACAACTTTACATGTGTTTGTGAAACGGCACTTATGTCCATCCATGCGACCAGTCTACAAACTAACTCCAGGGCATGGGGACTGCTGTCTGCTCACCATTCCTAGCACAATGCCTGCCATTCATTCAACGACCGGGCGCTGTGCGAGATCCTGAGCATCCCAGGGAACGTCAGAGATGAGGTCCGCGACCTCCAGCAGCTTCTGTTCAACTTAAGAGAAAAGCTGAAAACAAAACCCATAAACCAGTGAATGAGATCGTTAAAGAAAACGGGCGTGAAGTGCGCATGCCATCAATATATGTCCAATAAATGAATGATGGAGAACCTTATCTAATTAGTGACCGGAATCCAAAACCTGTAAAAGCAGCTTCCGTTTGTATCACACAATAGCGCGTCTGCTCCACGGTACCACAGCGCTGTCTGCTGTGCTCTGCCAGGTTCGTCTGAAAGGAGCATCGACTCCCTAGACGGTTAGAAGGTGCTCCGATGCACAGTCAGGCCCGGCTGGAAAGTTACGAGACTCTGCCTTTCATTCTTAGGACCAGAAACATGTCACTTTTCCCCAGCTGCGACGTGAGTCAGAGCAGCCACGGCGATCTCATGACCCAGGAATTCTGTGACACAGCTCTGCTGATTACAATTTGTGATTTTAAAAAAGCTTCACAGATGTGGGCTGAAGTCGCAGAGAGAGGTTGCGGAGGACGTTGGCTCCAGGGGCCTGGCTTCCATTTCTAAATCTATGTCCTTCTCTCGCCCTGGCAGAGGGGAGAGCAACTGAAATCATCATCGTGAAAACTGATCGAGTTCAGATCGAAAAGTTCCCTTTTACTCTTCAGTCATTCGATCAATATTTACGGAGCACCCACTATGTGCCAGGCCCTACTGTCTGCCTCTACTGATACTGGGAATAGAGCAAAAAAAATAAATCTGACAAAGATCCCTGCCCTCTGTTAGGACCAATTTATCTCAACAAGCTCTGTCCCCTGTAACACACAGTCAAGAACGGCCTCTTGGGTCAAGTGCGAATGTCGGGTCGGATGTCCGCATGCACCTCTACTGTCCAACTGAAGCCCATCACGGACGCTCTCTACTTTCAAGACAAAAATATCGGCAGTGATAGGCCACTGGGAAAACTGCTGATAGAGATGAGTAACCTTAGGTCAACAACAGCTCCGCAGGCCAATCTCAGGTAAGGCTGAAAAGGTGAGCAGGAATTAGCCAGGCTGCCAGGACAGACAGTGCAGAGAAAGGCTGGGGTGGGGGCAGGTTCTACAGGTAGTGGTAACGTCACAGAGGAGGGAGAGGAAGCGTGGCCCAGTTAGGGAACTGAAAAAGCTCTGAAAGGCTTTAGTCAGGAAAGGGAAGCAGTCTCTTTGGCCCCATGGGGAGCTCCTGAACAAGTTTTAAGCAGGGAAGTGGTGGGATTCGATCTGCACTTTAAAAAGTGACCTCAGGTGACCTCAGCAGCAGAGTAAATATCAGAGCGGCCCAGCCCAGCAGGGCATTCTGGGAGATCTGCCAGGCAACCGCTGGGAAGGATCAGGAGAGAGGGAGATGGAGAGTCACGAAAAGGTCCAGGTTCCTGCCTCGGCAGCTGAGAACAGTGGTGTCCTCCATGCGACCGAGCTCAGACAGACCCTTTTTTCGGTAGGGAAGAGGTAGGGAGAGTGGGAGCAAGCCGTGGGGGTGGAGGTGATGAGCTGGGCAGTGTTTTTGCACCGAAAATGGAGGTGTGCTGTGGGCAGGCAGCAGGTAAATAAGTCCAGAGTTCAGCACACAAGAATTTAGGTAGTGATGGCAACCAAGGCCACAGGCATGGTGGCCTCCAGGGCACAGTGCAAGGCATGGTGCTCATCTGAGATGACCCATCCCGAGGACACCACCATTCAAAGGCTACACGGGGGCAGAGGAGCCTGCAGCCTGCCAGGGCAGAGTAGCGGGAGAAGCAGTACGAAAGCCAGGAGGGCGTAGCTTCCCAGAAGCCAAGGGAAAGAGCATTTTAGGACGGAAAGGACGCAGGTGATGCAGGCTGTGCTGTCAAAGGTCGGGATGCCAAGACCAGAAGGTGTGCCCTGGACTTAGCACCAAGTTCACTGTGCTACTGGCAGTGGAATAATGGGCTCAGGCGCCTGATGGCGATAGGGCCAGGGACAGGAGGCAGAGGACATTTCAGTGACACTGGCACTGGAGGGGGTAAAAGGGTTACGGCTCAGGGGAGATGTCTAGACAGACAGGAGAGAACAGAGTATGTTACAGAGTGGTGGCCTGGAGTCCACAGACAGGACACGGCTGAAGAGACAGGAAGAAAGGCTGAATGACCAAGCACCACTCTGGAGTAGGTGGGAGTGGCTGGGATCCAACAGCATGAAGCAAATCAGCCTCCGGCAGGAAGAGGGTCCCTCCTTCACTTAACGGGAGGTGGGACAAAAGAAAGGCACTTAACATCTGGACGTGAGGGCTGGGAGGCAGCACTTCTGCTGGCTCCAGTTCCTTCAGTGAGGAGTATCTACTAAGGGCAAGGGGAAAGGAGTTTGAGAAAGAAAAGGAAAGTTCAGAACAGTCACTCTGCAAAAGGCAGAGAGAGAAAGTAGCCTAAGGAGACGTAAAAGAAGCAGTGGGCATTGCCTACGGCCCAGTGGAAGTTGCTTTACAAGGTCATCGTCATGCTGGGTGACAGGTGATCATTTCTCCAGCAGCTAGCTCCCAGAAGGCAGAGTTCTGCCAGGTGGTGCAATGGAAGGACCACAGGTGCTCAGTGGTGGCAAGACGGAGTGGAGAGGGACACGCCAGGAACCCGGATGGGGCAGGGAATGTGTGAGAAGGGCTGGAAGGACTGGATTTCAGAGAGCGGGGTGGTCGTGCTTCAGATGTCAGAGGTGGAACAGATCAACTCCATGAAATGACACAGTCCAGGCTGTGACCGGGGAGCTGGGTGAAGCAGGACAGAAAAGCCATCACTGAAAAGGAGATGATCAAAGTACTAGGTGAGTCTTCGGAATCCAGAATGATGCAGAAATAGGTCGGGGGAAGGAGACTTGGAGTGAAACGCTTCAGTCTTCCAGAGACTAGAAGTAGGAGGAGGAAAGAGATGATGATTTATACCCCAACCCCAAAGGAATGACACTCAGAGTCTCCCTTCACTCATCCTGCTACATGCTGCCAACAAACGAGAGAAACCTTTCTATACGTCACCATATTGAACCCCCACAATCACGCTACGCAGTCTTATCCTATAGTTGGGAAAACTGAAGTTCACTGGCTAAGAACCTTTCCAAGATCACAGAGCCTAACCATGCTGGATCCAGACTTCGCAGTTTAGGCTTCCAAACACCAAAAGGCTCAGCAACACCCCATGTGCGGACAGGCAGGGTAGATTGCATTATTCATGCCTCAGCAATCTCTTGTCCCCATGCAGGGACTCTCTAATTGCCCCTCACTCCATCTCCAAGGAGGAGGGGTCGGGGCAGCCTGCTGCTGGCTAATAAGCTCCGCTGTCCTCCTGAATGGCTTACTGGGCTGGCTAAGACGAAGGCCACAGTAATTACCCAGAGCCCATTAAAAAGAGCCTGGAATGTGATGTGCTAATCGTTTCAGAACTAACACATCATACCGAAACATCAGTTTTTAAGGAAACCAGAGCCCAGAATTTACATTTCTAAAAAAGCTGACTTGATCATAATGTAACAGGAAAAATCCCTTCCTTCCCACCTTTCCAAACAAAGCAGCCAGTGTTTTAATTCCAAGGACAATCAAGTTTCATTTTAAAAATGACAGGGACCTACCACACTTGCTTAAGGGAGTTAAAAATATTGGTGCTGCACTCCTAGGGTGACCAAAAAACAACAACAACAAAAAAACCCATGAGGAAATTAAACAGTTTAATAGTCTTGTCGCCAACATGAATACGTGAGGTGGCCATCAGCATTAATTTAGTTTAATAATTTGGTAGTTATTTTTTTCAGATGTATTTGAGGACAGAGAGTCATGCTGTTTCTGTCATGACTCTCTGTCCTCAAAAAGTCATAGTGGAAAGGCCTAGAAGAGTTTCGGAGGCTGGAAGAAGTCTTCTCAGGTTGACACTCTGTCGGTGAATTTGAGCCACATCCTGGAGCTTCACACCATACTTGGCAAGACACACCTGGCCATCAACAGCGCGGGGCAATGAGCGGCCCCTCTGTGCTGCACACACAAGCTCTGGGGCCACTGCCTGGAAGTATCTACTATCTACGGCACATTCTGAAATAACCCAACATGCCCACTCATGGTCACTTACTGCACTCCCAGAATAAGCCCAGCTCTCATGCTGATTATTCTTACCATACTCTACCAGAAACAGCATGACTCTCTGTCCTCAAATACTCTGGATTCCAAGAGAAGGCACCCTCCAGATTCTCTGCCAACAACTTCAGTCTCAGACCCACCTGAGCATCAGCATACGCCGTTCCAGGGAAACTGCTCCATCGGTCCCTCCAAGCCTGTGGGTGGAGGAGCTGAACCCCGTACCCCTGCCTCCCCCCGACACCTCTCAGCTCAGATTTTCTCCCCCGGACCATGCCTCAAGGCCAGCAGCTTTGCGGGGAGGGAAATCACCTCAGATTGTTGAGATGAGCAGGAGTGGGAATGATAAACCTTGGATCAGTGCCTTTTGCATCATCTCCCGGTCCCTGAGATTCTGATCCTCCCTGGGGGAAAACGCCATCATCCCCAACGTGAGGAAACGGGAAACGCACCTCCGACAACCCCACTCTGATTTCAAAGAGAAGCATTTTTAAAATAGTGCATTTCGAACAGGGCACTGTACGTGGACACGGACTGGGCAAATTTGCCACACACACTAAGAAAATATTATCGCATCACTTTAAGAATGTTTGGAAATTTTTCAATTTTGAACATTCATATCACTAAGCGGTTAACCATAATCAATGATTATTGATACTGTGCTCTGAGGCACGCTGTCCTTTTTTCTATTTTCAGTCTGTTCAGTGGTTACTTCATGCTCATAGATTTGGGATGAAGTTTGAGATTCACCTTCTTCTGCCGAGAAGTCATTTCTCAACTGTAAAAGAAAATAGCATTCTGGTCTGTCTCACCTTTCAGCTCTCCAGTTATTTCTTTGGTATTGAGAAAACTTTAACCTCGGCAGTCCCCTACTAACTATTGGACCAACAAATTACACGTAATGATTTGTAACGCCAAGACTTTTAAAATCTGTAAATGCTTTCTGATGTTAAACGTTCTATGTAGAATGTATGTGAGATCTAAGCACAGCCTAGACTGTTCTTTGCCAAGCTCCTCACATCCGCGGCCAGGTGTCCGGAGCCAGTACTCAGCGCACACCACACCCTTCGACTGGCCCTGAGTTGTCACCACTCTCCCCGGGCCTGCCCCTGCACAAAACCCTCTCTACTCTCCCTGCTCCTGCTCCTGCTCCCATACCCAGGGGCTGTTGGCACAGCAGCTGGGGGAATCTGAGAAAAAAGTAAATCGATGCCTGTCACGCCCCTGCTCAGCATCCTTCAGTACCTTCCTTCCAATCACACTCAGATTAAAATCTCAACCCCTGACCACTGTCTGGCAGGCCGGTGGGATGCAGGCACGCCCTGACCATCCCCCTTATCCATGTCCACTTCCCCAGGGGCTCCCTGGGCTTCAGCCACACTGGCTTTCTGGCAGAGGTCTGGGACACTTGCTGTTTGCTTTGCCTAGGATGTTCTGCCTCCATATTTCCCAAGGCTCATCGCCCCCACCACCCTCACCCCCATTAGTAGGTGTCGGCTCGCCCGCAGCCTCCCTAAACACGCCTTTGCAGCCACTCTCTATCTATCACCCCAAGTCACTACCAGGCATTACATCCTACATCTGTTACTCGTTTGCGTCTCTCTCTCCTGCCCCCAGACCTGGACCGTTTGCTGTCATACCTCAGCGGCTGGCCCAGGGAAGCCGCTCAACACACACTTAGCAATTACTCTTCTGGAAAGATCTCGAGCTCCACGTTCTGCTAAGAATGCCCCCTACTCCCACCACAGGTCACTCTTACCTGCTGTAGACCTATAAAATCAGAACCAACCATGTTTCTGGAATAAGCGTAAACCACTCAGCAAACACATCGGGATGTGGTATGTACACACACTGCCCTGTAGCCTGGAGCTCCGGCACCCACACCTACCCGTCTGTAAGAGCCTGGGCTGCTGCTGTGAGAAAAGGCTTCCTACTGAATCATTCCTCTTCTTCAGAAAAAGTTAGGGCAGTTTTCCTTTCCCAGTGTCTGAATTAGCAGAGAAATCAACGTGATTAGTCGTCCAGTTCACTCTCTCTCCTCTCATGATTTCACTCTATAGTTTGGGTTTTGGACTTCTCAAAAATCTTTTTTAGAACGAAATCGTTTTTAAAATCCAAAATAAGAATTTTTTCTAAAATTGTTACCTTTACTTTCTTTTGAAGAAAAATGCTCAGGTGATAGAAGCTTTTCTCAAACTACTTTTGGCAGTTATTGCCGTTATTAGAGTAAGAAATGACACTAACGTGTCCATGGACTATTTCATTGTTTTTGAAATAAGAATATGATTTTGTGTCACAGCTACAAAATTAAGGGAACGATATCAAAATAAACAGCAGGAAACGTCTATAATGAAGCTTGTGTTACTCTGGGCTTTAAAGACTATCGCTGAGGTTGTATCATGTAACAGCACATATCTTACAGAAATTCAGTCTCCTAGAACAATAAATCAATCTGATATTGATGGTACCTTGTGATCACAAGATGTGGGTTACTATAAAAATGAGGGGAGAGGGAAGGGCCACATGGAAGCTTATTGATAGAAGTTGATCAATGAGATCCAGGATGACAGTGGCAAGAGAGGTCATCAGCCAAACCAACTACAAACGTGCAAACGAATGTGTAAAAATAAACAGAAATCACCCTGTCCCTGGCCAGCTCATCAGACTGTTAGGGTTACAATGGCCTGACAGCCCCCACTACGCCACAGCAGCGAAAAGGGCACAAGCTAACGATGTCATTTAATACAGGCGGTCTGTCCAAACGATCTCCAGTGTCCGATCACCCTCAGACTTACCTGCACTCCTTATATTTCCTACGAAACGCCGAGGTTCATTGTTAACCTAAGATGGGCAAACTTTCTTCATGTCCCACTATGTTCTTTTCTAGTTCCACTGGGGTTTAAATAAAAAGGGCCTCAAAGGAGAAAAAAAAGGAAGTATGGGTGGGAGGGAGGGAGGGAAGGACGAGCGGGTGAGAGAAACACGGAAGGGAGAGAGAGAGAGAGAAAGAGAGAGAGATGGGGGGAGAGAGCGGAGAGAGAGAAAAACAGAGAAAGATGGAGAGACAAAGGGGAAAAGGCACAGAGCAAAACAGAGAGGGAGCGGAGGAAGAGAAGGAACGGCAGAGAGAGAGAAAAGAACAGAGAGAGAAAGAAAAGGGAAAAGTTCATGGGAAAAACGTCGTGATGTGCTTCGTGGAAAAGCTGTTTGTTAGCGGTGGCTCTTTTTCCATGTACCGTATTATGCCATATGTGGGAAGTGAACAAGCCTGGAACTCCGCCTAAGAACATCTGCCAGAGGACTTTAACAGCCCTAAGAATAGCACAGCTGGTGTCCCCAGCCTAATGAGCTCACCACCCATGTGATCACTCCTTCCCCAGCAGCTCCTCCAGAGAGAGGAGGCCCCGTCCCCTGGGTCAGGCCCCCGCCCCTCTGCCCTCCCCCACATTCAGGCTTTATTTCCTCATGGCCTTCATTCTCCCTTCCCTGAAACCACTCCCACCCATTTTCCTGAATTAAATTACTCCGATCCAGCGGTTCCTTTGAACAGAGAACGTTCTTAACATGAAAGGCAAATAGCAAAAATAATAGATGGGGCCATCACTACAGATCTTCCGGACACTGAAAGGATAATAGTTATGCCAATAAACTCAACAGCTTCGATGAAACGGACAAACTCCTTGAAATATACAACTCACCCAAACTAACCCCAACAAATGATCTGAACCACCCCACATTTATTAAAGAAATGGAACTCCTAATGAAACTCTTTCCATATACAACGAAAGGCCAGTATGCCACCACGCGTGCCCTGCTGCCAAGGTGCAGGGCACAGGCCCGTTCAAGAGCCCTGGTGACTCACAGCCTGGGGAGGACAGTCTCTGACGGGGAGGCTGTCAGCCCGGCTTGACTTCCCCACTGCCCACTGCCTGTTGCTGGGCAGAAACTGTGCATAGCAGAATTGAAGAGGGGCGGGGCATGTGGACAAAGGAGTGGGCTTTTACAAAGTTGGGAAGTTTTAACCCTTTCTGGTATAATGTTTTGAAACGAATTTCCATTGCATTACCCTTTTAAAAGAAACTGCACTTGAAAGAGCAAGCCTGAGAAAGGGGAAGGACTTCAGCTTTTTTGGGGGGGCCGGCGGGGGGAGGCGCGGAATGCCTAACGGAAAGTGACGGAGAGGGGACTCCAGTTTGGCACGGATACTGCATCCACAGCAATTGGAAGAGGAGCTGAAAAATCTGGGATCTCTCTCTCTTAGTCCGGGCAACACATCCTGACCACAAGGAAGAGCCAAATGGACATGACACATGGGGCTTATTCACCAGAAAAAGACAAAGGAGGCCACATTTCAGAAACGGGGCTTGATAGCATACAACGGCATGGAAGTGTCTGTAAGCATGCCGCAACCAGGCTAGGAAATCGCTAGATTCTACCCCTGCCTACCAGGTAATTATATCAGTAGCAATCGCATGATTGCTAAAAGGTGGGCAATCATTAACTTTTTTTTACTGCTAAACAATGTTACACACTAAAGACAGTGTTTTTATACCTTGTTAATGCCGTGAATAAGTTATCTGAGCCTTGGCAATTTCCTGTTTTGAGTTATAACACCAAATGCCACTCTTGCCATAAGTTAAAACGCCACCGCAAACTTCACAAAAACTTAAGGAACAATTACAGTATTTTAAGGACCATGAGCACTCTTACACGATATTCCCCATTGTTGGAATGTTTAATGTACTGAGAAGAATCTTTTCCAAGACACGGCAACTGTTTCCATTCAGAAAATGCTGAAAGCAGTAACGTGATCAATTTCTATTTCAGTCTTTATCTATCAACCTTGTTCTTTTGCTTTTACTCTTTTTAGGTTATACATCCACGTCAAGTCTACAGTTCTATCTTCGAGAATCCTCCTGGCTCCTTCTTCGGGCCCGTAACAGTGCCTTGCCAAGGCATACGGAAGCTGGATGCAAAAGGAAAATTCAGTAATGCCAATTCTGTCTTCATTAAGGAATTGGATATTTGTTCATCATAGATATTTTTGCATTAAACTTTTTAAATATTGCACTAAAATAGTATCGATTTTGATTACTTAAACTTTTTGGCAATGGTTTCTCCCACCCCCTTAAATTTTGTAGCTTACACAAGTGCCTCGGTCACTTCGCCCAAGCCATGACAGTAAAGATACACCCTGGTGGATCGAGGCAAAAAGGATAAATACCCAGGCTTTATTAACTGTCCCAAAGATATAATAGACAACAGCTGCCTGAAGGATCATCTACTAGGAGGTGTGGGTGCGTGTTCTAAATCAGTGGTCCCCAACCTTTTTGGCACCAGGGACCAGAGCTCCTACGAGAATCTAATGCCCGATGATCTGAGGTGGAGCTGAGGCGGTGATGCTAGCGCTGGGGAGCGGCTGCAGATACAGATGAAGCTTTGCTTGCATGCCCGCCGCTCACCTCCTGCTGTGTGGCCCAGTTCCTACCAGGTCATGGACAGGTATTGGCGGCCTGGGGGTCATCTTCTGTGACTTCTTCTATACAGGATGTCACTACTGTCTACAGGATGTGCCTCAAACCCGTACCTCACCCTTGGATCTCTCTTCCAAGAGTCAAGTGCAGATGTCCCACTGCCCTAAACTTCTCCACTTGGAAACTTCACAAGCACATCAAACACAGCACATTCAAAACAGGATCCTCCGGGTCCTCACCCCTGCGAAACTGAGATATGCTAATTCAATTGGGAAGTCTCAGCCTCATCCTTGACTCTGCCCCTGCCTCTCCTCACCATCACTGCTTCAAAGAGCATGCCTTATCTCCTCCACATCATGCAAAGGAATTCACTCCTTTCCATCCACAGGATCACTTACTACCCCAGCTGAAGTCCCAACCCTCTCTCACCCCGAATAAAGCCGGAGCTTCCACTGCAGGTCTCATTCACCCTGGAAGTGGATGAGGCTGGGACCACACGCTGATATGGGCACGAGGTGAAGCCAGCGCCTCTCTTAATGACACCCTCGCCCCCCTGCCATGGGCCTTCTCTTTGGAAAGTCTATAAAGTGCATCCCTTTTCCATCCTAGTGACCAAATGTGGAGTAACTTCAGGAAATTCTCAGACTTGATTATGCCGATCATTCTCTGGCAGGCTGCCACTTGCCAAACAGAGAATTCAGTATGCCATATACAGGATAAAGGTCTGATTATAAGATAACCAGACTCCCAGGAATATTTATTTTCTTTATCCCCTTACATATGAGTATCGCTTCCCTTCTAGAATCAAGAGACTTATCCCAGCTAAAAGTTTTTCAGGGAACATTCAATAATTGCTAAGACATTGCTCTTGTAATTCCTCTTTTAATATTACAAACTATTTTCCTATCTTCCGAGTACAGTATAAACACATCTACTGCATCAGTTAACATTTTAGTCTATTTTCCCAATGATTTGCTTATCATACCTTTTATCTGCTATTGTAACAGTAAGAATATCGTTTGTTTTCTCAAAAGGAAAGACATCTTCTCAAATATTTAACACCAAACTGCACTTAAACCACAAGAGACCTTGGAAATGCCTTGATATTTGTGTCCAAATATCAAGTCCAAAGGGATTTCTAATGCCTCGGAATCCTTGCAAAGTTAACTCTTTCTCTGCAAAGGAGGAGAGTTAGTTGTCATATGAGCAAAAATCATAGATCACATCATGCCTTAGGTCACGGGGGCTACTACTCTTTTTAGCACCAAAAATATGAAGGCCAGCACATGCCACTAGGTGCTCCGAAATTATCTGTGGATGAATTGATCACAAGTAGTTCGATAACAATAATGACAGCTGACACAAAATGCTTACTCTGAACAAGGCATCCATATCAATTCATGTAATCCTCTTAGTAACCATATGAAGTTATCGTATAAGGTAATGATTCAGGAACTGGCTGTCACAAACAGGAGTTCCTTGCTGCATCCAACACTGACAAAGTATCAATCTTAAAAAGGAAAAATAAAGGAACATGGTTTCAAACATGTCAATAGTGTGCTACAGTGTATCCAGACAGCTTGTTAAATCTAGAAGGTTTCTTTTTTAACAAATGGATAGAAAAAAGGCTGCACCCTGCTCAGGTACATAAAACAGAACTGTACAATTCCCACAGTATTCAGCATTTTATTTGAAACATATTCTAGATGCCAAGGTTAAAAGGAAATACCCACTGTCTGGATGACACTCTTTTCTTCTCTACTGTGGAAGCCGGTAGAACAATTATCTGAGAAATTCCACACCTAAATGAAACACTCACAGACACAGCACCGGTGAGTCACGCGTATAACAAATTGCTCATTTTCCTGCTGTCTCACGTCTCCTTTAAATCATTACACTGCTCTTCCTAAATCATAGGTTTGGGGTTTTTTTGTTTGTTTGGTGTTTGTAATCTCTCGGTAAAAAAAACATACCAATTCCAAGTTTGTAACATGACAAGAATCCGCCTGTCCCTTCAGTTTAAGTAAACCTCCTATTTTCTTCCCAGGTTTGAAATTTTACACTGCAGCCAACTCCTCTTTAAATAATAATAATAATTTAAAAATGGCCCTTGATGTTATAACTGTTCTGCTAGACCTCTGCAGATGTCAGACCACCGAACACTCCCAAAGTCCAACAGGAAAATATAATTTATTCTTAGAACCTTGCATTCAGAATCACAAAATGTAATGTTGTCTTACCGAGGTGGCTTTTAACTGTGATCCTCTTGAGTCCCCCAACTTGTGGGTACAAACCCAAAAAAAGTGAAAGCGAGGACTCAAACGGATATTTGTACGCCCATGTTCATAGCAGCATTATTCACAATAGCCAAAAGGCTGAAGTAACCCAAGTGTCCACCAAAGAATGAATAAGTAAACTGGTACTACACACAGTGCAATATTATTCAGCCCTAAAAAGGAATGTAATTCTGATACACGCTACAACATAAGTGAAATCTGAAGATATTATACTAAGTGAAATGAGCCAGATAGAAAAAGACAAACATTGTATGGTTCCTCTTACATGAGGCTCTTAGAGTCATCAAATTCAGAGAGACAGAAAGTAGGATGGTGGCTGCTAGCCGCTGAGGGGAGCGGGGAATGGGGGGTTAGTGTTTGATCAACACAGAGTATCAGTTGGGGAAGATGAAAAAGTTCTGGAGACCGATGGTGGTGATATTTGCACAACAATGTGAATGTACTAAATGCCTCAAAACTGTACAGTCTAAAATGGGAAATTTTATGTTATATATATTTTACTATTTTTTTAAAAGAAATAAATAATGGTAACGGCATTAGAGATGTCCTTTCCTCTCTCAAACTAAGTGACTTGGGCAACTCTGCCTCTCCCCCCACCCCCCACCTCCAAAAAAAAAGAATCTGGCAAAGATAGGTTACCTGCCCCCACCCCCACATGAGGTGGCAGAAAGAGTAAGGCAGGCTGACAGCTCTGCACCCAGCCAGGAAAGCAGGAGGGAGGAAGGGAGGGTGAGGAAGAGGTGACCTACGCCTGAGTCAGATCCACTTCCCTCCTATCCAGCTTCCATTCCGTCGCTCTATCTACCCTGTGATCTCTCATATTCACAGTGCACAGGATTTGTTCAACAGAGAGTAGGTGAGTGGATAGGTGGGTAGATGCTTCAATTATTCAGCTAGAATTTGGGGATCACTGCCTAATCACTCTGGCATATTTTTAATAACACAAAACATCACCCAATGTTTTAGGTGTCTGTTGGGGCATGGCTGGCTGGATTCCAGACTGCTTTTCCTCACTACTGATTTAGAATGACAGGTGTCCCTCCCTCCCCCACGCCCCCACCCGAGCCCTCACATCACACTTTACAGTTCACTGCACACAATTTAAGAAAACAAAGAGGTGGGTGCTGGGGAGGGAATGGGTTCGGCAATCTTACAGAGACACCCTAGCCCCCTTCCTTTCAGTGGAGGGCAAAAGGGTGACTCCAACTTGAACACCAATTCTCCCAAGTAGGGCAGGAGCAAGGGTATGGGAGCCTGAGATGCTGCAGGTCTAACTAGCTCGCTCCCAGGTGTGCAGATGCTACAGGCCCACCCACACTTGGAGCAGCAAGACCTCTTCCTCCTGCAATCAGCTGGAGCCATGACAGCAGGGACCACAAGTCAGGCAGAAAGAGCAACAGTCAGGATGTCCCTCTCACGAGCATCGCCCTCTTCCCACCACCATCCTCCCGCCCAGGCTATGGTCACTTGGTTCCACCATGAATCTGGATCCTTAGTCACTTTGGCATCAACAGGCCAGCCGTCTGCAGCCACTCATTCTCTGACCTTCTCACCACCCTGAGAACAACACGTGCTCCTACAGGTCAAAAAAATGTTTCTTCTTCACTCCCCAGGAAACGTTTCCCAGCCAGTGGCCCTCGGACAAACAGAAATATTCAAGGATGGCTTCTGCACTCTGCTCTCCAGCTCCTCCTGGTTCAGATTCATGAGTCAATAATACAAGTGAAGCCAAACCATTTCCAACATTCTAGGGAGACATTTCGTGTTTCTGACCACATCCCAAACCGGAAATTATTTGATAAGGCCCATAATAAAAGGAGGCAAGCATGCACTAGATCATGCCTCCTCCACTCTGCAAAACTTAAAAACCGAGAGCTCTCAGAATGCAACCATCCAAAAAACCCAGGCCTACAGCATTTGCTGTTGATGTAAAAAAAAAAAAAAAAAAACAACCTGCCTGGAAGGACTTGTTGATATTACCAAAACAACCGGAGAAACTGATGGAAAATTCTAAAATCCTACGGTTTTCCATAAGCCTGGATGTTTTTCTCTCTCCAAATCTGGAGAAGGAAAAATAAAATCCCATATCTCTATTCTAATGAATATCCATTTTAAGTGACATAAATCAACTTGCATCTATGTAATCAAACGTAAGATTTGCTAATAGCTAATCTGTGTGAATACAAGTCAGGAGACAGCAGCATTTTTTAAATCAACGTAATCGCGCTATCTAGTAACTAAGTCTAGTCATTAAGCAGTGTGTACTAAAGGGATGCTTTTCAGAAAAAGACAAACCACTTAATTCACATGTTCTGGTTATTTTCAATTAATTCTTAAAAAAAAAAAAGTCAAAGTTCCCTGAATACCTTTAACATCCGAATCCAGATAATTTATATTCTGGTAGTCCTTTAATTTATTAATATACCTATTTCCTTCGGTATTAGAGCATTCTTTTCTGATATTAGTACAAAATCTATTTCCTCCAGGAAGGAGAATATTTTCTGCTTTTAAATGTCCTGGCATTTCATAAAGTCTGGAACTAGAAGCGACACTAGAAATAATCCAACTCCAAGATTCTCAAACTGGGGTACACATACTTATGCTGCAGGGAGCTCCCAGGGCCCCAGGGAAAGTAAGGTGCATCTTTCTTGAGTGCTTTCGGACTCAAAGCAGCAACTTAATTATTTTTATATTAAAACAAAACGAGATGAATCCTGTGTTCTACTCTTCATCAAAGGCATCATTGAACTAACACTGAAAAGTGCTAGAAACCTCAGGCTGAACTCCCCAAGCCCCCTTTCCAAGGTTCCTATTGGACAAGTTTAAGAAGCATCAATATAATCCATTTCCCAGCTTGAGACATGGAAACCAAAAGATGCCCAAAAGCCGTCACCACTTGCTAGTCTTCCTGAAAAGTCACCATTTGCTAGACTTCACCAAAGAGATTTACAGTGCTTCCAGGAAAAGATCTCACCTCTAACCAGGTGAGGCCAGGAGCAGCCCTTCCTGGAATGCAGGACAAGAAGCCCAAAGAAGGATTGTAAGAGCTCACCTTCCATCCCCTCCCACTCCTTTCCACCTCGGGTGCACTATTAACAAACACATAATTGAGCTTCTCAATGAATAATGCCACACAGCTCTTAAGACACGTGTCAAAGCCTTTCTTTAAGCAGCTGCACATCATTTACGATTATATGTAGCTCAGAGGCATCCAGATCTATACATTACTATTATTTACTCTTCCTCTGCTAAAACTTCGAACTTTTCGACACTGCAGGTGGCCTCCATTTGGATACACCAAATAAGAAGGAAAGTCAGAATAGGGAACATTTGTTCAAAAGAGAAAAAAGAGGGGAGGAACCAGAAGGCCCATTCAACAGATGCCCAAGACTATAAAATAAAAGCTAAGCACCGTTCTCGCCCTAACACCTTCATTTCCTAAAAGGAGCATCCCTTTGTCCTCCCCCACAAAAGTCATGATGCATACCAAGTACAGGTGAGTTAAGTAGATCAGGTCCATCCTCAAAACCAAAGGTCATGTAATCATTATCTATTTGAAGAGGCTGGTCACTGTAACATTATTAGACTTCCTATAGTGTTAAACTGTAGCCCAGATGAAAGGCTTGATTCATAACCCCCAGTCAGCTTCAATTCCTTTCTCA
Organism: Pteropus medius; assembly: GCF_902729225.1. Taxonomy (NCBI): domain Eukaryota; kingdom Metazoa; phylum Chordata; class Mammalia; order Chiroptera; family Pteropodidae; genus Pteropus; species Pteropus medius. The sequence continues at coordinate 15,748,299 of NW_024349803.1, read as the reverse complement.
ACTAAGTCCTAAAGAGGCAAAAAAAAAGAACTTCCCCTTGTAGGAAAAGTGGCCACCTGCATGCCTGCCCTCCTTGGCTGTCTTTCAAGCTGCTCGGAGCAACAGAACAATCATGTTTATGAAAACACGGACAGCTGATGGAGCAGAGGAAGCCCAAGGTCTGTTCTCCCGCACTAGGAGCACGTGGTTTAGATGGGGAGCCCAGACTCACCTAACAATTACAGAGACCTACTATGTGCAAGGTCAGAGGCAGGGGCTCAGAACGCAATGATGGGAAGAAAGTCCACATCCGATGGCAAACACTAAGATGCTGTTAACTTGGAAATGAAAAAAAAGAGAAAGTTTAGGAATCTGTTTTAATTCAAGTGATGCTCTTGTATTTTCAAAGCCTTTTTACATGGCCTGATTTGACCCTCACAATAAACCTATAAGATAATAATTACTACTTTATATCTGCTTTAGTATTCCTGTTGGGTCTCAAAAAGCTCACCAAGTCACAAACCTAGTCACGGTGCAAGGAGACCTGAAAACCCTTTCAGGTCATTTAGTCAAACTTCTACTGACACTTTCATTTAAAAAACCCTCTCATCCTCACACCAGTCCAATGAGGTTTATTTTTGTTCTTAGGTGGGGGACGATCCAGGAGAGGGGAAAGCCAGGTCAGAGAGGTTAAATAAGGTCATACAGCCTTAAAGAGAAAGGAGCTGGAATTTGAATCCACGTTTCCCACTCCAAGGCCAGTGTCCTTTTAGAAGGAGCATAAGCAACATAGCCAGGATGGAAATACTCTCCAGGGAGAGCTGGGGGTGGGAAACCAAATCTCACAGGTCCCTGGGGCATCGAACAGGAAATGGCTAGTGCTTGGGCCAAGCTGAAACCCTGCCCCTGGACATGGCTTTCTAACCTAGCTCAGCATCCTGAGACTAGCTCAGCTCTCCAGGTGGCTCAGTCTACACTTGTCTGGGCATCTTCATGGTAAGGCTGGGGTCAAACAGCAAAGGGTACTCGAGAGTGACCCTTCCAAACCAAAAGAGAATGGCGCCATCTGTCACTCCAGGTCCAATTCCGAACCTGTCACCCTCCACTGGAACTCGGGAGACCCTCCCCAGTGCAGACTGCTCAGAGCTGGGCATTGCTCAGTCTGGCCACCTCCCTCCCTCTCTGCAGCTCTTGTAGTTGGAAACCATAAAGAGCTCTGTTCCTAGCTTGTTTCCCTGTGGTGTCCGTCACCCTCTGCCACAGATAACCAAAAGAAATCCAGGAAAAAAGTACCCATCCTGTCTACAAACTTGCAGACAACCGTTACAACGTTTACACATTTGTTTGAAGCAATTAAGTTAAGCATATGGGGGCGGGGGAGGGGGGAACTAACTTAAATAAAAGTCAGAAGCCTAAATACTCAGACTGAGGGGGCGCTGAGAGTGGACGTGGATTTCAGTTTCTGGACAAGTGCAGCGAAAAGTTCTAAAACACGGAAGCTTAATGGGTAGGGGACATCCAGCGCCAAACCCTGGGCTTTCGATGTGCTTCCCTAAACACGACCTTACCAAAAAATGAAACAATGCATTTTATGACATTTGTTTTCACCTACAAGAGGCTGACCTTGGAGATTCGAAACGAATTTGAAAACTCATGTCAAAAAAGTGACAACGTGAACGTGTTCACTCTCAGAATAGAAAGTGCGGGAGGGGGTCCTAAAAGCCATCTGTCCGGTCCCAGACACGTTCAGATGTCATTCACATTAGTTGTGCGGGTGAGTGGGAATCGGGGTGCTGCTCACGCTCTCGCGTGGTTCAGCTCGGGGCTCTCTGAAGGTCGCCACACTGTCACCTCGGACTGCAGGAGCCCGGAATCCAGGCCACACGGCGTGACCAACGCGATGCCCTCTGGGCATCTTTCTGGGCCCCCGAGGGCCTCCTGCAGGTGCGGCCGGTGCAGGAGAGGGGCTGCCGGCGCCACCACACCACGCGCCCACACTCCCAAATCACCGGTGTCCTTCCCCAAGCAGCCCCTGGGCCCGATGTGCCCGAGGCAAGGGTAAGCGGACCCGGGCTTACCGGCGAGAGGCGCACGGAGCGCGGCCGCGGGGCAGGCGCGGTCCCGGGGGCCTGAGGCGCGGAGCTGCCCCGGCGCTCGGCTCTCCTGGCCACCGCCTCCTCGTTGTCCTCGGCCCGGCCCCGGCCGCCCGGCGGCTCCGGTTCCCTCTGCAGCAGCAGCCGGCCGGGCGGCACCCGGGCGCGCGCGGCGAGGTTCGGCTTCGGCTCCTCCTCCTCCCGCTGCCCGCCCGCCGACCGGGCGCTCTCGGGCTCGGGGTCCGCGGTTCCCGGGCGCGGAGGTCGTCGGGGTGCTCGAGCCCCGCCGCGCTCCCTCCCGCGCGCAGCCCCTCTCTAGGGGGCGCCTGGCTCGCAACGCGCGGGAGTCACTGGCGCGGGGGCGGCGGCCGGGGGGTCGCCAGGGTGGCGCGCGCGGACGTCGCTGCGGACTTGGGCACTGATGCGGGCGCCGCGGCGCGGCCTCTCGCCATGGCTCCCGGCGGGGCGGGCGGCTCGCACCTCCCCTCCGCGCTGCCGTCACCGCCCGACGCGCGCCGAGCCCTCCCCTTCCCCCGCCCCGCCCGCCGCCCCGCGCCGCCACCTGCGGGCCGCCCTCCAGGATGCCCGCCGCGCGCAGCGCGTCCCAGCCGCCGGAGCCCGTTATCTTGCCCGCCGCGGCCTTTGGCCCGCCCCTGCGCTTTTACCTGCGTCGCCGGGCGCGGAGAAGAACGGGGCGAAATACCAGGGTCGGGAAGAACTACCGCCCCGAGCTATTATTTACACCTAGCACTACCGTGCCCGTCCAGACTCAGTCTAAGAGACGATGGGACTCGCGCAGGAACTGTTTGCCGGGAACGCAGTGCAAGTCCAGGAGTTCGGTTCCTGCAGGCCCGGCCGTCCCCTAGGAAAGCACCCCTGAGGCTCAACCCGGGGAAGGACAGAACCTGGAGGTGTTGCGGGGGCGGGGGGATGTGGATAGGCAGTCTGAACAAAATGCCACCAAAGCGTGAGGGAGGTGGCATGGTGGGGGAAATCAGGAAACGATCCAGGAAGTGCTCACAGGCCACTATATTATGCAAATCATATGGTGGACGGTTTAAGGAGGAACAACCCACATTAGCTCATTTCCAGTTGAGGTTGCTTAGTTTACTGCTTCATCTTAGGTTCTGCCCAAAGGTCAAAGGGGGACATTGGAAGGACATGGAGAAGACTCAGACCAGAACCAAAGACGCAAGGAAACTAAACCGTAGAAAACCTGGTTTCCAGTCCTGGGAAAGGATTTGAAGAGACCAAGTGTATATGGTCAAGAAGGATTTGGGCAAGGATCCCCATTGGATGTTAACACTAGAGGTGGAGTTTATTGGGAAGCAGATATTTGCCTGAGTTAACGTGTGTCCCCATAGATGGTTTCGGCTTACTAGTAGCAAAAGGGAGATATTTACCGTACCAAGGGGCAGGCGGAGAGCACCTTGACCAGCTGATCAAAACTGACATCACCAATGAGAGCAGATGGATCTGACATCCTCAGAACACATCACCTCCGCAGTATTCCCAGGGATAACCCATAACCTGGATCTAATGACGAAACCCCAGGCAAACCCCAAATGAGAAACACGTATTAAAAAGGGGCAGGGGCTATAGTCTTCAAACATGTCAATGTCATAAAACACAAAAGAAGGTTTGGGAAATGTTCCAGATTAAAAGAGACTAAAAAGTCACGACAACTAAAGGTGATTCCTGATCCTAAACTGGATCCCGTGCTGGAGGAGTGGAAATGCTATAAAGGACATTCCGATGGACACATTGGAGTCCTGAGAGATTAAAGTACTGGATCAAATGTTAAATTTGTGATGTCGATAATTCGTGCTATGGTCATGTAGAAGAATATCCCTATTTTTGGAAATACACACCTAAGTATCATGAAGGGGTAAGGGGGCATGATGTATGCAACTTACCTTCAAGCGATTCAGAAAAAAAGAATGTCAATAGGAAAAAAATGATAAATGGGAAAAATATTAATTAACAGTCAGTGAATCTTGGTGCAGAGTGTACTGGAACATTTCTGTAAGTTTGAAATTATTTTCAAATAAGATCTTTGAAAAACGCATCAAGTGGAGGATGAAGAGGGATGAGAAGAAGGGACGGTGTGGTTATAAAAGGGCCGTACAAGGTATTCTTGTGGTTTTAGAGAAGGTGATAAAATTTATTAAAAAAACTTAGACACACACAAATAAGTACAGGTAAAGGAGACATCTGAATAAGATAGGCAGATTATATCAATGTCAATATCCTAATTGTAATAGCATACTAAAGTTTTGCAAAATGTTTATTATTGGAGAAAACTGGGCAAATTCTATTATTTCTTACGACTGAATACAAATTATTCTAAAATTAGCTCGATAAAAATTTCAATTGCAAAAAAAAAAAAAAGATCAAGTGGATGCCAGGCTTTTATGTAATTGAGCATGGCTGCCTGGGAGTATGCAAGAACAAATGTGCTAGAGCTGTATCCTGGTGGGTTGAGTGTAGACATAGGCTGTTTCCAGCAGTGAGGGTTTTTTAAGGGGGAAAAAAAAAAAAAGACTGAAGTATAACCAACAGATCAGCTTCCTTTCAGTTCTGTAATTTAAGAATCCTAGAGCTGGGGGATCTTTGAGATCAGCTAGTCTGACCTTCTCATTTTCAGGAAACTGTGGGCAGAAAAGTGGTAAACGACCAGAGAAGCATCAAATTCGTGGTGGATCCCTGACTATAACTCCTGTCTGTCTGCAGAATACTTCCAAATCACTTTGCACCTTTACCAGGGGCCTGGCACTCTCTGTTTCCATGAGATTCAGTCAGGGTTGGTACTGAATTTTGAAGTCATTCACTCACTCATTTTGAGTCCCAGACCGCGGCCTTATGGGAGCAGGTCCTAACATCTGGTTTCCCTGGTGCCTGATGACAGACATGTGGATCCTGCCATTGAGAAGGAGGAGTTGGTCTCCCTCTCCCACCCCCAGCTAAGAAGGAGCAGGTGGCAGATAGAGCTTCTTGAGTGAGCCCCCACCTAAGCTACTTCAGTGACTAGTGACCCGCTGCTGCTGAAAGTCAAGGGTGCAGAGACCTGAAAGGGAAGCAGGATGGGTACAAGAAAGAGAAAACAATAATTGTCCTGGCAGGTCCCAGCCTTATCCAACATCAAGCAAAGGTCTCTGTGACAGAAATGACTCTGGCCTCCCTTGGGCGACAGATAGCTACTGTATCCTTTCCTTTTGTCAAATCAAATCAAAATCAACATACGTTTATTGATATTTGCCAGGCCCCAAATTAGTAACTGTGGGAAAACACACAAAAAAAGACTATCTGGTTCCTGCCCTTTAGGAACCCAAAATACAGCTAGGGACCCAAGATGAAAATGTAGAAAATAACCTGACAAAAGAATTAAAATGCTAGCTTTGTTGGCTTGGGTTCCCCTCAAAAGCAGTGTTGGAGAAGGACCTGTGAGCAGATAGTTTTTTATAAGAAGTCACTCCATGGAAAGAGGGTGGAAAAGGAATCAGGAGCAGAAAGAAGGAAACAGGGAGGGGGAGAAAGCCCATCCAAGGGTGTGTAATTTAGGCGGTCGCCTCTGTTAGCAACTGGGTCAGTCTCATCGGGGCCCCCTGAGGAACCGAGTGGAAGGCTAGATGGAAGGAGGGGGCATGTATGCTCTTAGCTCCCACTGGCCAGGCGGATCCTGAGCAAATAAGTGAACTGAGAATCTGTGACACAGAACATGCATACATAAAACCATGCCTGACTCACCGTCCAAAAGGCAGCCTGTGGGCTGGGACTTTTGTCTGCTTTATTCCTTGTTGCATTCCAAGTACCAGGAACAGTACCTGACTCATAGTAGAAACCCAGTCAATAGATACAGAATGAATGGAATACTAGTTAAAGTCAACAATAGATGGAATTATAAAAAAGTTGATGCTTAAGTCATTTTTCAATAATTTGTGTGTGTGCCTGTTTGTGGCAGGTATTGGATGGACTAAGTGATAGCATAGCAAACGAAATAGGTACAGTCCTGGCTCTAATGGACCTTTTTCAGTCCAGGAGAGGAATCAGATAAAAAGGCACGTGTACACACACACACACACACACACACACACACACACACACACACCAGTTGGGGCTTTGTGACAAGTACTATGAAGAGAAGGATGCAGGTGCTAAAAGTAGAATACTAGGTGGCTTACTGAAAGATTGGTTGGTCGAGGCGGACCTGTCTAAGAAGGTGACACTTAAGTAGAGGCCCAGAGGAGGAGCAGGAGCCAACCATCCAAAGGGCAGGGGCAGCATCAGATAAAGACCCAGAGGCAGCAAAGAACCTCAGTGGCTAGAGCCATGGGGAAGAGTCAGACGATTGGCCTGTGACTGTTTTGCTAAAGCATTTTAGGTAAAGGAGCGATGTGGTCAAATGCACATTTTTAAACGCCCCCTCCAGCCGATGTGTGGAAGATGGATTCGAGTGGATAATCAAGAACAGCCAGTTGCTCTGGACGGTGTGAGAAAGACCAGACAACTTCAGGGCCAGGCTGGGAGGCTGAGTTCCCATGGCTTCCACCTCCACCAGCACTACCGCCACCAGTAATAGCTCAGTAATATGCTAAAACCCCACTGTAGCATAAGCGGACCCCCAAAAATCAACTGGGAGAATGTAGGGTTGCATAACCGAAGGTTAACTAAAACCATTATTTCTCAGACAATCTTATAGTTACTATGTGGGGGGGGAAAAAAGAAAAAGTGTTTTCTATTTATTTAATAAATGTATAGGAAATAGACCAATTATTACAAATAAAGCATCAGCTGAAATTGAACTGAGAACACCCCAAATGATTGTGGAGTATTCACCTGCATCCACCTCCCACACCTACATCCTCCAAGAAAAGAACGAGAACTGGCTACTATTCCAGAACGAGAGCAAAGGTCCAATCACATCATATCCACATTCACACTATCATCGAATGTCTTATCCCAGCATTTTAATCTAACATTTATCGAGCAAATATATGCACTATGCACTGTACTAAGGGCTTTAATAACATCGGCTCATTGAATCCTCAGAGCAATTCTGTGGGATAGCTATTATTATCTGCAACTTATAAATGAGGAAATGAGTCTCAGAGAAATTAATTAACTTATCCAGAGCCACACACTATTGACAAGGTCTGAATTCAATTCTGCTTTTGTCTCCCTGCAAAGTAAAAGAGAATCAACCTCGGTGTTGGAAGATTGGAATATTGGAGACGTGAGAATTGGGGAGGGAAAGGAATCCTAGGATTAAGTATGTAGCCTTATGTTTATAATGGGGAGCCACTGCATATGGATTCCTTAGAAGAAAAAAAATGGATCAATACCAATAACTTCTTTATGGCATCTGATGTTAATCTTGAGGCTTTAAACACCACCCATGCACGGATAACTTCCAAATTTATATTGCCAGCCTTGACTTTCCTTCCTGAACTCTGGACTCCTGTAAACAAACTTCCTACTTGGCACTGCCACTTGGATGTCTAACAGACATCTCAACCTTATTATGCCCCCAACTGAACTGCTGATCTTCCTGCAAGTTCTACCCTTCCGGTCTCCTAGATTGCAGTTGCTCAAGCCAAAAACCTCGTGATCATTTTTAACTTCTTTCTTTTTTTCCCACTCCTCATCTAATCTATCAGGAAATCATGTTGGTTGTACCTTCAAAAACATAATCCAGAATCTACTTCTCACCACTTTCGCTACCTCCACCCTACTCCAAACCACAATCCTCTCTCGAGTTCCTGTGAGAGCCTGTTGAAGCCTTGCTTGCTCCTGTTCCCCAATCTCTCCCACATCAACACAAGAGCCAATGTTTCTGTAAAGCATGAGTCAGTCGTATCATGGCCCTTCTCTTTTAAAACCCTTAAATGGCTCCACAGTTCCCCCCAGAATACAGGCGACAGTCTATCCAATGGCCCAAAGGACCTGTGCGGTTGCCTATTGTCCTCATTTTCCTCTTCTCCCTTACTTTACTCCACGGGCACAATGGTCTCCTTGCTGTTCCTTGAACATGCCCGGGACGCTTGCCTCAGCGACTTCGCACGGTTCCCTTTGCCTGGAATGCTCTTCCCCTCTCCTTGTCAATGAGGCCTCCTGGGCCCATCTCATTTAACATTGCCTCTCCTTCCCCCTAGCACCCCAATTCCCCTCACCCTGCTCTACATTTTTCTTATTTAGCACATTTTAATATAAAATTCATTTATTATTGTTCGTTTTCTGTCTCCCCGGTTCACAAGGTAGTCATAGTCGCAGCGGCGTCTAGAGCATAGTAGTAGCTCATTAAATATTTGTTGACTGAGCAATCGTTCAGCATCTAACCAAAGACCCTTCTGACTCAGAGCGCTCTCACTGATTTACCTTTTATTGTTTTGATGGGGGTGGAGAATGCAGTAATTTTTGGTTTTTGCATCAAAGTTAAAAGACTTTGAGAATACGTTTTGAACATCCTTAACTTTCCTTCCTCAACCCACTGTGAAGCGAGTAGCTAGGAAAACCCTGCTAGATCCTATTTGTTTTCAAGATATACAATATTATTCTTGGGATAATGAGGGTCCTTTATTACTTCCTGATTATGGCATGTTTGTTCACATTGGCTCATTTTGCCATAAAGCTACTTATCTCCCAAGTTCTAGGATTCCAGGTTACATTAGATGGCTGTTGATATGGGCTAAACCTCAGGCTTTCATGGACTTTGAGCTCATCTAATCTTCTCTCCTAGCTAAAGAGTCTTATTCTCAGTTTATCTTGATAGAAAAATACCTCTGCCACTTTAGTTCTTGAGTTGCCCCTATCTAAATCTTTTAAAATTTTTATGCCTTTTTGAGTTCCTGGTACATGAAATTTAAGTGTGACCAGTATTATCCTAGCTGCCTGTTTCCTAGCGTTGTGTGTATATATGTTTTGTTTTAATTTTTTCTGAGCAAGGATTCTTTATATAGGGTCCATAGAAGTCCAAGGGTAGGTATCAGGTTAGTCTGTCAGAGTACACTAAAGCGATGTAATAAATAAACCTGAAATGTAACGACTCAACACAATGGTTTATTTTTTGCTCAAGTAACAACCTAGAGCCATTCCAGATAGGTAGAGAAGCTCTGTTCCCTATTCATTAAAGGACTTGAGCTAACTGTGGCTCTGCCATCTTAGGTCACCCTGGGTGTGATCATCTCAGTTGGGACTGCGGGAAACAGCATGTAGGAGCATGTATGGGAGGTTTTATGAGCCAGGCCTGGAAGGAGCACAAACATTACTCTACTCAAATTTCATTGGCTAGAGATCTTAGTTACATGGCCACACTTAATTGCAAGGGAGGCTGGGAAATGTAGTCTACTTAAGCCACTGGGAAGGAGGGGAGAATATATTTTGGTGCTCAGCTAGCATTTTCTGCCTCAGGGGCAGTCTGAGAAATGGGTACACACACAACATATATATTTTTTTGTTTCATTTTGAAGATTACAAGAAAAATTACTTTCTTGGTTTAAATTATCAGCTTATGCCTTTCTTTGACTTTCCACTTCGCTGGGAAGCGTGACCTTATATGACTGGCCTCACTGGGTCATGTGACTGTAAGGAGTAGGGGTTAGGATCTGTTACCAAGGAAAGATGCCAGTACACATGGTCAGGCAAGGTACAAGCATCATCGTACCATTACGCCATTCTCTGACATCTGAAATAATTTCTTCTTAGTAAGAATTGAGAAAAACCTATCGTAAGGGACACTGTTGGGGCTCCACCCGTATCCTTGGTGGCCTTATAATTTAGTGCAGCCAGTCCCAGCTGCCAGCACCTGCGTTTCTTTCACTGACTGCCTCCTCTGGTCAATGAAGGCTGCTCTGCTCAGTACAGAGGCCATGGAAGTTCCGGGTGATTGAAGCCCTTGTCCCAGATGTCCCTGTTCTCTTGTCCCTTAGGGCAATGTATGTTTTATGCTGGCTCCCAAACTTCTTCCATGTGATTAAGTCCCAGTTATTTTTGCTTGATAAAACATCTTTCACCGTTTATTTTGCTTTCTCTGTCTCACTTCTCTATTATCCTGCCTATGTCTCTTGGGGTCACTGAATAAATTGCTTGCATATATCTCTGGGGCTTCTTTTGGGGGGACCCAAACTGAGACACCTGTCCTGCCATGACTGTTATGCATATTGGTCAGTGTGTGTGCTTAGTGCAGATTCTGTTGGAAACTGTCAAAGCAAAGCAAAGAACCTCTAAAAAAAACTTCTTTCGATGCTCTGTGATTATGTCACACTGGGAGATGAGGCGAGGAGAGGAGGGTCAGCCATTTCTAAGCTTCAAGGACTATGAGAAGAAAACAAAAGTAACGATCTTGCCCTGCTCAGCACCAGCAAGTAGAACATTTTCCTCCTGGTGTTACTAAATTTATCACATTTAGCAATATGAAGCATTTGACCCAACGTGAATAGATTCCTGTTTCTATGACTGGGCCCTAGGAATAAATAAGCTAATAAGAAACAACCTCCGTGTGGGGTTGAAAACTTGGCAAAGCACAGGCTGAGTTAGCTAAGGGAATACGGTGGTGGGAAACTGGATACTCTTTTCCTTCCAAGCCCACCCCACCTGGACCATATAAATGGAGGGTGCAGCAGCGGCACACTCTTAAAAACTACCAAATCGGTAGAGGGGAGCAACGATAAAGTGTAATAAAATCAAAAGGCAAAATATGACACGAATAAGGCCAATGAGTAATCCAGGGTCTTAGGAAACAGTAAAAGGTTAAATCCTACTTTAGAAAGAGAAACTCTCAGACTGGGCGAAAAAAGAAAGTCCAGCTTTCTGGTATTTACACAGATACGCCTGAAAGAACATGATATTTTAAAAGTCAAAAATAATGGGAAGGGTAGAAATATAACAGAAGAATGCACAATAAATAAGAAAATAAAATATTACGATGGCAGCAGAGTCAACTTCTCCAGACTTGCTTTTCCCAGTTCACATACAACCTGAGTACACATCAGGCCTGACTACAGGAAGTTCTGCCCTTTTTCCCAGTAAATTTGAGGACCCTGAAGAATGTGTACATTTTCCAAAAATCCTTCTCATTGTTCTGGTCATTTCTCGTGCGGGGCCTCTGCATGACTCATTGCAGGCCTCTTGTCTCTTCAGCTCTTGGCAATGCCACTATGAAGCCCCCCAATTGACTATTCAAGCACAGCTAATATAAGGCTGTCACGTTTAATTAGAGTTGACTAAGACCTGAGGATAGTGATTACATGTTGGCCAAGCTAACCAGAGAGAAAGACTCGATATTGCGATATGTCATTTATCTGCAAATTGGTGAATTTTATGTAATTCCAATAAAATGTCAAAGTAATTTTATTTTGAGGAAACGACAGTGTATCCTGAAGTTCATATGGAAGAATAAATACACGACTATCCAAGACCATAAAACAAAAAACAAAAAAACAACCAATGGGTATTAATCCTGACCAGAAAGTAAAATATAAAGCGTCCATAATTCAGGGGTTATTTCTGGCATAGGAATGGACAAATACACCAATTGTACAGAACTGAGAGTTGAAAAACCAGAACAATGTATCTGTGAGAATTTAGTTTGATGGCTAGCAGGACACTATCTTCACTTCATTTTAGTAGTCTAGATTCTTTGGAGTCCTGGATAATCAATCAGTAACAGTTTTACTATAAGAAAACTGTAAAAAGTTTTATTAATCATATGGCGCCAACTGTGACATGGGTTTTAGGCAAAATCCTGTGACAATCCAAAGAAAACACTCTTCAAAAGAATTCTCCAGCCATCGCCAATACATTCAGCAGTTTTGTAAAAAGTTTTATAGTGAAAAATTTCAAACATAAAAATAGAATCATAGAATGAGCTCCATGTATAAATCACTAGCTTCAACAATTATAAATGCAGAGCAAATTTATCTCTAGCTTCACCCAGTTCCTTCATCCCTTGAATTATTTTGAAGCATATCCTGATCCCAGACATATAATTTCAGTCATACATATTTCAGTGTATATCTCTAAAAGATAAGTCCTTTTATGACAAGTTACTGAAAACGTACATATTATTTTTGAAGTTGGGTTGACAAAACTTGCCTTGACTTGGCTTTTCGGGGGACTGGAGATCCTTTTCAGATTTTTCAATTTCTTCTTTGGTTATTGTTTTATTATAATTTCCTACATTCGAAGCCATACTGTTTGCTTCGGTTTTGCCAAAAACATATATATTTCATAAAAATTTTTCATTTATTTTCATGCAATTGCATCTAATGAGAAAAAAATTGGACTAGAGCAGGTTAATACTAGAGGGACAAATTGGTAATGCAGGAGAAAAAGAGGAGACTTGGATGAGCAGGTGAGGGGGGATGGAGCCAGGGAAGAAGTAGGGAGGCTGACTTTAAAAAGCAGCAGCCCATCCACTACAGAAGAAGGAAGACAGAGTTCCCGATTCAGATAGATGTAAACGGGCTGACTTAGTGGTTCCATTGAAAGTAATGAGGCTTTCAGAGGCTGGAGGAGAGAGAAGCTGTGAAGTAGTTATCTCAATGGGAAAAACAATTGTCTAAGGAAATATAGGGTTTCCTGCAGGCCTGCGAGGCCATTAGAGATTTGTGGGTTATAAATTTAAAATAGGACTAGATCAGCATGACTTTGGTTTTTCTCCAGCCATAATCTTCTGCTCCCAATGTTGACCTAAAAGAGAGAAAGAAAATTGTTTTTAACCAAGGTTTATTTTTTGAGATGAGTTTAATGGAGAAAGAGAGGGGCAGGGAAGTTTAGAGTATACACAGGAGAGTAATTTTAGTGACTGGGAAAGTAAAAATGAGAAGGGAGTGAATGAACAATGAAGAAATCATTTGAGGTGAGAAAAAACAGCCATGCCCGTGAGAGGGTTGTAGGGGGAGCGATGTCTTCAGGGAATAGCCAGGGGATTTGGCTGGTGATAGGCTATGAATCCAGGGGGCATGGCGGAGGTTTGGGAAGGGGCACAGTGGAAGAGTGTGTGGCAGACTACCGCACTCAGAGTACAAGGATAAGAATACAAGAGGAGAATGATGACCTAGGAGACTTCCACTTCTCGTGGTCATTAGTCACTGCCTATGAATCTTGTTGCTCTTTGCTTCAGGCCTTCTCTCCAGCCAGAAAAGTAGATTTGCTATTCAAAAGTTCTCTCACTGGGAGGACTTTATTTCTTTTCTGTACAATAGACATTTCTCTTTGCCTTTCATGTCTATAATGCCAAAGCAGTCCATAGGCTTCATGAGTTAGTTCCAAGAAATCTTGCAGAGCAAACTGTGTGCCAGGCTTGAATTTTCCTTCCTTAGTCAACTGGTCAAAGGGAACTCCTCAAGAAGAAAAAGCTGAAAGGGTTTACATGCATCAAGAGTAGGCATTCTGGGAGTTTAACCAACCTGCTCAGGCAACTTAGTAATAACTTCAGGACCTGCAGTTAATGATGTAGTAACATTAGGCACACCCATCTTTATGGCTTAGTGGATCATAAAACTTGGTTCATGATAAGCAGCTCATATCTCTAGGGCACCTGATGTCCAGTGATATCTACCAGGGCCCTCTACCAAAGCAAGAATTACTTCTCAAAGGGAGTTATTTGATGAAGAAATGATGCCGTTTCAAATTCATAGGCACCACTCCTGTGATAGTGCTGTCAGGGCTGACCACAGGATCAAGCGGATCTAATATGGACACTTAAAGTACCATTGCATCCATTGAAGTATGTGGACCAAATCACAGAGCTATTCGCTCATGAACTTGGACAGGCTGGAGAACTTCTCTTGTTCAGAGACCCACTCAAATTTGGCATCCTTTTCAGATTATTTAGTAAATTCAGAACTGCACATCTGAATATGGTATATTTTTGCCTCAGAAATTCAGAGATCCATCACACATTAGGTACCTTAGTGGTAGAGATATAAGGTGTGGCAATTTCTTTTTTGCTTTGAAGTATAGATACTGTGCTGTTAGAAAATTCAAGAAACGGGCTTCTGAATTTTCTTAGGTTTTATCTCCTACCCTCAAAGGATAAATATATATACTACTGGGGAACTGAGAGGAACTGCTACTTCCATCTTTGCTGATTCTATCAGAATGGTGGCCTCAATATAGTGAAACTGTGTGACGTCCTGTAGGATAATGAGCTGGTCAGTGTTGCTATGGGCTAAACTGTGGCACAGAGTCAGAGAGTGGACATAATTATGAGGCAAAACTAAAAGTATCATCCTATCAGGTGAAATAAAAATTCCTTTTGTGTTCTCTACATACTGGGATAAAGAAAAATCCATTTGCCAAATAACAAGTTATGTATCAGATGCTGGGAAGGTTGATTTACTCCAGTAAGGAGACCACATATTGAAGAACTACTGCAATTTAAGTTACCAACCGACGAAACCTATGGTAATCCATCGTCATTTTTCAAGACCTTTTGTCCTAGTCAATCTTGCTAATTTAGTCGGAATTAGTACTCAGGCTTCTTTCGATCTTTGATGGCAGATCCCATGTGGAGGCATTCTTTGCTACTTCAGTGGGTAGGAGGAGCTAGAGGAGTGTTTACTTGGTCCCTTTAACCATAATATCCCTCATTTCGCAGGTCAAGGAGTATATATTCAGTAGTTATTGAAGATGTACATTTTTTAATTTCGCATTCAGGAGCTGGGATATATCTGGAGTCCTGCTGGGTCTACTGTGAGATGAACGCTGAGGAAACCCAATTTACCACCTGACACCCAGAAATCCCACTCAGATTTATGGACCACAGTGGATTCTGGGACCCCTGGTATTGTTACCTCAAAGCTAGTGCCCAATATTCTCCTAACGGTCTGGGCATGTCCCCTTCCCTGGTGCACTGTTACTATGATCAATGGCTTAAAGTTCTTGCTCAGAAGACCGGGAGGGAGGTACATAGGCCATTGGTACCTTTAACCATGGACTCTCTAGACAGCAAAATGCACACACACCAAATTTTAACAGTCTTACCAGGTTCAAGTATTGCCTAGAGGCATCCAAGGAACCTAGGCTAAGAAGTTCTGGGATGTGATACTGTTTCTGACATTAATGCTTAGGCTATTTAACAAAACACGAAATAAAATAGTTGATATTTCATTTTACGTCTTCATTAATTAGGGAGAGAGCTATGAGGAAACTTTTCCATATCAAAGCTGTTAAATACAGGCATACCTTGGAGATACTGTAGATTCAGTTCTAGATCACGGCAATAAAGCAAGTATCATGAAAAAGCAAGTCCTAATCTTTTTGCTGGTGGGTGGTTTTGCCTTCAACTTGCAAAAACACTGCAACACACCAGTGAAACACTATAAAGCAAAGTGCAATCAAATGAGGTATGCATGTACACAAATTGACAATAAGAGGTAGTGTAAAATTCCTGAAAAGTGTGGTGATCAACAACATCCGCATCACCTGGTAACTTGATAGAAATGCAAATATTTGGGCCTCATCCAGATCTACAGAAACAGAGGTTCTGTGGGTAAGGCCTAGAAATGTTTTAACAAGCGCTCTAGGTGATTCCGATGCTAAAGTTTGAGAATCACTGCTCTCTAACTTGAACGGAAGAGAGAGGGGAGCTGGTGCTAACGTGCCTGGTGGTTGGAATTTGAGGGCGTTGAGATTTGGAAGTCATAAGCAATCAATTCAAGGTCAGAGAATCTGATCGGTTTTCTCAGGTAGTAGAAGGAAGGTAATCTAGCCTTCTCTTTTCTAAACGGCGAGGAACCCGAGGAGCAGGCTTCTGAGACCGCAGTTACCCAGACTTTGTTGTCATGTCCACCTGAGCTCCGGAGTGCATCGGAAAGAAAAAGCATGGAGAAAACAAAGCGCAGTGAGGGTGGGAGGAAAAGACGAGCGTCCAAGGATCCAGAGCCCCAAACTATGCAACTACTGCCCAGGTAAGTCCCCTGTTTTCTCTCAAGACCCCAGTTCCCATATCCTATTAGAGTGTACTAAAGGTCCATCACGGCCTCCCATTTCCGGGCTCCAGCCTATAGGAACCCAAACTGCTCAGCCAATCAGCGCCCTGCGCCATTTCCGGCGTTCGGCGTGCTGCCCTGGAGACGGGGTGGGCGAATCCAAACGCGGAGGGGTGCTAAACGCACAAGGCCAGACGCTGACGCCGTGAATCTCGCCTCTCCAGCATTTCCTTCCCCCGTCTAGTGTCGGAGGATTCGTTTTAAGGCTGGGCGCGAGGCCTTTTGGATTGAGGGAGGTGCCCTAGCAGCATCACTTTCAGGCCCCAGCCAATAGGAACCGAAACTGCTCAGCCAATCAGCACCCTGCGCCTTTTCCGGCGTTCTGCGTGCTGCCCTGGAGACGGGACGGGCGAATCCAAACACGGAGGGGAGCTGGACCCCCTCACGGCTTCACGCTGCTTCTGCGAGTCCCGCCTTGCTCCATTTCTTTGCCCCGGCCCTTGGCCAGTGGACCCGTCCTGGGGTACCCAGACGCGCGCGCGCTTGAGGGAGCAGTTCGGTGGACCAGCTGCTTCTCCCCACTCAGCGATCAGGTGAGTGGCTGTTTTAGGGGTACGAATATGGATTCGTGTCACGCGATGGAGACTGCGGGCTTGGAGGGGCCCTGCCCACCCACTCTTTTTCCCTCTCCCACCTTTCTTGGGTCCGTGGACCCTGTGGCTCCCGCGTCCCCTTGGCTTCTGTCTGAGGGCTCTGCTTTGCGCTCTTGTTAAAATAAAAACCATACACAACTTTCTCGGGGCTTTGTTCAGGGCACAAGGGACACCCACCTCTTCTAGGACCTAGGTGCAGGGGGGATTCGGGGCGCTTGGACTCCAGGGTCCAGGAGATGCGCTTATATGGACGCCCCTAATTCTGAGTTTTACTTTTTAAAACCCCGGCGGCGCTTCTCGGATTTTAAGCCGGTCTCGCTGGACGTAGGGAGGCGATGAAAACTGCTAGTTCGCTGGCACGAGCCGCTTGGGGGGTGGGGGGTTGTGTTTACGTAGCGACTTAGGTCTTGCACTTTAGAGGTCAGACCAGACGGAAAGCCTGCAGTTAATTCGGTCTGTAAAGTGCTGCGAGGACTTTACACTTGTTGGGGGACTTAGCATAGTGCCTTGCCACCTTTTATGACCTCGCGAAAGGGTGACTTGGCCTGCAGTTTGCAAAATTGAGCGTGCATCTGGAGGGCGAGTTAAAACACTTCTAGAGTTTCTGATTCAATAGGTCTGGGCTGGAGTGGGGGTGGGGGTGGGGGTGGTGAGAATTTGCATTTCTATCAAGTTCCCAGGTGTTGCTGATGCTGCTAGTGCAGGAGTTAATGATCTCAAGGTGGGGATGATTAAGAGGAGGTTTTTACCTGCGTGCCCCTATCACCTGATTTGTTTCAGAGTTTGTTGAATGTTAGCCCTGCCCCCTGAATCTTAAATGCCTCATTTGCTTGTATGTGTGATTTGCCCTGACTTTGGCTTCTCAGATAATATCTAGGTGAATTTGTAGATTAAGAGATTTAAAAGACGCAACACACGTTTAGAAAATGTGGAAGACTAAACTGTGTCTGGAAATACACACTTGGGTGAGAAAACTATAAAGAAACGCAGGGAAGTAATTGTGAAAGTCAGGAGAGTGATTACTTTTGGGGAGTAAGAGTTGTGATTGCCTTAGGCTCATGGAGGGGGTTCTGGGGTGGCTGGAAAAGTGCGTTCCTAACCTGAGTGGTGATTACAAGGGTGTCCCTCTTATAGTAATTAAACTATACATTTATTTTGTTGGAGTTTCTGTATTTGTGTTTTATTTTACAATTTGAGAGGTTACAAATTTTTAAACAATTCATAATGGGAAATCTAAGGTGAGGAATGTCCTTGGATTGAATCAAAAAGAATCTTAAACTCAAAATTTAAAACGTGAAAGATAGAAGATCACCTTGCTTTCAAGGAATCAATTATTAATTTCACATAAAAACTTACTTCAGCATCTTATCCTGCTGTATCCCAGTGTAGCTAATTTGTGAACATTTTTTTTTTCTGGTTTAATAGCTTTGTATTTTAACATTGTTGATTAAATTTTGTTTTGGTTATATTTAATATTGTGTATTGTTGACCTCTTGCCACATAGTTACTCCTGTTTAGGCTGTTTCAGTGGGTCAAGAAGATGGATTGGTTCTTTTTAATGAATGGATTTTAGGGAGGAGAGGAACATAAAAGGAACTTAATAAAACTTCATTAAAAGAAATAGATACTATCTGTGCTCTTTTTGGTTTGCATTGGTTTAAATTCAACATTCTCCTGCATCTTTTTTACTTAGAATTGAAAACATGTACTATCGATAGTCTGATTTCTTCTGATTTGATCTAGATATCAGGTTTATAATCCAAATAACTAAATGTAATTACTAGCCTGTATATCTTTATGGTAGTGTTCACCTCCTTCCTCCTCCCCCATTTTACAGTAAGTTTTAACTTCATCAAAGGATGGAATCATAGAATTCGTTATTTCTAGATTCTTAAATTACTGAGACAGAGGTCAGCACACTACTGCCTACTGGCCAAGTCTGGCTCTCTGCCTGTTTAATAGCCTACAACCAAAGATGAATAATATCTAATGTACATCATAATGATTATAGTCAGTAATGTATTATACACTCCAAAGTCCCTAAGAGACTAGATCTTAAACGTTCTCTCCACAAAAAAGAAGTAATTATGTGAGGTGATAGAGGTGTGAACGAAGCTATGGTGGTGGTCATGTTACAATATGTAAATGTATCCAATCATGTTGTGTTCAATGTTACAAGTCAATTATATAAAAAAATATTGCGATATAGTTCACATACTGTAAAATTCACCCCTTTAAAATGTACAATTTAGTGATTTTTAGTGTCTTCGCCAAGTTATATAACCATTAGCATTGTCTCATTTCAGAACATTTTCATCTGCCCCCAAAGAAACCCCATATCCATTAACTTACTGTTCTTTTGCATCGTCTGTTTTTAAGGGATTTTGCTATAGATTCTGACTTAAACACAACCTATTTTTAAAGATGATCTATTACTGCTTGGATAATTTCTGGGAAATTTTCTATAGTTTAGCATGTATAATCCTTCCCCAAAGATGCCAATTTAAAAGATATTTTTAGTTGAATAAATACTTTGATTATATTGTCAGGAATATGTTAAGATACAGAATTCACTTTTTTACTTCAATTTAAAGAAAATCTAGTCTAATAAAAGAGTATATCAAATCCTTATTTACTCATGAAAATTAGGGGATTTTTTTTGGCCAAGAAAATGAACTCTTTTAACTGCTTATACTGTAGATGATGAAGAGATTGGTTAAAAAATTGATTTCAAACAGTTAGCAAGCTTTTTCTGTAAAGGGCTATTTTAGAGTTTGTGAGCAGGCCATTAGGCCTCTAGTCACAACTACTCAGCATTGCCAGGGTAGCCTGAGAGCAGCCTTAAACAATTTATAAATGAGTTGGGCGTAACTACGTTCCATTTAAATTTTATTTACAAAAACAGGCAACAGGCTGAATTTGGCCCAGGAACCAGTAGGTTGCTGATCTCTGACTTCAAATAATAGTGACTCCTACAATCTTTGTGGACTAGATGGAAATACTGTCATTCTATATTTGTATATAAAGTATTTTCACATACATTGTCTCATTTGCTTCTCCTAATTTTTTGATTTAGTTGTAGCATATATCACCCCATTCATTGAAATAATGTGCTCTCCATTTTAACAGAGAAAAGTATCAAGACATTGGCTAAAATTTTACTCATTTCCTAATTTCGTTAACGTGTTGGAAACAGCTGTCATTTTCATTATTTTGGTCAAGATCTTCTTGATAGGAAGTTGACTATTGGTTCGTGAATTGTTTATATATTTTTTCCTTTCGTCTTTTCATCCTACAAAAAGACACTGGTATCTAACACATTCTTCTAGGTGAATCTTCTGAATTTATAGAATTATTAAATTTCTTTACATAGTAAATATCCTAGGCTAATGAATCATGCAACTAGCTTGCATTTATGTGTGTCATTTTTGTTTACATTTTAGGGGCTGGAGATGCTATTAGGCTGTCATTTTTTCGAGTGTGAGAAGTTGGTCCAGAGATGGAGAACTTCGTTCTGTATGAGGAGATTGGCAGAGGAAGCAAGACCATTGTCTATAAAGGGCGCCGGAAAGGAACAATCAATTTTGTAGCTATTCTTTGCACAGATAAGTGCAAAAGGCCTGAAATAACCAATTGGGTAAGTCTAATATGTTTCCATCCCCCTAGCAGAAGACGGATGTGATGAGGTAGAATAAGTAGCCTGTAAACAGAAGCCACTCAACTTACTACAGCAAGTGCCACTTTTTCAGTCTGGAATGGGCAGCCTTCTGTTAGTGCCACCAGTTCTGATAATGACTAATATACCCAAGTCGTTAACACCTTATAGTTTTGTTTGTTTCTTTGGTAAGAGTCAAGGAAATGTATAGTCTATATTAGATCATGTACTTTTAAGTGTAGTCTATGATTAACGGAGTTCTCTAAAGTAAGGACTTTGGGTGAGAGTGATTTGGGTTTGAAATAGCCATGCCACTTAACAGCCCACGCTCCTTGGATTGAACTTTTTTATGGAAAAAGCACATAACACAAAATTCACCATCTTAACCATTTTTTAAGTGTATAGGTTGGTGATATTAAGTGCATGCATATTGGTATGCGACCACTGCCATCTCCAGAACTTTTTTTTTGAGTTAATTTTTCTAGAGAAGTTTTTAGATTTACAGCAAAATTAAGAGGAAGGTGTAGAGATTTCCCATATATCCTTTGCCCCCACATAGTCACAGGCTCTCCTGTTATCAAAATCCCCACAATAGTGGTACAGATGTTATAATTGATGAACCTGCATTGACATATCATACCCAAAGTCCATAGCTTACCTTAGGGTTCAGTCTTGGTGGTGTACATTCCATGGGTTTGGACAAATGTGTGATGACATGTATCTATCATTATAGTATTGTACAGAAGTGTTTCACTGCCCTGTAAGTCCTGGGCTCCACCTATTCATCCCTCCCCCTTCCTCCCAACATCTGCCACCCACTGGTCTTTTTATTGTCTCCATAGTTTTGCCATTTCCAGAATGCTATATAGTTGGAATCATACAGTATGTTGCCTTTTCAGATTGTTTTCTTTCACTAGCGATATGCATTTACGTTTCCTCTGTGTCTGTCTGTCTGTTTATAGCTCATTTTTAAAAATTACCGAATAGTCTTCCTTTGCATATATGCTGTGTTTCTTTGTTCACCTATTGAAGGGCATCTTTCAGTTTTGAATAAGGTTTTTGTGTGGATATGTTTTCAGCCCCGTTGGGTAAATCCCAAAGGTGATTGCTGAATCGGCTAGAAGTCTTTTTATCTTGCAAAACTGAAACACTATACACATTAAATAATTCCTCATTTCCTCTTCCCCCAGCTCAGTGTCCAAGAGTAGGTACCTAGCATATTTGAGTGATGTGGCCTGAATTCTGTTGGCATTTCCATGCCTCCTTTATTTTCGTACCCTTTCCCCCGCCTGAATCAGTGGTTATCTGTTGAGACATGCCCACCAAATATCCTCCCCATTCTCTAACAGCCTTATTATTGGGGATTTATTACAAGATACTCCTCACATTCTCTCTTGGTCCCTCTGATTTTCGGTTTTCTCATCTGCCTTCTAAGTTATGTGGCTTCATTTTATTTGTGTTAACAGATATGAGCACACCTACTTGTTCTCTGATTGTACCATCTTCCGTTTTAAACATAGCTCTGGATTTCTACAAATTGAGGGTCCATTAGTCTGTGTCGAGTGACAGAATCTGTACGTGATTTTTTAAAGAGAATCAGAAAGCGAGGATCCAAAGCACTTCAGTCGTTGTCAAGGATTCTGAGTTTTGACGGTTCGCCAAGTAATGCACACATTTTACGGTTTTAGTTCCCATACTTAATGGGATGTTGAAGGGAGGAAGAAAAGATCCCTGAAGCAACTCAGTGTTTTTTAATGGACAGGCTTTTTCATCTTTATTGTTGAGTTTTGAATTCACTTTTGCTTTTGGTGCACAAGTATTTTATGATCTAAAGGAAATGTACATTTCAAGATCAGTGTGTTTATTGTAATGAGTCTTGTTTTTATAATATGGGTGAATTGATATTAGGATTCACTAAGAATGTTTTTAAAAAGAAAATTGTAGAATCATTTAAGAGCTCTTTTAAGTGTTTTTGTGAAAGTTTTACGTCATTATTATAGAAAATTTGGATAATATAGAAAAATGATTAGAAGAAAAAAAACAACATCCTTCTTTAACCTGAAGATAATCATTATTCTAGTTAGGTTTCTTTCTTGTCTTTTTTTTTCTTCCAATGAAATTAAACACATTTTTCTAATCATGATATATAATTTCGTTTCTTGCCTTTTTCACTTAACACTATAACATTCATTTTTCCATATTGTTGTAAAATTAAACATTTTAATGTTGGCCTGATATTTTGTAAGTTGATATACAACTTATTTAACTATTATTGTATTATTGAGCATTTAGGTTGTTTTTATTTACTAAAGTTTTCTTTCCTTTGAATAATTTTTCCTGATTGTAAAAGTATTGTGAACTTAATTTAGAAAATAGAAGTAGAAAGAATTGAAAAATACCAGTAATCATGCTCATAAAACAACCTTTTGGCGATTTTCCTATGAATATTTCTTTTGCAGTGTTATAGTTACACAAATACACAAAGCTGTATTGCACAATTTTTTTTAAAAATCATTTTTAAGATTGTATGCTAAATTAGAATTTTACCATGTGACCAGCCTTCATAACCATCATTTCGATGTCCATGTAGAATTCCACCAAATGAATTTCACTGTTTTGTTATCCATTCCCCAATTGTATATTTTAGGTTTTTTTTTTTTTAAATACAAGGTTTTTAAGAACCATTTTTTTCAGTGTGAATGCTGTGTGTTTTTATAGGTCCGTCTCACCCATGAGATTACACATAAGAACATTGTAACTTTTCATGAATGGTATGAAACCAGCAATCATCTCTGGCTGGTAGTGGAGCTCTGCACAGGTAAGCTACCTTATGTGATTTTGAAAAAATATAGGGTGTAGGTTTTGTTATTTTCCTTTTTCTTTTGTAAGTATAAGTAGTGTTGATATTGTTGACTGTGTTAACTTAAAAATCTATCATTTGAAAGGGATTAGGGAAGGGTAGAGAGCAAAGCTGCTTGGTAAGCGGCAGACTTATGTAAAATTCAATTTGGCGTTAACTTTGGTATAAAATATTACTAAACCACCTACATCAAAATTTAGAAATATTTTTTAGTGGTAGTTTATCAAACAAGTTTTTCTAGTACTTTAGGTCAACAAAGATTTTAGGTCAACCACCTGTTAATTAGCTTATTAGTTTATAAAGTGATCATCTTTTTATTTTTAAGAACAGGATACGTGCTCTTTATAAAAATATATGAACAGTATCTCTCAGCATGGAACCTCCCAGAGGAACTGTGTAATGTTGGTGGGTTGAAATGGGTGATTTTAATCCATTTGTAGGTGGTTCTTTAGAGACAGTTATTGCTCAAGATGAAAACCTCCCAGAAGATGTCGTACGAGAATTCGGGATCGACCTGATTACTGGACTGCATCATCTTCATCAACTTGGCATTCTCTTTTGTGACGTTTCTCCTGGGAAGGTAAATCATGAAAGTTTCTATTTTCTATCTACTCGTGATTTAATTTATAGTGCTTTCTCAAAGGTCTTTTTATTTTTAGATATAATTTTAGATCTAGAACATCTTGAAATTTAAAGTTAACATTTTAAATAAAAGAAACATAGTACTATATTTTAGGTACCTATTAAGCTGCCTACCTATTGAAGTAATTTTAGAATGCAAAGCCTCCCCTCTTTTCAGAGCTCTTTGAGTAATATTGCTGCTGGGGAGTATTGTGAATGAGGATGTCAACAGATCTATAAAATAAGACTGTTCACTCTTAGAGTACACAGTTATGAGTCATTATTTTAGTTTGATAATGCCATTCTTGGCTATGTTTGTTTGATTCCTGATATCGTGGATCAAATGTTTTCTTTTTCGGTTAAACTAATTATCCATAACAAAATGTGCTTCAGTGCAGCAGAGTCATGAAACCTGCTTAGTCTCTGAGTCACAGTTGACACCGACATTTCAAAGCTGTGTGCCTTGGATAAGTTTACCCTTTCTCTCTCTCTGCCCCTTAGTTTTCTTGTCTCTGATATGGAGACAGTATTTCAGGGTGATTGTAATGATTACGTATATTTAGGTGAAGCCTCTGGAGCACTTTCTGGCAGATAGTGTGCTCTCCATCAGTGGCATCTATTATTATCTTTCTAAGTACATACTCTTGGTTGTATTTATTACTGGTCTGAGTTGCTACTTTTCCTTTGTAAATGTGTACTCAATGAAATGAATAGTTGAATATTTCTTTGTGAAACACTATTATAAGCCATCTGTATGAGAAGACAATTAAACCTAAAAAAAAAAAAACCCAAAACTCCATGAAAAGTATAAGTTCTTGTTTGAAATAGTCATATCTTGCCTCAAGTCCACAGCCACTTAACCATGATTATAGCCCTGAAAGCAGCTATAGGCAACATATAAATGCATAGGTGTGGCTTTGTTTTAATAAACTTTATTTATGAATATTGAGATTTGAATTTCATATAATTTTCACATGTCAAGAAATATTAATCTTATTTTGATTTTTTTCCCCCAACCATTTAGAAATGTAAAAACCACTCGTAGCTCGTACAGAAACAGGTACTGGCTGGGATTTGGCCCAGAGGCTATAGTGTGCTCACCCTGTGTGACAGTTGTTTAACGAGGTCCTATATCAGCTGTTATATAATCTAGGAAACTCAGGCTGATTTGTAATGTAACGTTTATGCTAGAACTGGGGTCGGCAGAGTGGGGCAGGATGCCTGTTTCTATAAATGGAATTTTATTGGAACACAGGCATACCCTTTAGTTTATATATTGGTGGCTGCAGAGTTGAGTAATTGGGACAAAGACCTTACGGCTTGCAAAATCTAAAAGATTTACTAACTTAAAAAAAAAATTTGCTGGCCCTTCCCACTGGTACTCAAAGTATGTTCCCCAGGCCAGCAGCCATAGTGTTACTTGGGATTCTTTGGGAATGCAGGTTCTTGGACCCACCCCAGCCCTGTCAAATCTGAAACTCTGGGGTAAGGACTAGTAGTTGTTCTTAACAAGCCTTCCAGGGGATCCCGGTACTCAAAAACATTTAAAAGGCACTATAGACTTTTAACAGACATCCTTAGTATTTGTATCTAGAAGTTAAGGGCAAGCTTTAAATTGCTTTGAAAAACAAAAAGCCACCTGACAAGCCACCTAAGAAGCCATCACAACTTCCCAGCAATATTTTTAATGACTCTGGAGGAAAAAATAAAATAGAGCCCTGATTTCTGGCATGATTTCAACAATCAACAGATAACTTCTAATTATAGATTATGTTAGCAGACTTGAGTATTGAGCATGTGCCCATCACTGTTAAAAGCCCTTTGCATGTCTAACCTCAGTTGATCCTTATAACAGCCTGAAGGGTTAAGTATAATTTTTTCCCATTTAGAAAGATTAGGTAAATTCTCCAGGTCAGACTGACTGTAAGTGGTGGGCTGGGGCTCACATTCAGATCTCTAGCTTCAAAACCCCAGTTTTAACCCTGCATTATATTAACCCCTCTGGCAGGTGGATTTTCAAATCCTTCATCTGTCACCGAGGATTGGAGAGTATAACTGGTTCTATATACATTGTTCTTCAAAGCCTGAGGTTTCCCTCTGTGGTTATATGTTGTGTTCATTATATACATCTGAGACCGGACAATTTAATATTAGAATTTATTATTAAAAGGTTGGATTTTTCTTTAGCTTTTTTTAAAAAAAATTGCGAGCATTTAATTTTCCGAGTGGCGCTGAAGCAAGGAAGCCAGCGGTCGCTGTTCTTCAGTGAGTTTGTAAGAGGTACTGATGGGAGTGCAGGTCGAACAGGTTTCTGAGCACGTCTATGTTTTAATCTTTATAGATACTCTTGGAAGGGCCTGGCACACTGAAGTTCAGTAATTTCTGCCTGGCAAAAGCGGAAGGCGAAAATCTGGAAGAGTTCTTCGCTTTGGTGGCGGCAGAAGAAGGAGGAGGTGATAGTGGGGAAAACGTATCAAAGAAAAACACGAAGAGTAGAGTCAAAGGTACGTGAAGAGGCTAAAGAGCATAGCCGTAGATGTGGGCCACCCGAGTCACGGTTAGGGGATAACGACCTTTTATTTCGCCAGTCAGTTAACGTGCCGACAATAAGAACGACCAGGAGGAGTCTGGATATAGGAGTGGCTTGTCCATGGCCTGAGGTTTTCTGTGTGGGTCTGATACCGCGTGAGGCAAGGGGAGCCTCTAACAAAGCCCGCGCGTCCTGTGCTTAGCTTTGCGTGTCCTGAGCACTCGTTAGAGCATCGGGAGGGGTGCTCCGTCTCGTGTCCTGCTGCATTGTCCACACTTAGAACAGTGCCTGGCACGCACTAGTGCCTTCAGTAGGTACTCGTTCGGTGCTGTTGAGTAGCTGACATTCTGCAATTAAGGAAGGATTTTCGGGGTACATTCTTGGGAGGTAGTTTTGTTCAGGAAGATGGGACCTCGGATGTTCAAATTGCCGTACTCGAGGGGAGAGCATGAAGCGATATTTCTTATACCAGAACTCTTGAGAGAAGTGGTAAAGATCTTATGTCCTCAAGTTCGCTGTGCAGGTACTTGAGACTTTGGGCCACCGAAGTACTAGTGTCCTCACCGTGCTGGTGGGGCACTATGAGAGAGGGTGGCATCCTTAGGCTTGGTGGCCATGTGGCCTAGGGTGAGAGGTGTAGGGAAGGGGGTGGGGAGCAACAGTTAACCACAGGCCCCATAAATATGACCAAAGGAAATTTAACTTGCCGGGCCGGTCTTGTATGTGATAACATTCCACGCCCAATACCATTTCATAGGATGACTGGCATTCTATGAAAATGAGTATTGTGGACTATGTTAGTAGAATATTAAGTTCTGAATTATTTTATTATAGAAAATGAAGAAGGTGGTCTATTTCGGGAATGTACATTTGAAGTATTCCTCTTTAGTAAGGGGATGAGGGCTGCATTGTGGAGAAATAGGTCAGAGTTTCGAGCAGTGACACTCAGTAACTTCTGAGCTCAATCTGTGAATAGTTCCCATGACGGGACAGGTTAGCCTCTTTGACCAAGGATGGAGGACCTCATGACCATCAGTTCTGACCGCTGGGAATCACCAGTGTCATAGGCTACTCACCTCCGCATCCCTGTGGTATAAAGAGAAAAGTGAAAATAAGACCACTCCTGTTTCTCTGGGGCTTTTGAGAACTTACAGTCTAAGCATGGTGATGAACAAGGCACATGAACTAAACACCTTGACTTTTGTGTGAGTGACCGGGTGTTGGGGACGGGGTGTGGGGGAGTGGTGGTTGATGACTGGTCTCTAGGAGTGGTATATGGCCAT
Source organism: Pteropus medius (assembly GCF_902729225.1). NCBI lineage: Eukaryota > Metazoa > Chordata > Mammalia > Chiroptera > Pteropodidae > Pteropus > Pteropus medius. The sequence continues at coordinate 15,720,694 of NW_024349803.1, read as the reverse complement.
AAAGAATCTGTTAACATTGGTGTCAACCTGAGATACTGGTGAATGAAAAGAAAAAAATTAATTGGACTGACTGAAGGTCATACTGCAAAGAGTTTCTCATAAGGACACCCGAATTCTGTCCTGTCTTTGCGTATGTACAGCCTTGACAGTAATGTCACATAGCTTCTGGGAATCTTAATTTCCTTTTGGGTAAAGTTAGGGAGTTGGACTGGATGAGTCCCAAACTTCAGGGACAGGAAAGTTATATAAATAGGCGAAGTCCCTGGTTTAAGAGGGAGTGATGGGATTCTGTCAAACTGGGCTCAGTTCTGGCCCAGTGTTGTTCGTTGATTGAGAGAAGCTGGAAATCTGGGCTGATTTATTAAATGAGTTTCAAGTTTAGAATCCCCTGGCTGCAGGTTAGAGTTTAGGTTTCCGGATCTGGTCCCTGATGGCCTCTCTGTTCTCGTGGTAGCCGTGAGAAGGAACTTTACTGTTCAGCTACATGGAATATAGTTAAGTAGGGCCCCCAGCCACCCAGGGAGGAAATCCTTGGCCGCTTTTACTCTGAGGACGCAGTTCCCACGGGCTGCACCCAGCTAATAGCTGACATGGCAGGATCACTAAGGCAGGCTGATTCCTGGGGGACACCGATGGCCGATGTTGGGGTTGGCATTCCCGAGGACCTGCTGGCCCTTTCGTATACTTCATGGCAGTCTAGGGTATTCCCACTCCGCCTGCCTTCCCTCTCCCTTCCCCCGGAGTCCAGCGTGCATTGTGGTCTGACCAGCTCACCCCCTTTTCCTCACGGATGTTTCCTGTGATAAAACCCTCGCATGGTTAACGCTGTCTTGGAGTCTGCTCTTCTGAGGACCTGGTCTAACACGGTTCTCCTCTCCCGCCACCCCTGCCTCTTGCGTGACGCTCCGGCCCACTGTGTTTGCAGTTTCCCGAGCTCGTCCAGCTCTGTGCCCTTGTTCCTTCTCTCTCCTTGGAGGGCGCTTCCCCTCCGCTCCTCCTCTTTCCTGGCGGGGCAGCTGTCTGGAGAGAACCTTCCTTGTCCCTCTGGTTGGCGGGCTTTTACTGGACTCAGTACTTAAATGTTGGTTTTTCTCTTCCATTACCATTAGAATATTCTGTGCATAAATCTATCATTGAATTTGCCATGTCATATTTACTTTTCTGTGATTGCCTTTCCCCGTTTGATTGTGAAGGTAGGATTTGTTCATTACCGAATATATTTATTAACTCAACATTTATTCAACAGAAATTTTGGCACGTTCTAGGTACTGGAAATGTGGATGTGAACAGAGAGGCAAAAATCCCTGACTTCACTAAACTTACATTTCTAGTTGGGAAAAACAGGCAGACATGAATTCACATTCAACACATAGTACAGAAGCACCTGCTAAGTGCTGGGCAGGGCGCCTGGGCATCCTGGGGGGTCTTGTCTTTGTTTCCTCAGCATCTAGCAAAATGCAGACAAATAGGCCCTTCATAAGTGCTGAATGAGTGAGTGTGGGTATGAAACGTGATGGCTTAGCGAGAATGACACATAGGAGAACTTTAAAACCACGCTCCGGGACACACGGGGCTGCCGATCTGGCTGTAATGGGCCCTGGAGATACCATTTGCTGGAAGGTTTACCTCAGAGGAATTTTATTTTCCAACTGATTGGTGATTACTCACTTCATGGAAAGAACATTCTCATGGGAAGATGAGAGGCTTTTAGGTGGAATGGAAAGAATATGCCCAGTGAGAGACGAGGACCCTGGGTTTGGTGGGTGCTCTGTACCTGCCCAGCTGTGTGACTTCGGTTCCTCTTATCAGTAAATAAGGGAACTTTCTAGCTTGGTATGTCTATGTAATTCTAGACTTTGTAAAGAGTGTATCTGGTACTGCAGTAGTGCCGTTCACGAAATACTTCCCGTTCTCCTGGATACGTGGTAGGATTGTGTCTTCGCCCTGGCCGAAGCCCACCAAGTGTGAGCAGAGAGGATGTGAGGCACTTTGAGGTGGGAATTTTGAGCCAGTGTGCAGTTTTAAGAGCTGCATGCTTTCCCTCTGCGTTGGTGACTGAGGAAGCACATGTCGAGATGGAGCCTGTTTTCAGCCTGGATCTTTCAGTGACTGAGGCTCTGAGCCCCCTACCTGTGGTGGATGTGTAGTCTGAGTAATAAACTAGCCTTCGTTGTTAAGCCAGTGGCAATATAGGGCTGTTACTGCTGCGTAACTTAACAACTCCTAGTCAAGCTGCCATAAACAAAATTTTTTCTTTCAACTATTTAAATGGTTAATTTGAAAAAGAATGTACCTAAGTGAGCCATACTTTTAACTCAAGTGGATTTTCAATATCTGTGTTCTTACATATCCTTATAAAATGGAACCTTAAGATTAGACAGCATTAAAAACCGAAATTCTTATGAAGTTATATTCATGTGCCTTTTTTTCTCCCATATTTTTTGCCTCATCAGGTCTCTCCTAGGCAGGTTTGTGTTGAGAACAATACAAATGCCTAACAAAATTGTTCTTTATACTTTATTTTTAGGATCGCTTACATATACAGCGCCAGAAATTGTGAGGGGTACTGACTTCTCCATCGCCAGTGACCTCTGGTCTTTGGGCTGTCTGCTTTATGAAATGTTTTCAGGTAATTTCTTTCTGGTTCGGTTTAAAATCAGAGCTGGACACATGCACACAAAGGTTAAATCTGCAGTTTGCAAGCATTTTACCTATTAGGTGTGAAAAAGCTGGTTTTTCTAAATTTTTATACTGATTTTGGCTAGGTTGCTCGGTGTTAGATGCAGGTCCTAGGAACTTTTTGCCGTGTAGCTATTTTCATGATAATCATCTGGAATGTTGAAATGTGCCAAACTATTAAAAACTGATTATTGGTAGAAATTCTTGTAAAGGTATCTGTGACTTCATTATTCAGATGTGTCCAGTGGCCCTGCAACCCTTTAATCATGGTAGTAGTCCATACGTGAATTTGTATATTTGTGAGGATGACAAATTTTGAATTATAGAAATATAAAGTTATATAGACAGTATGCTTGGTATGTACTAGGCATTCAGTAATTAGTTACTGATATATATATATATATATATATATATATATATATATATATAGTTAATTGTGTAATCCTGAAAAATCTGCAGTTGAGATTTTTTTAGAATTATTGGTAATAGCAAACTATCGTTTAATGGGCAAGTTGTCATGTAATTTCAGGAAAACCTCCATTCTTCTCAGAGAGTGCATCAGAATTAATTGAAAAGATTTTTTATGAAGATCCTTTGCCACCTGTTCCAAAAGGTAGGATTTTTTAATTAAAAATGCGGTTAATATACATTTTACACCAACTAACGGTGTATTTTTATCCAGTCTATTTTTATTGATTTGTACTCCTCCAATTTATGTTTTATAAATAGTCCCAAATTGATATTTTTAGAAATATTAGCATCTCCTTTGCTATTTTTTTAAAAGATATTAAAATGGAAAACAAAGTACTAAGTTTCCCTCATCTAAAAATACAAGTTATTTTGTGCCTCTATACCAAAAGAAATCTGGTTTAAAGATTTAAAAAACTCAGACTTTTATTTTTTGTGTAGGTGCCATTTCCTTGATTTAGACTCATGTTCTTTGTAGTTATTTCTAGTTGGTGTTTGAATAGGAACATATCAGGCATTTCTCAGTCCTTATCTTGATGAATCAGAATGCTACCCTGAGAAGTTTTTAATCTTTTGAACAAGATGTAGTTATAGTATTTAAAAGTGTTAGAACTTTAGTCATACAAATTGTGATTAATAGTCTACCATTAACAATTTTAAGGAAAGTAAAGACAGAAGAAGGCACAGGCATAATAAAACAATTTGTATACCACACAAAAAAAGTGAATCTTAAGACACGTAAATGAAAACAGGCCTTTACAAAAAAAAAATGTGACTTTTAGAAGAATAAAATTTTCAGAGGTAATTAATGGAAGAAATAAGAATATAGAATACTTTCGATATTTCAAGAATCATCCTAGCCTAAAAAAACAAAACTCTTGATATTTTGAGAATAATCTATATTTCTTACAGTGAAAAGCTGCCTTTTTTTTCTCTTTCATTAACTTAGTTTTCATAGAAACCAGTCATTTCTCTTTCCTATAATGATAATTTACAGGATTAAAATAAACTCATAATATCGATTATTGTTTTCTGTAAGTTAACGAGTTTTTATGCAGGAAAGAGAAATCTGAAAACGAAGGCGTCAGAGGTCTGGTCAGGAGACAGACCATTGGTACAGCGTTCCTGGCTGGAAACTCGCCCCTCCCTTTGGGGCATGCTGTCTTGTCTCTACCTCCTAAGTTCCACAGGGCTGCAGCCTTCCTTAGCGTAGCTCATCTCTTTCTAAAATGTACTTTCAAGAAATCTTACTTTTTCTTAAAAAAAAAAAAAAAAAGGTGCCATTGGTGGCCCAGGCTTAGTTGTGTCACAGTGATCTTCATCAGACTGGGTGGGATCAGAGTTCCCCATAGCGTCATCCGTTTGCTTCGTCTCTGGGGCACTTGGCAGTGTCTTTGGCCATTGTCTTCATGGCCACTTCTCTCAACCATTGCTGATTATTTGACTGCAGTGTATATCTGTCTGATTTAAAAAGACAAAACTTGGAGATTAATGAAATTGGACAGTGTCCTAATACTGTGATGTTTATTATTTTCCTGTTAAAAATCTTAAAAACAGAGAGATTGCTAGTATTCTAATCATAGTATACTAGGAAGTGAAGTTGGTTAAGAATGCCTCAGAAAATGAGGCATAATTAATAGCTGAAGACAAGGGTAAGAGTTTGTTAGGCTGGTAATCCTCCTGGGGTTATTTAATAAAGTAATTTTAGAGGTTAGTAGAGACTTAGTTTCTGAGGTTCATGGTTTTTGTGGTCTGGGACAAAATGTTTTTTATTTTTGTGTCCCTCTCCCCTATGAAACGAAGGCCGTAATTGCTATTAATAGGTTCAGTTCTCTTAAAAATAATTTATGGGCTTAAAATTCTATGACTTTAAATGTTGAGATAGGGTATGTATTCCTGTACTTATCGCTTTGTTTTTGGAATTAATTTGGAATTAATTTTTTTTTTTTTGAATTAATAGATTCTTCTGTTCCTAAAGCTTCTTCAGATTTTATTAATTTGCTTAATGGTTTACTTCAAAAAGATCCTCAGAAAAGGTACGTGTGGATGATATTTTAATATGAATGTTGCAATCTTGTTTTCCTTTCATGTGCTTATAAAATATTACACTTCTTAATACATAAAGAGTTGTTCAAATTACTTTTTAAAAAACAATCTGAGTCTGCACTGAGTTGTTTCTCTCTGCAGGTGTTTTTTCAATCATGAGGAATTTTTAAAGTCATTTTCTCTTTTAACATATTAAATAGTTGCCTAGTAGGTTGACAGGTTTTCTTGTAACTCTCAAATCCAAGCGGTGTATTTCTTTCTGTTGTTGATTTCAGGCCAAAACTGTTTTAGACTATTGAACTAGGGATGATACTGTCTCAAGATAGTTAATGTAATAACTACTGAGTGAAATTTTAATGTAATATATTTTTTATGATAGTCCTGTCATAATTGGGGATATCAAGTGATATCCCCAGGATAATAGGCACAGTGAATTTTCTGTGTTGTAGTGATGGCAGTTAAGTTAGAAGCTGTGGCGTGGGGTGGTGGCGGGCAGGTGTCTCCCTGGCTTGGGAGACGAGCAGCTGGTTTCTAACTCTAGTTCTGCCACGAGGAAACTGATAGGGGGTATTTACGCAAGTATTTGGGGGGGTCTCTGTTTCAGAGTGTAAAATGATTAATAAATTTAGTGTAGTATATAAAAGAATTCATTCTATGTGTTCATTAAATAGAGAAAAACCGAAGGAAATGCTGTTTCTTGCTTAAGTTATAGGACAAACCGCCTATGCTTATAATAGAATACTTTTAGGATTAGTGTTATTTTGGTGGATAATCTTCTAGACATCTTTTGATAAGACATAAATATACGTAATTTAGGATGGTATATCTACATTTCCACATATTTGTATCCCTATATCATATGCTTATTTTTCATAAATGGGACTACTCCATAAACTAGTTTTTTCTCTATGTATCTGCCTCGGCATTTTAAATGGCTACAAATTGTGCGTGCGATAACTCGTAATAACAATAAACATTTAGATTGCTTCTTGATTTAGAATATCATATACACCGCTACAGTGAATATCCTTTTGTGTATTTTGTTGGTGATAGTGGTGGTTACTTGGGCAGTTATCTCCTTTGGATAAATTTTTCAAAGTGGAGTTGCTGGCCAATGGCTAAGAACATTAAAAAGTTTGGTACATTTGCTGCATTTTAGGAACATGTGCTGGTTTATACTTCCAGCAGCGTTAGAAGGTTCTTTCCTTACTGCCTTTACCTACAATGGGCTTTGCCGATGTTATAAATTTTTGCCAAGCTGACGGATGAAAAAGAAATTCTATTTTATTGGCAATTTTTATGTCTCTGTTAGTGAAACTTAAGGGTCCTTCTATAAAAGGGCCCTTGTATTATATGTGGTTGCAGATTCTTTCTGTTATTTAATTTTATTCTGTTTTTAATTTTGATGAAAGTGGTTTTTTCAATACGGAAATTTTGAATAATCAGATATAAATTTTTTTTTAAATTTCATCGAAGTATTGTTACTTAAAATTTTCTTTTTGTTTAACAAATGTTTATTTTGTTAATCAGTGAGGCTTACCCTTTTTGAGTCTGATGAGTACACCTAGATGTCTATTTATAGACTTCCTCATAGACCATTTTGAGAACCCAAAATGTTTTCATCCAGCTCCATGGAATATGAACTCTGAAACTTATGTCACTTAGTTGTCAGACCCTTTCAATCTGTACCATTCCAGGCTTCTGAACGACTAATGAATTATTTCTTGCTAAGAGAGGTTATTTGCATACTAAAATGAAAGAATAAAGTATGAAACAATCTCAGAGGTACATTTATACGGAGATATTTGTAAATTGTAAGGTCTGATATATGTAATTGGGACATATCTGGAATTCTGCACAGTAAATCATGCTGAAATAAAATTTTAACATTTGTTTCGTAAAGATTAACTTGGGCAAGCCTACTGCGGCATCCATTTTGGAAGGATGCTCTCACTAGAAAAGATCCGGACTCGAGCACTGAGGACTCCAGCGTCAGGTAGGATAAGCTTATCTTTGTGCATAAGACATGGTTGTTAAACACTCATACCCGTTACTATTCTAGTAATGCAGCATCCGTGATATGTTCTGTGTTATTGCTTTTGCTCATTTTCTGATCAGTTGCCTGTTCTCCAGTCAGTGATTTAGTATGGTAGTCAGTAGTTCTGTTCACCAAACATAAGTGGTTTCCCACCACGCAACATATGGTAGGGTCTCATTTCCTTTTTTAAGTTAGGTGTGGTCATGTGACTTGCTTTGGCTAATGAAGTTTGAATAGAAGTGATATATGTTATTGCTGGATAGAAACTTTAAGAGCCGGTGTGTGATTTGTCACACTTCTCCAGCTGAGGTCAATGGCAAGGTACTGAGTCGGCAGTAATAAAAATGAACATCCTTGCCTGGTTTCTGATTGCGGGATGAAAGCGTCTGCCTTTCCCCACTAAGAAGACTGAGCTGGAGGTTTTTGTAGCTCTCGGTTTGAATGAATGTTGACTTTTATCAAATGCTTTTATGTTTCAGATGATATGATCATGCGTTTTTTTCTTCTTTAGACTCTCATTATGGACTCTTACATAAATTGGTTTTTGAATTGAACCAGCCCTGCATTCCCACAATAAACCCTACATTTAGTCATGCCGTATTAGTTTTCATGTTCTGGATGTATTTGGGGCCAGGTGGCAAGAAGAGAGCGAGAAGAAGAAAAAAGAGCAGAGCAACAGGCATTTGCCTCATGTTCTTGGGATCATAGCTCTCTGGTTGGGGAGGATGCCCCTTCCTCAGAGTTTTAGGCCCCGGCCAGAAGCTGCCGCTGCTCCCAGCCGATGCTGTGGAGTTACTTGGAGATTGGGGCGGGACAGAACGGAAAAAGAAAAAGACAAAACCTAGGGGATTTCCCCTGTGCTGACCATTAAAAGCCTCCTTTCCTATTCTGTGGCCCAGAAATACGGGGCTTATTGGGGCTCCTTCTGTCTGTACTTGTTGCCTTTGAACCCAGGCTGGGCAATCTTGGGGAAAAATAAAAGGGAAACTTGCTGCGGATCTGCTGGTGCATCGAGCTCGGTTTACTTCCCCAATCTGCCTGCTGCTATTTATTCTTCAGGTTCAAGGTTTATAGACTTCTTAGTACAATGCCTTGCACATATAGTAAGTGCTCATTTTAGCCACTCAGTGAGAAATATTACTTTTCTAACCCTGCGGCTTTGCCAATGTGTAATTTAATTATCTTTTCCAACATCTTGTTCTACACAGAAAACCATAGAAAGCTAAAAAGTAAGTTTATGTTGACTTTCTCCTGTTGAACAACAGAAACTCAATGGAGTGTCCTGGGTCACAAGATTCCAAGGAGCTCCTGGCGAGCCCCCAGAGTGGACAAGCAAAAGGGGAGAGGAGCGCCCAGCGCCTAAGCCGCTCTCTGAGACTCGGTGAGCTTCCCTTTGAGCGTGGAGCGCTGTTGCGGAGTTCCACGTTTGTGTTACCTTTCTCTTTAAACCTCTGTGTGCATCGTGACCTGCTCGTGATATTTTGTTCCTTTATGGATAATGTTCTACTTTCCTGCCACAGAAAATCCAGCCGAGTTGCGGCCTAAGAATACTCTTGGAGGTCAACAGAATGAGTCCATGTTTCTTCTCAGGTACGTAAATAACGGCAGAGCAGCGAGGAGTCCATGTGACACAAAAGTTAACCCTTCTTACAGCATCTGTTGTCCTTCTGGCGAACCATGCTACTCAGAGATAAAGGACAGGAATAGAAAGGCCAAAAGCCAGTTTTAATTTCTTTTCTTCAAAGTTACTGTTAAGTGCTGGCTGAATGTAGATTTTTACTATGCATTTAAAAATTTTTTTTAACCAAACCAACGTTTCTTTCCTAGGTAAAAATGGGTTAAAACTACTTCATTTTGTACTTCCATTTTAAGTAGAATTGAACTTAAAATTTCAGAAGGTCCACTTCTTTATTTGGATAAAGATTTATAGAAAAGAACAAGTTGTGCTTTTCATGTTGATTTATATGGGAATGTTAAACAATGTTTGTAATCATGAAAATATTAAAACAATTAGAATAGTATTTTAAAGTGATTAAGGCCAATGTATTTAAAATTTTAATAACATAAATATTAAGTTATTTATAGTTTTAGTCTCATAGAGAAATAGTTTTGTTTAATGGTATCGAGGTTTTTCCCGATTTGTTTTACCCAAATTTAAATATAGCATATGTTAAATTTTTCTGTATATATCTTTGGTGTTTTAAATTCATGTTTTCAAAAAAACTTTGTATAATCTCTGGCACGTTTGCAAGCCAAGTAAGTACTTATTTAAATAACAAAGAAACAGATGAGTAAGTGAAAGAGAGATGAGAATCCTGATATTTGAAAATTTGAAGGAATTCATTAAAAAAGATGCTGGTGATCTGAGTGGAAGGATTTCTTAAAATGTGAAAAACTCAGAATGAGACTTGTGGGAAATAGAGTAGCCCATTGAGAGTATGACAGTTATTGATAGGTGTAGGAGGAATCAATAAAAATAGCTGCAGATTATAACTTGTGACCTAGTAGGTACCAAGGCAATTTTCCATTTCAACCATTTTCTGAAGTAAAATTGTAAATATTATTCATCATTTATGGAATAACCAATCTATTTTATTATGTTACTCCTGCTTACACCAGGAAGCATTTAAAAAATAATAAAATCAATGTTTTGATGTTTCCAGTTAAAACAAAATACTGAATATAACATAGGAGCTGTAAATAAAAGAAAGTAACCAGGAAATTACTTTAAAAACAGTTATAAAAGTAAGAGTGTCATGTAAACACAAAGTTTAAATTTTTTTTTATATAATGAGATCACATAGAATCATAATCTACCATTTTCATGAGACGTGTTTTTTCCCCAGAGCACAGTAAACAGAGGATAGAGTTTCTGAAACCTGAATGACGTTCACTGGCCTGTGTTTTTCAGTTCTCGTCCTACTCCAAGAACTAGCACTGCAGTGGAATTAAGTCCTGCTGAGGACAGGGCTCAGAATTCACCACAGAAGACTTCTCCTTCGATCAAGGTGAACAGAGATAAATTTTTTTTTTTTTTAATCTGAGATAGAATTGCTTTCAGATGTTATTGTAATTTTTATGTGATGTGAAATGCATTTGGCATTGAAATGAAATGTAAGTGGGTTATAATAAAATCTCACTCTGCTAATAATGTTTTGATTCTATGTGAGATAGAACATCAGTGTAAATATAAAAAATGCATTCTGAAATGTGAAAGAGAAGTGTATGTAATTTTATTGAAAATATTTAAGCAGTATTTATGTAAGTACTAGAAGGAAGTTTATTTTATAATTTTTAACGATACTTTTGATTTAATTACAAAAATTATGTAGAAAACAAAATTTAGAAGACAAAGAATATAAACTATAGTTTAATTACTCAGAGTAATCACAGATTATATTTTGATATCCCTTTTGGTTCTGTACATAAATGTTCATTTTCAAACAAGAGAACATAATTTTATAACAATATTTTTCATTTAGTAAATGAGAACTCATTGCAATTTTTGATCACTTAATGTATTCCTCAGCATTTTATTTGTTTATATTTTACTGTTGTGAATGGGATATTATATTTTTATAACCTATTTGTGTATGCATTCAGTTGATAGGAAATTAATTTTTACATGTAAATTTTCTAATTGGTCTACCTTACTGATTCTTATTTTAGTAATTATTTCGTTGATTCATTTTGGCTTTTCTTTCAACTCTTTCTGCCTTGAAAGTTCATGATCATAAATGTGTTTTTAATCTTTTACAAAGTTCTTCCTTATTTATTCTTAATGTGTCTTCTGTATGTCTTCTACGTTGCAAAGGGGTGGTCTTGGTTTCTAGGAATTTTATTAGATAATTATTCTGTCTCTTTATCCATGCCCCAACCTCAGTTTTGGTTAATTTCTTTTCCTTATTTTTTACTTTAGTGATTTGGTTTTCTGTTTTATTCAGTTTGCTGGTCAGTATTTAAATAGAGGTTCATAATGCATGACTCCTCCTCCTTGTCTGATATTAAATACTAAGGCCCAGCATCAGAAATAAAAGTTCTGTTTGAGTAGAGCACAAAGAAACATCTCAAAGGAATAACTGATGGTAAACATCTAGTTATTCAATTTCATTGTGTTAACTCTACTTTAACTAGGTTTTATAAAGGTATAGATGTTTAACACCTAGGTAACAGGTCAGTACTTTAGCCTGACATTTTTTATGCCGTAATTTTAACTTTATATTGAACATTCTGTAAAGCAGAATTGAATTGATTAGTGTTTGGTGGATGAAGAATTAAAAATCATGCTGGTAATTGCAAAACTACTTTGCCTTATTGTAGTTTAGAACATCAAACTACAGAAGATCTGTTTTCTAGTCCTAACCAGCCTTGTGGTAGTTGTGAGCAAGTCACTTACCTTCTGGGAGCCTTTTGTTTTTCATAAATAAAAAAGAATGATGATACTTATAATTTAGGTTTTTTGTGAAGATCAAATGAGACTATCTGTGAAAGTGTTTTGAATAGCAACCCAGGTATATTGATACAGGTGACCTTTTTCAGTGGTGTCTTACTCAGCATCTTATTAGCTCAGTCTTTCAAAGCTCTTCGTTAGTCTAATTTTTGTTCTCGTTTCAGAGTACAAGTGGGCATGTGAGTCAGCAGGACCTGGAGTCCCGGATGAAAGAGCTTATCTACACAGACTCGGATCTTGTTGTCACCCCAATTATTGACAATCCGAAGGTGTGGAAAGATGCCCTAGCTACTGAGGGCTGTTTTAGACTTCAGTGAGGACTGAAGTTTGGGTGACACTTTCATTTCTGTTCCCCTCGTTGTCTGCTTTTATTTCGTTTGTGCCACGTGTCTACATTTCTAGCCCCTGCCCTTGTCCGTCACCCTCTGCTTCTGGCCTCCCACTTCCCTGGGTGGTGAGCTTTCTTCCTCCTCAGCACCAGCTCTGCCTCCCGTCAGTCCAGCGGACTGAGGAGTGGCCTGACCCCTAGACCTCAGACCTTAGTCCTCACGTCCTTCATTTCTCCATACGTCCTTGATCTAGATTATTCCAACTATTCCAGTTGCTGATGTGTTCACAGAGGCAGATGTCAGTGAGCGTCACTCACCGGGCTTAGCTGGGCGGGCAGATTCCCTCTCGTAGGCTATCAGGACCGCAGGGTGAGCAGCAGGAGACACTGGGAGCTTGGGGGTCGTGACTCACAACGCACATCTACCACAGTGTGATTTTTGTTGCTTTGTTTCTTTTGGAATGTAATACTATCTTACTAGGGGATGAGTACTCTCCTTAAAAAACATTAATTTCTCAGTCCCTCTGTTTCTTATTGATTTCCAGTCTCCAACACACATTTCACCACCATGTATTCTGTATTTTAATTTTTTTGCTTCTTTTTTTAAATGTCTTTTTATGTATTTATGACGGTTTCCTCTCATCTCATTGGGGGAATATTACTGTAGTTTGGAATAAATGGGTTCTTGGATGCATGTTTACTGACTGGAAAGGTAACATTTAATATAGATTACCCAGCTATTTTTCTTAATGGAGCTATTTTGATTTATGACTTCAGATATCTGGCAGAGTAACTGTATATTACACCAAATTTAATGTGTAATGGGGCGTTTTCCCAGTGGACCTTCCAGAAACATTTGTGCTATCTTTGACCATGTTCTCTATTTCTTTGTTTTATCTTGTAACCACATTTAGTTGCTTCTCAGAAACCTTAAAAAATCAGTAGCAGTTTCTTTTAAAGTTTTTATGTTGAACTGATTTTAGACGTATTACAATGGTTTGAGAATTTCAGAGTTCCTAAGTATCTTCTACGTAGTGTCTTCTGATGTTAACGTCTCACAGGATCATGATATGGTTAGCAAAACCAGGGATTAACATCAGCGTAGCGCTATGAACGAAACTTTCAGACTTGTTCTCATTTTACTGCTTGTGCCACTGATGTCCCTTTTCTGTTTCAGGATCTCACATTTCAGTTTGTTGTTATGTCTCCTTATTCTCCTGCTGTCTGTCCTTGTCTTTCATGGCCTCGTGGTAATTTCTCAGTCTTTCCTTGTCTTGCATGACCTTGAGACTTTGAAGTGGTTGGGTATTTTATACACTGGTTAGGTATTTACAGAATGTCCCTTAATTTGGGTTTGTCTAAAGGTTTCTCATGATGAGAGTGAGATTATGCATTTCTGGCAAGAATACTACCAGCAGAGGTTTTGCAAATGCTCTGTAGATTTTGGAGAAGTTAGACACAGAAATGACGGTTGAATTTTTTATTAAAAGCTTCACAATGAAGTATACCAGCTGTATACTTCAAAATTCATAGATTCAATTACATGTTTTCTTCATTTTCCTCAAAAAAAGAAAAATCATGTGTTTTCCTATTTAGGCTGTCACAGCTTCCTGGGGTGGTGTCGTCTGTAATTCAGCCATCAAGTCTTAACCGTTCTGTAAGACCTCAGTCCACCTTCTGCCTCATCCGTAAACCCTGTCCTGACCATATCAGCCTAGAGTGCTTGCTTTACATTCCCTAGTATTTAAAAAAATTTCTCTTGTGAAATGTAACGTTTTGTCTGTAATTATGTTCCGCCTGTTTTGCATTGTTAAATATTGTTTTTTTTTGTTGTTGTTTGTTGTTTAACAAATGTTTATCTTGTTACCCAGAGTATCCACACTCTGGTTCATGTCTTATATCTTTGTGTCCTCCTTAACGCTTAGTATAGAAGCTCACTCTGGTAGGCACCCAATACATATTTTGTGGAAAGACTAAATTTCTAACCTGGAGGTAAATTAGCTCCTGAGTTAGTTGAGTCAAGGTAACTCTCTTCCATGAAGCTTTATTTATTGCAAATATCAATTGAAATTTTATATTTATAAGTTATTCATATTTATTTTAATCTGAAAGGGCACTGTTGAATTCTTATTCTTTTTGGTGAGAAATTTTACAGCATTCTTTTCTGTCCTCATTGATTTATAATCTGATAATAGGAGATGAATCAGGAGACCGATTTCTGTGTCAAAATGTTTTTTTTTTTTTTTTAACCACAGATAATGAAACAACCACCAATTAAATTTGATTCAAAAATACTGCATCTACCAGCACATTCAGGTACGATCATAAAGGGCTATTGAACACACAGACACTTTGCAGATAGATACAAATATGAAATTTAATAGCAAATGGAATATTTTATTCATGAATAGCTAAATTTCTCTTTTCTTGCCAACTGGCTATTTTCTTGGGGCAGTGTTATGTAAATTATAAACAATCTGTAATTCACTTGTGCCAGCCGCTGACCTTACTCAGCTGAGTCTGGGCTGCCCTGTACTCTGCAGATGGGAGAGTTTTCCTGTGAAGTGGGTGGGCCCTTCTGCCTTTGCCCTTGTTGAGCCAGTTGAATGTCCAACATTTATGGGACTCCTGTGGGTGCAGAGGGTTGGAGATGCCAATGAAGAATCGAGATTCTCCTCAGTGGAGCCAGGGCAGTGGAGACTGGGGCCAGATGGTTCACCTTTGTGGGGATGTGTGGGGGTGCAGGTACTTAGAGGAAGATCGTTACCTTTCCTTTTACCTAATGGAAAGTCTCATTTAGGGTGAACATCAGAAATTTTTTTATACCTTAAATTTGATGTATTTTGTTTGATAAACCTGTTAAGCTAGTAAACTTCATCATAGCTAGAACAGAATCTATGATTCTAAAATAAATATTCCAATTTAAATAAACCATGCCAAGTAGAACCACTGTTTATAAAAACCTGGAGGATTATTATCTTGAAGTAATTTTTTCTCTTTTTCCCTTTGAGTTATTTTAGGAAATTATTACAGTTGATTTTAAGGATGGAGATCAGCTGAAACCATGTTGACTTCGGATAGCATCTCTTTTCCTAGTTTTTGCCTTTTGTTTGTATGGGAGTTTGCAGATAGGGCCCTCAGATGATTTTAGCGATCATATTAACCTGGTTATGTTTAATAGTAATTTCATTGGAACCTTTTAACAACTGTAAAATTTTTGACTTTTCCGATATTTTAAGGCTAGATTGTTTTATTTACACAGAGACTCTCTTGTTTTTATGTAGTACAGTTTTATTTAACTGCATTTTGTTATATTCTCAGTTGCAGAATAATTCTTCAGGCATCTGCTTTCTTTTTTTTTTTTTTTAAAGCAGTTTTCCATTGACATAGTTGAAAAGACTCCATTATGGAATAAGACACGACTATAGAAGAGTAAATAAAAATAATGTCAACTTTGGAGTACTTTTGCTTTTGGCATTGTGAAGCGACAATTTTTTTTTGGCCTCATCTTAGCTATTGAAATTCTGTGTTCCATTGTCTTTCCCTTGTGATATTTTCACACGATATGCACTTGTAATATTTTCTTTCCTCTTCAGCGGATAAGTTAGCATTACTAAAAGACCAGGATTGGAATGACTTTTTACAACAAGTGTGCTCACAGATTGACTCCACCGAGAAGACCACGGGGGCCTCCCGAGCCAAGCTGAACCTCCTGTGCTATCTGTGTGTGGTGGCTGGTCACAGGGAGGTGGCCACCAGGCTCCTCCATTCCCCCCTGGTAGGTAGTTGTGACATACAGACTCCTTTCACTGCCCTCACAGCAGGCCTTCTGCACGTAACTTTTGTATGTCTACAGAGATGAAAACACACGCTAAACTATTAATTTGATTTAATTGCAATGAAAAAAGGGTGATTTCTCAAGATTATAGAGTTGCCAAAATTATTCTCTATTTAATCTTCGGGTCTAAAAGCATTCGAGTGGACAGCGATTTCGAACTTTTTCCATTGTAGCACCCGACTTGCGTTTTATGTTAACTTATGTTAATTGTGAGGTATTTTTTGTAACTGAAATCATGACAGATCTTTTCGTCGGCTAGTGGAATGGGCTACCCGCATGGACTAGGGGCTCTTTTATTGGGTCCCCTGGTAAACACCCAGGTTTCTGATATGACACTGAAGGGGGACAGCGAGTCTCTTAAGACTTTTTTTTCCCCTTTTCCCCTGGTGAAATTTCTTGGACTGTCTTGGTTCATCAATGAAACCATGGGAGTTTGGCAGAGCTTTTGAAGTCGTCCCCAGAACGGAGTTACAGTGATCTGGGTGTTTTCCATAGTGGGCCCTTATTTGGGAACTGGCTTAAAAATGTTAACTCATTTGATTTCAGGATAGTTTTAAGATTACTCTTTTGATACTTGGTCTGTGTTTGTGGGGTGAGGGGTGGGACACATTTAGGAATATAACTGGGTATGGAAAACAAAGTGCATTTCTTAGTTTTTATTTTGACCTTATGTACTCAGTGCTTTTGCATTTTTGTAAATTATTATCTCTGCAGGATTCACGTTTCAGTTGCATATGGTCTGATTTGTTAACTTAGCAGTCACTTTAGTGTTGTTTCATGAATGAAATGTACATCTTAATTTTTTATTCTAGTTTCAGTTGCTAATCCAGCATTTACGAATAGCTCCAAACTGGGATATGTAAGTAAACATTTATATTTTAATAATTTATTCTTTATTAAGTAGTTATAGCATACATATTTATCAAAAGCATATAGTCCTAAACACTTAGTCATAAAATATTCTGAAGTAATGATGACTCTGAATCGTAGGCGATTTCTATAGACATTCAGTTGTAAACTTAAAAAGACTTCAAAATAGTTTTTATTCTAATATGAATATAATTTTAGGATTACTTAAAGTATGTCTGGAAACTTTGTTAACTGTTGTTCTTTTGAATGTTTTTTATCAAATACTTTATCCTCGATCCCTGTGTTTTAATTTCATTATGCTTCCTAAGGAGTTCTCCCTTGCTATGGTACCTTTATCTTATATAGTACATAGCTTCCTTATGACGTTATTTAAAATCTATTGGGATCGTGATCTGTAAGCCCTTGATAGAAGGAGGTGTATTTGTTCATGGAGGCAGCATGCTGTGGCGAAAAGCACATTAGATAAGTGTTAAGGGGTTCTGGGCTCTGGTCGCCCTTGAGGCTTGACCAAATGATGACCTCTTCCTGAGTCTCCGCTCCCTGGGGAATCTTGTGTGGGATGATGAAATCGCAGTGGCTGTGGATTACAGATCTACTCCCTCAGCAAACTGCTGTAACTGCTTAGCCTCAGTTTCTTCATCTGGAAAATAGGGAGAGTGTATCTACTTCATAGATTTTTGGTAATAATTAAACTTGGAATGAGGTAAGTATATGAAGTAGCTTGCACAGTGCTTGATTCTTCTGAGTGGGTGCTTAGTATATGTTGTGGGTGTGGAAATTGAAGTTATTATCAGGTCTGCTTATCTCATTGTTAGGAGAAGCCTATGAAAACATGAAGATGAGGGGATTTTATGAAATGTGATAGTAGGAGAATATTAATTTATTCTTCCAGTCTGGCAAAATATGGAGGAAACAATAGGTATTTTCAGAAGATGCTTTTTAGGATAATTCTTATGCATTTTTTTAATGTTACTTTCCCAAGGTAAAATCTGACATTACAAAATAGGATTTTTAGGTAATTTTTGAGCATGTAAAGCTTTGAGAAAATCTGTAGTATGCTCATTAAAAAGAAACCATGGAAATAACACTTCAGCTAAAGCTTAAATTATATCCTTGAATGGGGTGCCCCCTGCTGACTTTTAAAAATAGACGATCTTAAATCTTTCCAAGTAGTGTTTTAAAACCGTTTTTTTTTCTGTTTTTTTAAACTTGAAGTTTAATTGTAAAGCAGTTTTGAGGAAAATGAGTAAGGCACACAAGTCCTCTGCTTGAATCCTTCTTTAACTCTCTCTTCCTCCTGTCAAACACACTTCTCCCAGCGAGGCCTTCTCTGAGCCAGGTCATATCTCCCTGGTAGTGGATGATAAGGGTCCTTCACTTAGTCACTGTTGGAGTAGATGTGTTTATTCCTTGGCTGTGTTCAGCATATAGGAAAACAAGATAGAATGTAATATGTAATTTTATAAGTTTCTCTTCCCCTTATACCATATTTGTGTATTTTTAATGTCATTCATTGTCTATGATGCTTTTTTAAGGTATGCCTTTTTTATATGCTATGAGTGTCTGATCATTTTATTTACATGGTTTCCTATTTTGGAATAGTAAATATTTTAAATAATATAGCGTTGAACTTTTTTGTGCTTAAATCTTTTTGCGCCTGTTTTCTTTTTCTTCTTCGGGCAGATTTATAGAATTAGAACAAATGGGTAGAACGCAATATTTTTGTGATTTTTGTAACGTGCTCTTTAGAAACATTGTGTCAACATGCATTCCCAGTTAATGTGTATAAAAACGCCCTTTTGTTAGAACTTCTAAAAGTGGATATTCATCAGATATTATAACCTTTGCCAATCAACTTTATTGAGGTATAATTTGCATATAATACATAAATTTTATTAATTGTAGTAAAATACATGTAATATGAAATTTAGCATTCCAGCCATTTTCAAGTGTACAATTCAGTGGCATTAAGTATATTCATAATGTGTACACTTACCACCACTATCGAGTTCCAGAACCTTCCATCATCCCAAACAGAAGCTTTTAGCCATTAAATAGTAACTCCCCATTTCCCCTCCTTCAGGCCCTGTAACTTCTCTGTTTTGTCTCTGAATTTGCCTGTTGTAGGGACCAAATGTAAATGGAATCATACCATCTATGTCCTTTTGTGTCTGCCTTATTTAATTTAGCTTAATGTTTGCACAGTTAATCCATGTCATAGCATGTGTCAGAATTTCATTTCTTTTAAAGGCTGAATAATATTCCATGTATGTAAATGCAACATTTGGTTTATCTTTTCATCTGTTGATAGGCACTTGGTTTGCTTCTACCTTTTGGCTATTGCAGGTACTGCTGTTCTGTTAGTGTTCAGTATCTGTTCAAGTCCTTGCTTTCAGTTCTTCTGGGCATACACCTAGGAGTGGAATTGCCATGAGTGTATCTGTTGCTCCATATCCTTCCCAGCATTTGGTAGTGTCAGCGTTGTGGATTTTGTCCATTCTGATAGCTGTGTAGTGGTACCTCATTGTTTTAATGTGCATTCTCCTGACGATATGTGATGGAGAACATTTTCTCATATGTTTATTTGCCATCTGTATATCTGTTAAGATCTTTGGCCCATATTTTATTTTATTTTACTTTGCTTTTTTATTTAATTTATTTAATTTATTTTTATTTATTGATAGCAGAAAACAATAGCTTTATTAGAAGGGAAAGTAAAGCAACAGTACACTTCCAGACGTGGCAGCGGGCCGAGCAAGAGAAGAGTGGCTCAAAAGGCTCCAGGGCCCAAGGGCCTGGCCCATATTTTAGTCGTTTGTTTTCTTATTGTTGAGTTTTAAGAATTCTTTGTATATGCCAGAAAATAGTCTTTTAACAGATGTCTTTTGTAAATCTTTTCTTCCAATCTGTGGCTCGTCTTCTCATTCTCTTCACATTGTTTTTTTTGCGAGCAGAGTTTTCAGTGAAGTTTAACTTATTGCTTATTTCCTCCATGGATCATGCCTTTGCTATTGTATGTAAAAAGTCATTGGTACACCCAAGGTCATCTAGAATTTTTCCTATGTTACCTTTTAGGAGTTTTATAGTTTTGTTTTACATTTAGGTCTGTGATCCGTTTGAGTTGATTTTTGCGAAGGGTGTAAGATCTATGTCTAGATTAGATGTTTTGAAAGTGGATGTCCAGTTCTAGCACAATTTGTTGAAAAGACTGTCTTTGCTCCATTGTATTGCCTTTTCTCCTTTGTCAAAGATCATTTGACTATATGTGCGTATATCTGGGCTTTTTATTTTGTTACATTGATTTGTCAAATTTTTTTTTTTTTTTGGCCGATGCCACACTCTCTTGATTACTGTAGCTTTACAGTAAGTTTTGAAGTCTGATAGGTCAGTCCTTCAACTTTGTTCTTCTCCTTGAATATTCTATTGATTCTTCTGGGTCTTTGCTTTTTCATATAAATGTTAGAATCTTGCTGAGATTTTGATTGGAATTGCATTGAGTCTATAGATCAAGTTGGGAAGAATTGACATCTTGACAATATTGAGTCTTTTTATCTTTGACCATGGAATAGCTCTCTATTTCTGTAGTTAGTCTTTGATTTTGTTCATTATTGTTTGCGGTATTTCTTATATAGATTTTAAACTTATTTTGTTAGATTCATGCTTCAGGACATTGTTTTTTTTAAGGTGCTAATGTAAATGGTATTTTTTTTTCTTTCAAATTTCACTTATGTATTGCTGGTATATAGGAAAGCAATTGACTTTTGTATGTTAACCTGGATCCTTCAACCTTACTAGAGTCACTGATTAGTTCCAGGAGGTTTCTTTCTTTTTTTGTTTTTGGGTGGGGTGGGGTGGGTGGGGGGTCAGTTCTTAAGGATTTAGTATGTAGGCAATCATGTCATCTGTGGACAAAGACAGTTTTATTTCTTCCTTCTCAATCTGTATACCGTTTTTTTCCTTGTCTTATTTCGTTAACTAGAACTTCTAGGATGATGTTGAAAAGGTGTTGTGAGAGGTGACATTCTTGTATTGTACGTGATCTTAGTGGGAAAGCTTTGAGTTTTCTCACCTTTAAGTAGGATGTTAGCTGTAGGCTTTTTTTTAGGGTTTATCAAGTTGAAAAAGTTTCTATTTCTAGTTTACTGACAGTTTTTATCATGAAAGTTGTTGGAATTCATCAGATGCTTTTTCTGTATCTATTGATATGATTATGTGCTTTTTCATTTTTAGCCTATTGATGTGATGGAAATACTCTTTTTAAAACTGCAATTTAATGATTTATCACAAATTTATGCAACCATCATCACTAATTCCAGAATGTTTTTATCACCCAGCAAAACCCTGTATCATGGCCTCCTCCCCACAGGAATCACATGGAGAAGTAACTAACATTTCAGTTCTGCTGTCTAATATGGTGGCCGGTAGCCCTAGGTGGTTATTTAAATTTAAATTTAAAACTAATTCCAAGTAAAAATAAAAAAAACCATCACTGTACCAGCTGTGTTTTAAGTGCTCAATATAGTCATGTGCTTTTGGTGGACACTATATTGAACAGTGCAGATGTGGAACACGTCTGCCAGTGCACAGAAGTTTACCAGTACAGCTTTAGGCGCTGTCATAGAGGTGGGGATGGTTCTAAGGTACAGCATAACGGGTCCCGGGGGCACCTGAAATGATGACTCTTAAGAAGAAACCTGAATTATGAGAAGGAGCTGGTTTTGTAAGGGCATTATATATAGGGTACAGTTGTAGTTAAGTATTTGACATATACTGAGAAATATTGTTACTACTTTAAATAGTTTATAATTTAAAACTATAAGAGTTTTTTGGTAGTATGATTTTTCTTGTTCTGATAGGAATTGTTTCTGGTGAAACTAGGGAAAATATTTAATCAGCATGTTTTGATACATTTTCATTTTAGTTGATTAATTTTGTCGATTGGAAAAATGATTCAATATTTTATGAGTATTTTGGGCTTGTCTTTGAACCAAGATAAATTTTGTGTCTCACATCCTGTAATTCATTAGTGAGTTTTTGATAATAAGCATTTATCATTGTGAAAAAACTAAGTTAATCCATCTGTGCCTTTAAATTGCGCATGTGGAAATTGAGGTTCAATTAACTTGGCTCTGGTCGCATAACTGGTCAGTGACAGAGCTCTGACTGGAAGCTTTTATTTGGAACTTCTGGTTCAGTGTCTTACCAAATCTTTTTTGAAAGTGATCATTTTTAATGTCTAGTCTTTTTATTTAATCTGTATGTTAAGAGATTTGAATGGCTAATTTGAGAAATCCTCAAAAATTATTTCTGCATGTTAGAGATCTGATAATGCAAGCACCTCCCTGTGGTTCCTCGCTGAGTCCCATTTGTTTCCCTCCTGGGGGTCCCCGCATAGCCATTTTAAGAGCCTGAGAAGTGGAGGCTCTCTGCTGGACACACTGATTAGCACAGAGAGCATGCAGCATCACTACGTGAGAGTACGGTTCTCATCAGTTCACACACTTCACCTTTTTTTTAAATTAAAAAAGATTCATATAACTAATTTTCTACATGAAATAAACTGTTTCAAATCACCTGAAGTGATATTTAATAATTTATCAATTTCATTTCCTGCTGGCTAATGAAATGGTAACACCTCACTAAAACTAGTATTTATTAGAATAGAAAAACACTTGTAAAACTTAACGATTGTAAAACTTTCTATTAAAGTGAATATACATACATATATGTTTAACTGTTCTGATATTATTTTCTACTTATATATAAAATCACTGGTCTACCAAGAAGTAGAAGAGAGACCTTTGGCCAAATACCACTCTTCTCTTGAGTTAAAGCTTTTTGAAAATGTTTTCCATTTTACTATTTAAGTACAACTTTTTCAATTTTTGTCACAATTGCAAATGGGACTGCAGACAGCATTGCTGTTCATGTCTCCCCATGTACACGAGAGAATGTTTCTCTGGGCTCATCCATGGGGGTGTATATGCTCACTCTGTCACATTCCATTTTTATCTCCTGTTAGTGCTTCTAATCGCTTAATGTAAATAACCTGGGTGTTAGTTTCCTCAGTCCCCGACTCTCCTCTTTAAAGACTTTTCTCTGCGTTTACAGACGGGCCAAGGTCGCTCGCGTGATTGGTTTACTGGCCTCACACACAGCTGAGCTCCAAGAAAATACACCTGTTATTGAGGTAATTTATTACTGAAATGTTATGAATGACAAAAAAGATTGTTCTTCATTTCGTAATTTAGGGTACACAGCTTCTTTTGACCTTGTTATAAAATGGTAACCTAAATAGACATTTAGGCTTAAATACAACAGATCATATATAATATATTCTATTACTAAAGGTGGTATGGCAGAGTTACAGGGTTTGTGGACTCTACTCATTATTTCAGTTAGTTTTGGATAAGGCTTGTTTCATTACTAGTTTCTTATAGTCTACCCAACATTTTATTAAAACTAATGTATTTTCTAGGTAGAAACATAGCTCATAATTCAAATGAAAATTCTTTTAGCTTTTCATCTTGAATTTAGTGTGTTCATCCTCACCATTTATCAATTATTTCTGACAGTGATTCTGCTGTTGAATGGCCATGCATGCACTAAAGATATTTTCTAATAACAGTAATTTCTTTCAAATACTGATACTGGGAAGCCTTTCGTAGTTAACCAGTAATTCCAGGCCCCGTGATGTGAACACTGCCACTGTACTGACTTCGTGAGTGTCCTTGAACACTAAAAACTACCGTGTATTTATCTTGTTCATGTATATTACATTTAATTGGTAATAGATTTTCCTCCCTTGGACTAGGAGAGTCTCAACTGTCAAAATAGGTGAGAAGAACCAGGGCTTTTATGGGGAAGGGCAAAAACTCCCGAAGGAAATTGTGGTAAGAAGTGGGGATTTAGTGGAGGCAGAACCTGGGGTGGTGGTGTTTGGGGCTGTAAGAGGAATTGTTTGGCCAGGTGCTTATCCAGTAGAACTTTCTGCAGTGATAGAAAATATTCTGTGTTTGTGTCGTCCAGTACGTAGCCTGCTGCTGGGATGGTATGGGTGCACGTGAATAGGAGACAAATTTAAGCTCACTGCATTTCCTCTCTTTATAATTTTATCCCCATTCCCTGCAAACTGTTAGATCTCTGAGCTACTGAAGGAAATGTCATTAAGTCTAATCTTCCTTTCTTGTTTCTGGGACCAAGAACAATGACTTTTGACCCATATGATCCCTGACAGTAGCCAGACATATAATTAGATTTTTATCTAAAAGACTGAGCAGATAAGGCAGTATCCTTAGGCAGATGAGAAGACTTAGGAGCTCATAAGTGGGGATTCCTTCTGATGACTCCTAGCAAAGGGCCCTCAATGAAATAGAGAGGCTATAGGAGATGAGAGAAAACTTAAATTGTAAGATACAGTCCTGAGATTCTCGAGGACATCCCGGGATAATCAGAACAGATAGCCGTTTCTTAGGAGCGGTGCGCCATGAGGTAAGAGCCTCTGAAGAGGACTGTTAATTAAAATGGCCAACATTTGCAGTAATAAGGAGGCTGAGTACCTTAGGAAGCCGACTTAGTGAATTTGAAGATCAGTTGGATGAAGTCTCTTAGGATTCGGAAGAAAATGAGAAAGGATAAAAATTTTGAACTAAAAGGCATGGAAGATAGTTTCGGACGATCTATTAGGCTGTCTTGTATTGTAGCCACCAGCCGCCAGTAGCTACTGAGTCCTGGAAAAGCAGCTAGTCTGAATCGAGATCTGAATTGAGATGAGCTGCAAGTGGAGAACATATACTAGATTTGAAGACTCAATATAAAAAAGTGTAAAGTATCTCACCTATAATTTTTTTTATAGATTACATTTTCAAATGATAACATTTTGGGTATATATGGATAAAGAAAAATATTATTAAAATTAGTTTTACCTCCTTTTATTTTTTAATGATACTAGAAAACTTTGAATTACCTATGTGCCTCGAATCATATTTCTGGTGGACAGCACTTGTCTAAGATACACAGTGGGATTTCCAGAAGGAGAGATCAAAGCAAACAGAAGTGAAACAATCATGAAAGAAATAATATAGGAAAATTTCACCTTGAGCCGAAGAAAGACTCAAATCTTTAGATGAAAGGTCTCACCAAATGTCAGGCAAAACATTGAAAAAAAGATGCACATTTAGACCTACCCTGCTGAAATTTATAATTTCAAAGAGAAAAAGGAAACCAAAAACCAGGTTATACGCAAATACAATGAATTCGATTTGCATTTCATTTATTCGTACCACTGAAAGCTAGGAGATGCAGAAAACAGTGGAAATGGAACAACACTTAAGGAGTCATGTGATCTTAAATCTCTATACAGCCATCAGATCGCTTACTTTTGAGGACAGAAGAAAAGACATTTTCAGAAATTCAGAGACTCAATCTGAATTTCACTAACATTTCTAAAACTATTTACTTGAGGAAGCTACTTGAATAGCCTAAAAAAAAAAAAATAAAATAAGGTTTAAGGCACTGTAAAAAATATAAACAATGAGTCCATTAAAATTCAAGTCTACATAATAGCTGTTAATGTTGTAAAGTATAATCAAATCTGTAAAGAATGGATTTTTCAGAAAAAGTATACATACTGTTAAAAAATAGATAATGGCGTGGAAGTGAAGTCTGCATTATTTGAGAAGATCTAAAAAGGGAAGTGGAGAAGGGACTGGGAAAGGAAGGGCATTATGGGATAGCACTGTTACATGCAGGAAGACTGTCATTCCAGGCAAGTTTTTATTTTGTTCTAGAAGAAGTTCACAGATATTGTTTTATTTCTGACATTGATTATCTCTTCTTGGTGTTGATACGTCTTTTTTTTTTTAATTTAAGAAATATTTGTCAGTACCTGTGTTAGTCAAGGCACTGTCTAGATCCTGGGGTACAGTGCTGAACAAGATAGATAAAAATCCATCTCTGTTGGAGCTTGTGTCCCAGTGTGAGGAAGAGGTAATAAACATCAGATGTTAGGTGGTGATGAAATGCAATGAAGAAGATAAAAAGTTAAAATAGTGGAGCTGGGGAATGATGAGGTGGCGGTGCTGGCGTAGAGAGGTTGGTCAAGGAGAACCACCGATGGGAGCGTCTCGGCAGAGACCCAAAGGAATTGAGGGAGCAAGCTGTGTCTTCCCGACAGGACGAAGAACAGTTGCAAAGGACGAGATAGAAAAGTGGTCGGTGCGTTGTAAGGAGCACCAAGGTGATGAGTAGCTGGAGCTGAGTGAGGGGGAGAGTGGTCGGAGATGAGGTCCGCGAGGGAGCCAGGGGCTGGCTTGTCCAGAGCCATGTCATAAGCCACGGTCAGGATTTGCTATTTTATTCTGAAGGAGATGAGAAGCCATCAGCAGATTTCGAGCAGGAGTGCCTTGGTGTGGCTTACGTTTGAAAAGGATCACTCTGTTACAGGGTGGGGGCAAGGTAGAATCAGTGAGACCAGGCCGTGGTAATTGAGGTGAAGGATGACATATGTATATATGTGTATGTGTACACACACACACACACACACACACAGGTTATATTATATAACGTATATATGTTATATATTTAGCACATATATAAAATATATGATAAATATAAATATATAATAATATATATGCTTTTTTTTCTGGATTGGGATTTTGAAGAGTAATGACAGATTTGCTGCCTGCTATGATCTTAGAAGGCAGACTTTAATAACCAGGTCTGGCCATTATAAATTCTGATATTCAGTATGAAAAGTGCTGCAGCATCAGAGAAATGCAAATCAAAATGAAATGTCTAGGCAGTCACCAGAGTGGCAAAAACTAAACAGCTTCCCAATCCTAAGTGTCGACGACAGTCCTGAGCCTAAGGGACGCAGCTGTGTGGCTGCGGGGACGTAACCCTGCTTGGCGACGTCTCCTAAAGCTGCGCTCATTTCTGTCCTGTGACCTAGTGCCCATTACCCTGCAGCCCAGTGTACCAAATGACGTGTGCAAGAACATCTGTTACTAGTTACTTGTAGCAGCTCTAAATTTGAATTAACAAAAATATGCCCACCAATAGTAGAGCGGACAAAGTGTGGCACATTCCCACGTTGCTAGTAATGAACTACAGTGTTGGGCAGCAAGCATGAATGAATCTCAAGGTTGTAGAGAGTTGTCTCAGGCACCAGTAGGACACTTCCTGGGAAAGACTGATCCAGATGTTCAGAAACGTTCCGGGGCCATGATGGTCCTTGATCAGGGTCAGCTCCCCCTTGATGCTGAAAAATTATGAGAGGCAGGTGTGTATAGGTAGAAGTCATGGCAGGTCTGGAGGGGCGCCTTGTGGCATGGGGTCCCAGGAAGACAGGCCAGAGGCCAGGGCTGGAGCCGAGAGACAGCCTACACCCCGTACAGAGTCCTCATGCTTGGGACTTGGATGTGACTAGAGACCATATGTTCTGCTGCTGTAGGAACTCCTGCAGAAGGCCACTGCAGTAACCGGGACCTGTCAGTCACCCTTGGTGATGTGCCCAGCTCATCTCGGCCTCAGCTCCATGCCAGTGGCCTGGTACCCCTGGCAGTTGCCGTTGCTACTGCTACAGAGAGCATTCGGCCTGGCAGTTCTTGAACTGCACTTGACCTTGTGCTCAGTCAAGTTGACGGACAGTTCTTGGACCAGTACTTCTCTCTCCTCAGGGACTGGGTACCTCTGAGTATTTCCCCAACTCTTGTTGCCGGCCCTGAGCAAACATTGCATTCTGATGCTGCCTCATTGAGGGGAGGGAGTGGGTGTTAATTCCTGAGGTCCTCATAGCCTTCATTCCCACACTGCCCTTTCTGGGTATTTGCCGATGCTTTATTCTGAAATGAAACTTGGGACAAACTATACTTACTTCATTAAAAAAACAATCGTGTATATTTAGCTATCTGGGAAACTATTGTGAGTTAAGCACACTGCATTGTGAACTGAGTTCTGTTCCTTAACGAATTTCCAGAATAATTTGAAACTGTGCCACGTTGTTCCTTTGTGATGCCATCTTTTAATCACTTGGCTGTGACAGTTGAAGCTGCCGCTAGAGGTCACTCAAACACTGGAAACAAAGTTTCTCAAGGTTAAGAATTTATCTTTCAACTTTAGAAAGAAGCAGTCTTAGCAGATATATGGTACTGTGTTTCATCTTTTCCCTGTTTTCTTTATTTTTTTTTACGGAGATTCTGCTGCATGAAATGCAGTTGCATTCTATTGGTGATCAGTATCCTTTGAGATTAATGAAAGCAATGGCAGCCTCTCCAGAAAAATGCAGAGTCAACACCTTGCCCATGACTTCAGGGGACTTGGGAACCCAGTGGAGCCCATTGGTGAACCATCGGTGTAGAACCCTTGAACCCAGTTTCTGTAAAACTCTCTTGGTGTTTGTAGGTAATTTTTCAGTAAATCATTAGTAAAATTTCAAGTGCGAGACGCGTCCTGATTTCTCCAGTAGGTTTCCTACCAGTGGGCAATAAAAATTGTGGTTGAAGATCCTGTAGGCATTTTAAAGGCAGAGTACCTCATTTTATTATTCATCTTGTTTCCTACAGTGCCTAGCAGCCAAGTAACATGTGTATTTCAGGCACTCAGTCAATGTCGAAAGATTTAATAAATGATTAAAAGAACAGTAGGAGAGTACGTTGGTGTAATTTGTTACAAATAGGAGAGATGGAGGAAAAAAATCTGTTTTATTATTCTTACGATATAATTTGTGTCTTTTATCTTTTTTTGCTATTATCTTCATTTTCTATTTATTTTTTAAAATTAAATTTTATTATAGTGACATTGTTAACAAAATCCAGTAAGTTTCAGGTATACAATTTAACAGTAAGGCATATATATATATGTGTGTGTATATATATATGTATACATATGTGTGTGTGTGTATATATATATTGCATTGTATAAGTCTCATATTATTCTATGATCAGTGGCTACAGAGAAGAGCTGATCATGACCTCATATATCTTTAGAGGCATTTGTTGAATTTTTCTTTACCTTTCCCACAGAAAATATAGCCAGTTTCTTGAGCTTTTCCTCCATGATAACACATTTACCACCGAGTAATCATTGTGGTTCTTATGTGTAATAATTTTTAAGAAATATTCTTGATACTTTGCTACATACATGTAGTCTCAAGCATATAGTGGATATATTTTAGGAAATTCAATATAGAACCCTAAAGTTTAGAACTAGAAGGATTATTAATAGACATTCTAGTTTGACCCCTTCCTTAAACATTTTTATCGTGGAAAATTTCAACATACATACAATTAGATTAGAATAACGAGATATCCACTTCCTTCCAACAGTTTGTTTTTTTTTTTTTGCCAGTCTCGTTTATCATCTCCTTCCTCCTCTTCCCCCGTCTCATGTCCCCTCTCTCCTCCCTCCCTTCTCTCCTCATTCCTCCTTCTCTCTTTTCCTCCTTTTCTTTCCCTCTGTCTTGCTATAGCATTTAAAAAAAAATTCCAGCATTGTACTTCACTCATAAATACTTTAGTGTACATATCTAACAGAAAACGATTTCTAAAAATAAAACCGCGATGCCGTTATCACACCCAGCAGAATCAGCAGTGGTTCCTGAGTATAATCTAATGTCCAGTCAATGTTCGGATTTTCTTAACCGTCTCATACATGTGATTTGATACCTTCTCATTGAGCCAGGATTGAGTTAAGGTCCTGTATTGCATTTAAATAGCGCGACTCAAGTCTCTTAATTTCAAACTTCTTAAGACTCTTAATTTCAAACATTTCTCTATTATTTTTTAGTGTAATTTATTTATTAAAGACAAATCATCATTTATTTTAGCCAAAGCTAGAATGTCGGAAATTTTATTCTGCTGGTTTGGTGTCATTTAACATGGTCCTCTGTCACCTGTGTTTTCTGTTAACTGCTGGTTAGATGTGTGGCCTCGATTAGATTCAAGATGAGTTTTATGGACAGAGAGTAGGAATTCTTCGTAGTTGGCGCTGTGTATTTCCTGTTGCCTCATAGGGAGAGGCATGGAATGTCTGGTTGCCTCATTAGTGATGCTGTGATTGCTGGCTGGCTTCAGGTGTTGTCAGCCTTATCATTATGAACTTTCCCATCACTCTTTTAAGGTTGCAAAAATAATAATTTTCTCATTCTATAATTCCTTTCTGATTTATAGCTGGGAGTTTTTCTTACAGAAGAACTCTTCCATATCAACTATTTGGTTATCCCAAAATACAATTGGTTTAACAAAGGCAGGATAAGTGATTGTTTTCTTCTATAGACCAATTTTCAGAATAATGAGTTGGTGCCTTGGTAATCCCGATAAATGCCCACTTATTTTTTTATGTTGTTAAGAACTTACGGATTTAAGAACTTATGTGTTTCAGTCTTTTGCAGGCGTTAGTTTTTTTGATGCTTAAATCATTGCATCTCAGTGCAATGGGACCCCTTTCAAGTTTGTACCTCTCCTTTCAACGTGACCCTACCTACTGCTGTTTCTGATAACTTGCTTGCATTTTGTCAACAAGATTTCAGTTTACTGCTCAGTCTTGGCAGTAGTCAGCCTTAGTTCTGAAATCTGTAAGGAACTTTGTTTAATTTTAGTTGGAAATGGTACTTAGAGAACAGAGTCTGTGTAGGAGTGTCCATTGCTATTGTGGTTGCCATTTCTTTTAGAACCTTTCAAGGATTACAACTAAGAAATACTGTTTCTTAAAAAAAAAAAAATCACAAGTTCATTCATATTGATCCTTCCAATTCAAATTTAAGATTAGAGTTTTTACTGTTTGGATTTAAAATTATTATTTTTCTTCTCATAAGCTGAAAATCTTAGCTGCTAATCACATTAACATAATTATTTTTTTACCCATACTTTAAAAACAATACTAATATTATAACAATAAAACTACAAAGTACAGTTTAAGATATTTTTGTGCTTTTTAAATTTTTCACTTTTTGATTCTTGGAGTGTAATCCACTGGATGATACGTATAGTCAAAATACTGAGTTTTCGGTTCAGTTCCAATAATTCATAGATTTGGATTAAACTTTTTTTCTTGGTAGGAATGTAGCATAGGGGATGTCGGGTGCTTCCTATTTCCTCATTCAGGACGTATGCAGTGTCAGGTGTCCCTTGTTTAGCTCTACTTGCTTTGATCACTTGATTAAAGAGGCGATGTCAGATTCTCCATCGTCAAGGTGCTTTTTTTGTCTTTGCAGCGTCACTTTAACTGCCACGTTAAGTGTACAGTAAGAAAGTAATTTTTAAAAATTATATGGATCGTAGCTCTTGTTTTACCCTTTTTCTAGATTGAAACACAAATGTTATCAGTGTGTCGTCACTAATTGCCAGTGTATTTTTCTCTCTTCATTTTCAACAGATTGATCCACTGCGTTCATTATGCTGTGCACCATTATTGTCTTGAAATTCATCTAATTTTCAAAATTTATTTTGCCTTTTTGTCCTATTTTTGTTTTTCGTAGGATAATCACATTTGTGATTTAGTTGCTCAAAAAGCTGAAATCTCCTAAGAATTCTTGACTTATGAATATCAACACTGTGTTATTCAGCCATGTACTGAATTGGCTTTAGAAGTGAATTTTATGTTTAGCAGCGGATAGATGGCGATTCGAAGCGTCATCTGACTTATCTAGTCCTTTCTGGACACGGCGTGCTTTGGGAACATAGGACGTGATGAAACCGCATTTAGAGTGAACTGGCTGTCCTGGCATCTGTTTTAGGGGGCGCAGTGCAGTGTGCTCCACTTTCGGCTCTAGGTCAGTGTTAAGCTGCACAATTGTGCCGCTTCTCTGCCGTCCCCGGTGGCGGGAGTACCCTGCTAGGACAGCGGCACGTAGTAAGTTCAGTCATGGTCCTTACTTCCCACAGTCCTATTTTCAATCTGTAACTTTTCTGAAGAACAAATGATGCCCGTTTGTGCTTTTCGAGATATACATATTTTAGGTACATATATGAGATTGTTTTTATCTAGAGTTTTTTCGTGTAGCACTTATTATGATTTTTTTCTAATTTTAAAAATATGCGGTCTTCTAATTATGGCAACTTAGCTACTTAGAGAACCTGAAAATCCTCCCTGTCAGTATTAAGTTTGCTTAGCTTTGTGAGAGAGTATAAGACGGAACGTAGCATGAGCGGTAACAGCAGAGTCTCACAGTCCAGGTGTAACTAGTGAAAATCAGAGTCATTTTCCAGTTGGGAAGCTTGTGGTCAAAAGAGATGAGACTGGATGGGTATAGAGCAACTCATTTTGGGGAAATCATCGTCTCTAAGGTTTCTTAAAGCTTTTTTTTTTTCTTAATTACTGAGCTTTGAGTGTTATCTACCTTGCTCTCATCCAGACATCTCTCCACCTACCACTCTTAGCTAGCCGTCTATCTGACAGTTCTTTATGTATTCTGGATATAAGTCCTTTATAAGTAAGTCCTTTGCAGTATTTTCTTCCAGTCTGTCGCTTGTTGTTTTATTCTCTTTGTAGTGTCATTCAAAAGCAGAAGTTCTTAATTTCGATGAAGTCCAATTTATCATTTTTCCCCTTTATGGATTATGCTTTTGATGCCATCGCTAAACAAAATCTATACCTAACCCAAGGTCACAAAACGTTTCTCCTGTGTTTCTTTCTAAATTTTTGTAGTTTCAGCTTTTATATTTAAATCTATGAGTCACTTTGAGTTAATTCTCTATGGGCCGTTAGGTACAGAGCGAGGTCAGCAAATAGTGAATGAGCACTTTCTTTGAGCTGAGTAATGGAACAGGCACCGGAGGCACTATAATGAGCAAAACAGATGTTGTCCTTGTGCTCATGGGACTTTATAACGGACAAAGGATGTTAAACAGAGAAAGGGGAAGTAGTAGAGGAGACTGAGAAGGACCCCTGGTGAAGTCAAAGAAACTCAGAAGAGTCGCTAGTGGGAGGGGAGAGAGGCTCACGTGCTGTGAAGGAGGAAATGGTCATCTTTTTTATCGTTTCTGCGGGTTAGGTTAAGACATTAGCCTAAATTGGATTTGGCAAAAGGAGGGTTAGTGACTCCTGTGCAATAAAAGCCAGAGTGAGTGGTTGTAGAGAAAACCAGAGGTGAGCAAGTGGGGAATGTGTCTGGACAAGGATGTTTGGCTGAGTGCGCGGCACATTTAAATACTCCTGGGAAAGGCTCAGTCCAGAAGGAGGCATTGAAGGTAGAGGCTACAGAGGGGCCAACTGAGGGTATGTAATCCTTAAGACGGGAAGAGCGGGGCAGTCAAGGCGACTGGCCTTAGATCAGAAGGGATACTTTATCCGCTAGAACAGGAAGAAAGGATGAATAAAGGTAGATGGAGTGGAGGGTAAGATTTGGTAGGATGAGGGATCTTGTATCTGATGGCTTCTGACAGTGGAACTCATCAAGGTCACCATCAGAAAGAGGGGAATGAGTGCTCAGGGATTGTGAGGTAGAGGGGAAGGTATAAAACTGTCATCTCAGAATGGGCAAGCTGACTCACTAGGGAAAGAGAATTGGGTTCTATAGAAACCCAGTTTGTGATCAAGAATTCAGGGTGCAAGAAACTTTCCCATTTGCCTCGTTGTGTGATGTTCTCCAGAAGATAGTTGGGTTTCAGTCAAGGGGAGGGCTGAGTCTTTTGGAGGGAGAGAGTGGCCACTTTGAAACTGTCTCACATAAGGCCATGTGGTTTGAGTCTTACCCCAGTTTTAATGAAGTCTCCGTAGGAAAGCAAGTAAAGAAAGGCTATGAGAAAGTGGAGGCCCATTGGCTTGGATGGTTTTGTTGAATTTAAAAAATTATTGCTGAGGGGTTTTAAATAGGGATTATGAAAAGATAGTGTGATTAGAGAGCGTCCGAATTTGAGAAGTGCCGGAGATACTGTCAGGGTCCGGGGTGTGTCTGTGGGTGAGTGGCTGGGTCGGGGTGGAGAAACTGGTCAAGGAGCAGACTGATGCGATCAAGGCACTGCGTGGCCAGGCGTGTCTTCCTCGCAGATGTCCACTTTGTCGAAGGTGAGGACAGGAGTAGACGTTGGAAGGAAGGGGGTGAGCGAGGAGCCTCTATCCTCAGTGGATGAGAAGAGTGAGCAGGGAGTCAGTAAGCACGGGGACTGAAGAAAAGGTCGTGTCATATGACATGTGAGACCCACAGTCACAGGTCCTTTGGCAAGACGGAGTTTGGGGGTGTTAGCAGGAGCGAGGACACCATCCTCATCTCGCTTCAAAGTATTCTTGGAGTTAGGGTCAAGATTGCATTCGCTTCTTGGCAGGGCAGTAGGAAGCGTAGAGAGACATAGATTTTCCTCCAGAAACTTAAGGAGAATAACCTCCCTCTTCTTTGGGTGAAGTGCTGTTTAAATTTGGCCCATCGTAAGGACGCGCTCAACGGTGGTGTCATGTGTTTGCCAGTGTGCGTGTTACAGCAGCGCAAGACAAAGCTCTCCCTGAAACGTCGTCGTAGAAGGAACTTTAACACGTTGGTTAACCATGTATCAATAACTTTTTTTCCTAAAACCTGCATTTCAGCGGGAACTTCTTATCGATGGCAATTTGTAAAAATGGTGCTGGATGTTTTCCTGACAAAAACGACCTCTATCTTGTTGGTTTATATTTTCTCCCCTTTCATGGTTATTACGTAGCCCCACAGAGTTCTTTGTACCCCACGGCTACATTGGTGCAATCTCCTGGGTAAGATGCCATCTTTCGCGTCAGCCACCGAGTGACCGTTTCTGGCTTGTTCGTAGCCCTGAGCTGAGACCGATATCGTTTCTAACCCTCCACATCGTTAGTTTCAGTGAATTTACCCCCATACCTCTCTGTTAAAAGAACTCTTGCGGTTAGTTTCTGGACAGCATGAGTGACAAATTTATTGAAAATGATGAAGCAGGAGTTGAATACTATTTACGTCTTTGAATGAAGTGAAACAGGCTGGATTTGCTATATTAAGCCATGTTGCCGAAGTGGATATCATTTGGGGAATTGCCATATTTGAATCACTTTTGCATATAAATTAAACATCTCACATCAAAGAATTCTTAAAAGGCATGCTTCCTAATTTCTCATAATGATAGAATTCATTTAATTTCTTACCTGACATCTTGTAGAACAGTTTTTAGCTCCTCTGTTTTCTGCTTTGACTAATTTTTATGCTCATTTTACCCGAGCTATGAACATACCTTTGTTATAATATTTTTAGGGCAGCAGTTTTGAGGCTTATATATTTGAATGCGATGTAATTTAGTAATCCTTGGGAACCTAGCAAAGCAGCACATTTAATTTTCAATTCGATGAAAGAAACATGGAAAGAGAATTGGTGATGGAGAGAATTGCACAAAACACAAGTAATTAGAGCTGATCCTTGAAGCAGAAAAATGCAATTTAAAGTAAGCTTCCTATTCCTACTGTTTGAAGAGTGTCAAAGAGATGACTATTAAGAATATGGTAACAAGTAAATGATAGTAGTTAGGTACAGCAAGCTCAGAGACACTGTATCGGAGTTACATTTTTTTGTGCCATGACTTTTATACGTTCTAGCATCGAAAACACTCAGTTTTAATGAAGGACAATGGTAACTTCATTTCTTAAGCATTTATGTAGCAAGTGTAATTGTGTTCTGTTCTCAAATAAAAATGTCATTTAACCCTCATCTACACCCCAGTTGGTGCTTACATTAGATACGGGAGAGAGGGCCTGCCAGAAGAGTGTAGGATCTAGAATACACGTGTGGCTTGGTTTCCTCTGCGTGAAACCGCCTCTCCCCGCATCTTTGTCAGGTTTAGTTCGTGGCTGCCAGAGGGAAGTAGAGAAGGGGGCAAACAGGGTGTGCATCTCTTCTCAGCATAGCTGCGAGTCCTGGCTGCAGGACCCGACACCGGTCCCAAGACACTTGTTAGAACAGCGTCGTACTGTTCTCACCACCGTAGGCAGAGTCTAGCTCGGCGCCTCTGCAGACTGCCGCGCTCTGTCTTCGCACCGCCCTCCCTTAGCCACTGCCACACAGTTGCCGTTGGTGAGCATCACTGCCTGATGAGTAGTCAAGAAGTGGAATTGAGAGGCTCCTTCTCTGATACCAAGATGACGTGGGAATCCATTGTCCCTGGTAATTTCAGCAGTTTTTCTTTATGAAATTTGAGCAAAATGAACTCAAAACTGTGAAACTAATAGTTTGTGAAGGCTTAAAAGGCTTCACAATGAAACCTTACAACTTACTTATTGTTCAGTCTAAGTGTAAGATTTTGGTGTTCCAGTAACCTTTTCCAAGAAGGAATGGATGGGTTGGAAGCTGTCATTTCCAATATTTGTTAGTTTCACAAGATTATGAGGGAAAAACTGGAAAGTGAATCTTTTCAAAGGGAATTACATAATTCATAGCCCCTAACATTATTGAGATTATGTGAATTACATAATTCACAGTCCCTAACATTATTGAGATAATTTAATGATGGTTTATTTACGAAGGGGTTATTAACTGTAAGGGATAGCTCAGTTCTCCAGGCTTAGTAACAGGAGTCACTCTTACCTCTTATCCCACAGAGAAGGGAGGTGGGGTGAGTACAGTTCTGGAAGCCAAAAGGAGCTGCATTTGGGAGGTTGATTGAAAGGTGCTGTACCATGGATGGTGGAGTTGGCTAATTCGTACCTGGATTAAGCTTCTGTTCCTGTAGAGACAAAATGTTGTTCACGATCAGAGGGTTCAAGTATAATCAGCTTGCCACTGGGTGGCCAGCTGGGCCCTCCAGGAAACGGAGCTACATGAAGGCTCTGTGTTGGCCTTTGTTCATGGCAGATTGGGCACTCAACAGTGCCAGTAGCCAAGCCTTGGTGAGTGGAAGTCCATTCATGGAGCCCATGCGTAGCCTCCGTCCTTGCCTCCAGGCTGCTTTGTTTGTACATGGGCTCACGGAGCAAGCACTAGGGTAACTGGTGAAGGTTGGCTGACATCCATGGGATGCTTCTGCTTTTCCAGCTGACTGTTGATGCCCCCTGCTGGGCATTTGCTTATGAATGTCTACATTCTGTTCTCATTCCAATCTCTATCTATGCCTCTCTCCCCCACACTTAAATTTTTTTTTAATGCAATTTTGTTCTTTTCTAGTTTTTGAGCCCCTGGCTAGCCTTTTAGCTACTACCTTTCAGTTCGTATAGATTTTTCCCTTAGTCCATCTCTCTGTTTATAGACATACCACCCAAAGTTCTGTGTGCTCGGAGGATTCTTTCACCTTTGTCTTTGTGTGCCATCTTCAAGTGGCCCACCCCCTTCTGTGGTGCTGACAGAACATGCAGATCCATACGTGAACCAGATCTGTGCTTCCTGAACATCCTAAGAAGTCACGGGTGTGGGTTGAGGAGGGCAAGGCAGCTCAGCAGTGGGAGCAGATTATCACTATGGAGGCCTCGGCCATCGACATATGGAGTGAGTGAATCTGCTTGGCTCGGGCTCATAGATACTGTTCAATTTAAAATAAAATGCTACTGTCTGTAACTCATTTTATGTTTACGTCAGTTCTCGATGAGCAGGTCAGGTCCCGTAGTATTCCACGGTCAGGCATTCAACTCAGTCAGGGCATGGCAGCAAGCCAGGAACTGCTCTTCAAACGGAAAGTGGTCGCTGGCAGAGGGCAGGACAAGGCCTCATTCCCGAGTCCGAAGATTCCGTGCTGATTCCGCTGCGAGAGCTTGCCACAGGCTTTCCTATTTGTCACAGCCAGTTCCAATAGCATTAGGTCTGCTGGGTCTTTAGACTTACTTGGCAGAGCAGCTTTTCCTTCAGCTTGGACTTGTTGCAGAGCCTCATTTTGAGCCCCTCTCAAAACTGGCAGCCTTATCAATGATCAGTGATGGGTTGGAGCCTTTAAAATCTAAACAGGCTCACCAAGCATTGGACCTTCTTGTCTTGGTGGGTAATGCAAGGTGCAGCAACTTCTCTCTCACCTTGAAGAGATCTCGTTACATGCCTCAAGACCACTGGACTCCTAAGAACTTCACCAGTGTAATAGACTGTGAACTTTTGCAGGGTTAATCGCCTGTCCTCTGGCATGCCAATTAGGGTGCCGCTCACCAGGTCCAGTTACAATATCACCAATGTAATGAAACAGTATGATGTCCTGCATATTATCAAGATGATCACGGTCCCTCTAGACTGTATTATGACAGTGTGGGAGACTTGATTTAGGGGCAATTCAGCAAGCAGAAACTGCTTCTGATTTTATTTACTGATTGGAGTGGAACCGAAAGCATACCAGGTGCCAGGGCCTGAACTGATTCGCCACGTCTGAAACTGTAGCTATAGCAGGCATCGTCGCCTGATTAAATTTGTAGTCATCTGTGGTAATTCTCCATGACCCAGGTGGCTTCTGCCCTGACCTAACAGGCAAGTCGAAGGGGGATGTGGTAGAAATCACAGTCCCCGCACCTCTTACCTTAGTGGCACTGATCCCTAGTCGCTGATTGCCGTGGATGTGGTTTTGGTTCACTGTCGTTGGCTGGGCAGGCGGGGTGAGTGGTCTAGTTCCAGGACTTCCACTTTGGCCCGTCCGAATCCAGATAGTCCTTAATCCACTGGTCGAGAGTCCACTGTGGGGATCGTGCCAGTTACTAGGTGTATCTTTTCTCACTGTATGTTCTAGATCGAGGAAAATAACAAAGGATGGGTCCATGGACCCACTGGACAGATGTGAGATGTATTTGGCTAAGACTCTATGTAGCACCTGACCTTGATAAGCAACTAATCTGACTGTTGGAGTTAGGGGTATCTTAGGTCTCCAGAGATCAGTCTAAGTTCAGAGCCAGTGCCCAATGTTAGAGGGTCTGGGTAATTCCCTTTCTCCAGTGCTCAGTCACATGGTAAGTGGCCGAGGACCTTCTGGGGATGGGAAATGTTGGAGAAAATTCACAACATTTACCTGTGGCTATTTTGTAGGAATCTCTTTTGAAGGAACCTCCAGTGTGTCAAGGAGCTCTGGGTCTTTGAACCAGCCTGGCTGTGGGATTGGGATAAAAAGCCGTACGTCTTTGATATGTGGACTCTTTTTACGTCTGCCCAATAATTTTCTTACTATGTATCAAGCATCAGTTTAATAGGCTGATCTGATGGTTAATTTATCATCATTTGGGATTCTGGTGGGTCCAAATGCTCTGATCGCCAAGTTGCCCTGTGACTCACTGTGCCCACCTTGTGTCTGCAGTTAAGTGCTGCCATTGTCCTGTAAAGGACAGCCACCTCAGAGCTCCTCAAAGATGCTGGTGCCCCACTCCCCAGGCATGCTTTTCAAGCTCACTTGGGGAGAGATGGTTAGACAGGTCGCACTTTGTAGAACTATTGCAACATTTTTAATTTCTTGAGCATTCAGACTCTGTTCTCTGTAGCAGTGGTTCTTAATCTTGGCGGCACATTAGAATTTCCTGGGGGCCTTAAAAATTCCGATGTTCAGGCTATACCCCAGACCAGTTAAACCAGAATCTCTGGGGGGTAAGTGCAGGTTTCTGTAATTTTTAAAGCTAAGCAAGTCATTCCAGTGTGCAGACAACTTCGAGTCTCATAGTAGTGATCTCAGAGAGCTGTTCTAGACCTTCAGCATTACTGGACAACTTGTTAGACGTACAGATTCCAAGGCCCCACCCCAGACCTCCTGAATGAGAAACTCTGAGGGCGGAGCCCAGCAATCCATGTTTTTACAAATTCTTCAGCGATTATAAAGCATATGAAAATTTGAGTACCGCTGCTCTACAGCATGCTGGGGAAATCCTAGCATTCGACCTCATTAATTGCAGACTGTCATTAAGGTCGTGTTTCCGTTGGTCAGCCCAGCAGACTCCCAGGCGCTTGAATGTCTGGTCGCCCAGGTAAGAGTAAATGAGAATGTGAGCCGCAGGTCTGCTTCTGGGACTTGGTCTGATTATGAGGGAGAGAATCTCTTTTGCAGGCTGGTTCACTTCTTACTCCTGTGTCCTTGGAGTCCCAACAGAATGTGAATGGTCTCCAGCATGATACCACTCCTTGGGCAGCCCCATGATTGTTCTCTTGTTCCATTCCAAAGGGTTATTTCAAGGTCACCAAGATTCAGCACATGCCCCCAGGGTCAAAATGTCTTAGTTGTGTTTACCTGTTTCTTTGTTTTCCTCTTCTATTTTTGGTCTTTGAGGTCACCTTAATTTCTTGCCAGTTCGGCTGTGCATTTTACAAAGGTATTTAAAAATATTCAACGTTTTTGTTATTTTCAATAAGCAAAATATTTAGGATATCTTGTCTGCCATCCATCAGAAATGGACAGAATAATTTTAATGATTAATCTGGTTTTGGACCACAGAGTTATTGCAATTTGACATCCAATTTCTTAATCCTCACGGCGAGATTTATCAGTCTACTTTTCATTCACTGCTTTCTGGTGGTTGGTGTCGGATCCATGACATAAATGTTTATGGCAGATCTGAGCTGCCACACGAATGATCTTCCTAAGATATGGGTGCAGTAGTTTCCTGACTGTTTTCTTAGTGATTATTTTAAAATATGAAAACTCCTTCATTACTGTGTATAAATAAAGTGGTCTCTTTGAATCAAATTCTTAGGGTTCTGTCTCAGGATAGGCTACCTTATGTTGTGGTAACGAAACCCGTCAGAATCGCAGAGGCTGCAGCTCTGGGTAAGGCTGTGGGCAGGTGACTTCAGGCTGTTTCCATCTTATGTGGATCTCCAGCCAGCGTGATACTTTTAAGCATCCTGGAGTAGGGGAAGAGAGTACGGAAAATGGCACACGGGTATGCATACATCATTTCATCTTTGAGCCACTTGCCCGGAACTA
Organism: Pteropus medius; assembly: GCF_902729225.1. Taxonomy (NCBI): domain Eukaryota; kingdom Metazoa; phylum Chordata; class Mammalia; order Chiroptera; family Pteropodidae; genus Pteropus; species Pteropus medius. The sequence goes on along the minus strand of NW_024349803.1, from coordinate 15,680,188 downwards.
GTCACACCGCCCCATCTGACTCCGGGAGCCGGGAAATAGTTTTGTGTCTCCAGGAAGGGAGGAGGACTGGGCAGCACAGGCACTGTCTACTACTTTTGTGGTCTCACTCTGCCTTACTTTAGCATAAAGGATATTTATTAGGAGGAAACAGGCAAGGTCAAAGGCCCCAGGAGAAGGTTTGGAACAGTCAGGAGCTGGCAGCTGCACCAGGCCTCTGGGGCAGGATGCTTTTGGAGTCTCGCTTGGGGCCACTGCTGGAACGAATGCGTGAGCTTCGGCTGTTTTTTTTTACTCGAAGTCCCTCTACTCCGTGCTCAGATTTTTGAGCAAGAGTGTTGCTGGCTGAGTTTAGGTCGCGGCTCTGCACTTGACTGTACCAGACTGTGGGAGGAAAGATGTTTCTGAAGGGAGCCTGGGACTTTCAGGTTCCATATTTGGAGAACAGAATGCCTTTTTTTTTTTTTTGGGTCATCCCACGGGCTAAACACAGTACTGGTAAGGTATTTCCCCAAAGGGAAGTTGAGCTGTGTTAGGAAGGAAGACCGGATGACTAGTGACCAGAGAAATGACAAATTTCTTTTGCAGTTAAATTTGTTGACCTCTTGATTTAAAAAACAACTCAGAAAGTTGATAAAGTTTTTGTACTTAATGCTTTCAGACTTTTTATGTGACTGTAAAAGACTCGATAAGAAATCTACTTATGCATTTTATTTGCTTTTCCTGACAGTTTGTTATCTATAAGAGCAGGAGATCACCAGTTATATAAGTTGTCAACATTGAGGCCTCAACAGAGAAGTGACAAGATAACAGTCCTTACTCCTTCTTCCTGATTGTCAGATGCCAATTTGAGTGTAGTTACCCAATAGGCATGCAAAGAATTAGAGATTAAAAACGGTGTCCACAGAAGATAATGTTAACAGTTTGATGTCAAGACGTCACCAGGAAAGCTTCTTACAGACAGCGATGCAACATTGCAATAACATTTTCAGTTATTAAATACAGAACAGAATTTTATTATCTTCATCAGGTTTACTGTCTTTCTCCTCCTGGATCATGGGCCTTCCCTTACCTGTCTGAAATTCGTTCTCTCTCTTTGTCTCACTTTTTTAACCAACACTGGTGAAAATGAGCGTTTGAAGTTTCAAGTCTACAGATGTGATTTTACTTGCTAAAGCTTAATCCAGGGGTACAAGATCCCAAGGAACCTAAGATATGCTGATGCAGGGTGGAGCGAATTCCAACCCCAACCCCCCAAACCCCTTCCTGGAGTGGGAACTCAAGTCCTGCACTCAGAGAGGGAGGGTCCTTGACTGTGCAGGAAAGGATTCAAGTGCACGCCAGAGTTAGAGACTAAGGAAAGTTTATTAAGGAAGGGGTAACACTCCACAGACAGAGACACAGTTTCTTCTCCAAGACAGAGAATGAGAGAGACCCCAAGTGTTCGGGGGATTCAGTTTAAATCTATTTTCCTTTCTGGGGATAGGTTTGCAGTGTTTTAAGTCGTGGGGAAGTAGTCGTTAGTCACCTCAGCAAGAATCTTCGGTGGGTTCCCTTGTCGTCTGGCTGTGTGCTGATCAGCCGGTTCCGGGTCTAGCAGCACTTAGCAGGCTCCGAATACAACTTGGTTTTATTTGTGTAGTTCTCATGCCTCTTCCCTATATTGATATTAAAAATAAAATTTAAGAAAGGATTATTGAACCTTACAATGCTCTTATTTTATGTGCCCCAGCTATGTTTGGGACATTGAAAGTGGTGTTCTAAGACAGAAAAAGCCTGGGCAAAGTGGTATCAATTGGAATCCTGTGTTTACTTGAGATTGTGGAATGCCTCTTACTGTGGGAGTTGGGAAGAATACGGAATAGAATCTGATTTAAAGATTATTTTGTTGTGATGACTATTGCAGTCTCTCTCATGGGAAGGAGTTAAATGGGGCTTAAAAAATGTCCCTTTGGTCCAGTAAAACACTGACTGAATAGGAAATGACAGGTACTTTCTAGATTTGAAGTTTTATTCAGTTTGTATTTGTAACTGTTAATTGTATACCCATCACCGTGGACATTTAAAGACTACATTTTGAGGGTCAAGAGCAAGCAAATTTTATTTGTGCAAGTGTCAGAATATTAGTTGTATAACTGCAGAACTTCTAAGCCTTGGTAGTCTCCTTAATTTATCATTGTTCTGTCTTTTTTGCCTTTGCCTTAAGAGACTCAGTTCAGGATATGTGAACTTGAAGCACGTTTGACCTTTTAATGTCCATCTCATGACTTCCGATGAAGCCAAGAGGCCTGGCTCTCCCTTGTCAAAGGTGTTATAAAGTGCGTTTTGATTTCAAAGTAGTGTTAGAAATAGCAGTACAATCTTAAATTATCATTTGTAGTGATCAACTCACCAATCATGCCTGTGGTTGCAGAAGAATAGTTCTCATTAAGGTAATAGAGCCAGAGACAGTGTAGATATACCTGAAAGCACAATGCTATCAGAAATAAGATCCCTAAACCCCCTCATTTTTCTTAGGTTTTGCATAAAATGCAAACAATTGTAGCATAATACTTGACTATCCTACTTTTATATCTCTTAGTTTGAATGTTAGATGGCCAGGCGAATTTTTAACTATAGGAAAATATGCATAAGAACGATATCCACACATTACTTGAATTTCTGAGTTTGAAGAACTAAACGCATCTATTTTGCCTTTTTTCTTCTGTTTAGTATTCAAATGTTGTTGCACCTAGGTCAACAAAAACTTATTTTTCTCCTTGGTATTTGTCATTTATGTGGTATGCTTATTATTCTTATGGTTTTCCTTTTTAATATTTCTTTAAATTTAAAAAATAACAAGTAGAAAATCTATATAGATGACATTGCAGAAAAACATTCTGTTGTGTACTGTTAATGCTACCCAGACTTAACTTTTGCAAGCCAGGTGTCAGATTGCTGTGGCGTTACTAGCATAGATTATATGATGCGTGTCTATTTACAAGACACTGAGCTCCAAAGCAATTTCTATTATGCTGGAGGCTGTTCAGACAGCTTTATTTCTTTAAGGCTCTGCAGCGTTAAAATGATTTTAATTTCCAGTGATGCTTTCTGATATAAAATGCCAGTGGATTATAAAATGGAGAAATGCTATAAATCCCTGTCACTAACTTTGTGATGCAGAAAGCTAGATCTGAGTTTTGAATTTAGTATGAGGTTGACTTTAAAAAAAATTGAACCTTTTGTTTTGAGATAATTGTAGATTCACATGAGGTTGTAAGAAATAATCCAGAGAGATAATGTTTATACTTTTCCAGTTTTTTTCCAAGGGTAGCATCTCGGAGAACTATACCAATGTACTGCAGCCAGGATGTTTACATGGAAACAGTTAAGGAACAGAACAGCATCACCGCCAGGCTCCCTCGTATAAGCACACCCACTTCCCTCTGTCACGTGTCCTCCCTTGCCCCTCAACCCCTGGCCACCGCTAATCTCCATATTTACAGTTTTGTCATTTTGAGAATGTTGTGTAAATGGACTCGTGATGCGTAACCCTTTGGGATTGGCTTTTTTCGTTTCGCACAGTTCTCTGGAGATTCATCCAGGTCGTGGCATGTGTCAGTAGTTTGTTCCTTGTTACTGCGCAGTAGTAGTCTGCAGTACGGTTGTACAAGTTTGTTTAACCATTTACCTGTGAAAGATATCCTAGTCTTAGCCAGTTTTGACAGTTATGAATAAAGCTGCTATAAACCTTGATGTACAGGACTTTTTTTTTGGGGGGGTGGGGGTGAGTGAAAGTCTTCATTTTTCCGGGATAAATGCTCAAGAGTGCGTTTGTTGCGTCCTATCATAATTGCATATTTAGTGGGTTATTTATTTATCTTTGAGAAACTGCCAAATTTTTCTGGATTGGTTGTATCATTTTATATCCCCACCAGCGATATATGAGTGATTGCTTCTTTCTATCCTCAACAGCAGTTGGTGTTGTTTTTTATTTTTGCCATTCTGATGTGTGTGTAGTGATATCTCATTGTGGTTTAATTTTCATATCCCTATTTGCTAATGAGATTGAACATCTTTTCCTGTACTTATTTGTCAGCTATTTGTTTTCTTTGGTACAATGTCTGCTTTTGTTGTCAAATCTATTCTTCACCTAGCCCGAGATTCAGAAGATGGTATCCTGTTTTTCCTCTGGTTTTATAGGGTTATGTTTTATGTTCAAGTTCGTGATCCATTTTGAATTAATGTTTTATGTAAAGTGTCAGACTTAGGTTTAGCCTTCCTTTTTGTTGTTCGTTTAGATAGCTGGTTGCTCCAGAACCATTTGTTGAAAAGACTGACTTTGCTCCATTGGATTAATTGCCTTTGCGCCTTTGTCTAAAATCAGTGGGCCATACTCGACTGGAGCTATCTCTTGATTCTCTGTCTGTCCCATTGACTGACACCTCTTTCCTCTGGCAATGCCACACACTCTTGATTACTGTCGGAATATAATAAGTCTTGTAACCAGGGAGAATAATTTCAACCACTTTATAATTTTTCAAAATTGTTTAGGCTATTTTAATTCTTTTGCCTTTCCACATAAATTTTAGAATAGTCTTATCAATACAAAAAAATCTCCCTGAGATTTTCATAGGAATTGTATTAAACTGGACTTATCAAATTGACATTTTCACTATATCTTCCTATCTGTAAAGATTGCATATTTCTTGTTTCATATGCTTTTCTGAGATGGTCAGTAAGGAGTGGCTACGAGAGGACACAGAGGAGAGGCTCGGGAAAACAAAGTTTATTATGCTCGTGGGTCCTAGAGACAGGCATGGCATGCAACATGGGGCCACATGAAAAAACACCAAGGTGGTCCGGAGGCAGAAGACGGGAGTGGCATGTTTAGACTATGATCTTTATTGGAGTTCCCACAGGGCAGGGTGAACTGTTTAGGACTGGCTAGTTTGAATAATTTCAGCGGGCGTTGGGCTATAAGGAGAGTCTCTAGTTGCATGGTAGCTGGCCTTTGGATGATAAAGGCAGAAGAATATTGCTTCCTGGGATGTATGGGCCAGGTAGAGGAGGTGTGCCCTGCATATTAAAGACATTCTCTCTCTACGAATTGGCTAGCCCAGTCTTGGAGACTGCCTCCTAAGAAAGGCCGTCCCTCCCAGCCAGAATAGTTTTATAAGATGACAAAACATAATATACAGAAAATGAAATACACAAAACTCATCTCTCCATTTTCTTAGATCTTTGATTTCTTTACATGACATCGTATGGTTTCAGCAAACAGATCATATATATATATATATATATATATATATATATATATATATATATATATATTTTTTAGATTTGTACCTAAGTATTATTTTTAGCGATTGTAAATGTTATTTTAAATATCAGTTTCCACGTGTTCTGTGCTAATACGTAGAATTACAATTGATTTTCGAATGTTGATATTGTATCCTGTGATCTTGCCAAACTCATTTATTAGGTTTAGGAGTTTTTCTGTAGATTCCTCGCTATTTTCTATGAAGACAACCATGTCATCTACAAATAATTATCTATTTCAGATTGGGTGAGATGTGGTAGTTTGTGTGTTTTTTGAGGAGTTGGTCCATTTCATATAAGTTGCCAAATATATATGTGTAGCGTTATATCCTTTTATGTCTATTTTTATCAGTTGTCGAGAGAGGGGTGTTGAAGTTCACAACTATAATTGTGGATTTGTCTTTCTTCTTACAGTAATAGCAGTTTTTGCTTTACATATCTTACAGCTTTGTTTGATGTATACCTATTTAGGATTGGTATGTTTTCTTGGTGGATTGACCTTTTCTTATATGTTTCTCTTGGTCTCTGGTAATTTTCTTTGAGGTCTATTTTATCTGATAGTAACATACCTATTCCTGCTTTCCTTTGATTACTACTTCCCTGCTATGTTTTTTTCTATCTCTTTACTTTCAGTCTGCCTATATCACTGTATTTGATAATGAGTTTCTTATAGATAGCATATAGTTGGGTCATATTTTTATTTTCATTCTTTTTTATTTTTTGGTATTTGAATTTATCACTTTTCATTTTGATTTTTTTTTTAAAAATTTAAGTATAGTTGATATACAATATTATATTAAATATAGCAATTCAATCTTTATATACCTTACAATACGACCACCACATTAAATCTAGTGATCACCTGTCACCATGCAAACATCACGATATTGTTGACCATATTTCCCTTCACCTTCTTCACCTGTCCCCCTCTGGCAAACATCAGGGTGATATGTTTAAATCAGCTCTGTCTTTTAATTGTTGCATTTAGACCATTTACTGTAATTATTGATGTTTGATCTTAAGTCTGCCTTTTTAAAAAAAGTTGTATTTTTTAAAAAGATTTTTATTAAAATAGCTAACATGCAACATTGTATTAGTTTTAGGTGTACCTCATAGTTATTTAACATTTATATACCTAAAGAAGTGATCACCATGATAAGTACAGCAACGGTCTGATGCCATACAATGCTATCGCAATATCGTCTATTCCCTATGCTGTACACCATAATCCCATGACTTATTTGTTTTACACGTGAAGTTTGAACCTCTTATTCTCCTTTACTCCCCGCCTATTTTGATTTTTCAATTACATTTGACATTCAGTATTATTTCGTATTAGTCTCAGGTGTATAGCATAGTGGTTAGACATTTATACCCTTTACAAAGTGATCCCTGACTAGTCAGGTATTCTGGTACTATACATAGTTATTAACCATATTACTGACTATATTCCCCATGCTTTACTTTACATCCCCATGACTGTTTTGTAGCTACCAATTTGTACTTTTAATCTCGTCACCTTTTTCACCCTGCCCCCAACTCCTCTCCCATCTGGCAACCATCAGCTTGTTCCCTGCATCTGTGAGTTTGTTTCTGTTTTGTTTGTTCATTTATTTTGTTCTTTAGATTCCACATATAAGTGGGATCATACGGTATTTGTCTTTCTCTGACTTATTTCACTTAACATAATATCTTCCAGGTTCATCCATGTTGTCGCAGTCTGCTATTTTGTTTTTTGTTCTTGCTGTATTTCATTTGTACTTCAGCCATCAAACATAACTTAGAAAACTTACTAGAAGTAAAGCCTTTCGATTTACCTTCATTTTTGCCTGCCACGGTCTTGCTTCCTTCCTGATATTTTGAGGTTCTTTCTTTTCAATTTTTTCTCTTTCGAATACTTTTTATAGCCATTTTTTAAAACGGTAGTCGTGCTGGTGACAAATAATAGTTTTCATAGATAAAAAAATTAACAGTGACTGAACACTGTTAATTTCTGATGGTTCAGAAATACTAGAGGATGATCAGTAAAGGTCAAAAGAAAAGGAAGACCTGCTGTAAGGGCTCATGTGATGTACATGGTTGCTTTTCCTCCTCAGTGACTTTATGTAGAGGATTCACTGTGTGCAAGGCAGTGGGTGGTGGTAGTTCTACATTGCGGTATATCTATAGGGGAATAGTACTCAGCAATAATAAAGAACAAACTATTGGTACAGGCTACAACATAGATGAATCTCAAATTCATCATGCTAAGTGAAATGAGCCAGACAAAAGAATACATGGTGTCTAATGCCATGTACATCAATTCTAGAAAATGCAAATTAATGACAGAAGGCAAATCATTGCCTGCCTAGGGAGGAGAGAAAGGGAGTGGATGCAGGAATTACCAAGGGAATCTGAGGAAACACTTGGGGGTGTTGCTGTCTTGTTTGTGGTGATGATTTCACAGATGTACATGTGTCAAATGTATCTAATTGTACATGCAATTTATTGTATGTCAGTTGCAACTTAAAAAAGCCATTTAATAAAAATACCACATCAACAAGTGTTCTTCTAGTGCATGACTTGTGTGCAGCTGCCCCACATGCAACCCCAGCTCCTCCATACTCTTGTTTACTGGATGAGACCGGCGGTCATATGCTTGGATGTTGAAGCATTGTCACATTGCTCTGGAAGTTATTAAGTGCCTGCTTTCAGTTTTTACTTACATCTTTGTCGATGGTAAGAAATGGCCTTTGGTCTGTGCGCCACACTTTGAGTCTCACAGTTTTAGAGCAGTGCTTCCACACTCTCTTATGAACTGTTTTTTCCAGTCTTAAAACGGGGCCCTTTTTTGTGTACCAGTCTGAAACCACGCTACTCTGCTTCACGGGCACTCTAGTGATTTGATTAACCTGTGTTCCGGTATGTGAATTCTGGCAGTAAGTGTAGGGGATTTTCTTAGCATGACTCCTAAAACGTTAACCAGATCTGATAAAATACACTGCTGAATCTCAAAGTGGATTATGTTGAAACTTTGGTATAATATTCCTACTCTCAGAGTTTTGAAGGAATCATTTTAAAAGTTTAATGCAGAGTAAGAAATTTTCAAACTAGGGTGTGTGGGAGAGTACTAGGGACCTGGCATGGTAAAATCTGTTCGGATCCTGGTAGTTTGAGTGAGCTGGGTGGAGAGTGGCTGGACGTCTCTCAGCCTCATATCCTGTCTTTTAAGACAGAGCGACAGCTGCGTCATAGGACCAACGATACAGTGAAAGAGCCTGGTAACTGATAGGTGCTGTATGGACATAAGTTTATTTCACTGAATATATTTTTACTTTCATCTGGGAGGGTTAGTATTTTTTTTTTTTTTTTTTTGGAATAAGGCCCATATTTTGAAAATAATTTGGAAATTTGTTCTTAAAAATGGAAGGTGAATTTTGTAGTATCTTGCCTTTCACATGTAGGTTAAAGAACTGAGAGTTACATATGAAATAATATACTTTTTTTTCTCTTTTTAGGCAATTACTCTCTTAACTGAATTAATTAGGGAAAACTTCAGGAACAGCAAATTAAAACAGTGCCTTTTACCAACCCTCGGGGAGCTGATCTACCTTGTAGCTACCCAGGTGAGACTATGTGGTTAACTCTTGACATGTTCTGACGTACCGTGGGTGACAGGTATTAATATCCTATAAAAGTGTTTTGACTTTGCCCCTTAGAGCTTGCCTTAAGAACTTGGGAGAAGTTTTATTTCTGGAGGAGAGAGGCTATCAGTGTCTTTTTATCTGTCTTTCCCTGTCTATATCTTCCTTCTCTCCCAGCGCCTTTTGACTTTGAAGGGTAAGAGATGCTCAGGTCATGTTTTAAAACCAGTGGACTGAAAGTCCAAAAGTACTCCCTAGGTGCTGCCATCTTTGACTCCTTCAGGCAAGGAGATCGGCCCTTGTTTCTCTCAGTACGAAAGCTCTATTTCAGTGTAAAACAGCACTTTGTGCAAGTATAGTTCTTAACGTGGCCGTGAAAATTTGTGACTGCAGAATTTGACTTCTTATTTCTTATTTTTTTTAAAGATTTTTAAATTAAAATATATCTAACATACAATATTATATTAATTTCAGGTGTACACCATAGTTATTCAACATTAATATACCTAAAGAAGTGATAACCACGATAAGTCCAGCAATTGACTTCTTATTTCTTGAGTTACAATATGGAAGTGCTATTGAATTCAACATAGGAAAACTTTATATTTCATTAATGTGGTTTTTAAGGATAGTATTGAATAGATATTGATAAGTTATGTTACTCATTTCGTTTGGTCTTCTTGAGAGTTTTAAATAAGTACCAGTAAGTTATAAGTGAATCAAGGTGTTCTCTTATTGTATTTCTGATGTTTTGGTTATAGAACTTGCTTAAATGTTATATAACCTCAGAATTCTCAGTCTGTGAATTAAACTTTCTGAACAATCATCATTTTAAGGCAACTACCATAATTGTTACGAGACGCAAGTGTTTTAAACCATTTAGTTCTGTAATTATTATTGAGAAGCTGGTACAGCAGATCTCTCCTTATTCTTCCTTTTCATAAACGTCTTGGCTATTGGCCCTTCGCTTGTCAGAACAAATTTTAGAATCAGCTTGTCCAATTCCGTAAATCATTTAAAAAGAAAACTGCACTGACTGTGCAGATCAACTTGGGAAGTACTGATCTCTTTATAATTTTGAGTCTTTCAGTGCATATTTGGAATTGTACTGAATCTATGTATCAGTCAATTAGGAAAGTATTGATATATTTATAGTATATTGTCCTCCAGTGAACAATGGCATTTCCATGTATTTATGTTTTTCAGACTATTTTCATTAAAGTTGTTTCTATTCATAAAGCTTTTGGACCTCTATCTTTGGTTGAATTTATTCTTGGATAATTTTATATTTTGAAGAGACAACACATTTGTGAAGCTAGAAAACTAAGTAAAGAAAAGTATACAGGGAAAAGTCTCTTTCCTGTTTTTGTTGCCCATCCACCTGTTCCCTAATAAATAACTGTTATAACTACTTCCTTGATTATATTTACAGAGTTACTTTTTACATATGATCAAATAGAAATGTAGATTCTTATCTTGTTTCATTTTATATAACAGGTAGAACAGCTTGCTTTTTTCAGTTATAGTCATACACTATCAAGAATAGTGTATGAAGGTATATACACGAAGCAGTTCTTAATTAATATAGATGTTTTTCTTAATCATTACTTCTTTCATCCATCTCTCCTCTTTCTTGTACTGGAACATTTTCATGTGTGCCAAGTTTTGTGAAAGGCTATTTTCCTTGCATTTCTCTGGGGGCGATTTGATCTCTGATGCATTTTAAGGATGTTAGAATAAAACTAGTTGCTTTCTTGGAAGAGTGTTCAGGTACCTAGTCTACTATCTTATCAGGGATATAATTGAGTTATTTCTGTTAATTGAGATATAACTGACATACAATAAACTGCAATTTTGATATATGTGTATAGCTGCAATTTTGATATATGTGTATAGCTGCAAAACCATCATCACAATCAAGATAATGAACATATCTATCACCTCCAAAAGTTTCCCCAGCATCCTTTGTAATTCCTCCTCCCTGCCCCTAGGCAACCACTGATTTGCTGACAAGTTTGTATTTTCTAGAATCTTACATAAATGGGACCACATAGAATTATATTCCTATTTGTTTCTAAAAGTAGATCTAGAGAATCATTTTCCTTGGTACTTACTCTAATTGGATATAAGTTAGGCTATTTTAATCAAGTCTGTGTCTGTGGCCGTGACACTTAAGCACATCTTACAGCAAGCCTGAAAAGGACGTTCTCTCCTTAGGTCTGCAAAAATCAGTAACTTCATGAGATGAGGGCTTTTGTGGAACTGTCACTTCGAATGAATGTAAACCTTAAAATCTCAAGTCAGTGCTGACCTAGTAAGGCTGACCTGAAGTGATAACATTACTGTATCTAATATTGAGAGCTAAGCTCTGTCCTATTGATGCTCTGGTAAGACCCCAAGGTTACAAGCTGGAGGACAGACAAGCAGAGTGTGCTTTTGCAGAGGATGTTACGAGGCGATACAGTTATAGTTTATGTATTTTTTTCTTACTTTTGTCAAGGATGCCTCCCACCGTGAGTCCCGGTATAATCATCTCTCATCTGATGTGTTGTGAAAACTCCCAGATGATCTCCTTGCTTCGCTCTTGTGTCTGTAAAAGTCTTTTCCAGACGTCAGGCAGAGTGAGCCCGTTAAAAACGCAGGAGAGACGGCAGTGTTACTCCTCTGAGCTCTCCAGCATTCCTCGTCTTGCTCACTGTCACAGAGCCCTCCAGTTGCCTTCTTGGCGTGCGGGCTGCCTACTCAGAGCCTGTATGACCTCAGCCCTCACTGCCCCCCGCCTCACGTGCTGCTTCCAGCCACACCGACCTCCTCACAGCTCCTCGAACCCCCGTGCCATGCTCCTGCCTCCACTCCTCTGCACCGCTGGTCCTCCTGCTTGCAGTGCACCCCCAAGATGTTCTCTCTGTTCAAATGGATCCCTTCAGAGGGTCTTTCCCTGCGCACAGTCTTCCTCTAAGCCCTTACCCCGACGTGGTTTTCTTTGTACCGCTCATCACTGTCTTGACTTATTTGTTTTGTTTACTTCTTTTTAAATCTCTGTCCCTACTAAGCACTATTCAAGCAGAAAATTAACCTGTCTTGTTCATGGCCATGTGGCCATTGTGTAGAAGAGTTCCTGGCACATAGTAGGTGCTTTTTTCATGCATGAACTGCACCAAGGTCAGTAGGACAAGAGGGAAGTGAGTGAGGAGGCAGGGCTGGAGAGACTGGCAGGGGCATGGTCATGAAGGGCTCTCGGCCAAGTCCCATGTCTTCCTCTTGATCCTAAGAGCCAGGGGAAGTCACAAAGGCTTTAAAGAAGGGTAATGATGTCATCTCATTTAAATGCCAAAGCGATTATCTGGTTTACATATGAAGAATAGATTGGAGGATGGTAAGAGAGGCGTCTGAGAACCTAAGTGAGAGTAAGCGACATAGGAACAAAATTAGGAGAGAAGAGCCTGTTTCAGGGACGAGAACGTCATCGGAGCTGAATATAACTCATGGTTCAAGAAAAAGCCCTGGAAAGAGCCCGTGGGGTCGAGTGACATGAAAGTCACTGGTAACTCAGCAAGAGCTGTTCTTCGTATTTATGCACTTTACCTGGAGCGAGGCAGACAGAGGAGGTCAAATTGGAGCACGTCGAGGATTTTGTGAGAGGTGGGGTAACTGACAAGGTCAGAGTGAAGTGAGATGGCTGTGAAAAGGGGTGGGGGGCAGAGGGCTGAAGAGTGGGAGACAGCGAGCCTGTTCCAGTGGAAACGGGGGCCAGTGGAGACAGGACACTGAAAATTTAGGAGCAGTGAGGAATAGTTCGTAACCTAATGACCCAGAAGAAGGTGGGATGGGAGTGGGATTCTGGCCTCATGGGGAGGGGCTGGAGGAGCCTCTCCTGGTACAGCCACTGGGAATAGGTAGCAGACGGCTTCAGGTGAAGGTAAGTTGGTCCTTTTCTATTGACTTCCACGATCTCTGTGAAGGAGGAAAGTAGGTGAAGTGTGAGCGTCACAGGTTTGAAATCGACCTTTTGGAGAGGAGATTGGTTGGAGAGAGAAATAGTAGGTCTGGAGAGCAATGCTGAGGGTCCCTGGGCTTCCTGATCCTGAGTCTGAGTCCATGGACTCTGTGTTCTTGGCGGCATCTCTCCACGAGCCTGGCTGCCTGAGCGCAGGCCTTGGAGGCTCCTTTGAAGGTTGGAGTTAGGGGAAGGGAATGCCCGGGGGAGAGATTGTTCAGGTTTTTGGCGGGAGTGGTTAGATGACAGATTGGGGAACCTTAGTGGCTGGGAGGGAGGGAAGGAGACAGACTGAGGGAGGAAGAAAAGGGGTGTGGTCTGGGAGAAGGAGGATCTGGAGGCCCGTGATGCTAAAGAAAGGTCCTGCCGGACGATTTCAGTGAATGAGATGGAGGGGGAGAAAGTTGTGTTTGGAGGTTAAATTGGGTGCCGAATTAGTGATTTTCAAGCTACAGCAGCTTGGGATGATAATGTCTAGATTATTATCATATGTGGAATCCTGTGACTCGTACAGTTTTAATGGGTCACAGTTCTCATCATAGGTGTCAAATATATTTGGATCCGTAAGGTACTAGTTTTAACATTTGGACAATGTCAAAGAAATTTTTTTCTCTAAACAGAACCTACCTTCTTCTGCTTTTAAATAATTTTTTTTTTTTTTTTTTACTTTTCTCTGTGATACCTGATCATTTTGTGATTTGCTGTGTTGCGGGAGGGCTCTTGTGATGATTACTCTAATATGGTTCTTCTGTGGGAGAATTATTGCTAATGTCATTAAAATCAGTGTACCCCCTAATTTAATTGCTTATTTTTATTTGGCACATTGTCCTACTAGGTAACGTACTTACTGCTTTTTACTTGTGCTTATGGATTATCCTGAGATAGTACTCAAACCGCGTGTTCTGTGCTTTCAATCATTCCAGATAATGTGATATCATTTAGATGGGAGTATTTATCTGTATTATCATCTACATTTATCAGTAGAGTGGTTTCTCTATTAGCCAGATCATACTGTCATTTCTCGCTTCTCTTGATCTAGCTTCCGATGAGGGGATCTTATCAACGTCATATAAAACATTACGAAAAATAGATATGCGTATATGTACAATGCAGTAGAAGACCCCTAATCAGACTAATCATCAGGGAGGGAATAGTGCTTTACATAGAATGTTAGGAAGTTTTAGATAGTTTGTGCATTTGAAACTGTGCCTTTTTCTTGAACGGGTTAATATCTTTTGTGCTGTTAGCTTCACTGTCTTTCCTTCCACTTCATTTTAGGAAGAAAGAAAAAAGAACCCTAGAGAATGCTGGGCTGTTCCATTGGCCGCGTACACAGTGCTAATGAGGTGCCTTCGGGAAGGGGTAAGGCTTCTCTGTTGTGCTCTGTAGGCTCCCGCAATTGTAATAACCTTCAGGCGCTGAGTGAGGATTGTAGCCTGCAGCAGTGCAGGAGCCTGTCAACCAGGCATTGCTCCTGAATTTAAATAATCCCGACAAGCCACCCGCAGCAAGTGACCTGAGGTGGAGCAGGTGTAAAAATGCACCAGCGTTCTCATTCACTTTTAAAAAGACGGTAGTAAATATAAACCACATAAATAGCTTTTAATAACATTCTTAGTTCTCCTCTGCCTTTGAAAGTTATCGATGTACCAGTTTGGTAAGCAAGGTTAATGCAGAGAGTTTTCTGTGAGCCTCGAACGCCCCCATGGTTATCTTGTCAGGTTGCTAATCTGCGGTTCAGAAACAGGGAAGCTTCCACTAGTATCCATTGATTTTAATATTAAGTAGTATTTAGTATGTGATGTGATTTTTCAATTTAGTCACAGCTGGCTAAAAACCAGCCAGCCGGCCAACTGACCGGCTTATATATGTAGCTCCTATGTGAAACTACAGAAAGGATTAACCTACTGAAAAGTTGGCATTTTCTGTTTGCTTTAAACTATTTGACATTGTTTCACCCAAGGCAAAGCCATAGGCTAAAAACATTCTTTAAGGAATGAAAAAAATGTCACAATAAACATCTTCCTTTTGAGTTCATTACTACCCGGTAATGGAATAATGTTCCAAGGGTAAAATACCCTGCAAGGTTTTCCCCCAGTGATCCTGAAATGAAGTTTGAACACTTTCTAGCCTGTAGGGTTTATACTTAGTCACTTGTCATTATGGGATATGAATGAAGCCAGTACATTGTACTTTATCAGTAATACCAGAATCAAGTCATGTTTATCTATAGGCTAAAGACACTCATGGGTTTATCATTCAAGGACTCAAGCTAGGCACTCTTGAGGGCTCACAGATGAAGAAGGTGACATTTCTCTCCATACTCAGATCCTATCTATTGCGGGAGATAAGATAAAAATATAAAGTGGAATGTGTCAAGTAAATAAATGCAAAAGAACAAAATGCAGGAACTCAAAGGAGAAAGAAATCTTCTAGGAATTTTTTTAACAGCGTAAAAGACATTTTTAAAACTTTATATCTTTAATTTTTAAAACTTAGATTAATGTCTAGTAAAAGATTAATTCTAGTCCATGAAGGTTTTTTCTTTATTAGATATCTTCTCTCTACCCCTCCCATATTTTTCATTGCGTATATAATATGAAGAATAATGTTTGATATCCATGTGAATTATTAAATTATTGTTAATAATTCTAAAATAATGATATTTTATATTTTAATAACGTACTTGTCTTTTTTACCTTGGGATATGTGGCAAGTCTTGTATATTTTTAATAAAGAAGGAGTAGGATCCAGACCTGTGTAAGTTATGAAAATTTTATGTTGTATATTTGAAATGCAGTTACTTGTGTGTTTGGGCAGCATGTACACTAACAGTGTCCCTATAATACAGATAAATTAGGGGGTGATTAGTCCCCCTAAAAAAGATTCCTATTTTTACAAAAATAATTGTAGCAATTCTTTAGTGTATAAGTCTAATGTATTCAGGACAGTCGAAGGTAAGTAATTTTTAAGTCTTTTATCTTCAACAATTAAAAAGTTTTTTCCATGTAGAAAACTTTTTCCCAGCACTGATTAGTATTTCTGAGTGTAGGTATTTCCCTTGTGAAATATGTCATATACAGAAGAGTATATGAAATATATATATGAGTAAAAGCTCACATTCTCACAGTTTATATTCTCACCTGCAGGTTGTCAGAGTACCCGTTAAACCACATCTTCTTGAACATTTGTCTATCAAAAGTTTGGTCAATCTCATGTCATTAAATGATTTCTCATAATAGTACTAATGTGCATTTTTCTGACAACTAAAAAGGATGACTATCCTTTTCTGTTTATTATGGTTTTTGAGGTTTCCTCTTTAGAAAACCAGTTTTTTCCATTACTGTGTAGGATTTCTGTACACCACCCTCAGCTATAAACAGTTATAAAATGTTTCTGATATTAGGAAAAAAATGAAAACTATAATGATCACCTTTATTTTTATTATCTAGATTCAACAGTTTTTAGCATATCTCTTACTTTGCTTTGTTGTAATATCCATGTATATGTGTATTTATTATTCATTCATTTGTTTATTTTCTGAACTGTTTGAAAAAAAAATTACAGATGTCATAAAATGCTATCCATAGGAATTTGTATGAGTTCTGGATATTAACCTTTTATTGCTTATATGTGTCATAGATACTTTCTAATTTGTGATTGGGCTTTTTATTCTCTCTATAGTGTCTGTTGATAAGCAGAAGTTTTTAATTTTATCGTAGCTAAATTTATCAATCTATTCCTCTTTGATTTGTGTGTTTTTATATTAAGTTTATCTACTCCAACATCAAGATGGTCTATTACATTTTATTCTAAAAGTTTTCTTTTTCCTTTTTCTATTTAGAACTTTATTAGTAATTGTTTTGTGCATGTGCGTGCATGCACGTGTGTGCGTGTGTGTGTGTGTGTATGTGTGGTGCTATATATGGGTACAGTTTTATTTTTAAAAATAAATATAAGTAATTAGTTATCCCAGCATCATTTAATGAAAAGTTCATCTTCTCCCTGCTGCTCTGCAGTGTCACCTGTCATATTAGTATATGTGTTTTTTTCCTGGACCCTATTTGGTTCTGTTGGCCTATTATTTATCTCTCTGCCATACTATCTAAATTAACCATCTTTATTTTTAAATAATTTTTTTTTTTTTTTTTTTACTATATGGAGAATTTTCCCCTACTAATGTAATTTTTTTTTTCAAGAAGTTCTTAACCATTTTTGTTCCTTTTTACTTGTATTTAATTTTTAGAGCCAACTTTTCAAATTCACCTTTGGATGTTGATTAAGAAGATGTCTATAAATAAAGTTTGGGAGAATTTGTTAGTATTAGTAGGAAATGGAAGGCATACTCAATGAAGAGACTAACAATAGGAGAATGATACACTGATTTCTTTAAAAAAATACTGGAATAAGACAACTGATTGAAGTACCCCTGAATTCTTGATGACAGCTAAATGCATTCAGTTTATTGCTTATGTTAACCCTCAGATGCAGGCCGCATTCTTCACAGCGAGCACTTATGAAACGTGTTTTGTACTGGCCGGGCACGGGAAAGGTAGAGGTGATTAAGACACTGCCCTGTCTCCATTTATTGGGAAAGGGGAATTTTCGTTCTCCCTTGTTTTGTATGCCAGCCTTTTATTGTTTTGTAGCTTCATTTGATTTGTTTTCTATCTCGTGTAGACACTATGACATTTAAGACGATTAATTTTCCTCTCGATCTAGCATTAGCTGTATCCCATTAGCTTTGACGTGTAGTGTTTCCATCGTTGTTATTTTATAATAGTCCCCAGTTCTAGTTTAAAATTTTTCCTTGATCCAGGGTTGTTTATGAGGTGGTTTTTGCAGGCGGGTGGCGTTTAATTGCCTCTTTTTTATCTCGTTAAAATAACAAGGTTGCATTACCTTATTGTCAAGAATGTTGTCTGTCCTATTTTTCTTGGTGTTTTAAAAAAAATTGGGGTAAAATATATGTAACAGAAAACTTGCCATTTTAACCATTAATTATACAGTTCTATGGCATTCAGTACATTCACATTGATGTGTTACTTCTGTTGTTTTTAAATATATTGACATGTTATTTTGCCTAACTTATTGAGATTTTTTTCCCCTTGGTTTCAAAACTTAGTAGTGTGCCTCATTGAATGTGGGCTGTTAACTCTGATGTACACTGCTCATTTTCTCCCTCTAATCTCTGCATTGGGAATAAAGCAGTATAGAAATTTTACTTCATTTTAATTTGATATGCAGACTTCTTAGAAGACAATTTTAGCTTTAAATTATATATATTTTTTGTTTCTTGTGCATGGAAAACTAGCTTTGCCATGGGATAGTTATAAGTGTTATATGAATAAGGGGTTTTCTAGTCAAATATATTGGGTCACACTGGGTTGAACAAGATTGAACAGTTTGGTTTGTTTTTAGTGTTTTTTAATCTTTCAGTTATGACTCTGCTTGGGGAGATACTGTATGCAGCATTTTTGAAGTTCTTTGGCCACAGACCTGCCTTATCCTGTAGCACGTTGTCGAATGCACTTTGGGAGAGGAAGCTGTAGTCTCATGCTGAACCCGCGGTGGTGTTTTTTCCTGCCCATTAGGTCAAGCTCCTTAGACTGATAGACATGTAGTTACAGATACAAATCTATCTATGCCGATTGTTTTCCGTCTCTTTTATCAGCTACTAATATGTTTAAATTGCCTTCTTTGTTAGGATTGCATTTGTCAAATTTTGTTTTTATGTATTTTGAGTATTAGTTATTAGATGTATAGAAAATTTAGATTTTTTTCCCTTTGGTTTATTGAAATTTTTATCACTATATTGTGATCTTTAAAAATCACCGTTAATGCTTTTTGCCCAAAGTCTGTTCTGTCTGATATTAATGTAGTTATACCATCCTTCTCGAGGTTAGAGCTGACTAGTATATCTTTTTCTAGTCTCTTATTTTCAGCCTTTCTAAGCGAATAATTATGTTTTTGATGTGCCTCTTCATATTGCTGTATTTTTAAAAAAATTCTGTTTTAAAGTCATTTTCCCCTAACTGTAGCATTTAGTTCATTTAAACATAATTGTTGATTTGGTTGCATTCATAGCTGCCATCTTATTTTGTGCTGTTCGATCTGCTTTGTATTTTTTTCTTCATGTCGTCTTATTTTTGAAAGATAACATCTCTTATTCTTTTAGTAACTTACTCTACTGCTGTTGTTTTTGGAATATATTTTTTTCCGTGGATACAACTGTAGGCTGATAGTACTTTTAGCAATTGAAGGTACTGTTTCACTGTCTTCTGCCTGCAGCTGTTGCTTTTAAGAAGTCGGCCATCAGAGCAACTGTAGCTTCTCCTTTAGCTTCTCATGTGCTTCTCCTCCTGCAGTCAGCTCTCCTCAAAATACACCTTCAGCTCCCACCTCTGATCACAGGGAGTCAGGGAAATGGAACAGTGTTTCTTGCTCCCATCTATTATACTAGGTTGTAGCCACTGGGAGCTTTAGCTTCAACTGGGGCAAGGCGGAGGGGGGGGGTCTTCATTTGACTTCCTCTGTGTATGGGCCCTCACCCTGGCCCCTCATTCCTCTTGTTCCCCTTGTTGGACAAATGCCGCTGGGACAAACATCAGCTTAAGTGCTCTGGGTACCTCTCAGGGTTCTTGCCTACACAGTCACTGGCCTAAGAACTTGGCGCTAGTTCATTGATGCTTTAAGAAAAGGTTTATTTATTTTCTTATTATATAGTTAGCATTTTTAGTTGCTTTTTGAGGGATAGAATTGTCCAGATAATCTAGCCCACAATATTGGAGGAAACAGAAAGCCTATTTTCTTGATTGCATGAGTTACTAAAATGATAAACCATGCGAAATAAACTTTAGGAACCTTGAAGCCTTTAGAAGAAAGATCGTGGTTTTACTAAATGTACAAATGTGAAAATAGTTAATGTCAGTATTTTAGATGTTAATTTTGGTATTCCACTTTGGGAAAGTAGGCATGTAGATTATAATTATATTGGCAGCAAACTTTCTTTTTTGTAAGACTGCCTGTAATGCATTTGATCTACTTAACACCATTAAAACACAGTACAACTCTTCATTAAAAGTCTGATTACCATAGGCTTATTTTCATAGGATCATTTTCTAATCATCATAGCTTTTATCCTCATGATATGACGAAATAGGTCTTTGATTCAAATTAGTCTTTGGCAGATATTGGTTCAGTCCAGTTATCCCTTCCAAAGAGTTAATTAAGCAGAAAAATACCACCGATCTTAGTGCTTGTGTGGTGTCATAGAGGTGATCCCAGAGGGACCAGGATAGCTCATTTCGGGTAGCAGCAAGTCCAGTTGGCCTGACAGCCTCCCTGAGTTTATAGAACACTAGGATGACACATGGCTTCTTTTTAAACTAGACGCTAACATAGTCGTGATTTTCTACTACCAGGAATGAGTCCTCTAGGAATTGACTGACAGTTGCGATGTAAAGCACATGTAAGGTATTTGAGAGGGTCCCCCTCCCACCCCGCCGCAAGACCGCATCTTCCCCCACTCCACCTACATTCAGGAGAAAGGTTTCAGAACCTAGTGAGAAATGAGACAAAGAGCAAGGCATGTGGGACAAAAAATATCAAGTGTATATGTAATGAGGGCCAGAGTCGAGGACATAGCTTCTGTCAGTGAGCACACAGGCTTCCTTATCTTGAACCCCCACATTAGGGAATCTTAGGACCCTGGGTATAGCTGCACTGACCAAGTGGAGTCCTTATGCAGGTAAGACAGGGTGAGAGATACGAGAAGATGGCTCTATTGGGTGGGCTTGTGCCCAGTTTGTTCTTTTCAAATTTGCCAACTAAACAGAGCACTTTAGTTCCCCTTGGGTTGTGTTGAGTAAAGGAACAGAGAGAGGTTAAAAGTGTTACGTTAATGGATTCTGGCTGCAAGGAAGGAAACATCAGGAATGGAATGGAGAGGAAACATTCCCTCCATTCTAGAAATGAAATGTGTCAAAGTTTGAGGAAGTTCAAGTATCTTTAAAATTTCTTTTCCAGCAGCCTTCCAGTCTATACTGCATGATAATAATAATAGGAAGAAAAGCCAACACATTGAGAATTAACTCCTTTTTCTGACCTAGATGAAGTATTCATGTGTGTTGTCTCATTTAATCTTCAAAGTGCCTTGTGTTTTATTCTCTTTTATAGATGATGAAGCTGGAGCACTGAGATGAAAATGCCCAAGGATGTAGAGCTAGTAGACTATAAAACCATGGCATGAACCTAGCTATAACTCAGTGTCTTTTCATTGTTTCTTTAAAAATATTTTTTCATGAAAAATACATGAAAAGTAATGCACATATACCGTAATGATACAAATGATGTGCAGATATCTAAAGTAGAATTAATGGTCATCCCTTCCCTGCAAGCCACATCTGTTGTAATTACTAGCAGCGGAGTATTGTATATCTTTCTAAGCCCTTCTTTACTAATATATTTATATGTTTATTTTTGTTAAACAAACATGGGATTATATTATACATATAATTCTTCAGCATATTTAAAAATATTTTTAATTGATATATAACATATAAAATGCTTAGGTAATTAGCGAGTATGCATTGCAAATATTTTGCCTCAGTGTGAGACACTGTGAGGTTTAATGGTGTCATCGTGAGTAGAAATTTTAATGAAGTTTAATTTAGCAATTATTTTTCTTTTATGCTTAGTGCCTTTTTTTTGCCCTCCTGCCTAAGAAAGCTTTGTCTACTTGAGGATAGCTAAGTTATTCTTTATATGATCTTTTCTAGAAGATTTTTGGTTCTAGCTTTTACATTTAAGTCTGTGATTCATCTCAAATTATTATGTGAATGTAGAGTTGACTCGTATTTGTTTTATGGTTCAGACTATAGTCCAACATGGTAATATTTTATGTGATCTTTGAAATAATGTACTTTCTACTTTTGTCGAGTAGAGTTAGACATCACAGTGGGCTGATAGTGTTATCTTGACTTTCTGGCTACTTGTTCTGTCAGTTATTGAGAAAGTATATCGAATTCCCCAACTAAAATTGTGAATTTATCTATTCTCTTGATTTTATCAGTTTTCGCTCCAGGTATTTCGAAGTTCTGTTACTAGGAGCATAAATATTTAGGATTGTTATATCCTTTTGTTGAATGACTCTTACCACTGTGAAATGACCATTATCCTGGAGATATTCTTTGCTTTGAAATCTTGGTTTTTAAAGTAACATACTCACTCTAGCTTTCTTTCGATATGTTAGCATGGTCTGTCTTTTTTCATTCTTGTACTTTTTACCTATCTGTGAATTATATATAAGGGAATTTCTTGCAAACTGTGTACTATTTGATTTTGCTTTAAAAAAAATCTAATTTGAGAATCTCTGCTGTTCATTTAGTGTGTATAGACCTTTATATTTAGTGTGATGGTTGAAATGGTGGGTTTAAATCTGCAGTCTTGCAATTTGTATTCTATTTGTTTGTTTTTTATTTCTTCCTGCCTTTTCAGTGATTCCATTTAATCTGCTTTATTGGATTGTACTTTCCTTACAGTATATATCTCTACTTTATCACAGTTGACCTTCAAATAATGATATACAGATTCATATATAATATATAAGAACCTTTATAACAACCTCACACCAGAATTTACTGTATATAATGACATGTTAATTCATATATACTATTTAAGAATTATGTATAAGAACCTTACACCACAGTGCATCTGGTACTCCCTTTTTAGCCTTTCTATTCTTGTACATTTCATTCGTAACATGTTTTTTGTTTTGTTTTGTTTTCAGCGTTATCATGGTATAACTGATACATGAAATTGGAAGATATTTAAAGGGTACAAAGTAATGATTTGAGATTTGATATACATTTTGGAAGGAATTCCCCCATTGAGTTAATTAACACGTCAATCACCCCACGTGTTTACCTTTTTTTTTTTTTTTTTTTTGCAGAACATTTAAGTTCTGTCTTATCAACTATAGTCACCATGCTTTACATTAGATCCTCAGACCGTTTCCATCTTGTAGCTGAAAGTTTGTACTTTTTACCAACCTCTCCCTATTACTTTTACTTTTGTTTTTTGAAAGGTGTAATTTTTGGGTATGGATTTGTATGTTGATAGTTACCTTTTTTTTTTCCTTTTGCTACTTTAAAGATATTGCTCTACTGTCTTCTGGTTTGCACTGGTTTCTGATGAGAAGTCTCCTGTCATTCTTACCTTTGTTCCCCTCTACATAATGGGTCTTTTTATTCTACCTGCTATAAAGATTTCTCTTTATTACTCTCTTTGTTTTAGCAGTTTGATTATGATATGCCCTGGTATGATTTTTCTTTGTTTCTTCTGGGCGGGTTCATTGAGTTTCTTAGATCTAGAGTTTTCATGAATTTGAAAACGTTTCTGCCAATATTTTCTTCAAACAAGTATTTTTTTCCGCCCCTACCCCACACTGCACATATTCTTTTGGGATTCTCACTGCACATACATTAGGTCATTTGAAGTTGTCCCCTAGTTCACTGATGCTCTGTTCTATTTTTTAAAAATTTTATTTCTTTTCGTGGTTTTTTTTTTTTGGATAGTTTTTATTGATTATCAGTATGCCTTCAAGTTTACTATTAATTTAGTCTGCAGAGTCTAATCTGTTAATGCAGTTTAGTGTATTTTGCATATAGGAAGTTGTATTGTTTATCCCCAGCCTTTGGTATGTTTTTAAAAAATATTTTATATCTTTTTATATCTTTGTATTTCTTTTCTTATTGTGCTTATGCTTTCCTCTTCCTTCTTGAGTATTTGGACTATATTTATAATAGCCATTTTGACATATTTTACATCTAAGTCTGTCATCTATCATTTTTATTGATTGACTCTCCTTATTCTTATGAGTCATATTTTCCTGTTTTGCATGTGCGGTAAAATTTAATTGGATTTCAGACATTGTGATTTTCATATTGTTGGGTGCTGGAGTGTTTTTATATTCTTTTAAGTACTTTTTAAGTTCCTTATAAACAGTTTGATCCTTTTTGAGGCTAGATTTTAAGCATTGTTAGGACAATCCAGAACAGCCTTTGGGGTTAATTTGATCACACCACTGAGGCAATACCTTTCATAGGATTTTCCTTGATGCCCCATATTTAGGTGGTCTTTGGCCAATTGGTACACTTTTATTATCAGCCCTGAGTGGTTTCTTAGGATTGTTTTGCCTGCTCTTTATGACTTTAAAATTATCTTCCAATTTTTATATTGTGTATTTTTCAGATTAGTTAAGCCTTTTTATTAAATATATATTAAAATTATGCTAGTTTTAGCGATTAAATAATTATTGGGAATAATTTCATAGTAGCTTGAAATAATGATCACACCTCCTAAAATACCTAACACATCCAGAAGCAGATAGCATCCTCTTGGTATCGTTTGTAGTAGTTATGAAAAAATAACATGTATATGTTTCTCATACTAAATAATACCCTTTTAATATTCTCCTTGTTCTCTCATTCTCTAGGAAGAACGTGTTGTGAATCACATGGCAGCAAAGATTATTGAAAATGTCTGCACTACCTTTTCTGCTCAGGCCCAAGGCTTTATTACAGGAGAAATTGGACCTGTTTTATGGTACCTGTTCAAACATTCCACTGTTGATTCTCTGAGGATAACAGCAATATCGGTAAGATGGAGCGTATTTGGGGGATATATTTGCATATATTTAAACACCAGCTTTGTAAAAACTGCCAGAAATAGAGTAAATTTAATTAGATAAGTAGGAAATAGAAATCTCAGAGTAATAGATGGTGAGAACGATAACCTGATTTTATCCTAAAGCAGACTTTTCAATACTGGGGCTGGAAAACCTTGGGACTTGCAGGAAATTCCAATAGGGTCTTGCCAGACCATGATATTATGTTTTGAAAAACTAATGGGAGGTGATAGTGGGAAACTGTGCCAGTAGCTAGGGTACAGGGTTTGGTTTGGTATATTTTTAGTGTTCCCTGACTATTCCTGTTTCGTTAGTGCCGTGTTTCAGATTTTATACTAAATGGGTTATCGTGTGGTTCAGACGAGTTCATTTTAATGTTCAGGCCTTAGTGGTTTTGCAGGTTTTGTATTTTGATTGGTCATCTACTACTTTACTCGTATGGTTATAATGACTTTGGTGTAAAGGATGATCATGTATGAAGATGTGTTCACATGGCCGTATCAGTTTTATAGTCTGTTGAACAAATACAACCTATCATGATTTGTTTAAATACTCTTTGGTCACCAAGCTCATTTGGATTCTCAGCATGTTATGGGAACCTCATTGTTTTTCTCTCGTCTGCCCATTCTTGCACTTCTCACTGTGGCAGTTTCATAGCTTACCTCTTTCCTTAAATCTCCAAACCCACATTTTCCTCCTGCATCCTTAGTAAATGACTTCCCCCGATACTTCCCAGAGAAAAACGAAGACATCCATTGGGAATTATTCTAACTTCTGTCTGCCATATCCATAGACATATTTACAGCCACACCTATCCTCTCTCAGTTCTTTCCCTCCTGTTATAATTGATGAATTATCCCTTCTCCTGTCACAAACTTCTCATATTTCTCCAGATCTTCCTGTTTCCTTCTTGGGAACCTCACTCAAGGTTATTTTTGCTCTTTCCTAAATCTGTAACCTGTCCTTGTTTACTAGAGCCTTCTAATCAGCATTCAGACATTTTCTGCCCCATTAAAAAAATAAAGCACATGTACAAACATATCAAAAGCTTTCTCATCTGCATATCCCCCTTCATAGCCATACTTCTTTATATAGAGTCATTGCCACAAAGTATTGCTTTTTTCTGGCCCATTTCCTCTTCAACTCAATCTGGTATCTGTCCTCAAAGTGTCACTCAAACTGATCTGCTAAGATCTCCGATGACTTTCATGTTGCTAAATCCTGTGGATATTTATGGATATTTTATGTTCTTAAATTTACCTATGTAATTTTGAAGATGAAGGGCTAACAATCTTACTCACTGAATATCATTAAGTAAAGGCTATATAGCATCTCCCTCTCTGTCTCTGTCTCTCTCTGTCATACACACACCTCTCTGCTTCAGGAGCCACATGCTTTCAAAATTACAAAAAATCCAAATTATGATTTGAGTAATTGCAGAGAAAGCATCAGGGGGTGTTAGAAAGTATACCAGTGAACTTTCTTGAGGCATCTTGGAATTATATCATAAGGCATCCATTTTAATCTTGGGCTTTTACAAAAATCTGTCTTACTTTAATTGGGTTAATGTTATCATTTCCATGTTTATATTAGCATAGTTTGTTTTCTTGGCAAAGTTTTTTCCAGTTATTTCCACCAGAGTTTTGTACTTTCTAGCCCTTTCTTCATCTGACACATTAAGCTTCATTCTTTCATCTTGGGCTTCTTATATTATGTTCTTAGCATTCAACTAAATAATTAATTTTACACTAAAATTTTGCCAATTATCCCCAATATGTCTGTTTTTTCTTTTCTGCTCCAGGATCTTATTCAGTATCATGTGTTACCTGTGGTTTTTATGTCTCTTTAGTCTCCTCCGAAATGAAACAGTTCCTTAGCCTTTCTGTGTACTTCATGTCATTTACAATTTTAAAGAATACAGGGCTTTTATTTTGTAGGGTGAGGCTCAACCTGGGTCTGTCCCATACTTCTTCATGAAACTTTAGCCCCATCGAGGACTCCTACCTGAACCAGACACCTCTGTGATGGTTGCCATCTGATCATCTGTTTATATCATCCCCTTTAAATGAGAGGTTGGCAAATATTTTCTATAAAGGGCCAGATAATAAATATCTTCGGCTTTGTAGGCCACATAATGTCTCTGTGGCATATTCTCGTTTGTTTTGTTTTAGTCTGTTAGTCTATTTCTTAGAAAGCTTTTTATTTTTTTAAAATAGACTTCAAAATTCTGGACGTAGCATAATCTTTTTGAAGCAAATTTCGAGGTGGATTTTGAACTGGAACTGTTGTTTCCAGTTTTAGAATGTAGTCTCAAACTTAAAAAGATTTACTTTTAAAAAGTAAATACTTCAGAACCAAATCACTGAAGATCAGATTTGAGATTTAATTTTTTTTGATTCAGAAAATACAAGCACTAATGTGCTCTTAAGCCTCCATGAAGCTGTCACCTGTGTGTGATGTCCAGAAGCGACCAGTTAAATGGAAGATCTCGTAGGCTTTTGAGCAGCATTCTGAGGAGAAGCTCTCTGGTTGCCCTTGAAGTGCTCCAAGTACACTAAGAAGGAGTCTGGACCAATTTCTTATCAAGAAATGTTCCATTATGACTGGGTATGGATTTCATGTTGATAGAAAGTCAGTTTTACTGATAAGACTTACTGTTTCTCTGTGTCAAAGTTACTGTTGGGAAGAATCCTTAATTTGCTTGAAAAATTCTGATTGTAGCACAATATTGAGAGACTCCATTTAAAATGTTCTTATTTTTTAATCCTTGGAATATAAAAATAATGAAACAATTCTGTTTTGGTTTCAAAAACAGCCATTTTCTTAGGTTTATTACAATGAATATTTAAAACTTTCACTTTCAGAGCAAGCTTTGTTTTTAGTTAATTTATTTTCCATATTCCTGTTTTCAGATATTAGCTGCTACTTTTCTACTGAAGCTTACACAGTGGGGATTTTAGACTTGAAGAACCCTACTTTCATAGTTTTCAGACTGTGACTTCTGACCTCTGCATCTGTAACTCCCTTGGAAGAGAGGAGAGAGACTGAAATGTTATTTGAAAGGTGTTCACAGTAGAGTTTAATTGTGTCGTGGAATTTCATTTGGATATGGCTATCTGTAAATGAATACAATGGTATAAGTTTGAAATGGAGTCAATGATTGTTAATTTTTTCCAGCTCTGTTGAGATACAATTGACATATAACGTTGTGTAAATTCAAGGTGTACAACATGTTGCTTTGGTGTTTATATAGGGTTAGCTAACACCTCCATCATATTATATAACCACCTTTTTTTGGTGGCGAAACATTGAAGATCTATTCTTTTAGCAACTTTCAGGTATACATTACAATGTTACTAACTATATTAGATTCTGAGAACATACTCATCTTGAAACTGGAAGTTGTACCGTTTGACCAGCATCTCCCCATTTCCCCCCACTTTCTTGACCCTGATAACCACCATTCTAGTCTGTTTCTATGAGTTCAGTTTTTCAAGACTCCACATATAAGTGACATCATACAGCATTTGTCTTTGACTTATCTCGCTTAACATAATGCTCTCAGGGTCCATCTGTGTTGTTGCAAATGGCAGGATTTCCTCCTTTCTCATGGAATAATATTCCATTGCATGTATATACCACATCTGTGTCTCTTCATCTGTTGCTGGTGCTTAGGTTGTTTCCATACCTTGGCTATTGTGAATAATGCGGCATTGAACATGGGGGTGCAGATATCAGTTTGAGATCCTGTTTTCATTCGTCAGTGATTATTAAGACAAGACTTTTATAAGTATATCAAGACTTTTATGTGATAATCAGTTCAATGAGGAAAGGGATATATATATATATATTCTTTTAGAGAACAAAACTAAGTGCTTTGCAAATGTTCATTTTTCAGTATATTTGTTGACTCAGTAACTTCAGAAATGGTGGTAAATACATACATTATGAATAAAGTAAACTTTCCTGTAAATGTTTATTTCCATATAGTACTTGACCAAATGTCTAATATAGTCATGGCGTTGGAACGTAATTAAAATTCTTATAAGATAATATTCATTTACTTGAAAAATTTGAACAGCACAGACATAACCAGTTGACTCTTCCTTGCCCTTTCCCTACCGTCACCTCTCAGTCTCACTCCCATGAGGCGTTTGGAGAGGGTCCGTCTAAATTTACATTGTTACTATGTGCATTTACCTCCTTCTGGTTATAATGAGGTCATATTAGCATTTTCATGCAGACTGGAAGTGAGGTTTAACATAAATACATTTACTTTAAACATTTCATTTTGGTGGAAGACTAAGTTTTATTCCAGTTAATACTTGTTTTCCTTTTCAATAGGAATACGTTTTTAAAAGCATTTTATTTTATTAGTTTCAAGTATACAGTACATTGATTGGTTAGACATTTATATAGTTTATGAAATGCTCCCCCTAATTGCTCTTTTCTCCACCTAGCCATTATATTACTGCTGACTGCATTCCCTGTGCCATGCTCCCCATCCCCATGACCATCTATCAACTACTAATTTGTACTTCTTTAACCCTTCACCCCATTCTCCCAGCCCCCCCAACCTGCCTCCCCTCTGACCGTCACCAGATTGTCCTCTATATTTATGAGACTGTTTTCGATTAGTTTGTTATTTTTATTACTTAGATTCTGCATGTAAGTAAAATCATATGGTATTTATCTTTGTTTCCCTTGCCCAAGGAGGTATAGCCAAAAAGAAATTACTAGTAGCGATATCAGAGAGTTTTATCACCTATGTTTTCTCCTGGAAGTTTTATGGCTTCAGGTCTTACATTTAAGTCTTTAATCTATTTTGAGTCTATTCTTGAATAACTTTTAAAGGAAGTTCATTCTCGGGAATAAAAAAAATTTCAATTTTTTCCTGAGATGTTCAAGAAAATGAGACTATTTTTCAAAGTCTTTATCTTTTCCCTCCTTCCCTCTCGCCTTTCTTTCTTTTGACATCATAATATTTTTAACAGTTCATCTTATATTTGATTTTTTCATTATCGATAAGGTTATAAATCTGTTTCAAATATACATCAGGGAGGAGGTTATATGACATTAATTATAATACGTGTTTTTATAAAGCTATTTCTAGCTTAAATTTATTTCTCTCTTAAAAGTCTCCTATGGAATATGACCATCCAGATCTTTTGCTTAAAACTTTTGATGTCTTCCCACTGCTTGTTGCATAAAATTCGAAGGCCTTAGCTTTATAGACCATCACTGGTCCAGCCTAGTTTTCTAAATGGATTATGTGTTCCTCTTTCTTCCTTCACCTGAACTATGCTCCAGTTGTATCAGACAACTTGTCTTTCCTAGAACATGCTCTGCATCTTCACGTCTCCATGTGAATACTTGTTCTCCTCTCTGGCTAGAATTTTCATTCCTTTTCCTGTCCATTTCCCACTTACCCTTCAGAAACTCGTTCAATATCATCTTACTTATGTAGCTGTTGTTGGCTTGCTTTTCCTGTCTTTCCAAGCATAATTACTGAGTCCACTTCTATTAACAATACGTATTAAATTTTAGTAGTTTGTTAATTACAAGTTTTTATCTCTAATAGTCTTTGAGCGATTTAGGAAAAGTTCAAGGGTCTGATTACCTCGTTTGAATTTCAGCTTTGCCACTTACAGCTGTATATCTTTGGGCAAATTACTTAAATATTTTAAGACTTAGTTTTACTATCTGTAAAATGGTTTATAAGAAAACCTTTCTTATATGTTGTTGGGAGAATTAAATTAGATAGTCTTTAGATATTCTCAGATAGCGTTCTTTGTATACTAAACAATACATGTTATTTACTTTTATGACTGTCTTTTCAGCCTTTAGCTTAATGTCTGCATAAACAGGGCACTTAATTGTGTTTATTACTTAAAGGGAAGTTTTTCTATATAGACCTGTGAATTGCTTTATCATTTTAGTTAGCTCCTCCTAATTTTTTTTAATCGAAGGAAGGATTTAAATTTTTCTCTCCGTCTACCTCCCCCCAGCTCTTCATAATTTATATGATTATTATGAGTCTCTAATGTTCTAAAACAACTTTAGTTTTCATCGGCAGCTGGATTATTGTTTTATTTTTAAACGTGTTGAACTTTTCCAACTTTCTTATGCCAAAATAAGTAACGAGGGAGCCAGGTAAGTGCCTTCTTTCACACAGAAGCGTGCGTTATCTTTCCGCGGCCTGCTTAGTTGCCTGACATGTCTGTTTTCCTGTCCCCACAGGCCTTGTGCAGAATCACTCGCCATTCTCCCACTGCCTTCCAGAACGTCATTGAGAAGGTGGGACTGAACTCGGTCATAAATTCCCTGGCCTCTGCCATCTGCAAGGTTCAGCAGTACATGTTGACCTTATTTACTGCTATGTTGTCCCGTGGAATTCATCTCCAGAGACTAATCCAAGAAAAGGTTTGACATAGATTTCATCTATTACTCTACTTTAAAAATTGTTTTCTTCCACGATTTTAGTGGTTCAGCAAGTAATATCGTATCTGTAGAATTTACTTTTCATCTTAAGCGGCCCTTTTTGAACTTTGCCAAACCCGTGGACCGCAGGCCATTCATCTGAAGCTGTTATGAGAGTCTTTAGTGAGTAAAACCGAAATCCAATAAATGGCTCTGCCTGTTTGTTCCACTTTCACAATGAGAAGTTAGGAAGTGAGGCCTCCCTATATGCTGGTATTTCTTATACCTCCTCCTCAGCCTCCATCTTCTTTCCCCATGTCCTTCGCCTGCTTTAGGGAGGGTCCCTTTATATTCTGACTCATTTTTATTCCTTTTCTTGCCTAATGCTCTGCCAGTGGAGATCACCTCTAGAGCTCTCTTCTTCCTGTCTTTACCTTACTCCCCTTCTAATCTTTTGCTATCCCTTTATTTTATGCCGCATTTATAAGTATTAAATCACATCATAAAACGGTATAACTATCAAGAAGGCTCGTAGGGTAGTTTCCTCAAAGTGTCTTCTTCGGTCCTTGCTAAAGAATGTTCCCTGGACCAGAGTGTTGGCGTCACCTGGGAGTATGCTGGCAATGCAGATCCTCAGGCCCCACTCCAGGCCTGCTGAGTCAGCATCGACATTTTAATGCAATCTCTAGGTGATCTGTTTGAACGTTATGGTTTGAGAAGCTCTGCCCTAGAGTGATAGTGTTCAGTGAGGTGTTAACAGGTAAAAAACTGGACCATGGTTATATATATGTTTGAAAAGCAATGAGTTAAAGTGGTCTTTTCAATTGTACAAACTTTCCCATTTTTTCATATGCTCATGTATATTATGAATCTTCATAATGGGGAATGTAGTGTGCAGTGTTTTTTAAACTTATTGGACCAATTATCCTTTTTTTGGAGGGGAGATACCTGTCAAATTGGAGTTTTGTAGAACATGGTGAAGGTAACGCTAAGTGTAGAAAATGAGTGTGTGCCGTGGTCCTGCATTAAATGCAATATGTTAAATTTTGGGTTTTATACTAAAAGTTAGCATTTCAATAATTATTAATGGTTTGCATAGGAAACTTGATCTGTGAAAGTCAGAATAGAGAGCAAGCCACTTGCCTTTGATCAGTCCAATTTATATTCTGCTAAGAAATTCGAGCCTCAGAGAAAGTATTTTTTCCAACCGCCTGTATATCTAATTTTTGCTGCTGAATTTTCCAAGTCACTAGTGTGTTATTGTCGTATTAGAAGAAGTACCACTTGAGTAGTTCGACTGCGTAAATTGTGATAATTGTGTTGAGCGTTTTAGCAGTTTTTTCCCCCCACCTTAACACAGGCATGGATTGATTTAGTTTCAAATAGGATATTTCACAAAGCTAGTAAAAAGAAAACTTTGTTGTTCAGCTTCTCTGAGGAGTGAGAGATTTGAGGAGACCTGGGGAGAGAAGGAAGGCCAGTGTGGCTGTCGACAGGCAGCAGAGAGGAAGGGACATGGGAAGAGGCCGGGGAGGAGAGAGAATGCCCGGATCGTGCTGGGTCGTGATACGGGCCTGCCTTCGGGGTTTTGACACGGTGGTCATTGTTTTATTTTTACTCAAAGAAAAGTGCATGAGTTTCTATATACATGTGTTTTCACCTTATTGTTGCTAAGCTGAGGTGGTCTCAGGTGTCTGGTCACTGGCAGGTGGGGTGAGCGGAAGAGGAAGGGACCCAGGAACGAACACCAGGCATACCGCTTACTGTTGGGCACAGAGGAGCTGTCCATGTTCTTATTGAGGAAACCGATGCCTGTATATCATGGTATTTTTCGACTGAAATGCAGTCCCTGAAGGAGGTCCATGCCATTTCTTTTAAATAAAAGAAATTGCCATTTACTGCAGAACATTTAGAGAACCTAAAGAAGAAAATGAAATCATCTGTAATCTCACTTCCCAGGGATAATTACCGTTAACACATTGGTTTATCTTTTTTCAGTCTTTTATCTGTGAGTCTGTGTGTTTTATGCACACATTTATAAAATTAAGATTAGAACAGGTGATATGTCGTTCAATGTTCTCTAAGAACATTTAAAATTATCATATTTTTAATTTTGTGACACTACAAGAATTTAACTTTTCTCCCATTCTTGAACTGGTTGCCTCTCATTTTTTGGTTTGTATTCACTCTCATGCAGCGACTGTCCTGTTACGTGTACATTTGTGTTCACCACTAACACAGTAGCACAGGTGTTAATGTACATTTAGGATGCTCTGCGTAGGTAATGCTAGGATGCTAGATTGTTATCTAGAAAGGTGGATGATGAGAGTGCCATTCACTTGTAATTTAACCAGCAGTCATTAAGACACATGCTATATTTCTCTTATAATAAAACCTATAGTTTAGGTTCTTAAATTAGCAGCATACTTCCTGTTTTTATAGTTATTTGCAGTTAATAAATCTGATTTTCCATTTGAAGTATATAACTATAGCCATCTTCTATATAACTATATAACATCTGTATAACTATATAACATTTATATAACATCTATATAACTATAGTTCATCTTAAACTAGATTAACTAGATGGTATCATTTCCTTCTGAATCATGCTCATGTTCTTGAGTGGACATTGATGTAGTGAAGGAATTTGTTTAGTTCACACTATCTACTGCGTTAGCTATGTGGGTATCAGTGTCCTCAGATGACCATTGTCCAGCAGCTCTTTTTGTTATTGGTGCTTGATTTATGCTGTGTCATCATCTTTAAAAGGCTCTACTTGCCCATAGATGTGCTAAATGGCAGAAGATCCCTTTACCCCAAACAAGTGTTCGTTCCATACACCATTATGTGAAAAGTGAGTGTTCACAGCATGGTGACAAAGGACTCAGGTTAAAAGCGTGTGTTCTGAATATTCTGGTCATCGGAGAAATTGGACAAAACAAAAAATGACAAACCATTGCCCTCCCCTCACCACTTAATGGGATACTTTTTGAACCATTGCTAGATGGTACTTTATATGTACTTCTTGCATCAGTGTTAGATGTAGAGAATTGATAACCTTTCACAATTCAGATGCTTGAATGACTATGAACAAGAGGCTTCCAGAAGGCCTGACCAGGTATAAGAAAGAACCTTATAAGTTAGTCGTGAGTCTATTTACTAATCTTGTCCTATAATCTTTATTCTTTTTCTTTAAATTTCTGGTTACTTTGGTGGTTTTATTTTTCTGGTTTTTCCAAGCTATTGATGTGCCCTACAAATGTTCAGTCTTCAAGACTGGGGCTGGAGGAGTTTGGGAGTTTATAAATGTGTTTCCTGCTGTTTCATTGGGAAGAAAGAGATTGGATGAGGTCATTGCAATTTTCCTACTTATAATATCTAGAAACTTAAAGTAGCTAATGCAAATTAATTGTTATCGGATTATGTTTATAACTTTTATAAATTTTAGAGTTTACATTTTTAGTATAGATAATCCAGAATATATGGAATACAGAATACAAAGGACTGAAATAAAGTGCTCACCTCCATAAGATAATCTCTTTAAAATTTTTGATATATTCCTTCAAATTCATATTCGTTGTGCATATATCTGGACACATATACATGCATTCACATATTCCATCCTCCCTGCTGCCACACACACATGCTATTAGAATCTTTTTATAGACATTGGATCAGTTGTATATCGTTCAATAATCTATGTATTTCCCATTCAGTGATGTGTTTATAACTTTTATGAGTTTTATGTTTCAATAAGCTAAAGCCAAGTAATGAGAATAAGGATGACAGAATAGCATGTCATTCTAAACCTGCAGTGACATGCACACATATATGTATATACATGCATATGTATATATAAACACAGAGAGAAGGGGAAAAGTATATGAATAGTACACTAGACAACTGCTTTGTAAATGAATCACTAGTGTGGCTCAGAAAAAAAAACTTACTTTATAAACTCAGTGCCAGGTTCTTGATATTAGCAAATCAAAAGCATATAAAACTCCTGGAACCCCTGTCTGATGCATTTCAATTAGTGGAGCTTAAAAAACTCACATCAACTTGTTTAAGTTACGTAGATTCGAACTACTTCTGCCTCCGTCTATTTTTTCCCCCTGAGGTCTGCAACCTTGAATGCACTTCGTTGCTGGAGAATCGGTAACGCATACTTTGCACTTCATATGCTTTGGGGATCATTTAATGACTTAAACATTAATTTTTAAAGCCGAATTACCGTGTTTCACAGGCGAGTTTGTTCGTGCTCACTGGTAAGATGGCTTCCTTCTGAGTTATTGACTAGAGATACTGCCTTTAAAAGTTTTTACTTGTTAATTTTTACAGTAGCTGTTGTCCATTTTTTTCCCCCTGTCCCTAGAGAATTTTTAATTTCAAGTATACAGTACATTGGATAGACATTTATATAGTTTATAAAACGATCCCTCTAATTGCTCCTTTTTTCCTCTGGTTTTCCACCTACTAGTATTTTAATGCTAACTACATTCCCTGTGCCGTGCTCCCATCTCCGTTTTTGTCTTAGCATGCTGGTTTGACTGACACCGGTGCTTCGGGTTTAGCATTCTGACCAAGTAGCACAACGGTGGTTAATACTGAACCAGAAGCTATGGCTCTGTCTGTAAATACGATGGAAGATCATCGTGAAATTCATGCCTGTAGAATTTTGAAAATTTGAATGCTAAGTCTACTAAAGTTTTTTTCTGACAAATCGCTACGTTGCTAATCTAGCATTGAAAATATAGTGATTAACGTATGCATGTTATCAGATTACGAGTTCATATTGTGATATTTTTGGTGTGTCTATATTAATAAATATATTCTAGTAGAGACATTTTACTTAGATAACTTGGTTAAACTTCTTTAAGGAAAGTATAATCCAAAGACAATTTTAGATTTATTCGGTACATTTTTTATTTCTATCAATATTAAACAGGAAAATTGTCAGTGTAGTTAACCACATGATTTCTCACTGTTTTTCCTTGAGGCTAAGCTATTATCAGTTGATGGCCAGGCTGTACTCATTGATGTTCACCTGTGACAGTTGATTGAAGCAGATCAATTTTACTGCTTGAGATTTACAAGAGACAATTTTGAAATTCTCTATCTCATTGCTCGTTTTTACTCATTTAATAATTTTGTCTTTATGATGTCTGCTAGAGGAATGTCTCATCCTTTTGCTTAAGTTCAATAAAAATATCATTTTGTTTGTGATGGATACTTCACATATTTGAGCCTATTCCTAACATTTTGAATATTTTATCATACCATCTTTATGTTATATAGCTATGTCCATTCTGAAATCACTGCCAAGTACCGTTTGGATGTTGAACATAAATTTGTCATGCTGTGATTTGGCTTATAGACCTAAATAGCTTCTGTTTTTTTTTTTTTCTACGTATATATTTAGGTATGTTGAGCCGAATGGCAAGATGAATTTAAATCAAAGCAGAATGCCTAGTGGATTGCACACTGAAGCGACTGAGGTCATTTTTGGTTCTCTAAAGGTTGCTTTGGCACTCAGTCTTTGCCTGCAGTCTGTAATCGCCCCTCCTCCAGTATTGTGAGATTAACATGGTTCTAGAAGCGCGGTACACGTTGTTTAAGATTAAATATGGAGCCCTGGGCGATGAGTTGTAGGGAGTCAGTTAGTACTGTTCATTCATTTTTTTCTGAAGTGACTAAAGGAGTATTTAGGGTACCAGATCCTTTTAGACTTAGAGCCAAAATTTTCTGTAATGTACTGCATCTTCTTAAGGAACTTGGAGTTATTGTATTACAAACAAATCTTGTACTCAATCTTTTATTTTTGGTGTTTGGTATTGTTTAGTTTGTGTCACTCAAAATCATAAGCATATTTTAATCTTGCAAGATTCTTAATAATGGTTTCATCTCAAGGGTTGTAGCAACTATTGAGAATATCTTATAGGCAAATAACAATCATATTTACTGTTGTAGAAGCTCACTGTACCTGCATCTTGTAGAATAGATGGAAGAAGGCAAAATTAGATCAATCCTGTTATAGTAATTCAAGAAATATAGAATGGGGTATTGAAATAAAGTAACAATGGTGGGGGTGTTGTTCTCACAGAAATTGGGGATCATTTGGATGTGGGAGGGAGGAGGAAGAGTGAGTCAAAGAGGGTGCTCGGATTTTTAACTTTAGCTATTGGATTGATCCTCACAGATCACCTTTTGGGTAGGTGCTGAGTGGGTGCTGGACGTGCAATACAAAGAATTGCAATAGACCCTTCACCCACATTCACCAAAGGTTGACATTTACCATATTTGCTTTATGGTTTCTCTATCTCTTGTTGTGTGTGCACGTGCACACATTTATGCTTACCCATTCAGGAAGAGGTCGCAGACCGAATGCTCCTTTACCTCCAGTCACTTCACTGAATACTTCCTAAAATATCAAGAACTTAACATTTATTTCGTATTACTAGCTAATCTACAGACCTTATTTAGATTTTGCAGTTGTCCCAGTAGTACTTTTATGTCAAACGAAAGTTCCAGATCTTGAATTGCAGTCAGTTATCATGTTTCTTTAGTTTCTTATAATCTAGAAGAGGTTTTCAGTCGTTGGCTGGTGGCTGTTTGAATAGTTTTGGAATCACGCGTGTGCATGCGTGTGGGGTTGTGTTGATATGGGAAATAGATTTGTGATCATGGTCCGTGGACCACTGAGCATAAAGTAGAATCAGGAGTTGACTGTGAGGAAGTGGGCTTTCTACTGTCTATATGCCGGAAGGGTGGAGACAGATCTATTACTCCAGCACACCTTGGTGTCGATTCTTTTTTTGAATCAGAATGGCGACAAACTAGCTTGAGTAGCTTTAGTTCAGGAACTAGGTGAGACTGATGTATAGACAGAGGTATATAGATATATCTCCATCCTTAAATTGAAGCATATATCTGACTGTAAATTTTTCCTGCCTGGCAATATAGCACCCCATGTGAAAGGACTATGGCATAGCAAAAAAAATCGAGCTGCCTTGGACACACAATGTCACTGCGAAGCAGTGACTGTCACTGCAAAGCTTGGCCTCTGTTAAGCACTCATGGGAAATTATATTTCTGCTCTCTGTTGCTGTCTTGCTAACAATACAATTCCATATTCTTGCCTACTTGTATGTGTGTGTCTGTATTTTCTTTTCGTATATCAATAGGCACCTGAAATGATGTATAATCTCTCTATTAAAAGGGAAAATAACAGTAATACTTGTCAATACTCCCCTGTTATATTATACCTTTAATTAAAGAATGTTATAGGAATATAGGTTTTTCTTTTGTGTCACGTAATGAGTATGATTTTTATTTTATATCTTTAGGACCTCAGATGTGTAGATTAGAGATATGATCTCTCTATAAACAGCTTTGCTCAGAGGTTCATCTCTTCATGGAGTCGTGATGGCCAGTATTTCCAGTTATTTATTGCCACACTTCCAGTCACATGGTTGAGTGGTGAAGAGGCAGGCTTTGTTGTCTGACTTGCCTGGGTTTGAATTTATGTATTTGGGCAAATTACTTAACCTTTCAAGATTCATTTTCCTTTTTAATATAGGGATAATATTGTCAACTTTTCATGGCTCATTTTCAGGTTTAAATGAGGTATTACATATTAAAAAGTTAATATAGAGTCTGGCATAAAATAAGAGTGCAGAAATGGTAGCTGATATTATTTTACTTCTTTCTCTTCTTTGGTTATTATAATCTATTTGCCCTGAGAGTTGACTGCCCTATTTCATATTTTCTCAAAAAATTTTTAATGTCTTCCACAGGATTTTGTCTCTACAATTATCCGTTTACTTGACAGCCCATCAACTTCCATAAGAGCGAAAGCCTTTCTGGTTCTTTTATATATTTTGATTCATAACCACGAGATGCTGCTGCTTAGCTGCCAAGCCAGGTATGATTTTCTCTGATTTCATCAATAACTTCAATTTGGTGCCTGTTTTATTAGTTTCATCCATAGTGTTTCTTGGCCTCTGTGTACCTGGTACTGATGTTTTTTTCCCCTAGATTTTCCCAAGGGTTTAGTATTTCACAGCCTCAGCTTGAAAACTGTGAAGACTCAGCGAGCGCCTCTGGACCCGAAGCAAGGTGGTGGGAAACACTTGGAGTTTCCTAGGTCTGAGGATAATCCACAGAGGGTTGTTAGCATTGCTTTTGGCTTGAGTCTTTGGGACGTATTCTTGGACCAGTGGTTTGGTTGTATTTTTTATGACTGTAGGGTCCTGGGATGAGTAGCTGAAGCCCAGAAGGGCAGCCTAGTGAAGTGGAGGAAGGATCAGGAGTTTACGGACTGGGCTAGGCTTGGCCGATCTCTCATTCTCTCTGGCTTTCACCTCACAGAAGCGTCCTGGATGCACCTCGGGTTCCTGTCATGCTCTGGTGCTTCCTGAGTTACACATCCTTTGAACCGTCCAGTCCACACGCTCTATTGAAAACTCAGAGGAACCTTGAAAATACGGTTTATTGTCTATTTCTCAATCTAATGTTATATTTATTGTGGAATACCGAGGAGAGCCTGGAATTGTTGAGATTGATCTAGATTAGGGATTGGCAGACTTTTTCTTATAAACAGTTAAAGAGTAGATATTTTAGGATTTGTGGATCAAGAAGCAATATCGTGGATATTATTCAGGTACTTATATAACAAGAGAGAGAACAAATTTTCATTTATTTATTTATTTTATTTATTTTTTAATTTATTTTTTTAGGCGAAGCAACTCTTGGTTGACCTCACAGATTGCAAGTACCTTGTCAGCTTACGATCCCTTATTTTTTTTATTTTTTACACCTTCCTAAGTGTTCTCACATCCAAGTACTAACCAGGCCTGACTCTGCTTAGCTTCCGAGATCAGACGAGACTGAATTTTCATACATTTTTATTGACAAAAATATACTGCTAATAAGTGAGTACTTTTTTTTTTTTTTTTTTTTTTGGTAATACAGGTCTGATAAGAACAGAATTCTTTTTTTTTGTGGGTGGGGGGGAGAAATAATATTTAGCTTAATTAGTGGCCAACAAAGCAAGTACAAATGTTTGTGTCAGGGCTGATCTCTAATGTGATTTTATGTATCATATCCTTGAAAATGCTTTTCACAAAGGTAGATGCTGTACACCAGTGTCAGAGAAACACACATTATTATTCCTCATTATGAGAGAACCCACACTGAGAGACCATTCCTCACTCACTGCACTGGCAGCGTCTGAAAACAATCTCTTGGTGATGCTGTGGAGAAACTGGCACTCTCGTACGTTGCTGGTGGGAATGCAAAATATAGTAACTACTATGAGGAGGTTTGGCAATAACTAGGAAAATTACATATTTTTTGCCCCTTGGCCCAGCCATCTCACTTCTAGGATACAGTGTCCAAAGATCTGTTTGTTAGCAGAGAAGTGAAATGACACACAGCAGGTGTTATTTGTCATGGCAAAAGACTACAGACAACTCAGATATCCCTCAGCAGGAGGCTGGCCGGAGAACTGTGGTCATCCTTGTGTTTTCTCTTCCTGCCATGACAAATTGCCGCAAACTCAGTGGTGTAAGACAAGACACATGTATTAACCGACAGTTCCCGTGGGCCAGGAGTCAGGGCTCCGTGTAGCTCGGCCCTCTGCTCACGCCCCACAGACTTGAAGTGAAGGTGTTAGGCTGGTGCTACCGTCCTCATCCAAACTCTCCAGTTGTTGGCAGAATTCACTTCCTTGCTGATTTTTGGCTGGGGCTTGCTCTTAGCTTCTGGAAGCTGTCCTGCCTCTCCATTGGCAAGTTCCTGGAGGCCGGCAGGAAGAATACTTCTTAGACCTGGAATCCCCTCCACCTCCCCACACCTCAAATGTCTTTGAATTCCCTCTTGTGCCACCGGCCGCAGAAAACTCCCCTTTCAAATGTTTCACCTGCTTGAGTTATGCTAATCTGCATATGGTAAGGTTAATCGATGAATTGGTACTTTACTTACATTTTCACTCCCTTCACCTGAGTATCTAGATTAGTGTTTGAATAACTAGGGGTGTGAGAATCTTGGGAGAGAGAGAGTTTTAGAATTCTGCCGACTACAGTCTTCATAACGGAGGACTTTGCAACTTTGAAAGAGCAAGCAGGATCTCTGTACACAGCCATGGAGCCGTCGCCAAGACACATTATTATTCTGAAAGAAGCAAGGTGCACGACAGTACTTATAGTACACTGCCTTGTGTGTAAGAAAGGGGTGGAAGCAGAAAAGATATACGCATTTACTAATACTTCCAAAACGAAAGAATAGAAGTATAAATAAATGAAGAAATATGGCATTTTTAGGGGTAGGAAGAGAATAGGGAGCAGAGGCAGGAATGAAAGCCGTACTTCTCTGACTGTACCTGTTTTATGATTTTGAGTTAAGAACCATGTAAATGTTTTATATAATTAAAAATAAATAAAAATAATGAAAATAAAGCTGTCTCTAAAAATTAGAAACAACCTATGTATCAAGTTTGTGACATAACTCCTCAGATAAGAGATATTAAAGTGTTAAAATCACAGTATTTGGTAGTATATTCCTATTGGGATATATATGAGGGGAAGAAAAAACCCATGAAGAAACTTTAAACTGCCTTGTGTTCTTGTCAGTATTAATAACTGTATTGCCATTTGGGAACTATTATATATAATTATATTACGAGAAAGTTAATAATTATACAGGTTGCAAGAGGAACCAAGATTTTCTGCATGAAAATGCAGTTATAAAAATTAAGTAAAATCATATCATCCTTAACTTATGATTTATCTTTTCTCTTTTTAGAGAAATTATTTTATAGTTTTATCTATTGAAAACCCAGCACTCAGATTTTAATCCCTAAATGCCATTTTCCACTAAAAGGAACCATGGCTTCTTGTATAAATGGCCTCTAAGTCTCTGGCACAGAGATGCATTCAGGCAGGCGATGGACAAATTGAGCCTGGGACATGTCATCAGTGCCGAAACTAAGGAAGTCATCAGAAACTGCTACGGTCCTGTCAGAAGAATACAAGAGCCAACTTGAAGGAGCTTCCACTGGCCCAAGATGGAATTTTGAGCTTTAGAAGGAAAGACTGCAATATATTAAAATATCAGTGTCAAAAGTTCTCAAGTTCATAATTACATTTTAAACAAACAACCCTTATTAGTCAGTCACCTTTAGGAAATTGCAAGAGCATACAATCATCCTAGAAATTGTTCAGTAAAGGGACAAAATTAGTATTTATTCAGTGTTTAATATATAGACTTTAATACAGAGTAATCAAATAGTTGATTAGGCCAAGTTTTTCTTTATAGAAGTTTCATAGCTAATAAATACAAGAGAAATGATGGAATTAGGACATTTCCATTTTGCAACCCTAAACTAATGAATGGAATTGATTTAAAAAATAGCAATGAACTTTGTTGATAACTTCTTGACTATATGCTTTAACATCTCTAGACTAACTTCCTAGTAGTGGAATTGTTGGGTCTTTTTGAAGATGTATGTTTAACTTCTTAAGAAACAAAGTACTTTCCTAAAAAGTGGTACCATTTTATATTCCCACCACAGTGTATAAGAATTCCAACTTTTCCGCACCCTTGCCTACTTGGTATGGTCAGTCTTTTTAATTTCAGTCATTCTAATAGGTGTGCGTAGTTCTCTTGTGGTTTTAATTTGCATTTCCCTGGTAACTTGATTTAGAGCCTCTTTTTATGTGCTTGCCATCTTTATATCTTCCTTGTTGAAGTATCTGTTGAAATCTTCCGACCTTTTATAAAAATTGGTTGTCTTTCTTACCAAGTTTTGAGAGTTTTTTTAAAAAAAATATATATGTATTCAGGATACAAGTTCTTTTTTTCTTTTAAAAAACTTTTCAATTACGGTTGACATTCAATATTACTTTATATTAGCTTCAGATGTACAGCATAGTGTTTACATGTTTATATCATGTACAGTGATCCCCTCAATAAGTCTAGTACCTACCTGGCACCGTACGTAGTTATTACAATATTATTGACTATTTTCCCTATGCTGTACTTTACATCTCTGTGACTTTTTCATAACTACCAATTTGTATTTATTAATTCCTTTACCTTTCTTCCCCAGTCCTCCAACCCCCCTCCCACCTGGTAACCATCAGTTTGTTTTCTGAGGCTACAAGTTCTTTATCAGATAAGCAACTTGCAAAATGTTTTCTCTCTGTGGCTTGTCTGTTCTCTAACGGTGTCTTCCAAATAGCAGAAAAGGTCCAAATGTAAATGAATAAACAAATTGTGGTATATTTATACAAGGGAATACTTAACTTAGCAATAACTACTTAGCAATAAATATTTTTTAAGAACTGAAAGGTTTCATCCTGCTTGTAAGCTAACAAGTGAACCCGTCAGTTTCATAGATGCAGGCAGAAGACACGAGACTCCTGGGTCAGGCACAAAGGACTTTACATCTCCACCAGCAACGTATGAGTGATCCAATTTCTCTGT
The DNA here is from genome assembly GCF_902729225.1 of Pteropus medius. Taxonomy (NCBI): domain Eukaryota; kingdom Metazoa; phylum Chordata; class Mammalia; order Chiroptera; family Pteropodidae; genus Pteropus; species Pteropus medius. The sequence goes on along the minus strand of NW_024349803.1, from coordinate 15,636,669 downwards.
ATCCTTGGCAGCATTTGATGTTGTCCTTTTATATTTTAGTCATTCTAATAGGTATGTAGTGATGTCTCATTGTGGTTTTAATTTGCATTTCCCTAATTGCTAATGATGCACATCTTGTTATGTGCTTATTTTCCTTCTCTGTTTCCTCTTCAGAGGAATGTCTGTTCATGTCTTTTGCTTAATTTCAAATTGTTTTTGCTCTTGAGTTTTGAGCATTCTTCATATATATTTAGACATGAGTCCACTGTTGGATATACAGTTTGCAAATATTTTCTCCCAGTGTATAGCTTGTCTTTTTATCCTCTCATCAGTGTCTTCCACAGAACAAAAATTTTTAAGTTTGATGGTCATCTTTATCAATTTTTTTTTTGTTGTTTCATGCTTTCAACTCTAGGAATTCTGTGTAGATCTCAAAGATTTCTTCCGTCGTTTTTTCTAAAATTTTTACGTTTATGTGCCTTACATTTAATTTTGTTATCCATCTAGAGTTAATTTCTATATCAAGTGTGAGGTTTAGGTAGAGGGTATTTTTTTTGTTTGTTTTTATTTTTATTTTTTGTTTTTTTTTTGCCAGTGAATATCTAATTGCTGTGGCAGTAGTGTTGTAAAGGCTCTTTCTTTCATTGAATTGCGTATGCTCCTAGTCAACAATCAGGAGAGCATATTAGTGTGGGTCTTGGTTCTCTGTTCTGTTGCATTGATCTATGTGTCTGTCCCTCCACCAATACTACACTGTCTTGATTACTGTAGCTGTACAGAAAACCTTAATATTGGGTAGAGTGACTTCTCCCATTTTATTCGTCTTTGTCAGGATTATTTTAGCTATTCCAGGGCCTATATGCCTTTGCATATTAGTTTTAGAATAAGCTTTTTTATTTCTGCCTAAATCTCGATGAGATTTTAATAGGAGGTGCATTAAACCAATGTGTCGATTTAAGGAGAGTTGACATATCTACTGTATTGTTATCCAGTCTGTGAACATAGTATGTCTATCTATTTATTTAGGGGGTTTTTTTTTTTTGCTTTCTTTTATTAGCGTTTTGTAATTTTCAGCATACAGGCCTTGTATGTGTTTTGTTAATTGTATACCTGAGTATTTCATTTTGGGGGGAGCAATTGTAAATGGTATTTTTTTTTTTTTGTTTCATTTCTTTTTATTGAGATAGAATTGACATATAACATTGTATTAGTTTCATTGAGATAGAATTGACATATAATATTGTATTAGTTTACAACATGATATGTGTATGTATTATGAAATGATCAGTAGGTTTAGTGAATACCCATCACCACACATAGTTAACAATATTTTTTTCTTTTTACGAGAACTTTTAAGATTTACTGTCTTAACGTTCAAGTATATGATACAGTATTATTAACTTACAGTCACCATGCTGCGCTTTATATCCCCAAGACTTATTTATTTTATATCTGGAAGTTTTTACCCTTTGACCCCCCTTCATCCATTTCACCCACTTCCCACCTCTGGCAACCACCAGTCTGTTCTCTGAGTTCAGTTTCTTTTTGGTGTTGTGTTTTCAATTTTAGTTTTCACATATTAATTCTTAGTACATAGAAATATGATCGATTTTATATCTTACAACCTTGCTGAACTCATTTATTCTAGGTAGTTTTTATTTTTTGTTTTTGTAGATTTGGGGAGATTCTCTCTATAGTAGTAATTGTGGAAATATGGACAGTTTTATTTTTCCCTTTCCAATCTGTATTTCCCCCACCCACTTTTTCTTGCCTTATTGAAGTGGCTAGAACTTCCAGTGTGATGCTGAATAAGAGTGGTGAGAGTGGATGTCCTCTGTTTCTGACTTTAGGGGAAAAGTGTTTAGTTTTCTAAGTATCATTTTAGCTCTAGATTTTTTTGTAGATGCTCTTTATCAATTGTAGATGCTCTTTATTCACATCTATTCACAGTTTTTTGTTTTTTGTTTTTTAAATCATGAACAGGTATTAGATTTTGCCAAATGCTTTTTCTGCACTAATTAATATGACAATACGATTTTTTAAACCTGTTGATATGGTGCATTACATTAATTATAATATATGTTAGGTGTGGATTTCTTTGTTTTTTTTTCTTCCTATTTTGAGTTTGTTTAGATTCTAGAATCTGAATATTTTGCCTGTTAGGAGACTCCGTGTCCTTACTTTGTGTCATTAAGGCATGTTGTTGCTAGGTAGGGATGGAGGTCTAGCTTGTCACTAGACCTCATTGACACTAACGTGGTGGGGGATCAGATTGCTGCCTGCTTCTGCTGGTCGGAGAATGATAGATCAGATGTCTTCCTGCTCAGACATGCTGACACTGGCCCCTCAGGGGAACTGGAGAGCAGTTGGCTTTGACTGGACAGGGAACGGAGGACCAGCTGCCTGCTCCACGTCAAGGGCACAACCCCTGCTGGGAAATGGGGTTACTGCCGCCTGCCTCTGCTGGGCAGAGGATGGCACCACATCAGCTCTGTGTTTGCCCTTGCTCCTACCTCATAGCGGGGTAGCTGGAGGGGATCACCCACTTTCCTGGCGTTGAGGTGGAAGTCGAGGCGGAAGATCAACTCCCTGACTGGCCGCATTGGAACTGGGGAGAAGTGGGAGGTAGAGGGTCATAAGCAGTTTTCCGCTGGTGTTTTGCCAGAACAGGGCAGCTCTTACCAAAGAGGTTTTCTCTTAGGCCATCTTTTTCACTGGTTCAGTGGCTGGGGGAAACAGAGCTTTTCTCTTTGGGTTGGAGGCTTCTGTAGCACCCTTTCCCGAATACCTGAGGGGTAATAAGGAAACTGAGGAGAGTTACTGCCCAGTCCTTCATGTCCTCTATTCTCTAAGCGGTCCACCTTTTCCTTCCCACCTGTCAGACTCTTCCTGTGCTTAGTTTTATATTATGTCCAGGGATTTGTAGTTATAAGAGGGAGGAACTGGGAGGATTGGGACTACTGTGTCTTGCCAGAACTGGAAATCCAAAGTCACTCCTCAAAGCTGCTCATGGAAACGGGAATTGCTCCAATGTTTTGGAAAGTAACTTAGAAACATCTATGACTGTTAACAATGGCCATCACTTTGGCACCGCTGCGAGTTCTAACAGGCCTGCATTTGGTGTTTGGCTGCTATAAATAGAGGACATATTCGTGAGGGTGTCCAGCGTAACATTGTTTCCAGTGGTCAATACCTGGAAATGTCATTAATGTCCATTGGTATTGAAATACTTTAATTAATGATGGCACAGCTATAAGTAGGAGATTCATTTTATTAACTTGGAGGGATGCCCATTATACATACAGATAAGTGAAAAAATGAAAGAACAGTTATGAAGTTATTTTTATAAAACAAATAAAATGGCATAACACTTCTATTTGTGTGTATTTATATAAAATTTTGTATTAAAAATGCATGAAATGATAATACTAAATAGGGTTGGCTGAAGAGGATGAGATAGGGATATTATTTGTTATCTTTATTCATTTTTTTTTTAACCTTATTATAATGTTTCACTCCTGCAATTAAGGAAAATAACAAAGCAAAAGAATGAAAACTGAAAGAAACGTGAGCGATAGGTACCAGTTGATTTTGAAGATTAAGGCAGTCAAAGGTCAAATTTTTTAGACTTTTTAGATTAAATTTAGCAATATAAATTACACCCAAAAATGCATAGGTGGCCAGTATAGACCATGGCAAGATGGTTGCCATTCGTTCCTTTGTGCTTTTCAGCCCACATATTACGCTGGTACACATATAAAATGCAAGACGGAATCTAATGGTATGAAAAAGAGAGGTAGACTTCAGGCCAGAGAGATGTTAAAATTCCCTGTGATGAGCTTATGTGGGAAAGTGTTCTTTCCTTAACTCGTCCCTTGAAACTCCACGAGCACCTGGACTTTTGAGCTCATCACTGATACCGCCTGTCTGCCTGAGATCCAAAACCTCATATCGAGAGCCCATGATAACCTTTGCTACAATATGTAGATATTTTTTCCTGCTTACCATCATCACCATTGGCCTTTTATGGATTAAATTTCAGCACATTTTTATGATGTCAGCTCTCAAATCTTTCTGGCATGACAGTCAGTGAAGTTGAGCTGTCAGAATCAGATAAAAATGGTACAATAGCCCTCAAATGTCCACCTATTTCTTCAAATGGCTTCATGCTCATATTGAATATGACAGATGATGAAATAGGGTCTTAAGTGTTTCCAGAAATGATAACCCTTTAGAGGATAAATAGTCTTATAAGTTCATAGTATATGTTTGCTGTGAGCCTGAAATGTCAGTGCCTCCTGATGGATCAGGTTTTCTAGAGGCACCCCCCGCCCCGCTTTCCCGTAGCATTGCTATGATAATCAGTGAAATAACAAAAGTCTGCTTTGATCTTGAACAGTTTTTTTTAAAAAAAGAAATATTTACTCTGTGTAATTGGTTAACCGTGTGGGAAGAAATGATCTTCCCAGCTTACACCATCGAAAAGTCAATTCCAGATGGATTAAAGAATTACGTACCAAAAAAAAAATTCCAGATGGATTAAAGAATTACGTACCAAAAAAAAAAAACTATAAACAGCTGGAAGAAAATATATTTAAATATGGGTAAGGAAAGCTTTTCTGAGTAGAAGAACAATGGAAGAAACCATAAAAGGAAATACTGATTGTTTGGCTATGTATGGAATAGAAACTTATATCGCCCCAAAATCATGAATAAAATCTCATGCTAACAAAAATCTATAAATTTTTGCTTCGTGTCTAACAGTTAATCTACGTACTGTAAAGAGATTCATAAAGATGTAAAAGGCATTCAGTCTCATCAGTAATCAAAGAAATATAAATGAAAATAACCAAATACTATTTCTACCCATCATACTGTCAAATTATGACAGAAAACTATATCTAATGTCCAAAGTACAGATGGAGGGACAACTTTTAACCAGTCGATGGGACTGCCTTTTTGAAGGCATTTAAAAATGAAGACTCTGTGTAACTGGTGAGCCACGTGGGAAGAAATGATCTTCCGAGCTTCCACCAGTAGTCCCTCTTTTTAAAATAAACTGGATTCACAGGTTTGCACTTCCCTGGGGACGTCAAGTGCCTGAAAGGTCTGAACCTGTCTTTCCTTGGTTGCCGAGGTTTTCGCCAACTGTCGCTGTTGCGTAGGGAAGCGCCTGGAGGCTCTGCAGAGGCCCCTCCTGGCTGCTAGTCGCCGCCACCCGGTGGGGCAGCAGCCCAGTTTTCTCTTGGAAACTCACCACGATCTCTCACTCTTAACCTGTAGAGGAATCTTCCTCATTTTCCAAAGCAGAGTTGTGTCCTCTGGTGGAAACTTTCCTTCCTCGGGACCAGTGGAGCTCAGGGTCACAGGGAACGGAAGAACCCCTGTGAGCGGGGTAGCAGGTGTCATAGTGAGAGGCGGTCACTCCCTCTCCTGCCCCTGGACTACCAGACCTGTGTGTTTTGACTCGGAGAGGCAGAAGCACAGATTTTGTTTGCTGGTCCAAATCTATGCTTCATTTCATTCTGTTGTTTCCCAGCTGGCATCTACTGAGTTTTCAGTAGGCCATTTCTTCTTTCCATCAAGCCAGTCATTTCCGGGTGATGGGGTACTTGCTGAGACGAGTGAATTCCATGAGCCTAAGCACCTTACCTCACTTGCCATGAAAAGTTCCTTGGTCAAGTATAGGATATATTGATTACCATGATGATAGGGCATTTCTTAACGTCTATACTTGTGGCACTGGCGGAAGCCGATGGGCAGGGAAAGCACACCCACGTCCAGGATTGCAGTGAGGAGAGTTGAGTGCCCCTCCCATAAACCAACTTGTTGCTGGATGACTGACTGGTCTCTCCGGGAAACGGGGCCAAACTGGGGCTCAGCATTGGTTTCTCCCATTGGCTGGAGCAGCAGCATCTAGATGAGCATTTCTTTTGCTGAGCCCATGCGTAGCCTCTATTGTTGCCACTCTGACCACTTTATACTTGGGCCCATTGAGCAAGCCCTGCGGTGGCTGGAGAAAGTCTCGACTGACATTGCAGAACATGTCATCTTGTCTACCCGATTATCGAGAGCCTCTTCTGAAGCAGATGCTCTTTACTGGGCATTCACATGGTACAGAAATGTCTTCATGCTTTGTGGCCATTCTGAGAGGTTCATCCACGTACCCCTTCCCAGAACTTCTTGTCACCAGTCTTCAAATCTTGTTTTTTCTAATTCTCTGACCATCCTATCAAGCCGTTAGCGAGTGCCCACGAATCAGCATGCGTTTGTACTTCTAGACGTAGCTCAGTTTAAACACAGGGTACGATAAAATGTGTTGTTTGAACTTCTGCTAACTGGGAGAATTTCCTTTTTCAGGGACTCTTCTGGTTTGGTTTGTAATGCTGCTGCAGTCTGCTTCAATTCGGTGCCGGCATATTGTACTGAAGCACTCGCTAACCAGGTTCAGTGTTTTCCTCTTCAGCCAGCTGGTCGTAAATAATTCCTAATCAAGATCAAGAGAGGGAAGGCAGTGCAGAAGAGTATGTGTTGAAGGGATCTGAGCCACCTACTCATGCAACCGACTAGTACATTCTGGACCTGTTCATGCTTTGTCTCTTACACTGATCAGCCCACTTGATGATGGGTTACTGCTGTGCACGCCCAACCTAGTGGCTTGGTGTGTCAGGTTAATGTTAGGTAACAGACCATGCAGTCGGTCATTGGATGTCAATAGTCATGTGTTCATTCTCTGTCAGGAGCTGTTTCTCAAAAGAATAGCCATCTGCAGATGAGAATGTGGCTTTGCTCTAAAGCTCCCGTCTTATCCATTTGGATTGCTGGAACAAAATACGAAAAACTGTGTAGCTTATAAACAACGGACATTTATTTCTCACATTACTGGAGGCTGGAAGTCACATTATGGTGCCAGCATGGCTGGATGAAGGCCCTTCACATGGAGGAGGGGGCCAGGGAGCTCTGTGGGATCTCCTTCATAGGGACACTGATTTCATTCAAGAGGACTCTGCCCTCATGACCTAATCACCTCCTAACACTGGGTTCTAGGATTCCAACATGTCAATTTTTGGGTAGGAACAAACCTTCATACTGTAGCAACCCCAAAAATCTGTGTTGTGATTCCCTTGTTGGTGCTTCCATGGGGCTCCACGTATCACCCCTGTTTTCCATGGTCACTCCAAGTGTCACTAGATCTGCTATCTCAGAAGGCCCAAGGGGCAGAGCAGCCTCCACTGCAGATCAGAATTGTAGCAGAGCCTGTTTATCCTCCAGCTTCATTCAAAATTGGGAGATTTATGTCAGAGGGACACATTCAAAGGCGGTATGTATTGCCTCCTAAGTTCACAAAGGCATACTTTTATAGTCATAGGAGAAGATGCAGTTGCTTGTCTTTGACATGGAGGGATGCGCTAACAAGCTCTAGAAACTGCTAGGCCCGTGGATTTTTATGGGACTTACCTGACTCTCACAGGTCTTACTAAGCCAGCTAACGTACTTGCTGCTAACTGTCCCTCAAGTCCAATCAGCTTAATTTCATCAATATAGTGTACAGGTGTGACGCTTGCTGGGACATCAAGACGATCTAGATCTTTTCACACTGTTTTATGGTCAAGAGCAGGATCATTGCCATAGCTTGAAGGCAAACATTGAATGTTTACTGTTTACCCTGATGAGTAAAAGCAAACACATACTGATGGGGTTTTTTCAAACTAATACGGAGAAGCCTTTCCAGGTCAGAAGCAACTAAGATGCCAGGGCAGCGCTGATTTACTCCAGTAGAGATACTAAATCTGAAATTGTACCAGCAATTGGAGTCACAACCTGTATATATTTTAGATAATCCGCAGTCAGACACTCAAGATCCATCGCGGTCATTTTCTAAGATTCTGCACAGGCCAAATAGACAGTTTAAATGGGGATATAATAGATTTTATCACCCCCTCCACCTTTCAGTTTTTGCTGTTGGTGTTAATTTCTATGATTTAGTTTTCTGTTGATATGGGTTACTATCTTGTTAGAGAGGGGACATGCCAGGGACTTCTGTTCCCCCTTCTTATCATAGTCCTCACTCGACTGATCAGATAGCCAGTGTGTGGACTCTGCTACTTGCTAAGGATGTCTACTGCATTCGTACATTTAGGAGCCGAAGAAATAATCACAGAGCAGGTCTGTAGCTATGCCGGGTCACTGTAATTTGAGTTGGGGCCGAAACTCCATTTATCACCTGACTGCCATAAGCTGAGAGAATAGCTTTAATTACAAGCAGAAATATTGAATTGAATGATAAGTTTGTTGAGGATTCTGACAGGGAGATGGAAGAGAGGAAAAATGCATCCCATATTTAAAATACAAGTTTTTCCCGCATGAGGAAAACAGCAGGTCTAAGTTAAAGAACGCGCAGTAAATAGATTAAAATGGACTTAAAGTGAAGCAAGGAAAAGTTTGCTGTTTCGATTCTTGGAAACAGCGCATGGCTCCAGCAAGGGCCCAGTTGTGAAGTTGTTCAGGACGAATGTGAATGGGATGGGTATCAAGTTGACATCTTATTCTGGTAGCGTGCCGCGCACGGGAAGGTCTGCAGTAGAAACAGTGGAGTAGCTCGCTGTGGGGTGGGGGGTGGGAGAGTGGGTAGGGTGGGGACAGTGATCTCAGCAAAGCGTGAAGAGTGGAAGGCTGTCCACAGGGGTAGGAAAGGTGGTGGGGTGCGAGGGTGATGGCATTCTCCAAGGAGGAGCCGGATTCAGTTAAAGCGAGGAGCGAGGCTTCTCCATCTCAAAAGCCCATGTGACAGACTCGCCACAACGGGAGTGTGCCGTTGCCCTCAGCAGTTAGGCTGTGGGGGTCTTGTCTCCCAGTCACACTATTTCCAGGCAGTCCGTTCTTTCTTTCTTGAGTTCCTTTCTGTTTCTCCTCTTTACCTGTACACTTGTAACTCCGAATTGCCTGTCTCATCCTTTATCGAGGCCACTATTTGATTAATATTCCTCAAATGCCACTTTCATCAAATTCTTTCCTTTGCTTTAAAAAAACGCAGTCAGTAGTAACGTGACGGCTGTGTGTAGAGCCAGAGGGGTGATGGAGTAATCGGGGGCTCATTTCGTAAACCAACGTACTGTATACTTGTAAATGTCTAACCAACGTACTGTATACTTGAAACTAAAAGTAAAATACTAAAAAAAATAAATTTTCCTTCCTGTAACTTCCCTGTGATCCTTCTCTTTTCAGTTAGCATGGCTTTTGTGCCAGGTTTTCCGGTATGCAGTTCGTTTAGAAATTTGTTCATAGGATGAGAAACTCACCTCTTCTTATCAGCTCCTAAGTCTAAACTCGTCTTGGTCCCCTGCCATTCGGAGTTTAGGTAGCTGCTGGGCTTCTGCCTACTTGCCAGGCAGGCGTTTCCTTCAGGTGTGTTTGGGCCTCCCTCAATCCGTGTATACCTGCACCGTCACAGTTAGGAAATTCTTGGAAGGTTCTGGCTGTGAATGGCACAATTTCCTGTTTTTAGGGCTAATGAAGATTTCCTATGGGAATATGCAAAAAAGGGACGTACAATGCTTGGGTTCATCTTGCCAACTTGAACCGGAATTTACGTCGGCAGTTACAGGGCTCATAGCAGGAATTTAACATGCATTTCTGTTTTTCTTCCTACGTCAGCCTCTTGCATCAACCTGGGCCCTCTTGTTTTTCACTGTGATTATCTTGATATATTCGATGGCATGCCCAAGACGCAAACCAAACAAATCTGCTTCCGAACTCCATCTCCACTCCCCAGCTCCCCATCTCAATAACACACAAAAATGCTAGGTTGCCTTCTTTATCCAGTTCTTCAAGCCCAAACCTCTGAGTAACCCATATGATTTTTGTTTTCATCACTCAATTCAACTCATCAGCAAATCGTATTGACTCTTTCTCCAGAAGATCTCCCCTCACCCCCATTTGTCCAGTTCTTTCCATCAAGATCGCCCCTACCCTGGTCCAAGCCAGCAGCATCTCTTCTCCGTGACACCAGCCTCCTAACTGGTCTCCCTGCTTCTAGGCTTGCCTCCCACCTCAACCCGCTCATGATCCGTTTTCCATACGAAAGCCGGAAGAATCCGATGAGATCAGATTGGAGTTAGTTGAATTCAAGGCGATTCCGATTATAATATTAAAGCTTAGTTCCGTGGAAATTCCGAGAAGACATTTTTGGAGGGATCATGGTGACTATATAAATTCATTTAGGAATTTACTGAAATATACAAATAGCCACCTGTGACTATAAATGTTTATGTTATTGCTGTGGTTACCCATGTACTTACAGTGACATATATAAATTGTGCTGATTTAGAATTTTTTTATTGTGTTTAATAAATTTCTTTCAACACTCTGCACGCATCTTTTTAAACTGCTTTATTTAAGTGTCTTCACAGCATGTTTGACATCAGTTCCCCCGCGTGTCTTCTGCATCGTCTGACACTATTTCAGAGTAGATCATCTTTTCCGTTTAAATTGTTTCAGAGCTAGCACTTTTTACACCCAGGATATGATGCTTTTGCTGAAAATGTGAACCACAAATCCTTATATAACAGTAGATAGTTATCTTAGATAGTTTTTCCTATGTTTCTTTGTAATCTACGTAATTCGATGTGCGTGTATGGTACGTGGGTATATTTCACTCAGCACTTTTCATTGTTTTGTTTCTGGTGGGAAGGTTTGTTCGAATGACCTAACTCACTTTTACCAGAAACTAGACGTCTGCTGTCATCTTTCTTGAAGTACCCTCTGCCTGGCAGCCAGGCTGCTTTTTTTGCGGTTTTCTTCATTCTTCACCAGTCACTCTTTGCCAGTTTCCTTTGCTGGTCCTTTTTCATATTCTGGCCTCTGTAGTAGTGGTTCCATGACTCAGTCCTGAGACTTGCATTCCTCAGGTGATCTCATTTAGTTTAATGACCTTAAATACCATCGACCCAAGGATCACTTTCAGATTAATGCCACCAGTCCAGACCTTTCCCTGAACTCAGACCTGCAAAACAGCTGCCAACATGATATGCCCTTCCATGTCTGCTAATGATTTTTCTACTCCATACTACTATCCTACCATTCTTCACCCATATCAGTCAGTGACTGCTCTGTTCTTCTAGTTGGTTAGTTGCATGGAGTTATTCTTGCTTTCTCTCTTCCTTTCATGTCCAATCAATAGCAATATAATTATTTATACCTTCAGAAGATACCCAGACTCTCATCAGTTCACACCTCTTCCATACTGCCACCATGATTTCTCACTTGAACTATTACAGTTGCCTCTTAACTGATCTCCTGTTTCTATAGTTTATCCTTTTCACAGTCTCCGGAGTGCCAATTTTATTCACAAATTAGATCCTGCCACTCCTTATTGAGAGTAAAATAAGGTTCTTACCGTGGCCTACAAAGTCTTACAAGATCTGGAGTCCAGTTTGCTGTTTGATCTTTTCTCTCACTGTGCTCTGGCCACACAGGAGCCCCGCCCTGTGCATGGACTTGCCTTTGGGATGTTGCATGTACCTTCCTGGCTGCCTGGAATGTTTGGCCCTCGCATTGCCATTGCTTGCTTCTTTATTCCTGATCTCTGCTCACATGATACCCTGTTAGAGAGCCTTCCCTGACAAATGACTCACTGTCTTTTTAATTTCCACTGTAAGACTTATCACCACCTTAACTATTTCCTAGTTATTTATTTGTTAATTGTCTATTTCTTCCCACTTGAATTTGCACTCCATGAACTGTGTCCATCAACTAGAAACATGCTTAGCACATAGTAGACGCTGTAAATATTTATTGCATGAATAAATGGATGTCATCATCCTTGTTCTCATCAAGCTCATTTTACTATAGGGGCTGCACTGATGTAGGTACCGGAGATAGAGCGGACGTGGCAATTTGGCGACAGAAGCATCGAGGTGCTGCAGGAGGGCTGCTGGAAGGCAGATGAGGGTAGCATAAAGTGAGAGGCGTGTAGAATGAGCATAAGGATTCCGATGGGGATGGGAGTAAGAAAATTGTGGTCAGATTAATGGGAATGAATCGTAGAGATAAACGAAGGCAAATGTGGGTGGGGCCTTAGATTGCAAAACAGACATGTTCTGGGGAGAAATAATTCTATTAAAGGTAACAGGGGAAAAAAGGACTAGATTTTATTTATGGTTTAGTTTACTCGGATTACTCTTCAGATTGTTAGTCTTTTTAACTCGATACCCTTGTAGAACACTAAGAAATATGGGTAGTTTTGTTGTAGAGCAATTGTAAAGTGTTTATGGACACTATGCTCAAATGTTTTCACATTTTATTTTCTCCTTAGAATGTGAATTCTTTTAGTAACTAATGTTCCCTTGTCAGTAAAGTGAATTTATTCTATAGCTTGTGTAAACACATCCTGTAATGGGAAGGCGTTGGGAGAGCATCCCAGAAGGAAGAAATGGAGTATTATTCTAGAGTTAGTTTTATATTGTTATGGGTCCCATCAGTCTTTTACTTCTCCCAGCAGAGGTAATAGATATTTTCGTATGTGTTAACAGCATGTACTAGTGTTTGAACTATTTGAGTAGTTTTTACCTTAAAGATATTTCAAACTATAGTAATTAAGCAGCATATTATTAAATTTTGTCACAGATAATTTAAATTTTGGAGAAAAGTTGACTCCTTATAGTCAAGTGTGAATTTGGTTTTTTTACTCTGTAAATTTTGTCAGGATTTCTTTTGGATTCCTTGATTTCTGAAAGACAAACATTTCCTTTTTCTCTATCTTCTGCTTCTGGGATACCTGTTTTTTAAATGGAAGATTTCCTGAACAGGGAAAGAGGCCCACTTTTGAATCATCTTTTTTTTTTTTCTTTTTTTATTATTGTTAATTTATGCCAACAGCACCTGGTCTTCCTAGGTGGTCTCCCATCTAAGTACTAACCAGGCCCAACCTTGCTTAGGTTCTGAGATCAGACATTGGGCTTGTTCATGGTGGTATAGCCGTAGACCATGGACTGTGGCTCCACGGGGGCGTGAACCCAGGACCTTCTGCATATAAAGCAGAAGTGCTAACTGCTACACTAGGGAACCACATCCTGAATCATCTTATTCTCTGATTGGATTGAGGTGATCCAGGCCTTCCAGAAGCAAATGTAAATCCTGTCTGGAGAAGTTTAATTGTAGGCCTTAAGCTATCCTTCCAGTTTTCATATAGAGTCTTAACACTCAGTAGGAAATAATCAGGCCTATGAGAAGATCAGATGATATGATAAAAGACAAACAAGAAAACATTATCCACAGAGGATACAAACAATGGAGTTGTCAGATATAGAGCTTAAAATGACTATGATTAACATATTCAAGGAACTTGAAAGGTGGAAATTTTCAGGACAGAAGTAGAAAAACAAAATGGGCATTCTAAAACTTAATAGTACAATAACTGGAAGAACTCAGTACATAGGGTGAACAGCTGATTAGACACGGCTGAATAGAGAATTAATATACCAGAGGCATTTGAGATCATTATAACAAGAGGATGAGACAAGCAGGAGAGACATAGGGGAAAAGAGTTTTTACAATAAATGATGCTGGATCATTTCAGATGGTAATATAAGAAAAAAAAATAAAACTTTACCTCTAAGTTACAGTGCACAGACAAGTCAATTTAGATAGATTGCACATTTTAATGTAAAAATATAAAACAAGCCTCCAGTATATAACAAATGCAAATATCATCATGATTCTGGAATAGATCAAGACTTTTTAACAGGACACAAAAGCACTACCATAAAGGAAAGTATTGATAAATTGGATTACCTTAAAATTAGGAACTTCTTTTCATCAAAAGGCATCCTTAAGAGAGTAGTAAAACAAGCCACAGAATAGGGGAAGGTATTTGTCACACACATAATTGACAGTGGGCCCTTAAATATGTAAAGAACTGAAGGGCGGATAACCCAATAGAAAAATGAACACAGGGCTTGAACAGCCATTTTACAAAAGTGGTTATCTCCATATGGCCATTTAATACCCGAAAAGATGCATAACCTTAATTAGTCATCAGGAAAATTCAGTTTGATTGCAATGAGATACCATCGGGTATCCACCAGAATGGCTATAACTGATAAGCCTGATAATGCAGTATTTTGGCAAGGATGTAGAGCAACTGGAATTCTTATACTTGCCTGTTAGAGTGTAAGTTGACTTAATAATCACTTTGGAAAACTGATAATCAGCAGTATCTATTAAACTAAATCTAGGCATGTCTTGTGATCCAGCAGTTTCATTTCCAAGTATATATCCAACAGAGATGTTTACATGCATCCAGCATAAGAAATACTTAGCACTGTTCATAAATTGAAACAACTCCAATGTCCATCAACAATAAAATGAGTCAATGGTGGTATAGTCACAACACTGCTGTGGAATACTACACAGCAATGAAAAAATATAGATGAATATCAGCAAATGTCATGGCAAGCAAAGAAGCCCTACTCCCAGATAGCTGGTAATGTTTGGTCAAGTCATGATCAAGAGTTGAAGGAATGACAGCTTGTGTTAGAAGTTCTTAGTGCATGGGTGAGTTTGTTGATTTTGAACTTCACGGCGAGGTCATTTGTATGGACCTGTTTTTCTGTGAACTTTAGCATCAGTATCTCTAGGATGTTTCTCTTGGGTCAATTTCACCAACAAGCATGAAGAGCATTTCAGCCATCAGCCAGGAGGGCAGAGAGACCTGGCTGCCAGACTCCTGGGGGCCCACTGGGGAAGGGGACTGGAAGTGCCAGTATTTGTTGTGTGGCAGTTCAGTTAGTGTCCCTGTCTTGTTCGGTAGTCCTCGCTTTGACTTGGCCTGCTTTCTCCTAGTCTAGAAACTTCTTGTTTTACTTTTTCTAAAGAATAAATCTCCAAACTCTTGCCTGAGTACAAGTCTAGTGGCAGTCACCCGGATTGATTGGACGGAGGAGGTAATCTAGGGATCAAACTGCTTTTTAATCAAATTTTGCCAAATATAAGTTATTTTACCCCTCTTTCTTAACCGTTAGTTTTAGAAGTACCTTTTCAATAAATAGTACCAGGGAAGTCGTTATTCACTTGCAAAAACAATGGAATTAGATTCCTTCCTCAGTCCATATGATAAATCAGTTTCCAGTAGATTGGCGATGTCAATGTGAAAGACAAAAAGGAAAAGAAAGAGAAAGCAGGAAAAAGAGGAAGAGGAAAGGTCTAGACCCTTTGAATAATGCCAATAAATCAGTAACAAGATGAACAACCCAGTGGGAAAATGAACAAAAGGCCTGTACAGATAGATATTTGACAAAAGACATATGGAAAGCAAAGAAATATCAAAATATGCTTACCGTATTAATAATTATGAACATTCAAATTAAGACCACAAATCTAGGTAGGTAAAAATTAAATCTGATTAACTACTAGGTATTGATGAGGTTGTAACTCAGAGGGAACTTGTACACTGCTAGATGGAGTAAGTTGGGATAACCATTTTGGCAAACAATGGGCAGTGTCATGAAGCGGAACTCTTGTGGTTCTATTTTTACGTGTATTTGTACCCCGGCAAACTCTTGGACCTCTGTACCAGGAGGCGGGTACACCAGTGTTCATGGCAGCAGCATTTGTAAGAAATAGAACCGAGACCAGCCCTACTGTCTCTTAGAATGGGTGGGATAAATGGTGGTACATTCTGCATGTTCACTGAAAACAAAACTGGCCTGGTAATTTCCTTAATGTTTACATTTTTCTTAAGAGAAGTAGAAAAGTTTTAGTGACATATATTTCTGTATCATCTAAGGAAAGCTGTCACACTCGCACTCATTTTTTTTTTTTTTTTTTATTATTTATGCCTACAGCACCTGGTTTTCCTAAGTGGTCTCCCATCCAAGTACTAACCAGGCCCGACCCTGCTTAGCTTCCGAGATCAGACATTGGCCTTGTTCAGAGTGGCATGGCTGTAGACCGTGGACTGTGGCTTTACTGGGGCGCGAACCCAGGACCTTCTGTATGTAAAGCAGATGTGCCAACCGCTATACTATGGAACTATGTCCAACACACCCACTCATTTTAATCACCTGAGGCAGTGTTGCAACATGCAGGGGAAGCTGGAGGCAGGATTTTTGACCATGGTGATTTGTTTGTGAGCCAGAGAGTAGGATGGGAAGCAGAGGTGGCCTTCTCTGAGAATTTTCTTTTTAAGATCCATGCACTCAAGAAAGCAGTATCTTGAGTTTGGTGGTGGTAATAATTAATTAATTTTAATAGTTAATGATAACAATTATTAATAATAACAACTACCAGTTCTTGAGTGTTTACCTTGTGTCATGGCCCAGGCTATTATTTCATTTAATCCTCATTAGTCCTAGAAGATAGGCATTATCATCTCATTTTATCTAAAGCCCTGAAGCTTTTAAGAATTTAAGAAGTTTGTTCAGTATCACAGTATTAGAAAGTGCTAGAGCTGAGACTTATGTACAGATTTGGCTGATAGCTCTGTCTTAATATTGTCAAGTTAAAAGATTGACCCTGCTGAAGGAAAGGAGAAAAAAAATTAGACATCGTAGTGGGCCACAGACCTTAATGAAGTTTCGGGGTGCTGCTGGGGCACTCTCTCGTTGGTTTACTTCTTTTTTCGAGTCAGCCTGACGCTTGGCGCTGAGAGCAGGCATAGCTCTACAGATCTTACAGAGAGGGGTAGTCTTTTTGCCCGCACTCAGCATTTATCATTTTTGTAATTGAGCATTACATCACCTAATTTTTTTTTTTTTAAATTGGCTCTGTAGGACAATGATATTCATGTTTGAAAAACATTTATATTTAAATTTGAATAAATAACTCATACTCATGGTTCAAAAACCAAAAATTCAAAATGCAAAAAGTACCCCAGGTTGTGCTTCATAGCCCCAGATCACCATCATGCAAAATTAAGCATCAACATTTGTTGCTTATGTATCCTTTCAGAGTTCTTTTTTTTTTTTTAATCTGAGTAAACACCATGTGGATTATATGCTTCTTGTTACACAAAAAGCATACTCTTGAACTTTGCTCGTTTTACTTAACAGCGTATCTTGTAGTTCTTTCCGTGTGATATGTAGAGCGTCCTCATTTTTTTTGATGGCTGTATTGTATGATGAGCCACATTTTATTTAACCAGTACTCCTTTGCTGGAAGCTTTCCTTCCTCAAATTTTTACTGTTATAAGCAGAAAAATATGAATACATGTCATCTCGTGTATAAGGATATCTACAGAATACTTTCTTCCCAGAGGAGTACTTACTAGATTTTTAATTTTGAAGATACTACTACTGACTGACTCCATGAAATTTTGTACCAAGTTACATTCCCACAAGCAACGTACGTGAGAGTTAGTATCCTCAGGATCTTGACGACAGTGTTTGCTGTCAAAATTTTTGAATTTTGACCCTCTGAGGGGTAAAAAAATTTAATATATATTTTTCTCATGGGCAAAGCGGAGCATCTTTTGCTTGGGCTATTTATATATTTTTCTCTGGATACCACCTTTTCCTACCTTTTGCTCATTTTTTCTCTTGGTTTATTAGTCATTTTCTAATTGATATCTCAGAAGCATATATGTGTGTGTGTATACGTATGTAATATTAGCCTTTCGTGATAGGAATTGGAAATGTTTTCCTCAATTTATTTCTCTCTCAAGAAATTTAATCGTATTGAAGTATAATTGACATCTAAAATTGCAAGATATTTGAAGTGCACATCGTGGTGCTTTGATATACATATACATGTGAAAGGATTCTGCCCATCTGTTTAATTAACACGTCTATCACCTCACATACTTATCCTTTTTTGTGTGTTTTAGAACATTTACGTTCTTAACAAATTTCAATCAGATAATACAATGTTATCAACTGTAGTCACCATGTTAGACATTAGCCCCCCAGCCCTTATTCAGTTACACCCACTTGCCCCCACCTCTGGCACCTGGCAACCACTTTTCTACTCTCAGTTTCTATGAGTTTGACCTTTTTTTTAAATTTATTTTATTTTTTAAGATTCCACATACAAGTGATACCATGCAGTTTTTACTTTTCTCTGCTTGTTTCACTTTGGATGAGACTCCTAAGTGCTATCTTCATTGTCACAAATAGCAGGATTTCTTGCTTTTTTATGACTAAATAATATTCCATTATATGTAAATGCCATATCTTCGTTACCCATTCATCTGTCGATGTACCAAATACATACATTCCCCCCATCCCAATTTGTTTGTTTGTTGATTTTGTTTATGGTATATTTTTCTAAGCAGAAGTTTTTTTTTGTTTTTTTTTTTGTTAGTCTGTTTTTTTTTTGACACTACTTATGTAATCCAGCAGTATAAACGTCAACTACATCAAACAGTAGAGTTAAAAGGCCTTGGGAAAAATAAGGATGAAGAAATTGGTGTAGAGAACTAGGTAAGGTCTTATGGCAGTTTCAACAGCAATATGTATCTATTCAGCTAATATTAATAAGAACTTATTTCATGTCAGGAACTGGGCCCAGAAGTGGAAAGATGTGGTGAGCAAAATCAGATATAGCCCTTGCCCGTGTGTATTTTTAAATTTATTGGGATGACAAACATCAGATAATCAAAAATATATTATAAAATTGCAGTTGGATGAGGGCCTTAATGTATTCTATGCTGTGAGATAGTATCACGGAGAGATTTCATTTAAAAGTCAGTGAATTATGAAATACGGATAGGAGTTCACCAGCGAGGAGGGGAGAGAAGAGCCATGTCGGCAGAGAGGCAATCCCTTGTTGCCGGGGGTGGTATTGAGTTTGAGGGACCGGAACTGGGGAGGAGAGAAAGCACGCCAACGCTGGATAGGTGGGTAGATGGTGGGATCTGAATGAATCAGGGAGTAAGCGAAAGAAACGGTAGGGAAGATGGATTGGGAGAAACTCGTAGATTTAGTAGAGGTTCCTAGGAAGTTAAGTGTCACAGTAGAATGAATACAGGAGTAGAAACAAGAGCAGGTGTGGTTGAGGGGAGTTTGAAATACTTGTCTGAGAGGAGATGTGGTTAAATGCCACAATCTCTTAACTTTGGAACAGCTGTTCTGCAGGTGACGAGAGGAGGCAGGGGGATGTCAGGTAACCCGTCTTCGGAAGCAGACAAGGAAGATGGGTTTTCATGTCCCTGGTATTTCCTGGTCCTGCTCCTTAGATGGGGCTGGTGGAACAGGTGCCAGCTAATCAAGAGGTTCTCGGAGACCCTGCTGTTCTCTGGGAAGCTGCAGGCCACAGCCATGGTGTGCTGTGCTGCAGATTCTTGGGGGCTCCAGGCTGGTATATCAGGATGGTCCCAGCCATTTGATCACATCTTATCTAGCCGAAGTTTTGGGATTTCACTTATCATGAGATGGTGGTGTCCCATTTCTGTGGTTTACTCACTATTAAGAAGTTTTGTGCTCCAAATTCTTTGAACAGTATTGATTTCTGCTGATTCATCTTTATGTTCTCTGCATTTTGACCAATGTCACATTTGTTAGAGTGTGGCTAGGGCTGTAATCCGAAACTAAAACAGAGGATGCTAACTGGCTTATGTTGAACTTAAACCTTTTATTTGGTTTTATCCCTATGTGTTCACAGATAGGACTCTAAAGAATAGTAAGCAGAAAAGCAGAAACATGAATAAATCTAAGAGAGCCATGTAAATCTAAGTGTTAAGATTTCAGTATATTTTACGTGTATGTATTATGTACAAAAACACTTCTTTGCAGTTTACAGTGGGAGTTACTTGGAATTTCTTTCGGAGACTAGAAGTTGGCTGGGTGAATGATTACAACAGAGCTGGAGAGGTGGATGATGGCAGGGAGGTCCAGCAAGGGAGGATGCTGTAAAGAGGCCTTTGCCTGATGAAATCAGTGGATGCATTGCTCTTTAGAGAGTTAAGGGGTATGGGAACTTAGAGAGATGACTGGTGGGTCCAGCAAAGGGGATGAAAGATTGGTTTAAAACTTATGAACAACACCCTAAGTATCTAGAGTGATGGTCCAGTATGATCTCTATTTCTGAGTTGGAGATATTTGGTTCAGAGATTGATGTCAAATGAATGCCAGTGGTTTGAAGAGTAAATAATTTTAAAAGGCAGATATTATGAAACTACTGGACAAAAAAAGGATGTGTGAAATCTGGATGTTCAGATAGTGTCTGCTCTATCACCCAGCGTTAGAGTGAAACTTTTTCTTCGCGTTTATGTGTACAGTTTACTGAAAGAACCGGAATTCATGTGACTTGTCTGTGGTTCAAAGCGAGTTGAATACTAACAACAAAAGTCCAGACAACTTGTGGTTCTACTTTGAATCTTTGAAACACCAAGAACCCTCTTGTGTCCAGAGGCCTTTGTTTGCCTTTCACGCATCATGTGGAGAATGTGGTTTCTTTTCATGGGCCAAACAGGGCACACTGTAGAGGCATCAGTTGTCTTATTTTCTTTTTGCATAAATGTTCAGATTTTTCTAAGGCAGACACGGACTGTGCCTGACAAGTTGCTACAAATCTAAATGTCAACGCGATTGGGACTGTGCCCCCCTGGAAACGCTTGCCTTGATTGCGTTTTTGGACAGTTGCTATCAACTCTTTTATCATGAGAAGTAATCTGTTGCACTTCCCCGTGTGTAGACTGGTGATGTACATCGAGAGAGACAGCAGAAAGACCACTCCAGGCAAGGAGCAGCAGAGCGGCAATGAGTACCTGTCCAAATGCCTGGACCTCCTCATCCGTCACATTGTGCAGGAGCTGCCGCGGATCCTGGGTAAATTGGAGTCTTGTCCTCAAGCCCTTTGCTGCTTGCCTTTCTGTGACTTGGCTTTTAGGCGTCACTTTTTATTCTTGCTGGCCTGTTATTGCAGGCGAGTGCAGTGACACTTTTTCTTGAATGTGTAGTTACAGGATTTAAATGTGCCCTATCTTTTTCCCCTAATTATTTTGTATCACTGACATGATTAAGGCAATGTACAGGCTAAAGATTACGTTGCATTGTCATCTGCGGTAAACTGGTGATTTTGAAAAATAAATAAAAGCATTTTAATTGTTTAAAATTGGACTTATGCCATTATTTTGGATAACTTTTCTTCAGATTTCTCTCTGCCTAATTCTGAAGAAAAAATGTTTTCCTTCCAATTAGAGCCACACCTTTATTTATTATTAAAATAATTTGAAAATGCATAGGCATTAACATTTAATATTAAAGACGATATTAAAGTTCAAAGTTTGAAAATTTCTTTGGTTTGAAAAATTTTAAGTGAAAATATCTAATAATGATTTGCAAAAGATATTTATTGCATGCACCTAATCCCCCATTTCATTGTTGTTTGCAGAAGTTAAAATAATCTAAGGAAAGTGTACATTTAGTTTAAATCCCATTCCATGCTTTTCCAGCAGATGTAGCTATAAACCAGAAATGTTTAAAATGTTAAATGTGCTCCAAAATTCAGAATATTAAATCAGAGCAATGAAAATGCCTTCATGGCTGATGGACAGTACCGTTTTGCTCCTTACTGATACTTTTGAGAGATGATTTTGCTTGTCAACCCTTGAAAATAGAGCATTTCAAAATTTATTTTGGATCTCAACCTTTCTTTAATCTTCCACTTGAGGCCTCAATCTGGTCAGTTGGTAGTTGAGTTTCATGTTACTGGACTCATCCTAGATATGACGATAAGAATCAAATGTCCACGACACTAGTTTTATTTATTGTTGAACTGACCATCCAATGAGAAGTTTTATGAACTGATCTATTTTTATTTCCATCTCTTCCATTATTTAAAAATTGTGATCTATAATCTATTCACTTATCACTTTTAATACTTTTTTCCTGTTTACCAAAGTAATAGGTGCTTATGTTTGAAATTTGGGGGAAAAAAAAAAAGGAAGAAAAATCATTTTCAAAACCACCACCTCGCCATATTATTTATAAATTCTGTTTTAAATTTCTAGATGAGAGATCAGGTTTCTATGCACTCTGTCCCCAGAGGACATAACATTTTGTTATAATCTCAATATTTGTGAGTAAAATAGCATGGCTTCTACCTACTTTTATTTGGCGATCCAGTACGTTAGCAATCCCATCAGCGTTCTCACAGTGACCAGTGGTCCCTAAGTCTCTGTGGTTTTTAACCTCTGTGCACGCTCCGCGATGTGCTTTGCAGGTGACATTCTCAACGCCTTGGCTAACGTGTCTGGTCGTAAACACCCATCTACCGTTCAAGCGAAGCAGCTGAAGATGTGTCTCCCCCTGATGCCCATAGTGCTTCACCTTGTAACTTCTCAGGTACACTCTTATAAGAGAAAAATAATTGCGACTCCCTGTTTTGTAAACTGGAGCTGAGAAACACCAACCCAGACCAAACATTTCCATGTCTTTTTCTTTCTTGCATATGCCTTCCAAGATCTAATCTATAGAAACTCTCATCACGCAGGTGTTTCGTCCTCAAGTTGTAACAGAAGAGTTTCTTTTCAGTTACGGAAGTATTCTTGTGAGTAATACTGAATTTTTCATGTTTCTAATAAAAATGTGGCTGTCTGTACTGTTTGTGGGATTGGGTGTCAGAATAAGGTAATTTTTAAATCCTTGTGGTATTTATTTGTCTCTAGGGAAGTGACCTTTTTATATTTTTATCTGTTGATTGTAATACAATTTGACATTTTGAGAAAAATGCATTCTCTCCCGATAATGTATTTTGTTCAGAGACAGCCCCAAGTAGGGTAAATAAGTCCATAGAAAACACTTTCATAGATTTTGGTATTAAACATTGTAAAAAAAAATCGAAAATAACAAAAATGGTGAAAACAGAATGCTAAGAGTATATTATCATTATTCACTTTGGCTTACATTGTCCGATTATGTGCAGTTTCTCTACGTTAGGCTCAATTTAACTTTTTCTTTATGAAATAGGTGGCAATGAAAAATTGCTTGCAGAAAATAGTCTTTTTGTTCAGATTGTGGCTCCTGAACTATGTTATCTTTTCCCCTTGCCTGGTACGCACAGTATACATCATCGCTGAAATGGGGAGCTATTCAAAGACAAAGCTAAGACATTCGTCACGCAGCATCTCTAGTCTTGTTTTGATATTAATAATAAACACTGAACTGAGATTTTCAAAATGCCAGGGTGGTATGTAGTTAAAATGAAGTAAACATCTCAATTTTATTGTTAGCTTGGATTACAAAAAAATGATCGTCATCCACAAGTGAGAATATAATTTTCTAGAAGGTTCATCATAGGGGCGACGTCTGAAGTTTTTAAGTACAAATGTCGAGTGCAAGTCAGTGACTTTTAGCTTCAAATCTTTATCATCCTAGTGCCTTGAATCCCAGATTCTACAAAGTGCATCATTTTGGTTGTATACACATGAGTTGGCAAATTAGTAGAATTCTGTTTACTACCTTCTTTAATTTGCTTTTAAATCCGATTTTAAGTACAATATGGGTATCGTTTTAGCATGACGACAATTCTATATTTATAATTCTACTGTACTATATATCGATAGCTGAAAATAGTGATTTTGCCCTTGTGGCCCACCGATATTTTGCAGTGGTTTGGTACAATGTATGTTTGGGATAGGTATGACTGTGCTGTGTTTGTACTTTTATTGTTATTAACTGAGTTCTCATTAGGTTTTCAAGCAGCCGCCAAGTGTTTTCAACGCAAAAGTCCTGATGGACTTTTAGGAGTTACACATACATGTTTCCGGGAGAACGCTTCTGTGCCACATAAGGCTATGCTGAGAAACGAGAGGAGGACCCTGAAGAGAGGGGCCTTCTCACCTCCCCCCGGGAGTGAGAGTGCTCTGCGGGGGCCGGGGACGCTCTTCGCGCCCTTCTCAGTATAGGCCTTTTGATGGAGTGGACAGTAACTTGCCCGGTTCAGAGGTCATTCTGATATTGGAAAATCTTTATCAGTTTTTTCCCCTTATAATGTCACTTAAGTAGGTGGAGTTTAGGCAGGTAAAATGGAAAAGGTCTTTTAGCTCTCTTCAGGCTATTTTCCTAGTTTGAATTATAGCCAGTCCCAGAATTCTTTTGTTATTTTTCTCGTCACATCTGTTAGTTGGCCATAGCAGTGTGTTCATCTTTGTTTTCAGTGTTGATGGCACTGATAAAATGCCACTGAAAGGAGAGAAACGTTGACTAAATGAAGGACTTGGATTTAGTTATCCACACAGTTCTCGTGTACATTATTACAAACTGTCGAGTGTTGGCTGTTGCTTCTATGAGTTGGTTCATAATCTCTCCAGAAGGTGCCAAAAAATGATTGAAGTCACAGTGCGCCACTGATGCCATGAGGAACAATCAGCTAACCCTTCCAATATCCTACAATCCCTTAAACACTCACAGTACAAGTGAGCTTATTATAGCCTCTTGAGTTTTACGCTTTAAAATAATTCCTTTTAATTTCGTTTAAACTGAGGCTTCGTAAACTGGTTTGAGAGTTTTTTTTGTTTGTTTGTTTTTGGCGGCACAGCTATAGATGTTCTGTAGACCAGTGAGTCTACAGAACGGCTTTGCGAAGCTGCCCAGAGTACAGTGCATCTCCATCCGGGTGGCGTGAGGGAGCAGCCCGTTCGTGAGTGTGTACACCCGGCACTGTGTTTTGAAAGCTTTATGATCAGTCTGGAGACAAATACCATCTTCAGTATTTGTCAAGATGTATCTGGTAGAGTAGCCACTGTACTATGGTAGGTCTGTTGTTCTTTTATATTTTAAAAATATGCTTTAACTTGATGTATTCAAGCTTGGTCCACCCTTAGTAGCCGTATCCAGTAGTGGCCAGCTGCTGCCAAGAACTGCTTGGGCTTCGGCTGAAGCCGCTCTCCGGGAGCTGCCTCGGCTGGGTATGGAGGCCGCAGCCAAGGTTGGGGTGCTCTCCACTCATTAGAAGGGGCCTCAAGGAGCCGGCTGGAGGGGGCACTGGAATCATGCTCCCCTTTGCCTTCAGTTTTCATCCTGGCACTGGGGCATAGTTTGCCTGTTTGAACTATAGAAATCTGTTATTTTGGGGATGGAAAAATTCAGGATATTTTTTATAAATGGAGGCGCAAATATAGGAATTAACTTTTCGTAAACATTTTTTTTTTCTCAAGTAAAGTGAAATTTTGATCTTTTTATATTTTAAAGAGGCTAGTGTTTGGACGTGATTAAGCAGGGTACACGTAAACCATTATTAAGCTTTTAAAGTCTTCAAGTGGAAGAGGGACTACACAGCCGATAATTGCTGTTTTCACTTCTTATTGGCAGAAGCAGTGTATCATCATACCTGTCTCTCTCTCCAGTTTAAAAAAAAAAAAAACTTTTAGCAGGAAAGCATCTATGCAAGTGCGATGGGGAAATTCTGTGGTGAATACCATAGTTCTTTTGGGCCCTCATTAAATTGGGCTGGGAAACAGCAAGTAATGACATTGAGGAAATATGTTCGGGAAGTCATGATGTGTATTAACCTAATGTTCACTGTGCTTCTTGTGTCTTTTTGTAAAACGCTCTTGATTAATGAGCTGAGGAAGAGAACTTTGTTGTGTTCGTTCTTAAGTTCTGGCCACATTAGCTTATAAAGCTGTGATGGTTGTGTAGTGGTGGTTATAGTTTTCTGCAAAAAGGTGTTACAATTCAAATTTTCAAATCAAAGAGAAAAGAAATGGTACAATTATTCCGATAGCTTTTCATACAAGAATATAATTATATCGCCATCATTCACGAATCTTTACTTATCCTGGGCCTTGAGATAGTTATTAAATGAAAAGACATACTTCCTGCCCTCTGTAGATTTTTGTTTTAAGTGAATATTACTTTGTGGATAGATTTTTGACTTCAGTTGTAGTAAAGAAGAATAAACTTTTGTATTTGTTAAAATATGATACATTACCATATAAATGTTCCTGTGTTTTTTTGTTTTTTTGTTTTGTTTTTCCTTTTCTTCATCATGACTTCATTCACCCAACGCGCTATATAGTAGCTTATTTTTAGCTTCTTCGAAGTAGTGCTGGATAATATTCAGTAGGATGGTCTGGCCTCCCGGAACAGCTTTCCGTTTTTCCCTCTAGATGGAGACATTTTCTACCCCACCCAGTGAGCCCCGCTGTGGGGCGGCTGTCCATCCTTTCTACTCCTCTGCTACATTTCCCAGCTTTGAAGCTCGCGCCATCGTAGACAGCCTGTCACCCGCTGTCTGTGGTCATCTACAGATTCCTGGATCTTTGCCCCTCCTTCCTGGGTCTCAGCACTGGGCTCACTGTCAGTTTCCCGGTGCTGCTCCCGTTACTGTTGGAGAATCGGGCATCCCCGTGGAGGGCGCTAACAACACAGCCTCTCAGCTCCTCACGCACCCCTCTCCCCACGAGCTCGTCTTTCTCTCCCACAGCTGCCCACACCTTGAATGTATTTCCAGCATCACAGTGTCTGGCCCCCACCTCTAATTTCAACCCACTTCCGCTGCTCCCCGTCTCCAGCAGCCTCTGTTCTTAGCACTTTCCACTCATGGCCCCACAACTTCTCTTTTTTCTTTACTCAGCTTGGCGTTCTCGGTCCAGCCTCCATCACTACCTTGTATCCACCTCTAACTCCCTTTTTCGTCTCTTCCCCCATTGTCCACCTCTACACGAGTGACTAAATATGGCTAGAGAAATACACAATGAAAATAACTGGTCTCACTTTACATTCATGACTGTTCATCTCAAGTGAGCCTTCTCTGCAGACTGGTATATCTAGTTCATTTTCCTAATTTATGTACCTTCACACTTACCTACATGACCGTTCATACGTTCCCTTCTGTCCTGGAACCTCCCATGCCTCTTACTCTGTCCTCACTCTCACCCGATCCACTTTCTCTGGAGACTGTTTCACCTGGGTAGCTGCCATTCTCAGGAACTTCCAAGAGAGTGAGAATGTGGCATATTACTGGAAATGGTTGGTATCTCTTGAATTATCCTCATTTTTTAGAGGTTGACTTTTCTCTGCTTATAATGCTATCAGATTTATTTCAACATTAAATCTCGTCGATAGAGATTCGTATGTTTAAAATGATTATAGTTTATAATGTATATATACTATTTCATAGGATCATATTTTAAATCTCTTTTTATATTGTTCATAATATGTATATAGTACTTAATGCCTTCCATGAGTTATCTCATTAAGATCAGTATGTGGTTTGAGGTAAAACATGGTCTATCTTTTTGTTTCAAAGTTATTTTGAAATCTCTATTTATTAAAATTTTTATTTTTTACAGAGTCATATTAAATCAGTAGATGCAGGAGAAACTAACATAGATGGAGCCGTAGGTGAGTAGACCATGGGACATTTTATGTCCTTAATTTAAATACTTTGATATTGTGATTTTGACCATATAAGTAAACTCCTATAATAATTAACTGTATTCCTAGGACTGATGGCATCGGAAGAATTTATCAAGATCACGTTGTCGGCTTTTGAAGCAATAATACAGTACCCTGTTTTACTGAAAGACTGTTGCTCTACGGTCAGTTCTGGTAGCTTTTGAAAAAGACAGTTTTTGTTTACTTGGGAATTCTGCATATTGTAGAAATCTGAATATATGCATATATCATAGTTTACTTATTTATTTTTAATAGGCGTTAGATTGTATCTAGTTTTTGGCATTTACAAATATATTGCTGTGGATATTCTTGTTTATGTGTTTAGCTTTACATAAGTATGCATTATTTTTAGGGTATGTACTTAGGAACGAATTAGTGGTTATAGGATATATGTAAACTCAGCCTGTGTACAAAATAACACAGGTTTTGCAAAGAGGTGGTACCAGTTTACGTTCACACAGGCAGTACAGTACCCGATCTCATCCTTTCCAACTCTTGT
The DNA here is from genome assembly GCF_902729225.1 of Pteropus medius. Classification (NCBI taxonomy): domain Eukaryota; kingdom Metazoa; phylum Chordata; class Mammalia; order Chiroptera; family Pteropodidae; genus Pteropus; species Pteropus medius. The sequence goes on along the minus strand of NW_024349803.1, from coordinate 15,608,853 downwards.
TATTTCAGAATTTTGAATGGATAGATATATAGCAATATTTCCCCATAGTTTTAAATTTTCGTGTGATCAAGATTATTAATGAGGCCACATAGTTTTTGAAATGTTTGTTGGCCATTTGAGAATACTCTTTTATGAAGTGCTCGTTCAAGTCTTTTTTTGATTTTTGGTTTAGTTTTTAAAATTTATTGGTTACCCTCTGGAAACCACTAGTCTGTTGTCCACGAGTCTCTGTTTGTCCTGTTTCTTCGTTGCTTTTAGGTTTATATCCCACATATAAGTGATATCATGTGGTTTTCAACTTTTTCTGTTTGGCTTATTTCTCTTAGCATGGTTATCTCGAGGTCCATCCGTGTTGTCGCAAATGGCAGTATTTCATCTCTTCTTATGGCTGAGTAATATTCCATTGTATATATGTACCACAGCTTCTTTAGCCAGTCATCTATCGTAGGACACTTCAGTTGCTTCCATGTCCGGCCACTGTGACTAATGCTGCTATGCACATCAGTGTGCAAATATCAATTTGGATATGGGTTTTCAAGTCTTAGTGGGTAAATACCCAGTAGAGGGATTGCTGGATCATATGGTAGATCAATTCTTAGTTTTTTTGGGGACCCTCCATACTGTTTTCCATAGTACTGTACCAATTTGCAGTCCCACCAGCAGTGTATGAGGGTTCCTTTTTCTCTGCATCCTCTACAGTGCTTGTTATTACTTGTCCGATTGATAACAGCTATTCTAACAGGTGTGAGATGGTATCTCATTGTGGTTTTGATTTGCATTTCCCTAATAGCTAGTGATGATGAGCATCTTTTCATATGTTTATTGGCCATTTGTATGTCTTCTTGGGAGAACTGTCCTGGTAAAATTTCAAACATTTGGGCATTTTTTATTTTTATTTTTGTATAATTGATTTTTAGCTTAATCACACTGAAGTTAGAGAAATACTCTGTAATTTCAGTCTTCTGAAATTCATTGACTTGTTTTATAACTCATTGTAAGTTTTTTTTTTTGTAGACGTTCTGTATGTTTTTGAAAGAATATGTATTTTGTAGCTCTTAGGTGCAGTATTCAGTATTTATCTATTAGGTCAAATTTATTAGTCATCTTGTTCAAATCTTTTCTGTCCTTACTAACTTTTGTCGGGCTTTTTTATAAATTACTGAGAGAGGTGTGTATAAATCTCCTTTAAGGCTATTATGAATTTATTTCTTGTGTAGTTCTGTCAGTTTTTGTTTTATATATTTTGAGGCCATGCTATTTAAATTTAAAGCCATGCTATTTAAATTTAAATTATTATATCATTTTATGAAATTGACCTTTTTTTCATTGTGAAGTGACCTTTATTTCTACTAATGCGTTTCGATTTAAGGTCTATTTTGTCCCAACTTCATAGAATCACATATGCTTTCCTTTGCTAAATATTTGCCTGATATATATTTTTATTTTTTTTCCTTCTAACATCTCTCTAGCCTTATATTTTAGATCTGTGTTGAATAAATATCATATAATATTTTTTTAAAAATATATTTTGACCAATATTTAACTTTTCACTGGAGCATGTAGTCAATTTAATTTCCTGTTATTGTTAATATATTTGGATTCATACTTTCAAACTTTGTCACACGTATTTTTTCTTTTCCTACTTTTTTTCTATTGACTAACTTTTTGAATTTTTTTCTCTAGATAAGGTTGGCATTTAGATACATGCTCCGTTTTTTTTACTGCTTACCCTAAAATTTACATCATGCATATTAACTTATTAAAAGCTAAACTTAAAAAGAAGCTATCTTTTTTCTTAGTTTTACTGAAAAATGATGACATACATCACTTACAAGTTTAAAGCACACAACATGATGGTTTGACTTACATATATTGTAAAATGATTATCGCAGTAGGTTCATCCATCATCTCGTGTAGAGATGATACAAAGGAAAAAAGAGTAAAGAACAATTTTTTTTCCTTCGTGAGGAGAACTCTTAGGATTTACTCTCTTAATAACTTTATATCATGCGGTGTTAACTATAGTCATGTTCTACATTCCATCCCTAGTATTTATCTGACAATTGCAAAATGTACCTTTAGACCACCGCCCTCCTGTTCCCTCTCCCACCACCCTCTGCCAGCAATATGACTGATCTCTTTTTCTCTGAGTTTTTGTTTTTGTTTTTTTTTTAAGATTCTACATATAAATGGCATCATATAGTATTTGTCTTTCTCTGTCTGACATTTCATTTGACATAATGTCTTGGCAGTCTTTCTAAGCTGTCACAAATGGTAGGATTTCCTCATCTTTTATGGCTGAATAATATTCCACTGTGTGTATATTTGTGTGTGTGTGTGTGTACACATACCACAATTTCTTTATCCAGTCATGTGTTGATGGACACTTAGGTTTTTTTCGTGTCTTGGTTATTGTAAATAATGCTGCTGTACCTGGCGGGGGGGTGCAGATATCTCTTTGAGTTAGAATATCTCTTTCCTTTGGATGTATTCCCAGAAGTGGAATTGCTGGATCATATGGTAGTTCTATTTTTAATTTTTTGAAGATCCTCCATACTGTTTTCAGAGTGGTTGTGCCAATTTACAGTCCCACCAGCAGTGCACAGGGATTCCCTTTTCTCTATATCCATGCCAGCATTTACGTCTTGTCTAACACAATGAGGTGTTTGTTATCTTGTGTTTTTAACTTGCATTTACCTAATGACTAGTGATGTTGAGCATCTTTTCATGTACCTGGTGGCTTTTTGTATATTTCTGAAAAAATGTCTATTCAGATTCTTTGCCCATTTTTACATTATTGTTTTTTTTTGCTATTGAGTTATATGAGTTCTTTATATATTTTGGATATTAACCCCTTATCAGATGTATGATTTGAAAATATGTTTTCGCATTCCATAGATTTTCTTTTTACTTTGTCGTTGGTTTCTTTTGCTGTATAGAAGCTTTTTGGTTTAATGTAGTCTCACGTGTTTATTCTCGATTTTGCCCCTTGTGCTTTAGGTGTAGTATCTAAAAATGATTACCAAGGCCCATGTCGAGGAGCTTTATTCTTATGTTTTCTTTCAGGGGTTTCATGGTTTCATGTTTTATATTTAAGTCTTTAATTCATTTAATCCATTTCAAGTTAATTTTTGTGAGTGTATAAGATGGGGGTCCAGTTTTATTCTTTTATATGTCAATATCCAGTTATCCCACTACCATTTATTGAAGAGGCTGTTTTTTCTCCATTGAATATTCTTGGCTCTTTTGTCAAATATTCACCGACCATATAAGCTTTCAATTCTGTCCCATTGGTCTCTTTGTTTTTGTGCTGGTATCACAGTGTTTCTATTACTATAGCTTTATAGTATAGCTTAAAATCAGGGAGTATGATGCCCCTGCTTTGTTTTATTTTTCTCAGGATTTTTTTTTTTTTTTTTTTTTTTTTTTGCTATTTGGTCCCTTTTATGGCTCCATCAAATTTTAGGAGTGTTTATTTTTCTAGGTTTTTTTTTTCCCCCTGAAAAAATGCCATTGGAATTTTGATAGAGATTGCATTGAATCTGTAGATGGCTTTTGGTAGTGTTGACATTTTAACGATATTCTTACAATTCATGACACTCTCTTTTCTTTAAGGAAAGTACAGATCTTAGCCTTCTCAATTCCATTTAGTCCCCACATGTCATATGTTACTTTTGCCTGATATTTTAAAGTCTGTCTTGCTTCTCTTTTAACTCTTTTATTATTAAATAATAAAATGACACTCATTATTACTACTATAATATAATGTTCACTTACATTTACCCACATATTTACTGCCTTTTTTGTTTTTCTCTCTTTCTTAGTTCTCACTTCTTCTATTTGGCTTCACTTATTTCTGACAGAAGTACATTCTTCACAGTTTCCCTTAGCTTGGGTGTGTTGATGGCAAACTCATTGATGAAGTCATTGTTTCTTGAGGGAGATTTTTTTTTGAGTATTAAATTCTAGGTTGGCAGTAGTTTTTGTTATTGTTTAGTGCTGTGAAGATGTTATCTTATGTTCTGAATTATTGCTATTGAGAGGTTAGCTGGTAGTCTGTTTTCCTTGTGAAAATTATCTCTTTGTTCCTTTGTCCCCTTTTAAGACTTATTTTGGAGGAAGGGTAGGATCTTTGGTTTTCTGTAGACTCGCTATGATATAACTAAATATGAACCTTCTTTATTCTGATTGGGATTCTCTTTGCTTCTTAAATCTGTGGATTGTCCTTTTTCATAATTTCTGAAAAATTCTTAGCCATCATCTCTCCTTATGCTCTCTATCCTTTGTTCTGTCTCCTTCAACAGCTCAGATCACATGTACGTTAAACTTTCTCATTGTATTTTCTATACTTCTTACTATATATTCCATTTTTTTCTTTCTGTGTTATATTCTGGATAATTTTGTTTATATTCTGGATAATTCCATTTGTCTTCCATGTGTAGTCAGTCTGGTGCTAAATATAACCATTGAGTTTTTAATTTTGGTTATTTTTCATATGTAGAAGTTCTGTTTTCACTAGAAAATTCTGCTTGTCTTTTTTTTTTTTCAATCTATTGCTTTTAATAATTTTCTGTTCCATATCTATGTACATATATTTCTATATATATGTATTTCCCAGTTTGTAATTTATTTATTCGCATTTGTTAGATGTAGTTGTTTTTACTATGTGTGATTAATTCTAATATCAGAAAACTGATGTAATGTGGTATCTATTATATCTTGCTCATATTCAAAATCATCTTGTTTTCTCAAAGACCTTATTATTGTTTACTGCTTGTTTGTCATAGGCATTCCCTGAAGCCTAGTGTTGATGTTCCCTCCTCCGGGAGCCTTCACATTTGTTCAGGGCCCTAAAATTCAAGGCTACCTCAGAGTAAGGTCATTTGTACCCATTTTTCAAATCCCCGAGTCCATAGGTCTGAGATTATAACTTCCCAGATTAGCCTTCTCAGCATTTCCCAGGAGTGTGAATGTGTGTGCACAGCTTGGTGACTGGATCTGGTTTCTCTTGCTCTGACAGTGTAGTAGTCCCTGCTTCCCAGTGCCCAGGTCAGTGTGGGAGACTCACAGAACTATATGCTGGGAAGATCTGGACTTAGATCCCTGTCTCTTACCCAGTGGGCCCTACCGGAGCCTTGTGTTTGTATTACTGGTAAATGCCTCCAGGGCACAGCCAGTAAATGGTGCTGAGACAATTGGACACCAATGCTCACACTGAGTTGAGTTCTCAACTTTCTAGTTAAGACTTTCATTCAGAAATTGGTCTGGAAGTTCTCCCACTGGATTTTCAGATTTTAAGTATTTTTAAGGTGTTTTTCTTTTATGTTTTATCTGGCATTTTTTATTGTTTTCAGTGATAGTTAGTTCAAATAAGTACTATACCCACTATTAACAGAAACCCTGTTTGTTGTAGTCACTTTCTGAGCAGTGATTTCTTAGTCTTCCTTTGAGCTAGTACTTGCTTAAGTGTTGCTTATTGATTTTTACTCTAATGAGTAATAACCCGTGAATAATTTGTAGTGATCCAGAAGTTACAAATATCTGTACTTACATTTAAATAGATATTTAATTAGTTTATTTTCTAATCATGAAATGCTATTATAATAATCTCTGAAACTACAGAATGTGCTATGATAGGAAAGGTATCGCAGCTCATGGGCTTTATAAAAACATTTTTTAATGCTTTAACTCATGGGAAATCCTCTAATTACCACTTCTTCAGCATGACTGGAATACATGAAATGGAAGATTTAGCACCCCAAGGAGCATAACATTGCTCGAAATGCTATACAAAGTATGTTCAAGGCTGCAGATCAATACTTTATTATATGGAAGTGGTTACATGCATTTAATTCTTGCTGAGCACAAGTGCTAAACTCAGATTTTTTCCCAGAGTTTAGACCATTTAGTAACTCAGCATTGGAAGTCATCAGTGTGGCCTACAGAGCAGTCAAATACCGCAATGATTCGATTTGTACAGAGAATTTGTTCCATTCATGGTGGTTTCAAAAAATGTTATAATAGCAAAGGAAAAAATAAAGGTGATCCTTTGTTAGAAAATTCTGGTAATAATAATAAAAGTTGCCCCAAATATATTTCAGTTTCTTTAACTTAAAAAAATAAGCTGTAATATTTTTTATTTTCATTATTTTTATTTTAGTTTTATTTTCTAGGTGAGGTAATCCTTGGGTGACCTCGCGGATTGCAAGGACCTTGTCAGCTTACAATCTCTTATTTATTTTTATTTTTTACGCCTACAGCACCTGGTCTTCCTAAGCGGTCTCCCATCCAAGTACTAACCAGGCGCGGACCTGCTTAGCTTCCGAGATCAGATGGGATCGGGCTTGTTCAGGGTGGCATGGCTGTAGACTAGTAATATTTTTTTAAATGAAGAAAAATCCTGTCCTTTTGTAAATTTTTAAACTAAAGGCTAGAGGCTAATAAATATTGAGTAATTTAACTTGAATTAAATCAAATTTTTGAATTAATGATAAGAGTTGATGAGGATGTAGAGCAGATGGAAGCTTCTAGTAGGAGTGAAGTTGGACAACTACTTTGGAAAACTGATAGTAACTGCTGAAGTTGAATGCACATTCTGTGGCTCAGCAATTTCACCTCTGGATGTATATTCAATAGAAACATGAACATGTGTTCACCGAAATACATACATAAGGATGCTCAGAGCCCCGACTGGGAAACTGTACAAGTGCCCATCAGCAACCTCATGGATAAGTAAATAAATACAGTCACATGATGGGATAATACGCAGCAAAGAAAAGGAATGATTTGCATACAGTTCCACTTAAGAACATGAGTAGATTTCACAAACTTAATACCGGGACAAAGATAACAAAGATAAAATATCATGATCCATTCTCCATTAAGTTTAAAAACAGACAGAGCTAATCTATTGTAAGTAAGGATAATGATGACCCTTGAGGACTGCAGTGACTGGAAGGGGCCATGGCGGGGGGAGTTGGGCTTTCTAACGTCCTGGTGATGTCCTGTTTCAGTCTAGGGGAGCTAGTTAGTTACATGATTGGGTAAGTTAACTGAGATATATACTTAGGATTAGTAAGTACACTTTCGTGTGTGTATGTTATATTAAATTAAAAAGCTTACATAAATACGAAGACATTTTTAATAAATAAAGTGTTTAGAACTCGGTAAGTGTAAGTCTACTTTTTTGCAAAGTTAACTGATATGAATGAGCATTTCTGTCAGTCACTTAATCATTGACAATTAATCATGGACTTGTATTAGTTTCCCTTAGGTGTGGTAACAAATTACCAGAAATTTAGTGGCTTAAAACAACACAAATTTATTGTCTCAGAGTTCTGGAGATGAGAAGAACAAAATGGGTCTTTGGGGCTTAAATCAAGATGTCAGTATACCTGTGTTGCTTTTGGAGGCTCTGGGGAAAATCTGTTTCCTTGCCTTTTCTAGCTTCCAGGGGCTGCCTGCGTTCCTTGGCTCATGGCCTCTTCTTCCATCTTCACAGCTGCGTGAAGCATCTTAACATCTCCTCCTCTGAGTCTGACCCTCTTATCTCCCTCTTACAAGAACCCTTTTTATTATATTGAGCCCACCTGTGTAATTCAGGATAAACACCTCATCAATCACATCTGCAAAATCCCTTTTGCTGTGTCAGGTACCGAATCAACAGGTTTTAGGATTAGGACGTCACATCTGTCTACCACAGATTCCTGTTTTTATCAATAGCTTCATTACTGTAATTACTTTGGTGCTCAGATTATCCAGATTTGGCTAGTGTAAACCCTTTCACCTTGGCTCCTGTGTCTCCTATGGAGACGTACGTCAGCATTTCTTGTGTGATTCTTTACTTTCTGTTACAACAAGACAGTCTTGCCTCAGTTTGTAAGTACCCTGCCCTGGCATCCATCATTTCTCCAAGGAGCCGTGGTTCTCTTTTGGCATTAGAGACCACAGTCAGAGAACTAAGTGTGCTCTTGTCTCCTGGGAAGTGTTAGCTTCTAGGACCTTTGAAGAAACAGAGCTGGGAAATATATACATGTATATGCACATTATGAACACATGCATTACCCACTCATATGCATACTTATGTATACATGCATGCACACTCACACAGACATATTTCTACATGAGCTCACACCGGTATCTTCAAATTTAATCCATCCCTACATCGTTTTCTCTTGCCTTCCTCATTTCCACGTTTGTGTGTTCCTTCCTCCTTTGTAAAAATTCTGGCTTTCAACATGAGCACATGTTCTCATTTGCTTAATCCTGTAATACCTCTGAAATTGTTACACAGTTGCTTCACCCAAACCACTACAGAAACAAACACAAATCAGGATTTGTCTGCAGAATTCCCTCCTCCCTTCCACCTCCCACATGTCACTCAAGCAAATAATAGTAGGTACATAGTCAATACTGTGTCCCCCTCCTCCCCTCTTAAAATATTCATTTGAAATAGTTGATTTGTTTTTAGTCTGCTTTCAATTTTAGGTTTTCTTTTCCCCCTTCTTATCCTTTTAGATTTTATCGTTTTGCATGTGTAGAAGATTCACTCGATTCCAAAAGTTAAAACTATAGAGAGAGATGTGCTCAGAGGAGTGTCACTTCCTTCCCCTGGATATCTGTCTCTTCTCCTTCGTCACTGCTCCATCTAACTTCCCCAGTCTTACAGGTAACCAGCTTCATTGCTTTCTGGTTGTATGCTTTTCATGTTTCTTTTTGTGAACAAAAATATATGTTTTCTTATTTCCCCTTCTTTCTTATACAAAAGATAACATATTGTATTTGTTCTTTTGCACTTCGCTTTTTTCAGTTAATAATAGATGTTGGAAATTACCCCATATCAGTTCACAGAGATCTTCATCATTCTTCACGAGCGCGGTATAGAACTCCACTGCGCGCGCGTGTGTACCGTAGGTTGTTTAGCCCGTCTCGTGTGTTTGAACATTTAGGTAGTCTCTCATATTTTTCAGTTATAAACAAATAACGTCGTGCATATGCACTTTCCTGTTGTTGGAGGTGGATCTTCAGGGCAAGTTCCAAAAGGGTGACTGCGGAATCCAAAGGCAAATGCAGACATGGTTTTGCTAGACCCTGCCGGAACCCCTCACGTGTGGGCTCACGGTCTGTTTTGCTTTCTCCCGCAGCCATGCATGAGGGCGCCGGTTTGCCTGCAGTGTTAACAATATTGTTAAGGTTTTGAATTTTTGCCAGCTTGATGTGACCTTGGGAATACCTTCATCTCTTTTTTAGATACTTCATGTTATAAAGAAGACTTAAACAATGTCACGTCTAGTTTTCCTAGCTCTCCTCAAAAGGGGCGCTCTGAATGACCCACTCTGCCATTGGCAGGGGTAGAAGTCATGTCCTTGGCACGTTTTTCCTGTTTGTCTGATATTATAGAGGACTGGCGGTTGGTGAGAACATGTTAATTATTGTGCTGTCAGCTGTACCAGATTTTTAAGGTGTATTGAAATGAAGGAAGCGATGATTAATTTTCTAATACAGAATAAGAATTTTAAGTGAGTGCTTAGATTGGTAAACTTCAGTTTTCAAATGATTTACTTTCATCAGTAAAATTAAAAAAAAAAGGAAAAAACCCACCTATCTACAAAAATAACAGACTGTGAAGCCTGCTTTCATCACAAATGATTAAGTTTTGCAAATATACTTTTCATAGTTATAAGATTGTTGCTTTTTTCTTTCTGAAAAGAAGAAAATTTGAATATGGTTATACAGTGGCTTACTTACAGGTTAAAGCTGCTGAATTTCAGTATCACATGTTCAACGTTTCTTAAAATGGAAAATAAGTTTGTTAAATTATAAACAAAGCATCATCTTGGGCATCAATGACTTTGTTTAAGAGCAAACGAAATAAGGTTTCATGAAGTGTTATTTCGATATTTTAGTGCATTCGTGATTGTTTAGCTTAAATGTCCCAGAACTGTCTTTGACATCCTAAGTCACAGACATTCATTTCTTTTGGGACATGCCTTTGGGATGTAGTAATGTAGCCCAATATGCTTGTAGCCTTGTAGCAACGCCACCTACCACACACACACACACATTTTTTGGATGGGTGGTCCCAGTTGTTGAGCAAAGAAATAAAAAGCCCATAGACTTGGGAATCTGCATTTTCAAAGAGTCCGTGTGTCTCTGTTGTTAGGTCCTAAATGCACAGATATGTCTTTATTTAAGAAAGCAATGCCAGTAGCATTAAATATTAAAATTCCTCTGTTGTCGTAGTTGATTCAGTCTCTTCTTTTTAACAAGGAGACATGGTATCAATGAGCCAAAGCGAAGGCTTAGAAAGTTTTCTCTGTCAGACTCTGTGTCAGATTTTGTCATCATGGTTTCCTCACTGTGATTGGAAATGATTTGGTAAAGGGAGTTTTTAGGTTTTTGTCCCCTTTTCCTTCCTTACCGTATTTTTGCCATTTGACATTGAGTTATCATTAAAGCCTGTCATTTTAATGTGACTTCTCAAAATGGAGATTGAGCTTCATCATGACTCAGACTGAGCTCGCTAAATATTATTTTTAAGTCAAGGGAGTTTCTGCCGCATGATTAATTAATAATCATTCTCTGTGTTGGTATGATACAGGATTTGAAACTTCTCAGATCCTAAGGAAATTTATCCACAATTTTAGATAAAAACCAATGGGTGTTAAAGAAGAAAATATAAAATAGGGTTTAAACGTGTATTTGGAAGTGAGAATCCTTCATCTCTGGGAGGAGGTATGGGTCTCGGATTATGTGGAGGGGACCCTCCTCTTCGCATGTAGGTGCCCTTTCCCTGGGAATGTGGTCTGATGGAAGGCAGAAAAAGCTGTCGCCTTCAGTGTCTTCCTGACCTTCTCATAACCATCAGGGTCTGTATTGGACTTCTGTTTCTTTTAAAGGTTGGAATCTAGGAGTGACCTAGAAGCCTGGATGGACAAAGGGGATGGGGGTGCCACGGTAACTAAAATTTGTCTCCCTAGTGAGCAGGTATTGGGTGGTGGGGGAGATTAGAAAGGAAGAGAGTGGGCAGGAGCCACGAGGGGGGCCCAGAAGAGTCAGACTCCAGTGCCGGAGAAAAAAGAGCTTGTGAAGGGAGAAGGACAGGGAAAAAAGTTAAAGAGTTGCAGGTGATTAAAAGGAGGCTAAACAGAGGGTGTTTAATACTCAGGTTTAAATCGTTGGTGTTGCTGTTATAAAATCTTCATCACTCCAAACCCTCGGCCAGGTCTGGTTTACACTCTGGGGACTCGGAAGGCCTTTCAGTTCAGCCTGTAAAGGGGGCCTGTGTGCTGTGCCTGTGTCAGGATGGAACAGGGATGGTTCAGCGAGAAAGGGGGATGCTGCCGAGGACCACCTGAATGAGAAAGAGCAGAGGCTTTTAGAATTTTATTGCTGTTGCAAATGGCATCTTTTTCTAGTTATGTGAATTAATTGGTGGTTGTAGGCATGTTGGGATATTTTTGCTCTAACTTTTATTTTGAGTGCTTAATTATTGTTTTGCAGACTTCCTGAGTCGGACACGTAGATCAGTTATTTCAGTCTCACTTTTTTCTTAGGATACTTTCTTTAAACTTTCAAGATAGGTGTCGATCATGTCGAGAGGCGTTAACAGTGGGATATATTTCTTTTCTTTGCATCATTTTTGCTTTCGATGTAACCGGAATTTCGGGTTCTCAGAATTCCTTAGCGGAATTAAAACTTTTGTTTTAAGTGATGAGACGTCACTTAATAGAAGATAATAAACAAAACATCCCTGGTTTTTAGGGTTCTTGTACAAATACCTGAGATATACTATTAAGTGTAAATTTACGATGCGAAGTGGAGTTAGAACAGCACCGATGGGTCACCACCCGTGAGTGGAGCGCTTTACCTGTACAGGGCATCATCTCATTGGTTTAGACGGCAAGATGGTGTGGCTGGTCTGTGAACAGCTTCTCCTGCCTTTTTATAAGTGTAGAGAGAACAAATACATTCAGAGGAGCAGGAATAGATTGAGTTGTAAACAACAGGAATTTTGTTTATCGTCGCCAAAATAGTTCATCAAATGAGATAGTAGGTTTCAAAATTAGACTGTGGAAGAGCTTTGTCGTTTCTTCATTGTTCATTTTCATTTGGAAGAAAAAACTTCTCATCTTGGAGGTTTAAAGTTGTATTTGATTGTGCTCCTCTTATATAACTAGGAAATCATAAAGGTAGTTCATATAGTGGATTTACGACTTTTGAATCTATTTCTAAAAATAACCAAGATTAACTTGTCATAGCTCTTTGAGGTATTCGACAAAACATGAGGATTATGTGTCTACTTTACCCCCAACATTTTGATCGTTGTTTATCTTAAACTTGAGTAACGATCACCAGTTCATATATATTAATTTGATGGTTTAATGTCAACCCATGCCAGAGTTTGCATTATGTACTAAAGTTCCTTTCATAAACCCTGAAGGTTTTGATAAATTACTGTATGAATGATCATAATGTCATTTTGACCAGAGCACTCTTTCAGAGTTAAATGAGCTTGGTAGTTTATTAAATGTCATGCAGACTTTAAATCCAGGATAAATTTAGCTCTTGATTCTTTTTACTCCAGTGATCAGTGATTCTGTCAGTGGAAAAAAAGCGTAGATAGTGGCTGATAACAGTTTTGTGTTTACAGAGATTTGAACCAAGTCTTTATCATTTTTTCTTCTAGGTTGTTGATTATATCCTACCACCCTTGGTCTCCCTGGTTCAAAGCCAAAATGGTAAGCGACCATATCGATGAGAATTCCATCAGTTACATGTTCTGTGTTCATTCTGCCTCCATGTAGTCACATTCTTGGTGTTGTTTTCCTTTCCAGTGGAGTGGAGACTCTTCAGCTTGCGGCTGCTCTCAGAAACCACGTCTCTACTCGTGAACCAGGAGGCCAGTGTCGATTCTGACAGTGATCTTCTGGCTCTCATTAGAGATGTCTTACTTCCCCAGTAAGTACCGTGCGCTGCACTCACACAGAGACCTGTGGGATGTCCAGGATGCCGCTGTCAAACTAGGTCCATTGATGGCACTGGGCGTCTCGAGGTCCACGTGATGAATATGTCCATGTGCTTACATACTCGCTGTAAAGAGGTCGAGAAACAGAGGCAGTGACCACTACACTGCGTATGACTCAGGAGAATTGCAGAAAAGCTCTACATCTTCAAAAATATCCATGTAGAGCTTTTTCTGTTTTCCACAAGGCACACGAATCTGAGATTATGCAGAGTTAAAGGTGTTCGTGGCTCGAAGGGTAAGATTTATAATTCAAGGTCAACATTACAAGACTATTGGTAGATGAAATTGGATCTTTTCCTGGCCCTACTCAGAAGTGATAGAGATGGAAAGAAATCTTCCTTCTCCCCAAACTAGTGGAATGGAAATTAAGTTTAGTTGAGACCAGAACTTTTCTTTCTTTCTTTCTTTTTTTTTTTTTTTTTTTTTGGTGAGGTGGTGGTGGAACAAGTAACTAATTAGCATTTTCTGTTGCTCACATAGCACACACACAATGGGGTGACTATGGAGATCTAACCTCGTGTTGTTCTGGACAGTCACATGCTGTACAGGCTTGTAGCCCAGGAGCAGTAGGCCATCCCATATAGCCCAGCTGTGTAGTAGGCTAGACCACCTAGGTTCGTGGAAGTGCACTCTGTGATGTTTGCACAATGACGAAATCGCCTAGTGGTGCATTCCTTAGAACGCATCCCCGTCGTTATGCGGCGTCTGAGTGTGTATGAGTGTGAGTGCATGGTTTGCATTTATGTGGGTACATATAAGAATCTCATGTCATGGGATTAATTAATGCTTTCAGTACCATCTTACACTTCTGCTTATATATAATTATACGTGTCTTTCTGACAAGAAGATGCCTAAAAATGTAGTTTTCGTACAAATATGATTTTTAAAAGATGTGCTTTGTATATCTGCCACTTAACAACTTGTGGGGAAGTATTTTCAGGACCTGAGATGTCCTCTCCCAAAAGAGACAGGATTTCCTCCAATAGGACTTCACAGTTTAGTAAGAGCTTGTGAACATGGAATTGGAAATACAATTTCTTCATATCTGAAATTTGCCCACTTTTGGAACTGTTTGTAGAATAAAAAGCATTAAATATATATAATTCAGTGCTTCTGTTTTATTCATTTAAGCTGGAATAAATAAAATGTATTCCCTTTAATGTACATCTTTACATTTTCTAGACATGAGGCATTAAAGAGGAAAATACAAAGGCAAACCACATGGCAAGTCAAGAACAAAAGTAATGTGGATGAGTTCAGGTTTCTATTAAGCAACCTGAAATGCACTTTGGATAATGGGAGGTGGATGCTTTCGAAACTTGTGCACCGATTTTGATGTGAAGTACAGATCTGGACTCTGCGTTTCATTTCCCAAGCCTCAGTTTCCTCGTCTGTAGAATGGGGATAATATTACCTAACTCAGAAGATGCTTGTGAGGATTAAATGGGATACTTCTTGCAAAACATTTAGTACAGTGTGTGGGACATAGTACACTCTCAACAGTGTTTAGTACTACTGCTATTATTATTAGGTCTCTTTATTATAATCTCTTTTATTATCCTTTAAAGTGAAGATTGTAATGGTGCAATAATAGTAATAGTACATACTTCATGGAAGCCAAGTGGCCATCAAATACATAATGCTGGGTGTGCATCCCTGGCATGTGTAGTGAGGGCTCAATAAGCGTTATGTAACATTTTTAAAAAATGAAAAAATAAGTGAAGCCTTCATTTCACTTTAACTCTGGAAAACTAGAAACTCTGGCCAGGAGTTTACTCTTTGAAGATAACTCTTGATCATTATAAGTTTTACAATTGCTAATAATGGAAAACTCATGTTCTCCATTGAGTATGTAAATATAATGGCTGAAAATTATGAAGTTTTTAGAGTTTGTAGGAACTACATGGCATCCGCCTCAGTTTGGCAGATGCATAGTTCCCCCTGATCCACAGGGGCTAAGTTCCATGGCCCCCAGTGGGGGCCTGACACTGAGGGTAGCCCCGAACCCTAACCCACTTCGTCAGCTCTGCCAGAAATGTGGCAGCAGCTTCTTCATTGGCAGATGCAGCCTCTTCAGTAATTTTTCTATTTTTCAGGCCAAACATACTCCTGTATCTGTATAACCATCTACACTTGCAGTAAATGGCTTGGTGTCACTCGTCTCAGGGGACCCCTTGCTGAAGTCTTTGTATAAAATCAGTGCTTTCTGGTGTAACACGTTGCCGTCAGTCGGAACACGATTTTTGTTCGTGTCTTCCACCCACAAAGTTACACCTTTTCCATCTTAACTAAGCACTTACCGTTCACTGTGGCTGTGACTTCTGCAGTTTGAGGTGCGACAGCAAAAACTAGCACAAATTTCTTTTTCCTTCTTCACAATTTCACAGAAGAGTCGTCCTCACCATAGATCTTAGTGGCCTCAGCATGTAATTTTTTTCTTTCCTTATTAAGTTGAGAACTTTCACCTTTTTTTTTTTTTTTTTTTTTAACTTGAAGGAAGCACTTCATGGCTTCTCTTCTGCATGTCTAAACTGCCAGCATCACTACTCTTGCGCTTTGGGGCCATTATTAAGTCAATAAGGGTGACTTGAGCAGAGGTACTGCAATACTGTGACAGTTGATCTAATAACTGAGATGGCTACTCAGTGACTAATAGATAATAAGGTAATAAGAGTAGCTTGTACTGTATGGAGATGCTGAACTAAGGGATGATTCACATCCCAAGTGGAATGGAGCAGGATGACGTGAGATTTCATTATGCTACTCCAGAATGGTGCGCTACTTAAAACTCATGAATCGTTTCTGGAATTTTTCATTTAGTATTTTCAGGCTGCTGTTGGCCGCTGTAACAGAAACCTTGGAAAGCAAATCTGCGGGGTTGGGGGTGGGGGTGGGTGGGGACTTCTTTAGACGTGTTAATGTCAATACTTTTAATTTTGTTAAATTTTAATCTTTTTTTGATCTTAATAACTTTGGATAAAGACAAAGTGACAGTTTTTTTCATGGCTCCCCAGTTTTCACACATAAGTGTTATATTAAGAGTATTTTATCTGCAAACAGTAACGTCAACTCTAACTTGGAAAATAATTATTTGCTCACATAAATGAGAAGTCCAAGACTTGGCATCAAATGTAGCTGGATTCGGGGGCCTGAGTTTATTTCTACAGAACTATGTGTATGTGTCTTTCTCTCCATCTCTCTACTCTGCCTACATCTGTGTGGCTTTGTTCTCAGGTTCTTTCTTGTTGGTAGTTAAATGGCTCTTGAGTGATGATCCTAGAGAAAAAGTGGATGTCTTTTCTAATAGCTCTGGAAAAATTTTCAGGAAGGATTATAATTTAATCTCGTTAAAGACCATTTAATACCTGCGTTCCAGGTGCTTATCAGAACTGTTGTGTGATGTGAATGAAAACTCTAAGAATAAATGTCTTACAGTTGTATGGATAAATATCTTATAAATATTAGTTATGCTTCTCAGAGAAACACAACCAATAGGATGCATATATTTATTATTAGGAATTGACTGTCATGATCATGGAGGCTGAGAATCCCTAACACCTGCATTCCACAAGCTGGAGACTCAGGAGAGCCGATGGTGTAGTTCTAGTTTGAGTTCTAAGGCCTGAGACTCAGGAGAGCTGATGTTGTAAGTACCATTTGGAAAGGTGACAGGCTAGAGACCCAAGAAGAGCTCATGTTTCAGTTCAAGTCCAAAGACGGCAAAAGATCAGTGTCCCTCAGCTCAAAGCATTTTGGGAAGTTCCCTCTTACTCAGCCTTTTTGTTCTATTTAGATCTCCAATTTACTTGGTAAAGACCACCCACAGTAGGGAGAGCAGTCTGCTGACTCATTAATCTCATCCAGAAACAGCCTTAAAGAAACACCGAGAATAATGAATGACCAAATGTCTGGGTATCCTGTGGCCCAGCCAAGTTGACACATAAAATTAACTGTTACCACATCTATCATAGAGATCATGGATGACTTGCTCGCTCTATAAATTATGAATAATTATCAAAGACCCATTACTTCTAGTGTACATGCTTTGCATTCTAAAGAAATGAACTTTAGTTACAAGTATTTGTTTAATGCCTTTCGTATGTGGAGATTATAATACCATTTGGAGAGAGATGGCTTTCGAGTTAGACTTTGAAACCTGGATATGATTGGGTAGAAGAGGAATGGGCCTCCCAGCGAGACTGGGGTGAGCAGAGGTGTGGGGGAGGCAGGGTGGTGGGCAGTCAGAAGACCAGCTCCTCCCCAGCAGGTATCTGCATGGGAGAGTTAAGTACAATGAGCTTGGGAGAGAATGTTTTCTATCTTCATCCCATTTATCCCACCGATACTGATTGAATACATTGTATTTCACTGGCATATTTCTAGTTGCTTAGAATGTAATAATGACCAAGATAGGCACAGCCTCTGCTTTTATGGAATGTGCTTGTCTGGGTAGAGGCAAATATTGTAGAAATTAATTTTTCTTTCACCGAAGAAGCTTATAAGTCATGCAAGTAAAAATGTTTATTTAAATATCAAAACCAGCCTCCTTAAACTGTAGGCCCACTTGATGTTCAAAAACCACCAAGGAACACATGTTCGTCCTGAAGCATTCTGTGTGCTCACTATTTCTTTGCTTTCGAGTTTCACAATTTA
Organism: Pteropus medius; assembly: GCF_902729225.1. Taxonomy (NCBI): domain Eukaryota; kingdom Metazoa; phylum Chordata; class Mammalia; order Chiroptera; family Pteropodidae; genus Pteropus; species Pteropus medius. The sequence continues at coordinate 15,591,173 of NW_024349803.1, read as the reverse complement.
CTCATTTAACATTCTAAAGCTCAGGGTTTCTCAACATTATATGACCTTAGGACACTAGTTCCCTTGGCCTACCTGTTAACAGCTCCCAGAACTCTAGTGCTCCTTTGATCACAGTTTTGAAATACTCAAGGGCATTCGTTCCCAGTAATGTCAGGAGCGAGGAAAGACGGCTCACCATCGAATCTTTAACTTTGGATTATAAATTTTAATTAATGTAATACAAGAAAATTAAACTCTATATTCTATTCGTTTTCTAGTGACACATAACAAATTAACGTGAATTGAGTAGCTTAAGTCATCTGTTTGTTAGTCACGCTCTGTAGCTCGGAAACCTGACGCAGTGTGACGTGGTTCTTTGCTCAGGATCTTACGCTGCTGAAATCAGGTGTCCATCTGATAGGATAGTCTGGGCAAAATCTGCTGCTGGGCTCATTCAGGTTGCTGGCAGAATGGTTTCTTGCGGTTTGTATTAGTTTCTTAGGGCTGCTGTAACAAATGACCACACACTGACTGGCTTAAAACAGCAAATTCATTCTTTCACGGTTCAAGAGGCCAGGAGAATGAAATCAAGGCTCAGGAGGGTCGGTTCCTTATGGAGACTGTGAGGTGGAATCCGTGCCTTTCTCCTAGCCTCTGATGGCGGCCCGCAATCCTTGGTTTATGGCACTGTCACTCACATCTCTGCCTGTGTCTTCAGATGGCCTTCTCTCCTGTGTGTCTGTCTCAAATTTGCCTCTGCTTTTGTCGTCAAAAGACATCTGTCATTCCCTGAATTCAGGATGATCTTATCTCAAGATCCTTAATTACATTCTCAAAGACCGTTTTTTCAAGTAAGGTCACATTCACAGGTCCTGGGGTTTAGGGCTTAGACATGTCGCTTTGCGGACCGTCATTCCACCCAGGTCCACGGTTGTAGCACCACAGTCCTTGTTTCTGGGCTGTCTTATGTTCCTTCTTAAGGTTGCCCACATTTCTCTTCACGTAGCCCCTCTGTCTTCAAGTCAGCAGCAGGTCGTCAGACCATCCTCATACTTGCAATGTCTCTGACGTCCTCTTCCACTACCACCTTGAGAAAACTCTCTGCTTATGAAGTTGGTGTTGTTGGCCATTGGAATCTGGGTTTCATGATGAGAATATATTCGTGTTCAAATCTTGGCCTTGCTGTTAACCTAGTGTATGTGCCCTCACTTTCTTCTTCTCCCCTTCCTCCTTTCAGTTCCTCCTCCGTTCTTCAAGATAGTCGGAATGCCAGTAACATAACCAAGTTATCTGTATGATGAATGAGAAGAGGTTTTTTTTTTTTTTTTTTTTTTTTTTGTCTGGGAAGAAAAATAACCACACATCCTCAGAAAATCAGCAGGATATTTTTTTTTTCAGCAGAGAGACAGGATTTAATTTTAAAGGTACATGCGGAAGAGAAGAGGAAATATTTAATGGAACTTAAGCCCAGAATGACCTTATTAATTAAAATTGGCACCTCTCAGAAGTTTAATATCAAAGTAATTATCAATGAAATCTTAGTACCGAAAGTAGTCTTCTGCTGACTGTTTGAACATTTTTTTTTTTTTCCCTGAGACTTGTTACATAAGATGAGGGCATTTTTCTTTCAATCTTTAGCTGTAAATGGGACTAGATCCTTTGCTCAGGAAAATACACCATTGCTATTCTTGGGGAAGAGGAAATATTACTATTCATACGAATGTAAATAATGTAATTTGTGCTCCATCGTGGGATTTGTGTATATGAGATTTAAGCCCTTCCTTTCTTTCTTCCTCCCTTCTTTTTTATCTCTTAGTTAATTCATTCCGTAAGTATAACTCGACTGCTTTCCATGTGCCTGGCGCTGGCGACACTGTGCTGAGGAAGATTGAGTCCCTGCCCCTCAGTGCACTTACATTCCAACGGGGAGACTGAGAGCAAACATATAGATATATAGGGTGATTTCAACTAATTGTGACTGCTGTGAACAAAAATAAAACATAAAACTGCATAGGGACAGAGGATGATGGGGGAGTGAGAGAGGGGCTGAGGCAGGTAGGATAGTCAGGGAAGGCTTTCGGCAATGTAGCAAGCCACGGGAAAAATTTGCTATGCAATTGCCTTTGGTAGACTGGAGCCACTTTGCCAACAAGTATTTTAGCTTTCAGCTTCGAAAGTTTTGCATTGTAAAGAGATCATCTTGATAGAAATGTGCCAATGTTTTTATGACAATATGGCATTCAGCATTTCTCTCCTGGGGAAAATGGATGCTGCCTTTCTTTTTTTTTTTTTTTAAATTTTTTGTGACCTGTATTATCAGGGCCACAATGACTTCATAAATTGCTAAGGCTTTGTTTTTCAGAACCTGAGAAAGGTTCTTACAAATTCCTTACAAATTAGAATTGTCTTACCCTTCAGATGACAACACACCGTAGAGTTGTTTATCTGTCTTTGGATTAATGGCCAGCGAAAGTTAACGTTTTCTATGCCGGTGGTTCCAGGGACATTCAGATGGTTCTGTGAGGCGTCTTTGTCTCCCTTAATTGCAAGTGTTCTATATAAAAATAGGCGTGAACTTGGTCATCTTTGATGAGAATCAGAAGAGAAAGGAATATTTCATTTTTAGTCTTTCCTTAGATGATTCTTTTGCAGATAAAATTTAATTCACAAATATTTTTGCATCAGAAAGCATCATGGTGTTCTGCTTTCTCCTGTTATGTCATCCTATTATGTTTAAGTGTGTACCTGAATCAGTGCCTTAAGGTAAAGTGATTTTCCCCCTCTTTGGAGGTACAACCTATGGGAATCTAAATTGGAATAATTTGGGAGTTCGATAAGGATAAATATTCTTTCATCCCTCTGAATCAGGATAATTCTAGCACTCTGGTTCTTTGGATATTTTACAAGCTTTGAGTGTTGAATTTTTGAAGTCATTTCTTTTAGCTTTTCAGGCCTCTATAATGAAAATTTGCTATTAATTTTATTGAAGAGTCCGGAAGAGATGATGACTTAAGTCTGAGATGAAATTTAACACTCACTTTGAAGTCATACCTATCTTTCTATTACTTAAAAAAAAGCGACTCTGTCTTCCCACCCATCTTTCTATTTCTCCATTTACCTATTGATGTACTTAAATATCTATGCGCTCAGGCAAGACAACAGTGTCACATAGAATTCAGGTCACATAAAATCACAAGTCAGCAAAGTTCTCAAGATAATCAACTATTTATTGGATTGGTTACCCACTCTCATTTTATAAAATTTTGGAGTCGACTAAAGATATTACCTAGTTAAAAATTTGGGGAAGACTCTACAGAAAATGCCCCCAAAGAGTCGATTATCTGTTTGCCCCTTTGGTACATAGCTGTCCAGGGGAAGGTCCTCAGCCTTCCCCAAAGGTAGCTTTCACGTCCACGCCTTTGCTGTCTGGTAGCCCTCTCGTCAACCCCACACATCTCCATTCTCTAAGCTCTTTAAGCCTCGACTCCGTCTTGCACTCTCTTAGGTGTGCATTTGATCACACTGCCCTTCTCACACCATTCCCTTGCTCGGAAACTTTTACGTGTGTAGGTTGTAGAAAGTCACATTAATAGTACTCAACCATTCATTCAGGACTCTGTGTTTTGCCTCTCGCCTACCATTTCATGTTAGCATCTGCCTTACGCTTTCTTCATTCCTGCTGGCGAAGTTTACTTAGATTCTGAAATTTCCCCCTTGGAACCCGCCTATTCCTGGTCAGCATACTGTGGACATCTATATCTGTACTTTCATAATGCCATTTTCTTGACTGTACTGTTATCTACTTATCTACCTCACATTTACAAATGTGCTAAAAATCACGTAAATGATTCCCAGTTTCTGATCACCTAGGATTTTTGTCTGAGTGTTTCATATATATATATATATATATGTATATATATATATATATGTATATATATATATATACATATATATATATACATATATATATATATATACATATATATATACTGCTACAGAGACCATTTTTGGGGCTGCATCTTTGGGTGCATACTTATTCCTTTTGTTGAATGTCTGTGGGTAGAATCATTGTGTTAAAAATCATATATATTTTAAGGGCTTTTGATGTTTTGGCAAATTTTTTTCAACGATGGCTTCTATTTATGAAACTGCCTGTTTAAATAACCTTGTTAGCTCTAACTTGCATTTCTTCAGATATTAATGTAGTCGATCATTTCTATTTCCCATGCTTTTTGGCTGTTGATATTCTTCTTAGGTGGGTTTTGTCCTTTTTTTGGTGGAATGTTTATTGGTTTCCAATAGTTCTTTATGTATTAAGAATGTTAGTTCTTTGTTTTACCAACATTCTGCAAATAATTTTTCTCTCATTTGATTTGTTAACAGTAGTTTTGCCATTGAGAAATATTTAATACTTAAAAACTTAAAGCCGTAAATATTTTTTTGATTAATTTCTCATTTGTTGTCATGCTGTAGAGGCCTTCTCACCCAAGATTATGTGAATATTTACTCATTTTAGTATCCTAATGTAGTTAAAATATTTTGCTTAAATTTTTAAGCTATTGGTGTTACATTCTCATAAGATATGGCCCGACTAGTACTGTTTCTTGTCCAGTGTGTGTCACCTTTCTTTCTTTTTAATTTATATACGTGTTCTTGACCACCCCTCCCCCCCTTATACTTAATAATTATTCCGGTGTTATAAAGTACTTTACTTTTTCATTTAGCATCTTCCTTATCGTATTTCCCCCTAAAGTTTCTTGGATATTCTGGAATCGCACTTTCCCTCCAAATTCTCAGAGTATACTCCGTGGGGATGTGAAATGCGTTTGTGGCTTACTCCTAGCTGAGTGGACTTTTAAATGATACTCTACTTCCCTTTTTCCCCAGCAAAACAGGCACTTCGGTCTACGTGGCCAGTTCCGTGGTCACATCCCCAGAATAGCTTCTCACAGTAATCCAGAGTTATTTAATTAGCCTATTCCAGTTTTCTGCCAGCCTACCTAACTGACCACTGCTTACTCCAGACACTTGACAAGATGGGGAAGCCTCCACCTCCTGGGTCCCCAAATATGTGATATTTAGACTTGTTCTCTCCTTTGGGATAGATATGAATTCGGGACTGGCCTTTCCTGCCTGGAGTCCAGCTGTTTGGGACCTGGCAGAGGCTCCGTAAGTGGAGAGGATCCCAGAGGTAGAAGAGTGGAGTCTCGGGGCATTACGTGGACACTCCTATCTCGATGTGTGGCCAGCCTCAGGACTCAGAATGCTCCCGTGCAGCCCATGTCTGTCAAAGTGGGCTGACTCCTCGCTGGTCACTCACCTCGAAGCCATTTCAGGGGTCTGAGCTTTTTCTGCTGAGTGGCATTCAGAGGAGCACGAGATCCAATTACTATCAATTTAGTTGCTTTATCTCTCTTTAGAAGAGAAGCTCAGTAAATCTCAGCATTCTTTCAGCTACTTCTGGCTGACCATTATAAATCTATCTTTGGTCAAACTAAAATACATTAAATATATTCAGTATTTGTATTCTTATCCTCTATGAATTTTATCTTCCTTTTCCAAGGGGAAAAACATATTTTTGTTAAGTCTGTTTTAAAAGATATTTTTCAGTTCTGTTGAGATTGTTTTCTCTAGTATATTTCTCACTCGTCCATATGTTCTTTTTGTACTTTCCATATAAGCATGTGAGTACGGAGATCATGTGGGAAGCTTTTTAAAATTCCTGGGCTTGTGGTCCTTTCTTCAGTGATTCAGCTAAGTCTGGAAGTAGGAACAGAGGGAAATGGTTATCTGGGGTATGTGAGTGACTCATCAGAAGTTTCTCATCCTCACTTCAATTGAAATTCTCTGGCTGACAATTTCTAAATAACTGGTGAGCAGCAGAAGAGCACATCCTTCTCGTATCTCTTATTAATGCCTCACTTTAAACTCAACAGAGCCTCAGTTTCTCTATTAAGGATGTGTATCCTGAAGGATTAACTCAACAAGTGTGGGATGTTCAAACTCTGAACTTTACAAAGAAACTAGCCCTTGACCACCTTCTGGGAGATAACTTCAGTCTTTGGAATATCCTGCCTGATGAGAGGGTCACTATATGCCCGGGGCCTTAAGTCATGCCAAATAATTTACACTAACAATGTAAATTATGGTCAGGGCCTTGGACCATACCATATCCGCATGATCTCTAGAGGGGCTAGAGACTGAGGAACTCATGATAGCCACACGGGCACTGCATACCTATGTATGTGACTGATCCTTGTAAAACCCTGGAGACCAGCGCTCCAGTGAGTTGAGTTTCCCTGGCTGGCAGTACTCCACATATGTTGTCACACACTGTTGCTGGGAGGATTAAGCCCTGTCCACACCGCTCCACTGGGGGAGGACAACTGGAAGCTTGAGCCTGGTCCCTCCTGGACTCTGCCCTCTGCCTTTTATTTTTGCTGATTCTTATCAGTATCCTTGCACTGTAATTAATGATAATTGGGAATGGAACAGCTTTTCTGAGTTCTAGCAAACTCTTGAGCCAGAGGGTCGTCTTGGGTCCTCTCACCTCAGGATGGTAAGAACTTTTTATAAGATTATAAAACTCTCTAGTACGCCAAGAGTTGTTCCTTTGTAAAAAATGTTTGAATTGGATGTTAAATTTTACGAATACGTTTTACTCATTTCTAAAGATGTCTCCTTGATTTTTGTTTTGTTCATATGATAAAACATTGTTTTCCTAAATGTGATTTTTTTCATTCTTAAAATTAATTACGCTTGGTTGTGTTATATATTTAAACATACCATTGTCTTTATCAATATTTTATGATTTTGTTATGAACGATTTGGTATTTTATCTTTTGTCTTGTCATACATGGGTAAATCTTTTAATCTCTATAATTTAAAAATATTTTCTAAGATTTCCTAAAATGTGGAACTTCCCACCTCCTCAAACAGAGCACTCTACCCAGTTTAACATTTTCTTGACTTGCTACCCCCAGTTTGAACATTACGGTGTGTAATGGGCCCTCTGGTCCCATTGAGGTATGAACAGCTTCTTTATGTTAAATGCTCCCCAGACTGCTCTCTGTTTGGAGTTCCTGGGTATGCTTTCTTTTGTTTTTCCTATGCTTTCCAGCCCTACTTCTTGTAATTCTCAGGTTGCCTTTCGGTAATCGTCCCTCTCCTGCCGTTACTTGGCTTGTCTTTAATGGCTGTGGGCTTAGAGACTGCATAATTAAGCTTGTTACATGATGATTTCCAAAATGAGAGTAAATAAGCTCTGAATAAGAGCCTGGGGCCCGATTCTCTAGATGAAAAGCATCTGCTTCATGTCATGGATTTTTAAATATACATTTTGGATTTTCTGGAGATATTTTTCTCCTTCTTTAGTGGTTGGTTGTTCCAGATAGTTAAGTCATAAAGTTGACTGGTTTGTTTCTTCGTCTGTCCATCTGACCGACCTTCCTTCCTTCCTTCCTTCCTTCCTTCCTTCCTTCCTTCCTTCCTTCCTTCCATCCATCCATCCATCCATCCATCCGACACTTGAGCATCTGCATGGTGCTCTATACTGGATAGCTGAACCCAGACAGGCAAGACACCGTATATAAAGCAGCCTCTGCATAGCACATAACATGGGAGCGCAGTCTGAACTTTGCTGTGGAAACTTGATAAAGACCTTTTGAGTTTTCTTTTTTCTGGTAATAATTTCTGTTTCAGATCATGAAGTTTTAATAAGAAGAGAACTGTTCACACAAGAGTTAACATAGCAGGCCTGAGGCTGCTACCCCGAGAAAGATCTGCTTAAAAGGATGGCCCCTGGCTGGCATCTTAGGACTTGGCCCTTGGCGTGTTCTCAGCGTTGAACTGCTGAGGGTAGTTGATGGTGCCTGGACTGTTCGTGCAAACAATATGGTCTATGTTGAACACCCGCCTTCCTTCTGGGAGTCTGGGATTCTAATACTTGTTAGACGGAGGTGGCCTACGTGCCAGCCACAAATAACCTTGGTCTCTTGAGACTCTAATGGGCTTCCTTGGGTGGAAACCACACACATGTGCTACATTTTTGTGGCTAGGGGAGAGAGTGTGCTCTGTGTCACCCCTCATGGGAGGGAGAGAGCTTAAAGAGGCCTGCACATAGGGTCCCCCAGACTCCGCCTGTGTCCTTCTCCCTTATGATTCATTTGTGTGTCCTTGCTGTGTTGCCGCCATACATTATTTGTGGTTTCATGTTCCATAGTTTCAGTAACCCATGGTCAACCGCCGTCCGAAAATATCAAATGGAAGATTCCAGAAATAAACAATTCATATGTTTTAAATTGCATGCCATTCTGACTAGCCTGGTGAAATCTTGCACTGTCCCCTTGGGATGTGACTCACCCTTCGTCCAGTGTGTCTAGTGTGTCTACTCTGTATACGCTAATGGCCTGTTAGTCACTTAGTAGCCGTCTGGGTTATCGGATTGACTGTCGCTCTATCGCAGTGCTCGTGTTCAGGTGACCCTGATTTTACTTAACAGTGGCCCCAAAGTGTGAGAGGGGTGGTGCTGGCAATTCCGACACGCCAAAGAGAAGCCGTAAACTGTATACAAGCGAAGGAGAATCATGGTATACACGGGGTTCAGGACTACTCGAGGTTTCAGGCGTCCACAGGAGGTCTTGGAACATACCCCGCTTAGATAAGGGGGCGGGGGGCTCCTGTACTAAATCTGCATGACGAGTATGACTGTATGTGAGTCTTGTGATTCCTCTAGCAAAGCTCTGAATGTGAGGGTCGTGTTGGGGACCCCTGGCACAAATTCCTGATGTTTATTGGTTTCCTACTATGAATGCAGCTCAGTACTAATCACTTAACGTGGATGGTCTCATTCCCTCCGCCAACAGTGAAATTCTCTGTGGTAGGTCATCACCATCAGCAAGTGCAGATCCTAGAGCTTATATATTTATTTCAGTATCTTTTTTTTTTTCCCCCAGATGTTTGCACCTTAAGGTATATTGTTTCTGTCATTCAGAAGAGAGTTTAAGTGCAGAAAAACCACTGAGTATTTTTCTTTAATCACTTCATCATTTCAGGTACGAACACATCCTCACGGAGCCTGACCCAGTACCAGCATATGCTCTGAAACTGTTGGTTGCAATGACTGAACACAACCCAACTTTTACCAGGTACTGTAACTTCAAATTTCTTTTTCTTGTTTCTCATCTGAAGTGGATTTTATGTGTTTTGAAAATGTTAAAGATGATGAAATTCTAAAACGTTAACATTTGAGTTACCAGTGGTAAACTTTTCATGGTTTATGGTTTGTAAGATCTGTCATTTATGTTGTATTTTCCCCCCCTTATTGGAATTTCCATCCTGTGTTATTCTTGATGCTTTAAAATTATACATTCTTTAAAGAGAAAAAACTAACACACTTAAAAAATGTCAGTCATTGCCTCATACTTTACCAAACAGTTTATTATATCTCTGTGGTATTTGTACACGTTACTTTCTATCGTTTTATTTAGTTGACGCACTTTTATTAAGTAGTGGAGAGCTTTTGCCTTTATCGAAGATACTACGTGTGACGATGCCAACATTTTTAGAACTAGTTGCTAGGATAGTGGCAACTGCTTTCAGTATTGCAAAGAAGAGGTTGTCAGGAGGGCACCCAGGTCTGTAAATGGGAAGAGACGAGGAGGCCCTCTTTACTTTGAAACAGGAAAACTGGTTTGAGTTTTGTAGGTGACATCTGAGGACCTTTGGGTTTGGATCTACCCGTAGGCACAGCGTACCTCTAGAGTCACCAGTTGGCCTTTAGCAGGGAACTAGATCACACAGTTCCAGTCACGCGATTTCATCTGGTCTGCTGACCTACCACAAAAGTACTGCAGAGTGACGAGCCTTCATTACTGTTGTCCCTAGTGAACAAGAAAGGCTCTTCGTAGGGAGAATCCATATTGGGCGAAAACCAGACCCAAACAGCGTTCTCAGTGGGTGTGTCAGGGCGCAGGAGTGCCGCGGTGCCCTCGGCCTTTGGGTTGCCTGCGGTGCTGGGTGGTGGCAGCTCTCAGGCCTGTCTCCTTCCGCGGTGAGCAGCGTGCATCCTGGGCGGCAGTATGCAGACGTTGCCCAGTGCGTGCTCTCGACGCCACGTTGTATAAAGATTTCCACCTGGGCAATGAATTTTTTATTTTTTATTTTTATTTTTTTCAATTTTTTTATTTTTGTGGTGACATTGGTTAATGAAATCTGGTTTTAGCTGTGCATATGTAAGGCATATGTACATTTACACTGTGTGTTCGCCTCCCATAGTTAGATTTCTTTCTGTCATCACATATTTGACCCCTTTACCCTGTCTACCTCCCCCCACCCCCTACCCTCTGGTAACCACTAGTCTATAGTCCATGTCCATGAGTCTCTGTTTATTGCTTTTAGGTTTATACCCCACATATAAGTGATATCATGTGGTTTTCAACTTTTTCTGTCTGGCTTATTTCGCTTAGCATGATTACCACTAGGTCCATCCATGTTGTTGCAAATGGCAGTATTTCATCTCTTCTTATGGCTGAGTAATATTCCATTGTATATATGTACCACAGCTTCTTTAGCCGATCATCTATCGAAGGACACTTCGGTTACTTCCATGTCTTGACCACTGTGAATAATGCTGCTCTGAACATCAGTGTGCAAATATCTTTTTGGATATGTTTTCAAGTCTTAGGGGTAAATACCCAGTAGAGGGATTGCTGGATCGTATAGTAAATCAATTCTTAATTTTTTGAGGACGCTCCATACTGTTTTCCATAGTGGCTGCACCAATTTGCAGTCCCACCAGTAGTGTATGAGGGTTCCTTTTTGCCACATCCTCTCCAACATTTGTTGTTACTTGTCCTGTTGATTACACCCATTCTAACAGGTGTGACAATTAATTTTTTAAATGAGAAAAATCCCTCCGGAACTACATTACGATCTAGCTGTAATATATAATACTGTGCAACAGTTTGCAAGGACAAGATAAATTGTGAGTACAGAGATATCCAAAGAATTTTGTTAAATGAAATGAATTATTCCTCAACCCCCCATTTACCACCACCTTTGCCATAGTAGGGTCTCTTTCTGGATTCACTGTTTTGTTCTTTGTGCCTTTTTTCATGAAACTGAATATTAAAACAAGAGTTGTCCATGTCAGTTTTGACTGAGGCTCCAGAAGTCAAGAACAAAGCATTAAAGGCCTATTACCTGCTCCTTGCACTTTAAGGGTACGTCCTAGACCCCACAAGCCTTAGCAACCTGAGTACAACTTGCAGAGTCCACTCACATATCTTGAAAGGAGGAGTAGGGGAAGGAAAAGTAGTAAGTAATTAGCCTTTGGAGTTTGTTTTTATTTCCCTAACTAGATTTTTAAAAATGCATTCTGAGTGCAGACTTTTAGAATGGGTAATAAATTTCAATTTGGAAAAAATTATGTACAAAGATAAATACTGAAAAGTCTTGTTCCTTACTCTTCTCACTCTGTCCTTTCCCCATCTTTCCGTTATCCCGTATGGTTAATTACTTTTACTCATTTTGTGTCCAAATGCAAGCAAATATGAATGTGTATTTTCTCATTTCTCCGTTTCACTCATGCATAGCATATTATGAATATTTTTCTGCCCCTTAATTCTTTTTTCACTTACTGATATGTCCCCTTTGTTTCTATATCAATATAGGGAGCATCTGCATTGTATTTTATAGTTACAAAATCTTCCTTTGTATAGATATATCATGATTTATCTCGTGAGTGTCAAATGGATAGACTTGAGTTGTTTCTAATCTTGCGATGTTGCAATTAATAATCTTATTCATACATCATTTTGTATGTATCCATCTACATCTTACAGGATAAATCTCTAAAAATGGTATTTATGTGTTAAAGGATAAATGCATTTGAAAACTTTTCAGAAATGGCCAAATTACCTTACTTGGGGACTTTACATTTTGCATCTCCAAGGGTCATGTTTGAGGATGCCTGGTTTTCAGCAGCCCTGCCAGCAGAATTTCTTGTTAAACTTTGGAATTGTGTCATTGTGATGAGATAGGTGATTTAAATTGGCATTTCTCTTATCATAAATGAGGTTGAATAACTCTTTATATGGTTAAGGGCCATTTGTATTTATTTTTTTTTAGGTCACGCTTTTTGCCATCAGTTCCTTGGTCTTAGCAAGGCCAACCTTCAAACAGAATCACCTCCGGCCTAGCTTTCCATGGCATCAATGCACCACAACCTGCTAATCTGTTTTACTTGTAATAATGTCTGTGTTCTTCCTGTTTTTTGCCGTCATGAATAGTGTAGCCATGAATATTTTTTTGCATGCCCCTCGGTGAGCCCACGTGTGTGTCTCCATTGGGTGCCCATGCCTGAGCGGAGATGCTGCCTCCCTGGGCTTGTGCTTGCCCGGATCTAACAGATGCTACCAAGCGGTTTTCCAGATCGGTTGTACTGATTTACATTCCTACCAGCAGTACTGTCCTGTTGTCATGTAAGCTTTTCTATAAAAAATGTTCTAAAGGCAGGTTTATTGAGGTATAAATTATATAGAGTAAAATTCACACATTTTAGGCATATGGTTCCGAGTTTTTACAGACGTATACAGTTGTGCAGCCACCACCACTATCAGGATAACGAGCATTTCCTTCACTCCAGAATGTTCCATCACACCCCTTTGAATGCTAGCTTATAAAAATTCTCTTTGCCAGGAGAATAATTTGACCAGACCGATTTTATATTTCATTCTGATTTTTAGCGTGTATTTTTTCAAGAGTTAATACATAACATATTACAAATTTCACTATTTGGAAGGGTATCCAGAGAGAAGCAAACTTCCACTTAAAGAGAAGCCACTCTGACCGCTTTGAGTGCATATTATTTTTTACATAGATGTTAGTATGCTGTCTACACCATTCTACACTTCTTTAAAAGTATATATAACAGCGTTAGTGAGATATAATTCACATACCTTCTGTACCTTTTTTTAAAAGATACATGGTATCGCATTTTATGAATGTTCATTATTTATTTAACATTGATGTTTTCCTGGTCTTTTGGTAATATAAAACAAAGCTGCAATTAGTAGCTTAGGTCATTTACCACAGGTATATGTCGGATAAATAGTGAGAAGTGGAATTGCTTCATCAAGGGCACAGAAGCCTGCAGTTCCTAGACTTTTCTGTACATTAGTTATCTTCCTGGGATCTTTAAAAAGTCTGAAGCCCAGTCCATGACCAGGCCAATTAATTCACAGTCTCTGCAGCTGGACTCGAGCATCAGTTATCATTGAAGTTCCCCGGGTGACACAAAGTACAGGCAAGTTTGGGAAGCACTAGTCTAAGAATTTGTAATTTTGAAAGGTGTTGCTGAATTGCCCCAAATGTAAGCTGTGCCAATTCCTTCTCCAACAGCAGTGCGTGAGAGTGCCAACTGGTGCCAAACCTTTCTCAAATTAGTGTATGTAAGTGTTAGATCTTTGCCGCTCTGATGGGTGAAAATTGTCTCTTGGTTTTTAATTTCTAATTTTATTGCATTGTGATCATATATTTTTATCTTATTTCAATTTTTGTTATTTGCTTTTATTTGTGAATTTTTGTGAATGTTCTGTGTTTAATTGCTCATTGTAACCATATCAAAGTTAGGCCTAACCCCAAAAGCAGCTTTTGGAAAATGCCTAATTTTGGAAAATGCCTAATGAGCTACCTAAAATGGTAGCTCATTAACCTATGACATTTTCCCCAGTGACTCGGTAGTAGCAGTGGTTTTTAGGCAAAATGCTTGACTGTAAGTGTATATCAAGAGTAGAATTACTTTATTGTGTGCAAATCGATTTCTGGTAATATTAAAATAACCACGAACGATTTGTTATAAATTTAACTTATTTATTGGATTCTTTAGCATCATGTTCTTTGAAGGCTATTCATCTTAATTTATCTTATATACAGTAAGAGTTTAGATTGCTAAGTAATAACTATTGGACTACTGAACTATTCTGTGTCAGATAAGGCAGTTATTATTTTGTTGTGCTTATTCTTATTTTATAGGGTTCTTAGTAGATAAAGAAGTCTTAATGGATAAAGAATACATTTATCATTCCCCTTAAATAAGGAGCAAAAGTATGATCAGATTTGCATTGTGCCTGACCGAGATTTTCTTTAAAAACACCACAACCCTGGAGAATTTAGTTTGTCATTGGGTTTGTAGCAGGAAGGTAAATTGTTTGCTACAGTGGTCCCGTTTTACCGTTAGAGGAATGTGTTAACTCCCCTGAGCTCTGCTCTTTTATCTCTCCTTAATTTTCCAGTAGCTTGCACCAAACCATTGCTCGCAGAGAGAGCAGGGCCCTGGTAGCTCGTTTCCATTAAGAAGTAATTAGTTTCAGCAGATCTTCCTTAGCAAACAAATTAAATTTTTAACTTCTTGAGTTATTTTGGAGTAAAATTTTCTTGAATTTGCAAAAAAAAAAAAAAAGTTCGTGCTCTGATCTAAGAAATATCATTTTCGTTTGCTCAAAAAATGTTAGAGCTGTTTCACAAATACGCCTTTTAGAGGAATGAAATTTTAGTGATCTCTTAAATAGAGTTTATGGTGAATCCAAGGTGTAGCTGTCAATGAAAAATACTTCTGCCCTTACAGTCACTCGTTTTCAACTGACTTCCCTCATTGGTTTTTGATTCCTTTGTTTGTTAATTCATTCATTCATTCATTCATTCATTTATTCATCAAACATCTAATTAGCAACTACTGAATGAATGAATGAAACAGAAAGGAACTGCATGGGGCAGTCATATTGGTTTGACTTTGCATACCACTTGAGGAAGTTATAGAGAACCCACCAGGCAGAAGATGGCTTCTGTTTGAGTTTGCCTTTCAATTTATATATCTTAATAAAATTAGGTAAAAGTAAAAGCCCAAACCATCAAAGATGTCAGAGATGTTTGAAATGTTTTCCCGTTAAAATAAGCCACTTAGGTGCTTCCCTCCAACCACCATTAGCTGAATTTACACAGGTAAATATTTCCGTTGGTGGAGTCTCAATGAGTGAAATAACTATGTAATAAAGTAAAACTTTACTGTTAAAATTAGAATGAATTGATTTCTCCAGAAATAATTAGCTGCTTCCCAAGGTGCCTATGGATATCAAAAAGCCTCATAATGAGAAGCAAGTCAATCTCTGTGTCTCTAAGGCTCCCTTTTTTATTTTAGGGTCACTCTTAAATGACTTTCCCATTTGTTCTTGACTAGCACTCGCAGAATAAGATACAAGATTTCTCCAGTAGGCATTGAGGCTTTGAACATCCATTTTGACCTTATCTTTCCTCTTTTATGAACATCGCCCATGTTTCAATGTTCTCAGCTACTTGTGCAAATTGGGTACATGTCTACATTTACTGAAGTAGAGTAATTTCAGGGGGTAAAGCAAGTATAAAAGATTTAAGATACCGAGCACATCTTGAGTTTTCTCCTTTCATCCCTTGAATGAAAAACTTTTGTGTTTTATTTATTTATTTGTTTATTTATTTTTCCCTTTCTTTCTGCCTTGATTTAGGATTACAGAGCTGCATACTTGTTCAACGTGTTATTGGTACTTAAATACGACTTAAGAAAAATTGGGAAATTGAAGTTGTCCAAGTTATAAACTTTGCTGAGGTCTTTTGTGTACTTCCACTGACACTGATCATAAGATTTTGTTTTACTCTTAGAAAATTTAGCATTTTCTTTTTTTCTGGGATGGTTCTTTTTCTTGGTTCAACCACCAGTGGCTGTTAACCATCTTCGTAAACTGTTAGTAAAATAGAATCTTCCATTCTAAAGGAAGAGTGTATACTTGGCTGTGTTTATTTTATGTTGTCTGGTTCTAGACAGATCCACAATTTATAAGTGTATTGGAATAGTCATATTCTTTCCTTGTAAAGGATTTTCGGTTGGTGACCCCATTGAGCTTGTGTCCGCTGGACACTGGGCAGGATGATTATTTCAAGAAAGTGATCTTTTTCGTTGGTTTCCTTCAACATAAATGCGAGTTCACGGTCACATGAATACTTAGCAGCTATTTCTGGATCAGAAGTGGATGGTTTCAGACTGCTTCTTTGGTATGACATTTACAAGGCAACCACGTAGAGTTTTTTGTACCCCTTTACAAATAGTGGTTCCCGGTTGTGTATTGTAGAGTGGTGTTAAGTCTGAGTAGAGATTTAATAAGGCTCTTTGTTTTTCTCAAGGCATCCTTAGGTCTGTAGACTTTCCCTTGTCATCTAATGCAGAGATTGGAAAACTGTGGCCCACAGGGCCGTCTGGCTTGCTGCCTGTTTTTATGTGTGTGGCCTGCAAAGCAAGAGTGGTGTTTACATGTTTAAACATTTGTCAAACTTACAAACACACAGGAGACTATGAGACGGAGACCTCGTGTCTGGCAAAGCCTAAAATAGTCACTTTCTAGCCCTTTTCAGAAAATGTTTCCTGACCGCCTGGTCTAAAGGAATAGAACGTTTTTTGTCTTTGTTCATGTGAATACAGAAATATTAGAATTTTAGAGCTGTATGAGACTTTGGAGATCATCCAGGTGTCTTAAAATGTAGGTTTTTAAATTATTCAGGTCTGGTGACGTCAAAGATGAGGAGGCAACTGCCCTTGAAAAGGTACTTTGCTATACTCACAGATCCCAAAAGGAGAGGGCATACCTCCCACACCACAGCGAGCCACATGGGGCAGCACCGGGGCTTCGGGCGGCAGAGGAAGTGAGAGGAAACGTGGGCAAGAGCCTTTGTTGTAATTTACAAGGGAAGGAGTGGGCGGGTGGGGTAAGCAGGCTTAGGATCGACTAGTTTGAATGAATTCACTGTGCTTTGGGGCGTAGGGGCTGGTCCTTGGCCAGGAGGTGATTAGGGCAGGGGAATTGTGACCCAGAGTGCAAGCACTCCATGAAGGAGGTGGTTGGAGGGCAGGGGTATTCCTTTTAGAGTTAGTAAAGCCCCAAGATGTCAAAGCATAAAAAAATGCAGAATAAAAAGACATGATTAGTACACTAGGCCAATGTCTTTATTTTACATATAAGGAAATTGAGGCCCTAGAGGGAATTTGTGTGTCCCAACCCTCGTAGTCAGTTCAAAGCAATCAGATTTTGCATCCAGACCTCCTGGTATGTTGTTTTTTTGCACTACCCTGTAGAACCACTTTTGAAAAGAATCTAAGTGGCTGTCACAGTGGACTTTGAAGTCAAACTATTTTAAGTTTCATGGTGTCACATTTATGTCTAAGCGTGGTCCAGTTCCTCCTCATAGTCATCTTCAGCATCACGTGGATCTTATAATAGCCAATGTGCAGTTCTCCTTTGTTCCCTTCTGCTAGCGTTAGGTTCTGGCACACATCCCTCTAGTTTTTATCACCATGGCAGCTCCTAGCACAGTTCTGGTTCCTGGTTCAGTCCAGCTTCTTCCTTCCCTCATCCTCCTAGGTTTTGAACCCTCCTCTGCTCATGTCTTAAACCACACTAACAAGGTTGAAATCCCTCCTCATTCTGTTAATCATGATATAACTCATCATCGTAACTCCTGCAGGAACTAATGTAAGTCTTTACATAAATACTCATGGGGTAAGGATTAAATTAATTCTCTCATTCCACCCCAGTATTCTGTTTCTAATAGAATGTAGAAGGACACCCACCTAAAACCTTAGGTGCTTGATCCAAGGCAACTATGTTTTTTTTTTTTTTAAATGATTTGTGAGGAAAATCAATAGTAATTGATATTAATCTGTTTCGATGGTTTTTTATGTTTTTAGGAACTAAAAATGTTTTTTTGCGTTTTTAGGAAATAAAAAAATAAAAGAGTTTTGCCTGCTGGTGTTAGTAAACACCTCTTATTTTCTTCTATTATCTTGTGTACCATGACAGAGATTTCCCCTAAGTTCATGGTGACCTGGTAAACATTTCATGGCCTATCCTTACTGAAGGAAACTCAGTTGGGTCCATTGAGACCATTCGTGTCTGTCATTAGAAACAGCTTAATCTTTTGAATCTTCATTTTCATAGCAGCCCTGTATGCTGGAGGCTTGGTCACTTCAGTTTTCGTCCTCTGACTTGCATGGATTCAGTGACACTTTCCTTATGGAGTGTCAACCAGGGCCTGGCAGAGAGCCCAACATGCTGATGTCTCCTTGGTCACATGGTGCTCCGGCTTGAGCCACTCACTGCATTTTATGTTGGAAGCCAGCATTTAGTTGAAGTCTTTGGTCAGAGCGGCCCGGGTATTTTGAGGGCTACAATCAACAATAATTCACATTCCTGTCCTTCTGTATTTAAATAGAAATTCAGAGATCATTATCTTTAACAGAATGCTACCTATCATTTTCTCCTAAAGTATTCCTTTAATTGCCCACAAGAATCTCTTGAATTCTTGCAGTTTATTTCCACCATGGAATCATGGAACTTCGGAGCAGAATCAGCTTTGGTATTTTTCTATCTGCAGGAAAACTTAATATTATTAATTTGTTCATTGAGTCAATCCACAAATAGTTGTGTTCACTGGGGTGGACAAAACAAACACTCCAGTTTTCATGGAGCTTATGATTACCTGGGGGTAACACGATAAACGAGGAAATCAGTGACAAATCAGTCTCGGCTAACGGTAAGTGGTGTAAAGAACAATAAAGCTGGGCTGGAGAATGGAGAGTGATGGGCTGGGGGAAGCTGTTTCAGAGAGGGCGTTTAGAGCCTCTTTGGGAAGGCAACGTCCCGGTCGAGATGAGGGAGTTGACTAGCTGTGTTAATGCTATGGGCTTCATTAAAGAGCAAGTCTCTGCTTTTCAGGGACTTTCAGAGCAAGGGAATAACAGTGTCAGATGTAGCTGGGAGTGCCAGTCAGGTCAAGGGTAGAGAATTGACCATTATAGTTGGCAGTGGGTTGGTAGGTGGGAGCAAAAACCTGGTGGAGTGCATTCAGGAGGAAATGATGTGGAGACAGGGGACATCAGTAATTCTAAAGAGAGTTTTGCTGTAAAGGACCACTGAAAAATAGGGAGCTGGAGGGAGATATGGAGTCAAAGGGATTTTTTTCTTTGGTCCCTAGTGGATATCCCCTGCCAGTATTCCCTCAGGGAGAAGAGTCAGGATCCAGTGCCCATGGGGAGGGTACTTGAGCTGGGAGGTTAGGAAGCGGTGTTCTGTCTTCGAGATGCTTGAAAGCGAGATTTTTGAAGTGGTACAGAAACTAAGTACTTGAGGGTGGGTTAAGAAAAGAGTTTGGAAGGATGAGGTCAATGAATTGAGAGGTCAAGATACTGAATTTTTATCTGGGTAATGAGAAACTACATTGTATATCTCTAATTTTAGAATATTCATAGGAACAATACTAACACTGTACTAATGCCTCACTGTTGTTTCACACATTTCTATTTGGAGTCTGTTGTCATTCGTCACTACCCTTTGTTTCTTACTTTAAGATAGAGAGTAAATGTATTATTGCGATTATCGTGGCTATTATTTTTGAGGGTTTTTTTTTTTACAGTTTCCTTGAAAAAAATGAGGTGTTCTTTTACTTGTGGGAAAATGTGTTGCATTTGAGTATGTTCGGAATTATTGTTTATCGTTAGCTCTTTCAGAAGGGACACAGGGACTCAGCCGTTTGGCTTTCTCAGTCTTCTCTGGAGCCCTTCTTAGCGGTGGGTTTAAGCCCAGGTCTTCTAGGCTTCAGCGCCAGCGGTTTTTATGAATTGAGGGTGAGCGTTCCTGCATTTTCTCCTTGAACTCCTGCTTAAAGCAGTGTCATTCCGGTTCCTTGCTACATGTGTGTCTAGAATGTTGGTCTGCTATGTCCTTGACCATCATTCATCACCTGCTCATTATTTGCTCACACTCATGCACTCTGAGACACGGGTCGAGTGTAGTGGAGCTTGGCAGGACCTTGGAGGGGTGCGCAGTGCATGCAGCCCGTAGGTCCCTGGTCATCCCCTCAGCTCGCCACTATCAGGAGCCCTAGCCTTCCTGGTCTAGGCATAGCCAGAGACCATTCTACAAATTCTGTGAACATCGTGGAAATGACATGAAAGCATACTGACCAGAGCAGTGCCAAAATACCATAGTTACTTTGCTGCAGGAAGTCGAGCCTGGGCTTGCAGTGTATGGATTCAAGGTCTAGATTTCAGGCTTCCTGAGCAGTTAAACGGTGAGCCTAGGTCAGTGGCACCCTCCTCACTTCACCCGTTATTATTAAGAAATGTCTCCGTGGTGCAGAGCAACCTTTCTGTGGGGTTCGTGTGGACAGTTTTGTGTGTTTGTGCAGTGAGCCTTTCCGGCCAGCTCAGTGGGAAGTGAAAGCTGTAATTGGCTTGTGTGCCAGTAGAAACAAGACTGTCTCCTTGGATAGTGCTAGAGTGGGAATGTCAATGCTCCTGAGGAGGTGGCAGTCATGGTGGCTTTGTTAAACCCAAACTTCTGCAACCTATCACAGGCCCTTAGCCATCCAAATGTTAATATCCTTCAGTGGAACACTTAATTTCTTCTATACGCGTAGGGTTTGGCTCCAAAGCAATCTGCTCTTTTACTAGCATAAGCAGTTTTTCATTTCTTCATTCGGCCACCATAGACATCATTATCTTCAGGCTTCAAAAGGAATATTTTTAAATTATGTGTTTATTTAACATCAAATTAACATTTTTATTGATTCATTAGGGAACATGTAATGATGACAGTTGAACCAATTGCCTTGGACCAGAACATTAATATAAGATGTTTATTTTGAAAGATATATTTATCTATCTTCGCTTGGTGGGGATTTCCAACTTTTCTTATTGGCTTCTTTGATTTGACTCATCAGTTAATGTCTTTGGTTAATCTGTATTTGTAAAACAAATTTATGTCTGATGGTGTTAAAATGTGCAGCTCCGATAACAGTGGCAAAAGAGAAAAGATGATATTGTCTTGGCATTGCAGCATTTCTGTGGTGCCCTTATATTTTGTGTTTTATAACGATTGGGCCTTTTTACGAATCATGTAGTTAGGTCAGAAACCTTTATTTATTTGGTTATTACAGCCAACAAAACCATCAGTTCATGACATCCTAACTGTAGAAATAATAAAGTCTCTTGATATGATCAGTATACCTTCCAAAGTCTGAAAGAATCAATCACTTGATAATATTTGGCAAGTTTTAGCATCTCACTTCTGTGGTAATGTTTGTATTTTCTTTTGGTGATTCACCAAGGTAATTTACCATTTTTGAATTAGCAAAATACTTGTGCTGCAAACCTCTGCTGCTGTTGTTTATCTCCTCTTGATAAAGCCACGTGTCTGTGAATATATTACATACACCTGTCAGTCAGCTCTGTAGACCAAAGACTAACTGAGTGGAGTGTAACATGCGGCGTAAAGTACAGACTCCCATTTCATTTCTCATGTCTCAACACAAAATGCTCTTCCACATCAAGTCTTCTGATTTTATGTGATGACAGTGATTGGTCAGAATGTATTACAGTGTTTACTGTACAGACAGTGTCTTTGTCATGTAATTAAAGGGCACGGGAGCTGCCAGACTAAACAGTGGGCTGAGCTTCAAATGCTCTGTGACTTCCTGGGCACACTTATTACCATCACGAACATGTGTTGTCATTCAGCATTCTTTGCCACAGCATGTGACTTAGGAAAGGGACCAGGCAGTGAAGGAGACTCACCATGGTTCTTCAATGAGGTGAATGCCTCTGAGATGCCTTGTACTCTCAGAAGGCACGATTTTTCTGTGTTCATTTCTTCTCTCTGCTAGGAGTCATAAATCCAGCTTAACCCAGCTGTTTACAATGTACACAAAATAGTTAGCTTTTGAGGACAGACTTCATTTGAAGTATCCTGAAATTCTAAAGTAGGGTAGGCCCAAAGGGAAAATGGACAATGGACGTGAAAAGGCCATTTCTAACAATAAACCGGAACAAGAGTCATCCTAATTAGTAAACAAAGAAAATTCCATTAAGATAATTAAAAAATTAAGTTTATTAGGGTAACATTGGTTAATAACATTACTTAAATTTCAGGCGTATAGCTTTATAACAGGTTATCTGTATACTCTATTGTATGCTCACCACCCAAAGTCTAGTCTCAGTCTCTCACCATATGAGTTTTTTTTTTAAATAGCACTTTTTGAGAGTCTAGTGAAACATGCACACTCATAAATATTTTTTGTGACAAGTAAATTGTCAGTATGTATTAAACCTTACATATCCTTTCATTCCAGTTCTAGGAATATATCCTAAGAAAAACATAAAAGATATGCACAAATATTTATATATAAGAATGTTCATTAAAACATTCTTTGAAACAACAACAACAACAGTACTAAAGACAGCTTTGCCCATCTTCAAAGAGAGCTTTGGATGCTTCACACGTGGACCTTGTCCACTCACTGTCACCGAGCGAAGAAAGTGATACTTAGAGTTAATGCACTTGCCCAGGAGCACAGAGCTACGGACAGTTGAGTGAGGATTTAAATGTGTTAGAAGTGATTCATCCCTTAACCACTACCTTTATTTTTTTTCTAATGAATACTAATAAAAAGTAGAAAACAAGGATCCATCAACAGAGGACTAGTGAAATACACTGTCGATTAGAAAACTGTGTAAGTAGATGTAAGAACTTGCATTTCAAATGAGTAATGACATGGAAAGATTTTTAATAAACCCCAATTTTTACGAAGAATGATTTGAACTTTTTCTCCCACCTCTTCTCCCACAGGGTCTAAAATTAGGCAGATTCCAGTTCTAATGCCAGATGCATTGCTGGCTTTGTGAGTGACCGTGAGCATTTGCCTCACCAGCTGAAGCTTCGGTGTCTTTCTCTGTAACATGGACTTCACCTCCTAGGGTCGTTAGACATTAAATGGGGAGTGACTGTCCAAGTGACACAGAGCACATGCGTAGGACATGGTTGCTGTTATTTTAAAGACGAGGTCGATCCTATGTCCTATATGAATAGAATAAAGATAAATAATACATCAAAACTTACTAATGATTATCTTACAGTGCTGGGACTATGATATTTTCTTTGTAATCCTTTTCTATTTTTCCCAGATGCAACATTCAATAAAATGTTAGATTTTACGCTTCTTCATTTCTACATTTTATATAAATAGCTATATAAAATTATGATTTTTAATAATTATTTTTTATAAACTGGAAAAAAATATCAAGTTGTTAAGCACACGCATACTCACACACAGCGGCTGGTGGCTCTTATCTGACATTAGCATTAGTGACAGTCCATAACCCAACTGTGGTTTTCACAGTCAACAAGGTGGCCTTTGGGTCAGTGGTTTCAAGCGGATCATCATTCTGTATTTTTGTCCATTGTACCATAGTATTATGGATTTTTGTCCATTGGTACCATAGTATTATGGATTTTGGAAACAGCTCCTGAAATGAGCTGGAGGATACTAAAGTTACTCGGTATAATAAAAGTAGAATTTACAGGAACTGGGACTGAGCCTAAGGTCTGAACATCAGGGAGGTCGAGCAGGGTGTCGAGCTGTTCTTTCTGACCCCCTTTCATTTACCCGCATTGACGTTCTTGCTTCCTGTGTCGTGTGAGCATTGAGACAACGAGGCTTTCTTTTTCCTGACAGCTCTTTAAATGTTGGTGTGCCTCGGGTTCCTGCCCTCGGTCTACTTGTCACTATTCTTTCCAAACTGAATTCATGTTCTCGTCCAGACTGGCCTTTCCTCTCTATACATTATCCTCTAGTGCGTTAGAACAGTTAAGATCATGAACTGTGAAACCAGCTGTGTTCCTGTGGATAAGGTTCAGTGTTAGTTTTCTTCTCTGGAGAATAAGGTTCCTCATTCCCACCTCAGGCTAAGGGTTAAGTGAGAGGTAAAGCTCTAATTAAGCCTCGCGTTATTAGTACACAGGAGCTTCTGTAAGTGACATCACTCACGGTGATGTTTGTCATTCTGGTGATGGTCACAGCGGTGGCCTCCAGGTGAGACAGATCAAGTACCTGGAGTCATTCCTTATTTCCTTGCTAGTCTCTCTCCTATATCCGATAGACTCTGTTTTTTTTTTTCCCATTAAAAAAATTTTTTTTTTCCCAGTAGACTTACAAATCCCTTGATAGAAACTCATTAATTTTTCTCATCTTTGTCTTTTCTTCTTTTCTCCTGCTTTTGTTCAGGTTGCATCTTACCTTGAGCTTGGTCATTGTCAGCTAACTAATCTTCTTGTCCCCAGTCCTTTTTGTTATCAGTCGGTCCTCCTCACTGCGGCCTGCGCAGTCATTGTAAGACTGTAAACTTGGTAATGGCATGATTTTGCCCAGTCCTCCCATCACTGGAGAGGCCCAGCAGATTTTTAGTAAAAGGCCAGATAGTAAGTATTTTAGGCCCCACGGCCGACGGGCTCTGCCAAAGCGCTTCACCTCTGCCCTCCGAGTGTAAAAGCAGCCACAGGCTACGTGCAAATGAACGAGCACGACTGTCTCAATAAAAGCTTACTTATGGGAACTGAAATTTGAATTTCATGCAATTTTCATGTCACGAAATAGTCTTCTTTTGATCTCCCCCCACCCCCAACCATTTAGAAACCTAACCACCGTTCTCAGCTTGTGGGCCACACAAATACTGGCGGCTGGTGGGGTTTGGCCTGCAGGCCAGTTACCAGTCCAGATCTAGAGGATAAAGTTCAAACTCCTGAGCGTGGCTCACAAGATCTTTTGTGATCAGCCCTGGCTGACTCCTCCAGCCTAATCTTTTGTTCCCTTCTCTTTACCTCTCCTAATGCAGTGAACCTGCCTTTTCACTTACTCTTCAGTGCCCGTCATGAACCGTTCTGTTTTGGCTTTCTGTCATGCGGTTCCCTTTGCCCAGGACACAGTACATCCCTACGCATCCTCCTTTCCGTCCTGCCCCTTCGCCCGTCCACTGCCCGCCAATCACCTACTTTCACGGTTCAGCTCAAGCAGTCTCTCTACTGCGGAATGTGATCTAAGCTGCCTGGGTTTATATCTGAGCCTCAGTGCTTGTCACCTGACTGACTGACTTCTTTGTACCTCAGTTTCTCATCTGAAAAGAAAGTTCATCATCATTATCATAATACTTAACTCATAAGGTGTTTCTTTTTCTTCGCTGGGACCCAGTGAGTGAGCTCATGTGCAGCACCGGGAACTGTGTCCTCCACGGAGTGACTGCGATCTGCGTTTATTGCTGTTGTCATTCTCGGGGACACTTTGGAGCCTCCGTTATGCCCCTCAGATGGAAACGACCGTGTTTTCCCTTCTGTACCCTTTGTAGCCATCCATCCTAGCACTTAATAATACTCGATGTAGCTCCGGCTTATCCCAGTGCACGGCACATAATAATAGACACTCGGTAAATGTTTATTGAGAGAAGGAGAGAAAAGACAGCAGCCTTAGTCTGACTTCAGGTAGATGCCAAAGCAAAAATATCTTGCATCTCATTAAATAACAGGACAAAAAGGGACCATAGAGAGTACGCAGGTTCATTAAGTTGAAAAGAATTTAAAGAATATCTCTTACACAATTGCTGTTTTTCAGTGTTGGGCTCATGTCTGTAGAGGAAGAGAAATTCTGGCCCCGTGTATAATCTAGTGGTCCTCTTAGGGACTTGCCTCTGGGGTGTACCCCTGCCAATCCTGTAACTCACTGATGCTGTTTCTTTCAGTTTAGTCCCCTCTCCACTCTGGTGCAAGGATCAACATGCTTCCTTACCTCTAGTTTCGATGTGAGTTGCTGTGTGACCGTACAGAATCGTGTATCGGGGAGCATACCAAGGATTCAAAGAACTATTAAAGAAGGGAGGTTAGCTGCAGAGCCACAGGGTTCAGAAAGACAGAAGGTGAGGGCTCAGGACCCAGAAAGAACAGAAAGCACTGGGCAGATGTGGGAACGAGTGGCCAAAACCCTTGGCTGGTTAACAAGTGTTGGAGCCTCGTGCAGCGACAATTTGTGTAAAGTCTTGGACAACATGGGACTTTCAGGCCCCTCGTAGCGTCTGCAGTTAGGAGTCAGATGTCTTGTAAATGGGTCCCATACACTGTGGGGAGACCCTCTGAGTACAGCTCTTTCACCTCAACTTCTGTGCTTCCTGTGATAGAAACATTTGGTTGCTTTGTTTCACTCAACATGTGGATTATGTCTCAGGGCTGTATTGGGCATCTATTGAGGTAATAGGCAGAAAAGCATTTTGAAAAGTTGCTAATGTAACATACAACCCCTTTACTTCCATCTAAAATCTCCTTTCTGTTGGAAAACACTTGCTTTTCACTTAACCATAGTTTCTCTTAATGAAATTCATACCTTTTTCATGCTATTTTAGGCAATGGAAAATTTCACAGGTACGTTCTGGTATAGCCTTATTTTCTAACTTAATTCTAAGACTTTCTCAGCAAATGAAGGCAGTCACCTTTATAACTTAGATTAAGTTATTTTTATATTGTATATCTTTTTTGACCACTGGGGCGTAAACTTCCTCAGGGAAGAAGTATAATGCCTGCCCATAAAGAAGACTCTATAGATCTTTGTAAAATGACGAGTCTAAAAATTCTCTGTGCTAAAGCTACTGAAATCTCAACCCTTCCTCCCTCTTTTTGTGAAAAATAATTCCTTAGATGTGTACCTTTATTGGTAAGACTTCTGCAATTCTCTGCAAGGGGATTAGCAAGCATTGCAGGCAAGGGCAAACATTTCAAAGAAAAACATTACAAATATTGTTGCTTTCAGGGTAGATATAATATGCTATAGCTAAACATTATGAAACCATTTCTTTTTGAAGCTGATTCACTGAACCAGTCATTTGAAATTCTGCTTGATGTTAGAGATTTTTTAATTTAAAATGACTGCTGTTGGTCCACTAGACTGGCAAATTATGTAAATCATAAGAAATGAAAAGCTTTGTTTGTAGTCTAGTGCTCAATTACGAACAAATATGTACTCTGAAACTCCTCGCCAGTATTGTTGGAAAAATCTTTAAAAGTCCAGCATCTATTTGGGGTTTCTACACAACTTAGCCAGAAGTAGCTTATTCAAAGACTCAAATGTGAATCATAGGTAGGCTCAAGTAATCATATGAGCCATTTAAATCTGGTCTAGAGGTCAGAGGCAGGGAAGTCAAAGAGATTTGAAACTTGAGAAGGATTCTCCTTGGCAGAGAGCCTTTATTTCTGGTTTTGGAGATGGAGGAGGCCATGTGGCAAGGAATGTGAGTGGCCTCCAGGATCTGAGAGGGATCCCTAGCCGACAGCCAGCAAGGAAATGGGGACATCAGTCCTGTATCTGAAAGGAACCAAATTAGGTGGCGTCTCCGCCAGTCTGGGACAGTCCCTTGTCCTTGCCTCCTCTTTCATGACTGTAACACTTTTTAAGTGCACTGGGTCATTATTTTGTAGGATGCTCCTCAATTTGGGTTTGTCTGATATTTTTTCGTGATTAGATTGAGGGTATGTAGCTCTGGCGAGAGCAGCCGGAAGTGGTAAAGCGCCCTCCCCAGTGCGTCATATCTGGGCACACGTGACGCTGACAGCTCTTATTCCTGGTGATGCGAAGCATGCTCACGTGGTCAAGGCGGTGACGGCCAGCTTTCTCCTCTGTGAATGTCTCGTGGGGAGGTACATTGAGACAATGCCGGTGTCCTGTTTTTCATCATATTTTGGTGAGGTCATGTTTTTAAACTGCCACAAAGTTCAAATTTTTTGTCATTAGATCCAACAGAAAGAAACCCATGGCAAGGGCTCAGTAGTGTTAATCATGCATTGAGTTCTGAGATAGTTTCCAGGAAAACAATTTCCCAGTACTAAGTAAGGTCCATATGACAAGATGAATTCCTGAAGTGCAGAGATGGTGAACGGAGAAATCCTTTGGAGAAGACAGTGTCCCTATGGATAGAGTCGCCTGCGGAGATGGTAGGTCTGGACTTCTGACCCTTTATATGTATTGTCTCTGCCCATACGGGTGGATAAAAACTTCAGGCTAGCAAACTCAAGACAGTGCAGCTCCATGGACTAACCGTGATGTACCCTGAGGCCTTTATCACTGTCGGGGCCTGCTTTCTTTGTCCCACAAAACCGAGCTGAGAGTAGGCAGAGGTCCTTTGCCTTCCTCTCCCTGGACGTCCCTCTCCCATACTTCCTCTTGGCTCTTTTGTCCGAATAAATAGAAGTCCGGTGGGGTAGGGTGGGGGAGGAGGGGCTTTGCTTCCTTTTAACTCTTGGTTTTGGTTCATCCTTATTTTTAGCCTTTAAAGGAAAGTTTAAAAAATGTTAATGATGGTTTGAAATTCAGCCCAATTCACTTCCGTAGCTCTATGAACAGAAATGGAGTAATCTCCCTATTCCTACATTTCCGATCTAAGTTGCAACTCATCATTTATATCTAAATATTGCTAGATTTACTTCACAGTCTTAACTATCAAGCATCAAATAAATTTTTAAAAATTCCCAACATCAGGGCAACATTTACTTCAGGTTACAGGAGGGAATTGTAATGCCAGGTGATACATCCTGAAGATTTCCATAGGTTTATTCAAAATTTTCTAATTCAGACAGCACCTCCTTTGTTAATAATAGAAACCACAAATGTACAAAATCCCAGTGAATCTTCTGAAACAAAACCTGTAAGGAAAACCCTTTAACCACACACAATTTGTCATTAAGTTTTACTGTTAAGGGAAGGACCCGCCCCCCTACCCCCAACAACAAAAACCCCACAGCAAAGTAATCCCAGGAAATACATTTGGGAAGGGAGGTATATTTCAATTTACTCATCTGGAATCAGTTTTAAACACACTGTATACTTAGATGGCTAAATAAAGGAAGAAAATTATACTGTGATGTAGTTAATATCTTCACAACTCTTCAAAGGTTAGGGATAATTTCAAAAAGATCTCTCTTTTGTTTGGTTTTGGTTTAAAGCAATTCAGATAAATCTCTTTACTACCTGTCCTCTAGGCTGTCCATAAACCATAGAAATTTCATTCTTTTAGAATATAGGATATAGCAAGCTCATGTAGTAAAATGATATTGGCAATTTAAATAGTGGTGGCCAACCAAAACAGAGCCCCAAATAAGATAGCCTTTCGCATCATGATTTTCCAAAGTCTACTGTGATGATTTAAGATTTGCCGCCTGAATAGTTCCTTGAGAATCAGCCACCTCAGCTTTCTTTAGAGGTGAGCCAGGTCCTCCCTAGTCTACAGAGACCCGAGCACTGGAGCTTCTAGTTAAAAAAAAAAAAAAAAAAAATTTAACAAGAAGTAGTTTTATTTAACTTGAGTTCCCTTTTTATTTACCTTGTGGGGCTCTGCATGATGTTAGTCGGAGAACAAAATTGTTACGGTTGATTGTATTCAGAAGAACAAACTGAAGTGTTAGAGTTGAAGGAGCCTCAGGAGGTGGTCATGTCAGCCTGCTCATCATGTGGAGACTCAAAGAAGAACTAGTTGTAATTTTCAAGAATGATTGAAGGTCATCGATGTAGTCATGCTAATAATAGAATATATTTTAAAGGACTATCACGAAGTGTATTGTGAGTAGGTGCTTCTGGATCCAATGTCAGGGGAGACAGTGGTAGAGGGATGTGTAACTTCTGGGTACCATTGGAGAGGTAGCGATGTCTGTGTTCCTGTGACTTTCTTGGCTTTGGTTGCTAGGGCAACTCTGAGACGCCTGGGCTTTTTCAGCCTGGGCCTAATAAGAGTATATGTTATAAAAATTTTATAAGACCTATTTAGGAAAAGACATGGTTTACGTCTAGGAAGCTGAGGAAGGAGATTGGGAATGTGCCGGCCTATAGTCGCGCTTGGTCTTGAGTTTGTGCTTTTCCCGTCCTGCCCAGCCATGGTCTTAGAAGCTTCATTCTCAGATCTGAGTCTTCAATTGCCCAGGAAATGAGAGAATGTAAACGAATTTTGTATTTGTAGTCATAACTTTTCCCTCTACTATATCAAAAGTACAGAAACAGTCACATTTGTTTTTGGTGGATACCTATGGCTTCTAAGTGCTTCGGTCTTCGAGAACTCTCTTTCTACGTCGCTTTCCCTTAGCTCCTATTTGTAAACACTGTGACCTTTTTTTGACTAGTCTCAGAGGCTTTTTTTTTTTTTTTTTTTAAATCCATGTATTACCACCATGGCCAGACAGACTGTATGGAGGCCGGGTAACAAATCCCTTTTCTGCCCACTCGGCATGCTCTGTGAGGTGACAAACCGCCCAAACCCACAGTGGTGGCAGCGTGCCGAACGGCTACGGTTTGTCCTGCAAAGTAAGTTCCAATAAAATTAAGGAATTCAATTTTTTTAAAACCAAAGCAGGATCAGCAAATTATAACTTGTGGGCTACATGTGGCACACTGCCTGTTTTTGTAAATAAAAATTTTTTTTGGAACACAGCCATGCCTATTCATTTATGTATTATTTATGCCTGCTTTTACAGTGCAGTGAGAGAGTTAAGTAGTTACTATAGAGACTGTGCCCCACAGAGCTTTAAATATTTACTCCCTGACCCTTTACAGAAAAAAAGTTTACTGACCATTGGACCAAAGGAATATTTAGTGATGAGGCATTGTTTCTTAAAAAAAGGAAAAAAAAAACCTCACTTTTTAATCAAGGCTATTTTCTCTTTAAATGGCATGAAAAAATTCTTCTCTTAGATGACAATTTTTTCCTAGGTTTAATGAAGGAAGTGCCTAGAGTCTGTTGGATGATTGGTGTCTACTTTTTTTGAAGTTAACGATTATTAAAAAATCACTGTACATTAAATCATTAATGCTAAGTAGATATCATATGAGGCATATATGAAAGATTACAGTGTGACATGCTTATAATTTAACTGCAGTGCTGATTAGTTACATGATTTTAGCTGGCATTGCCTATTTTGATAGTCTTTATAATTGAATTTTAATACAATTTTACATTTATAAATATCAATCTCTTTGAGATTTTACTTGCTACACATCAGTAAAGCTAGGCTAATAGTCATTTGCAAAGAGGCTTCGTATTTTTCGTGTTTAATAAATGCAATTCAGAGTATTAAAAATGAGTCCATATTTAATCATATGCGAGTTAAGTATGAGCTGTCTAATGTGTGGTTATCTTTTTATTTCTTAACAGACTTGTAGAAGAAAGCAAACTGATCTCACTCATTTTTGAAGTAATTCTGGTAAGAAAGGAAATATGCATCTGAAATTTAAGTGGAATTTTAACAGTTTTAAAGTTTTGATCACATCGTGTGCTTGGGTTCTAGCCCTTACTTGGCCCAGAAGGCTTTTGTGTGTCCTCTGTCATCTTACTTAGACTTATGGGGCCTCAGTGTCCTTGTCTGAGCTGTGTCCAGCTCTGAAGCTACATAGGGACACCTGTTTAATGACCTGTTCTCTTTTCACATTTTATTTCCATTGACTTATCTACTATAGAAAGAATACTTTATCTGAGGTTAGTTTGTGGAGAGAGGGCAGAGTTTGTGCCTCAGAATGAATTTTCTGATGTTCGATGCGAAGTCCTCTCACGTGTAGTCACGGGGCGGGTCAGCCGTTTATGCCTATGGACAGAAAGTTGTCTTCCTCGGAATGTAGAATAGCTTAGCTTCCACACACCATTTATTCACAGAATGCATCTTAATTAGAAACCATCCATCAAAGAAAACCTTGCATCTGTGGTTCTTATGTGTAGGGAATAAAATGGGATGCAGAATAGACCTTTCTTACTTCCGATAAATCCCATTTATACTAAATACAGATTAGAAAATTAGGCTGAAAATCGAGTTGGTGCTGATAGCAGTGAATACCCTTAATTAAAGAAATGTTATTTCGTACCTGGGTGGGTTATCCCCCTTTGCCAAGAACTTTCCCTCCATAGCTAATTGACAGCACAAGGGACAAAGGAGGGAACAGATCAGCCAGATCAGCCTATCCTACTTTGGTCATTCATGGAGCGGTAACTGCGATGGTCTGATAACTCCACACATGGAAAATTAGCGCTCTTTAATCATCCTAAGATACAAGTTGTTTGTATGTCGATGCGGCTGTCTGGTGAGACGTTCTTTTTCTTAGCTCCAGATCACCCCTTCCCTTTCAGGGGAGCCAGTTGGATTTGCTGAGCTATTTGAGTTGGGCAGGGAGAAGGTGTGGGAGTGGGCGAGAGCCTGGATTGAATTGCTTCAGATAGAAAAAGGAGACTTTAGAGCCAGTATTAGGAGAATAAGTAGAGAAAAAGGAGGTGAAGAAACATGGAGATGAAGGGCTTATGGGGATTTTGAAGCTTTGCCAAGTGGTCTGTGTGTCCCCACCTTCAGCGAGATATGCATTTCTTGCTGATTTGTTGTAGAATTGGATTCGTTTTGGAGAGCAGTGGGTGCAGTAAGCTGCTGGGTTTTGGACACGTGGTTGGGCGTGGGGCAAGAGTCAGTGCTGTCCAAAGTCACCTGCACCTGGCTTGAGTTTGAAAACACACTGGCGTTGCACAAAAGGAGAATACTCTAGAGCTAGAATGGGCCTCAGTGGGTGGATGGGCCTCATCCCTTGCTGTGGCTGAAGGGCCTCTAACCTGTTAAGGTCAATACAGCTCCTTTGGTGACTGATAAAAAGTTCTCATCCTGTCCTTTGGCAATCATCTTGAGGTCTACACTCCACACATAGAAAATTCCTTCATGCAAGTTACCAAAACCCCTCCATACTTGATTAATCTTTGTATAATGAGCACCTAGCAATGCTTCAGATTTTATAAACCGCGGTAAATGTTTAATTGGTTAAGGTCATGATTTAAACCATGGTCATTGTGTTGTAGCTGTTGTAGGGAGCGGGTGGAAGGTGACATCTCTCCAGGTTAGGATTTCAGCTGGTCCTGAGCCCGGTGACCTCTCAGGCACATGTGGGATGATGCTCTTCCTTCAACCAGAACAGCTCCATACTCAGGTGTTTTGTAGGGCAGTATTTTAAAAAGAGGTCCTGCTGCTAAAATAAGTAAAGAAAAAACAGTTGGAAATCACTGCTTTTCTCGACAGGACGTTGATGTCCTTGCAGAATATTGTTCAATTCCTATTCTGCTCTTGTCTTTCCTGAGTTGAATAATCGCAACTTTTTTTCTCTTTATAAATAAATTTTTAATCAACGAAATATCTTTGTGTCATTTATCCTGTGAACTGTTACCTTCTCCTTTCTAAATTTTTGTCACGGAGCTAGGCATGATAGTATTTTGATTCTGCAAGGTACACTTTTTTCCCCCCAGATTTTAATATTTCTGAAAATGGGATGTACTTTCCAAATCAATGGCATTTTATAATTGCTTTCAGCCAGGTGACCTGGTTATCATTGCCTTAACCAATTATTTTACTTTTATTTTCTTTTTATAAGTGCCCAAGAGCGATATAAGGATATATGTCTAAATATATCTAAAAGAGCTCTTCCAGTAAAAATAAAATGAAAATTCTGTGTAATAAGAAACCACGTCATAGTTTAACGGGCAGCATTTTTCTTAGCGCTTGATAAAATAGTGATGCATCTTAGAATGGTTGGATTCCTAGTTTCAGGAAATATAGTTTATTCTTAAATTAAGTTTGGTTCAAGTTCAAGGGCCTATCTGGGGTCTAGTGTGTGAGTAGCAGTTTCAAGCAATGATTTGATCAGAAGGAGAATAATGAAAAGATTGTGTAGGCCCTGCCTGCTTCACTGTTGCTTATGTCCTAAAAAAGCAAAAGAGCATTTGACTCATTTATCTGGTGGTCCACTGTGACCTCTTAATTACTTTTTTCTTTACTCTTAGTCCATGACTGTTTTCCAGCTTCTGTATAATGCACTTAAAGCCTGATTACAGGTTTTATAACTTCCTCCTTTTTTTTTTATAGCGTTTCTCATAAGATATGCTGTTATCAGCAGTGCATCCTCTGCTAGATGTTTTTCATTAAGAAAGCAAACCTTTCTCTTCTGATGGGCAGGCATTGCAGGTAGCTTCTGTGTCTTTACCTCTGGCCTGGAGGAAAGTGAGGATGAAGAGAGCAGAATTTTGAATTTGATGTCATATTTGTGCTAAATAGCCATGTACAGATCTTTAAAAACGATTTCTGGGGCTGTGCGCGGGAACAGGCACTCCAAGTATGGATCCTACTGGTTAGATACATATCCAATCAAAAGTAGTTTTTATTATTTATATGAAAAAGATGAAAGCCATCTCCAGTTGTGACTGCCGACTCAGAAGGCACAGTGCTCCTTCCTGTCTGGGTGCCTAATATCTGGGCCCCCGGGATTCATGGTGCAGGGGGCGGGCCATGCGTAGGCCCATAACTGGTTGGGAGTAGTGTGGGAACTTAATGGGGAGAGGTAGAGAATGCCGTGGATCCCAAGGAAGGAAGCAACTGACAGCTCAGTGTGGAGAGAAGAGTCTGACAGAAGAAGTAACCTTTGAACATGGCCTTGAGGGAGCCGTCATGATGAGCGGGGGAGTCCAGCTTGGTGGGTGGTGAGTTCTTAGCTGTGCCTGGACCACAGATCATGAAGTGTAGGGAGTGAGGCTGAAAGGCGGTTTGGGATCCTGCAGGGTTTTATGCTTTTTCATATTTGTTCGGCTTTGCGAATAATTTATGCTTTCTAAAATCAAATGGCATCCTCTACTGAAAAAACAAACAAACTCTGAGAACCCGTATGCTGCAGGGGCTACGTGCAGTGAGGAGGTAGGCCGCTCAACCACAGGGTTGGGACTGGGAGAGAATCAGGCCTGGGGTAATGGGATTATACTGGAAACTTGAAGCAACTTGAAAGCTGGATTCTGGGAGTTCTCTGCAGGTCTCCATCAGCAGGGTTTTTGAGAGCAGCCAAAATGACTGCAGGGAAGGAGCATAAAAGACAGAGAAGGTCTCAGAGGTCCGCTCCAAGGGCCCAGGAGTACTCACCCCATGTTCTGGGCAGAGAGGAGGCAGGATAATTTTAATCCAGAGCTCCAGCCACGGAGTCACTGCTCTAGGCAAGCCACACGGTGGGAAAGCCAGGTAGTTAGCTGATCGCCTTCTAAAAAGAGCCATCACAACATCTGGGTGCTGCTTTGCTGGCCAAGCCTATTGGATAAGAGTACTGTATTTTTGTGGCGGTGCGAGCAGCCATTTTGGGTGGGGATGGAGGCTGAGGCAGCACGCACTGGATTAAGCTGAATGGATTTCTACGTAGTCTTCATGGTCCCCAATGGAAGAGGCTGGTGGCTTGGTTTTGATGTGCAGAGTTGCCGCATGAACAAGAAAGAAGGCATCCTTTTTCCCCTTTTGCCACTTTTCTGAAGAGTAAAAGTTGCATCTAAACATGTCAAGTATGCGTTTGGATGGATCGGCCTTTGCATTTTGCTATAACTCTAAT
This sequence comes from Pteropus medius, assembly GCF_902729225.1. NCBI lineage: Eukaryota > Metazoa > Chordata > Mammalia > Chiroptera > Pteropodidae > Pteropus > Pteropus medius. The sequence continues at coordinate 15,555,887 of NW_024349803.1, read as the reverse complement.
CTCTCTTCATTTTATTTCAGTGGTTTATTTCAGTGGTTTTGGCCTACGTCAGTAAATCATTTTAATGCCAAGTAATAGAGGCATACTGTTCTTCATTGGGAAAAAAAAATTTTTATTCACGGCAGATTTTCCAATACGTGCCAAAATATCGCTGTCATGATATTTTATGTGTCTGTTCCAAAACAAACAATTAAAGAGCAATTTCAGTGGCAAATGTTAACAATAAAAATGAGATTAGCAACACACCAGTTTGACAATTATATTGTTTTAACAATTCTTGAGGATAGCAGTTGAAGCGAGCTTCAGTAAATCTTTTGAGTCAACTGTATCTTTAGAAGGGATTCCCTTTACGACAGGCCCGTGGAGCCTAAAGGATCCAATCACTGAGACACCAGCGTGGTATAGACGGCAGCCACGTTCCACTGAAGGAGTGTTTTTGATCCTGTGTGTATGCATCAGGCTCCATTCTCATCACAGCCCACCTAATGCGAATTGGTTCTTAGGGTATGTTAAAGTGATAAGTTCCTCATACGTTTACAAATCTGCACGCTGGTGTCCAACATGCCATTAATAAGATTCTGCTGTGCACATGGGCATGACTTTCTAAACTAGAAAGCAAGATTTGATTAAAATTTCAAAATGCTTGATTTAGGAAGATACTTTCAAAGTTATACTAAGAGTACTTATTAAATGCAGGAGATAAATCTGATTCTTTAACCTACACGTATACCTATTCAGGACTTCTGTAGGTTGCAGAATGGAGCTGTATAACCAGTTCTTGTGTATGCAAAGATGACTTTACACACTATTAACATACTGTCCTTAAAGTATGTATTTTGAGGTGCTTTTATGGGGGGATGGAAATGGATTTGCGTGAATCTGTTCTTTGTCGCTTAAGTCGTACGTTTGAATTTGCAAAATAACTCTCTAGGGCTAAAATGCAATCTGTTGATGAAGCATTGAGTGAGATGAAGTTGCCCACGTAACAACTGAACAAATGACTTTAATCTGATTAATGCTACGTTTACTTGGTTAGCTCAGTACATGGGCTGAAGCTAAGTAAAATAAATGTATGTCCTTACTAATGCTTAACTAGTTTCTACAAATCAGCCCAATTGGTTTGGAAGAAGATGGACTTTGTTAAGATAAAAACCACGTATTGTACCCACTGAAAAAAATGCTAAGCCAGACCTTGGCATATCTTTGGCCAGTCACAGGGCACTTGTTGGGCGTGTTCCACCTACGGCTCCTCCCAAGTGAGTCTGAGTTTTATGATCGTTATTGCTTCTAGTTCTGCTTGGTTGGGCATGGGCTTCACTTTGAGGAAACAGTATTCCTTCTTCCTTCTTTTTAAGGGCACAGTCTAGTTAAAAAGCATGGAGGTAGATGAAAGACAGGACAGTAAATAACGCACTTCTCAAGAGTGAGCTTTTGTATTTTTTGGTTTTTATTCTTGATTGTGGAATTAGACTTGTGGACAAGCGAGGGTAAAATTAGGGCACATCAAGTGAGTGAGGCCTCAACGAGGATGAACCACAGATGAGGGAAGGGACAGGCATAGTCCATTAAGGGGGCCTGAGGGAGACTCAAGAGGAAGCATACCACGCGTGAACTTTTGAAGAAGCACAAAGTCAGTATGGCACTAAAAGAAGAGGCGACGTTTTTGTTCAAAGGTCCGTGACTCTTAGGTGCTTGCATGAGCCTTTCCTTCTGCACCCATCTCCGGCCCGCGCTGTTGACTAGATTCCCCCCACTGACCTGCACTTTTCAGTAGCATAGCCCCAGAAAGCACGCTGAGCCCTTGGAACATGGCTAGTCCAGACTGAGATGCACTCTGTGTCAAATACATACTGGATTTCCAAGGAAAAAAAAAGTACGAAGTAGCTGGTTAATCTCCTTATATCAATTACACATGAAAATGATAACATTTTGGGTCTATTGGGCTAAATGCGATAGTATTAAAAATCCATTTCATTTCTTTTTACTTTTTCACTGACGCTTTCAGAACATTTACAACACGTGGTTTGTGTTCTATTTCTGTTGGATGGTGCTGCAGTAGATGATTTCCTAGGTTTTGTATCCTCAGTTACGCTGTGAGTTTTGCTTAGGGAAGAAACCACATGTACAGCCTCATTGACCCCCCAGCCCTTTGCCCTCCCTGCTTTTCGCCTTTCTGTGTGTCCTGATTTACTAGTGACCAAGTGAGGGAGGTGAGGCACGGCTGTCACATTTCGATCTTTCCTTCCTAGATAGCGGTCTCAGCCGACCTTTCTCCCCTGGATTGGAAGAAGAACCAGTAGGAAGGGCCAGTGTTCTTTCGTGTGACATACTCACGAAAGGCGGTTTGTTGTAGCTCCCTTGAATTTTGACCACGGACGGTGACACTGCTCAATTTTACTCCTTTCCTAACTCTGGACTGTCTGGGGATGCCCGGCCTTCGGCCATCTTTGAGTTCAGGCTTGTATTAAAAAATAAAATGCCTACTGTGAATATTAGGCATTACCTAGTCTCACTACCCTTTTATAAAATGAGACAAAGTGAAATGATTTTTGATAACTACAGAGAATGCCTGGAAGGGCCTAAGGTAAAGTGGATGATCACTCATCCTCAATGTGTAACCACTGAATGTTACTTTTTCTCAAACTTCTATGGTAATACAGGATCCCATAAAGTTTATTCAGGAACAAAACAATTGAGAAGACCCACTTTTTAAGAAAGTGGAAGTGTCAGCAAAAGTTACTAGTTTTGATTACATAAAGCAGCAAGCATCTATAGCATTTGCCTTGGATGCTCTTTTGCATTTGTTTTCTTGGATGAGCAAGAAAAAGCAGAATTTATGTGCTTACCCAGAACTGCAAAGGATTTTCCGATTGAGCCAGGAAATCTGATGCACTAAAGTAGTGTACAGATTTATGGGAAAAGGAGAGCTTGTTAAATAGCTCTAGCAAGTGAAATTGGATTTTGGATTTATTAGAGGTACCAAATTGGAGAAAGACTGTGATGAGAAGCCAGTAAAGGCAAGTTATTACCTAGGATTTTTAGGTTTATTTTTTCTGCTGACAAAAACAATACATACTTATAAAGAGTTCAAACAGTACAGGATTATCTCACACGGGATGTAAAGGCCTTCCATAACATCACAGATTACAGCTCAATGCATATTCTCTTCATTATTTTCCACACATGTATTATATTTTTTTTTTCAAAAATAGGACCATACTAAATATTCTGCTTTGTATCTATCTTACTTCATAATATCCATTGCAGCAATGCGTGTGTATGTATATATGTATTACATGTTCTCCTTGATGCTCATGTAATATTTTATTGTGTTAGCATAATTTATTGAGCCAATCCTCATTGATGGACATTTCAAATCCCCACCCCCCAACTTTCTGCGTATATGAGCAACTCTGAACTGAATATCTTTGTCCTATCTTTACACATCTGTGTGAGTTTCTATAGGGTGTTCTGAAGCCGAATTATTATACCAAAGTATATGCGTCTTTGGTATTTTAGTATTACTCTTCAAAATGGTAATTTTAAATTGCCCACACAGCTGTATAAAGCAACAGCTTTTTCGCCACACTCACAACTGAATATTATTGATCTTTTAAATCGTCAGTTGTTTGTATTTTGAGCTGTTTGCTTTTTAATATCAGAGTCACATTTATCCATTTTTTTTGCTTACAGCGTCTCTGTTTTCCAGCATGCTTAGGAAAGGACTTCTAAACAAGGTTATAAAATATCAACCCATCTTTTATTCTATACATTTATGATTTCAGGATTAAATTTTAAATCTTTGCTCCAAAATAACTTTGTCATGAGGAATGATGCAAATCCAGCTTTTCTCTTCCCCATGCTCCCTCTCACCGTCACTGATTTGTTCCAACTTATTCGTTGATGCAAACCATCATCTGGTGACCTGGATACCATGTTTATCCTTCATTCACTGTACCTCCACATATTGTTTGTCTGTATTGACATACAATAAGATGCATTTATTTATTATGTATAATGTGATGAACTCTTACACAGGTATATTCAATCAAGATAATGAACCTAGTCGTCATCTCCCCTCGCCCCCCAATTCCCTTGTGGCTATCTATAATCCTACTCCATTCCAGTCTCAGGCAACTATTAATTTGCCTTCAGTCACTGTAGATTAGGTTGTATTTTCTAGCATTTTATGTAAATATGTAATAAGGCATGGATTTTTTTCTTTCTTTAATGGACCCCTGGCTGCTTTGAGCATACTTCATTTCTTTTAGGGAGAAAGCATCGTGTCTGATGTTAACATCACCACTGTGACTTCCTTTGATTAGTGTTAGTAAGACATATATTTTTTTCCCCATTCCTTAACTTTTAACCTGCCTATGCCTTTATATTTAGAGTGATTTTTTAAAATTAATTTTCAAATTTAAGTATAGGTATATAGTCTTATATTGGTTATATTAGTTTTAGGTGCACAATATAGTGATTCAACGTTTTCATACCTTACAATGTGATCACCCCACTAGTTCGAGTAATCTTCCGTCACTGTGTAAACTTATTGCAATATTATTGACTATATTCTCCTTCCCTTTCACCCCTCCCCCCAACTCCTCCCTTCTGGCAAGTATCCCTTTGGTCTCTGTTTCTGTCAGTCTGTTTCTATTTTGTTTTGTTTTGTTTTTTTTTAGATTTCACATATAAGTGGAACCATACGGTATTTGTCTTTCTTAAGCAAAGAGCACATGGGACCTGAATAGATGTCACCAGTGTGTGGCTTAATGAAATCTTTATGTATACTGATTATTTGATGCTTCCTGTTTTAGTATTTAGTTTAGGATTTAGTGTATCATGAATGTTTAGGGTCCGGATGTCTCATGTGTGTTTAATGACTCATGAATAGTAGGCACCTTTTGCTCTTTTCACCCACTTTTATTCATGTTTAGCGCACATATGCTCTATCTATATTTGTAGGCTTCATACATCTCATTTATTTTCTTCTATATCAGAATTAAATACTCTCAAGTAGTAAGGCCACTTCACGCGTTACATGTAAGAACCTGACAGTCGTGTACTTTTATTTTTAGTAACTCCTTACTACATACATCATAAAATTGAACTCCTGTAAAACGCTACGTGATGTGACTGTGGCTACCTCTCCTGCCCTGCGTCATACCTCTCTTTCCCTTCCTGGTGATGCTTTCGCCCACATTGACTTCTCAGCTTCCTGATTGAGCTATGCATAGGCCTATTTGTCTCCTATCTCAGGACCTTTGCTAGTATTATTCCCTCTCCCCAGAATGTTCTTCCGTCTCTGAATGGTTCAGTGCACACCATCCTTCAGATTTCAGAGAGACCTTCTTTACCTCATCTTAAAATAGTCCTGTGAGAACGAAGGGGCCACGCCTCTCTCCAGCCTCGCCTACCATCTAGCGCAAAGTAGCCTTAGATATTAAGTAGCCACTCATTACGTATCTATTGAATAGTTAAGTATAATGCATTATTATTTTTAATGTAGTGCTGAATTCAATATGCAAACATTTTTAAAGGTTTTTACAGAAATACTTGTAAATGAAATTGGTCTTTAGTTTTTATATCAAGTCTATTACTGTTCTTTCTATTTTGAAATGTTTATGGTTTTATAAGAAATTGGAAAGGTGGTACAGAGGGGTCCTGTGTATTCCACTCTGTTTCTCCCAATGGTTATATTTTATATAACTGTACTGCAGTATCAAAACCGGGAAGTCAACGTTGATATACTATTGGTGCAGTTCAGTTTATCTACATTTTTTAGATTTTTTTTTTTTTTATGGCCAAAGATATGGTTTGTCTTGGTTTATATTCTATGGATGCTTGAAAGGAATGTGTATGCTGCTATTAATCATTGCAATGTTGCGTAAATGTTGATTGGATCCTGTTGGTTGATGGCGGTGCTGAGTTCTTGCTGATTTTCTTTCTAGTTATTCTATCAGTTGAGAGAAGGGTGTTGAAGTCTTCAGTTAATTGTGGATTTGGCTGTTTCTCCTTTTTGTCTCCCAGTTTGTGTTTCAGTGTTTTGCAGCTCTGGTGCTGGTTCATACATCTTTAGGACTGAGATGTCTTTTTGGTTATTTGAATCATTATGTCATTTTATCGTTATCATTTTATCATATTTAATGTTTCTCTATGTTCCTTTTAATTTTCTTTCCTCTGAAGTCTGTTTTTTTCTGGTATCTATATAGCTATACCTGCTTTATTTTGATTAATGTTTTCATGGTGTATCTTTTTCCATCTTTTTAATGTTCAACCTACCTTTATCATTATATTTTTAATGAGTTTCTTATAGACAGCATGTTGTTGGGTCATTTTTTATATTAATTCACTCCTCCAATCTGTCTTCTGTGTTGTATTAGAACTTTTATATTTAATATAATTATTGAAGTGAAGTATTAAATTTACCGTTTTATTTTTTCTATTGTTTCTCTGTTAGCTTTTTTCTGCCTTTCTGTAAATTACCTGAACATTATTTTTAGAATTCCACTTTGATTTGTGGGTAGTGTTTTTGAGTGTATCTCTTTGTGTAGGTTTGTTGGTGGTTACTCTTGATATCATGCCTAATTTATGTACATTTATACATATGTAAAGTTATAACAACCTGCTAAGTCCATCGGGCAGTAATCTAGTGGTAGACCTTTACTGGGTCTGATACTGCAGTTAGAAGAATGAAACACAGGTCTTGGCCCCAGTGAGCTCACTGTTTACTGGGGAGGCAGATGTAACTCAACAGTTATACAGAATAGCCGAGATACACAGGGGCCGAACTGTGTGATATGGGTTGACGAGAGCCTCTTCGGGAAAAGGGGACACTTATGTTGAGCCGCAAGGGTTGAAGTTTACATGATGGACAGTGTTGTTCACCAGCAGAAGTGTGAGTGTGCTCTGTTCCCTTCCCCAAAGGGTGTGTGTGCCTGTCCTTCCTCTGCTTAGGTAACTCTTTCTGCTCTCCTGTCAAGGTTAACTACCAATGATGCCTCTTCTCTCTTCTCAGCTGTCTCTTCTTGAGAATCATTTGGCTCCCTGGACCAGGTGAGAAAGAAGCCTTTGTCATAGGTGCTTCCTTGTTACAGTTTGAGTTTTACACTTGTTTTGTGTCATTAGTGGATTAAAAGGTCTACCACTAGATTATTGACTTCGTACAGCAGGAACTGTCATATTTGGTCACCAGTGTGTCCCTACACTTAGATCGCTGGCTGGCACATAGTAGGTGCTCAGTAAATGCCTGTATGAGTGAGTAGTACGTAAGGGGGTGTGGTGGGAGGTGTAAGGTGCACTGTGAAGGTCTTAATGTCCATGTCAAGGACTCTACCTCATGTCCTCTGATGACCCTTGGAAGAAAATTAAGCCAAGATTTGACATAACTAGATTTCATTTAGAAAGATCTACCTGGAAACCATCTGTGTGGGAAACACATTCAGAACACGTGAGTAAAGCAGTGTTAAGTAGATAATTCTTAAGTTATTCAGTAACCTTTCCATTCTGAAAATGCCTTTTCTGACCAGCCTTTTTATACTTTCACATAGATTCTCTCCTATGGTATGGTTAAGAATGGCTTTTAGAGTTTGTATCTATGGTAGGCAGAATATTGCCTCCGCCTACCAAGATGTCCATGTAATTCCCGAAACCTGTGAATATGTTAGGTTGCTCGGCGAGGAGGATTTAAGGCTGGAGATGGAATTAGAGTTGTTAACCAGCTGACCTTAAGATGAGAGTATCCTGGATTGTCCAGGTGGACCCAGTGAAATCACAGGGGCCCTTTAAAGGAGGCAGAAGGAGTCCTTAGAGCAGATGAGATGTGAGCGAGACTCACCTGGTCATTGCTAGCTTTGAACCTGGAAGGGGGTTCACAAGCCAAGGAACGCCTGCAGCCTTGAGAAGCTGGAAAAGGAAAGAAAACAGCCTCTGGAAAGGAAATGCAGCCCTGCTAACATCTTGATTTTTAGTTCAGTGCGACCCATCTTGGACTTCTGACCTCCGGAACTGTAATAGCTTTGTGTTAATCAACTAACTAACTTTGCAGTAATTTGTTGCAGCAGTAATGGAATCCTAACAGAATACCACTTACTATATTGTATAATAAGCCTACCATGTAAGCAATCTTGAGGAATAATACAAAGCAGCAACTGAGATTAAGTATGAAATTTCCTTGGGTCTTTCTGTGTTTGTGTATTTGGTGGGTGATAAAAATATCCATGTATATTTGAAGTTTTCTTAGAGTAATATTCACATGATGATTCTTGATCTAAATTGGTCAAAGCAGAAATAATATATTTTTTTTATTCTGATGCTGCCCCAGCATGATTCACAAGTGAATAATTCCTACTGCACCATACAACTGTGGCAATTTCTAGGTTTCATTGCAAAAATGATTCATTTTGCTCTCCACGACAGGTTTTCCTTTGAAATCCATAACTCGCGTGCTCTGGGAGATTGCTCACATGTCTCTCTGTCTGGTCTCCTGAGATGCTCTGTATCTGTTGAAGAACTGGATTTTTATTTTATTTCACTATAAAATGTTTTATAGTTTGCCATAGCTCCAGTCTGGCTACTTTTCAGCAATTAATATTTTAGAAGGTTTAGTTTAGAAGGTGCGCAGTGCTCCGAAGCTGCTGAGGTAGGAGGCAGGGGTGGGTAGCAGGCGGGACGAGGTCCGGAGCGAGGGACTGGTCAGCTGGGACCACAACTTCTCTCATCCAACAACTTGTAATGTTTAGTGGGTCTACTCGGCTCCAAGGGGCCTGGGAACTCTTAAAAGTTTATTAGCATGAGTCCTTTGGGAAGTCAGGGGCTGCTGGTAATGAAAGGTATGCTTAGAAATGAGTTTTTTTTTTTTTAAAGAAAGTTATTCACTTTTTTATTTTGGAAAATGTCAAAAGGATTCAGCACACCTGCTGTGCTTGGGACTTCCGTTTCCCTCCTTTTTTTGGTGTGCATTATGAATTGTAGACTTTGGAGTTCCTCTGCTTTGCAGAGCTGCCCTTCCCTGCCAAAATCTCTAAGCTTCGAGGAGCATATCTTTATTCGGCCCCATTTTAAGTTGTCAATGGTAAACCAATTGTCGCAGGATGGTAATCAGGAGTGACTGAATGTGCGTGGCACTGTCTCCTTAGGATACACCCAGACACCTGCCCCTCCCTCCTGGGTTTTAACAGGTGGCCTAACCTCACCTTCCATGGCCCAGAGAACAACACAGGGTGATCCTACGTGCTGAATTCATTGTTTGGGTCACCAGGAGCTTTACTGGGTGGGAGACTAGACTGTCTGCCTAAAAAATTCAACGTGGGATATGCTGGGGACGGGGGCCGGAGGGGCAGGGAAAAGGGAATTAAGTCCGTAAATCCAAATTTTGCTTAAGATACAAAAGACAGGTTAAGTTTGCCATGTCCTGGCCAGAGCAAAGCCCTTCAGATTTTGAGCCTAAAGAAGAAAAGGCACCGGTGTAGCTCCCTTGGTCCACACACAGAAAAGACGTTCCTTGAACCCTGTTTAGTTTCCCCAAGAATCCTTCCAGAAGGCCCAGCTGCAGGAAGACAAGTGAGAATTAGCTTCTGGGTTGCCTGTGGATGGCACATGGGGACTTACTCTAGGACTTTTCCATCATGACCCACTACAGAGTGGGAGGACAGCAGAGTGTCTGCATATCCACTCTGGGCGGGACTTTCCTTCTCGGTCACCTCCACACTGTATGAGAACAGGGCCTCTCAGTGGACTTGACCCTTGACTCTGGAGTGAGGAGTCTGTAGGGATGGCCTGTTCTCAAGCTCGGCCATGAGTAAGCAGCTGAGTAAGTAATCAATGTAATAGTAATATTATTTGATACATTATTTCTTCTAAATTCCAAGTTAAGGAACCATTCGAGGGCAAACATTTCCCCTGATACTTGGATAGAGCTGATAAATTCCTAGGCCAAGCTAAGGGTGGTGGAAGTATTTTATTTCATGGACTGCATTGTTCTGCACTCTGGTCCTGTGCAAACTCCGTACACATCTGCGCAGCCATTGTTAGGTGCATGTCCACATTCTTCCTCTGATATTTCCTCAGACAGCCCCCCTGCGACTATATTATTGAGCAGTAATTTATGCTAGATAATTCTTATAATGTAGAATTTTTAGAGAAATGAGCAATAACTTTTTTCATTGAATGTTAAAATATATTTATAGAACCCATGACAACTTTAGGAGTTAATGAATTTAGGAAAAGGCAGAAACTGTGATAGTCCATTCATGGGTTCGGGGGAGGGTGACCTAGAAGATATCTGCTGGCACTTACATGGAATAGTCACTATGATAATTGATCAGTATTTACCTAAGGAAAATCATGAAGGAGACTATGGTCTGATTTCCTGGTGGTTTGTATGGGTGTTAAGTTATATACACCCTGAATCATCACTGGGCAAAAACTTCTTGTCTTTTAAATATAACGGTTGCTGTTTTTCTTTTTACACAAGCGTTGCATTTAGATCCTCCCTGTATAAAAACTAAAATATACAGAAAAGCCCAAAGAAACTAGAAATTAGCAATAACCTTATGCCTAGAGGTAATCATGGTTAACGTTGAGTGTATTTATGTCTGGGTTTGTTTCTATGTGCCTCTATATAGTTTCTGTTGATATAGATATGAACTATAAACAGTCATTTCTTTGCATGGTTCTGATATACATGCATTTCAATTACCAGGGTTTTAGTTAAGTAGCTCCAATTCCTTAGTAACATGGTTCAGATTCCACTTACCATGGTATATTAACTGAGTAATTGCACAGTACAAACTTTACTGCTAGCTCTTCAGTCATAAAATCACTAAGTAAATAGCAGATGGATATCCCTTCTTTCAAAGGGATGACTTGCCACCGTGCTTCATTTTGGGCTCTGGCAGCAAATTATGTAGTTGTGTTTCCTCCTCATCTTCTAGTGAGACACCCACGTGGCATTTTACAAAAATGATAATTGAAAAAGAGATTGGTCAAGGAAAAGTCCAGCAAAGAAATAAAATGTGGTAATTCTGGAAATGAAATTTGATTCGATCGTAAGTAGAGTTAGACGATAAATAGCTGATGTAGGAACTGACATTGCTGCTCTTCTGGAAACTCTTGATATGCAGCCAGAGAAACTTAGCAAAGGTGGACTTACTGATGCTAATTAGGAAAGTGGTCATGATGGAAAGAATGAAGGTATCCATAGTGGCTGCACCAGCTTACATTCCCACCAGCAGTGGATGAGGGTTTTTCTTCCCACAGCCTCTCTAACACTTTACTACTTGTCTTGTTGATAACAGCCATTCTAACAGATGTGAGGCGGTATCTCATTGTGGTTTTGATTTGCATTTCCCTAAAAGCCAGGGAAGTTAAGCATCTTTTCGTGTATCTGTTGGCCATTTGTATGTCTTCTTGGTAGTGGTTCAGTTCCTCTGCCCGTTTTTTAATTGGATTGCTTGCTTTTTGTTACTGCGTTGTGTTGAGTTCTTTATGCATTTTGGATATTCACCCCTTATTGGAGGTGGTGTTTGCAAATATCTCTGTTCAGTTAGTTGCCTTTTTGTTTTGTTGATTTCTTTTTGCTGTGCAGAAGCTTTTTAGTTTGATGTACTCCTATTTATTTTTGCTTTTACTTCCTTTACCTTTGAGGTCAAATTCATAAAATCCTCTAAGACCAATTTTATTGTTTTAGGTCTTATATTAGTCTTTGATCCATTCTGAGTTTATTTTTGTATATGGCGACAAGTCTAGTTTCATTCATTTGCATGTGGTTTTCCAGTTTTCCCTGCATCATAAAATCAAGAACTCGTAAGTGATATGTAAAACCAAAAGCAACAAACGAACACACAAGATAATCAAACAAAAACTCACAGGCACAGACAATAATATGATGGTTTTCAGAGAGAAAAGGGGGTCAAAGGAGGTAGAAGGTAAAGGGGGTCAAATATATGGTGACAGAAGGAGATTAGACTTTGGGTGTCAAACACACAATGCAGTATACAAATGAAGTGTTATAGAATTGTACACTTGAAACCTATATAATTTCAGTAACCCATGCCATCCCAATAAGTAAAATTAAAAAATAATGAAAAAGAATGAAGATATCCCAGAAGAAGTGACGTCAGTGAAAAATCACATTAAAGGAACTCAGATATTTCACAACATCGAAAGCACAAAGGATAAAGTATTAGAAAGGAGTATGACAATTGCCCAAGGCATGAAAAGATGCTCACTTTGTACCGTAGGTTATGGGGTGAGAGAAAGTACTGTTCAGTCCGCTCTCCATTAGTGTCTTACAGCTAATGAAAGAAAATACTTTAATTCTCAATGTTTCTAGTATTTCAAATGACAGTGTACTAAATCTTAGGGTTTTTAACGATTCCCTTATACATTTATAATAAGAGTTTTTAATGTTTTGACAATAAATTTTAAAGATCATGGAAAAATGGCAGTTTTTCCATTAAGATCATTTTGCGTGGTTTCAGCTTCCATGGTCATTTTAACGGTTCCACGTTACTGTGCAAAGTGAGGGCTTCCCGTTTACAACTATTATCTTCATTCTTGTGGCCAAATATTTGCACATATACATTTTCTATATGTTATGAATTCATTGATACATTATTGTTTTTACTTTATCTCATACTTTTAAAGAAAATTATATTTGAGAAAAATAACTTTTAAAAAATATTTACATATTAACTATCTCGGATCTTTGTTTCTTTGTATAAAGTCCTCCCTCCCTCCCAAAAAACTTCTCGTAACATTTCCTTTAGTGCAAGTATACTAGTGAAGAATTCGCTCAGCTTTTTTTTTTTTTTTTTGCTAAAAACTTATTTCACCTTCATCTTTGAAGGATATTTTCACTGAGTATAATTTTTAGTTTGACTGTTACTTTTTCTTTTAATACTTCAAAGATGCTGTCTAGTGTCCTTCGATTTGCACAGTTACTGACGACAAGTCTGCTCTCATTTTTATGTTCCTTTCTATGCAATGTCTTTCCTGTCCCTCTCCCCCGCCCCGACTGCTTTTACAATTTTCTCTTCCTCTTTGGTTGTCAGCAATCTGATTATGATTTGTCTTAGCGTGTTGTTTGTGTTTATCTATAGTTTATTGAGCTTTTTAGATCTGTGGGTTTATAATTTTTCTCAAATTAGTAATTTTTTGAACTATTCAGGAAGTGTTTCGTCTCCTCTTATCCTGTTTTAGCCTCCAATTACACGTATGTTAGACCACTTGATATTATCCCATGGGACACTGAGGTTCTGTTCATTTTCTTTTTCAGTTTTCCCTCCCTTTCTGTACTTAATTTTGGGTATGTGCTGTTGCTAGATCTTGAGGTTCCCTGCTCTCCTTGTCTGTCATGTCTAATGTGCTGGTAATCTCATCTAGTGGAATTTTTATTTCAAATACATATTTCTAAAAGTTGCAATCACTTGTTTTTACAACATTTCTCTCAATATATCCATTTTCCTTTACCTTCTTGAGCATATTTATAATAGCATTTTTGTCTGTTCCATTATTATTTGGCATTTCTGCATCTTGATTTTTAACTGATTTTCTTTTTGTTATGAGTCACGTTTTATATTTTTCTGTCCAGCTGTATTTGATTTGACTACCAAAATTGTAAAATTTGCATTGAGTTTGACATTTTGTTGATTTTTCTTAAGACGTTTGGATTTCTTTTTCTGGTAGGCAATAAAGTTATTTGTAGATTTTACCTTTACTGAGATTTATTTTCAGGCTCTTTTAAGATATATTTAGAATTGCCTTTATCCTAAGAATAATATCCCATTTCGAAGGCATTGCCCTCTCGAATTATTTTTACCGAAGACTCACTGTGTATTCAATTGGCCTCTCTAGTTTGGTTAGAAAGAACGTGAATGAATCTATTTTTTAAAAATCAAATGGACATTTTTACATGGACAACATAAAAATATATACAATAGCAATTATTGCATATCTTATAGAGTTTAAACTATATGTGGAAATAAAGTGCAAAAGTACAATAAAACAGGTGATGGAATATCGAGGTTCTCAACTTGCAGCGCATCAATAAAATGGTAAATGTAATTTTGCATTTGATAGAGATAAAAAATAAAACAGTGAACTAATAGTTCAGTATTTTTCAGTGTCGTCCTATGATCACAGTTATTATCTGGAAGCCAGATCTTAATAGACTGAGATTAGCCTTTTCCCCCCCCTATTCTTAGTTTTTATTTTCTATTAACCCGTCTTCTAGAATAGAAATCAAGTGTATAGTTATAAATTACTTTTCAAGCCCATCCATAGTATTGTTAATATATTATTTTTTTCAGTTCTAGAATGTCCATTTGATTTTTTTAAAAAATGGATTCCTATTTTCTGGTGATTTTCTCCATTAGTTCATCCATTTTCCCACTATTTTCTTTATTCTGTTACTTATAGTTATTTAAAAATTCTTCTTTGATAACTCTAGTAGCTCTTTCTTCTTCTTAATATTGGTCAAATTTTCTTGCCTCTGTGCAAGAAAATTTTTATTGAATACTAGATGTTTTATGTAGAAAGTTTAGAGATTACAGTTGACATACTATATCTTCCATTAGAGAGAGACCTCCCCACCTTCCATTTTTTCTTAGGCATTTACGATGAAGGGTTGATCGACTTAATCCAATTAGAAAGTAAGCTGGATCAGGGCTGTGTTATTAAGGTTTGATTCTAATTCTGGTACAATCCTGTTCTTTTGGCATGGCTTTTCTGGATTTAGGATTAAGACCTCACCTCCTAGGTCTCTGTTCCCAGCCCTGCAAGACTGGGGGATGCAGTTCTACTCTCCAGAATGTCCCAGCCTAGTTCTCAGATCTAATGCCTTATGTACTTTAAAAATCTGGTAAACCTCTTAAGGGAGGAATGATCAGAATGCTTGTAATGGATTCCTTTTCCTGACTGGTCATTCTTTCTTAAGTACCACTGCCTGGAAAATTTAACTCAGTCTTTCACAGACTCTGTTCAGGTCATCAGCCTTGTATAATTACAGAACCTAGCAAATTTTTTTTCTTTTCTTTTCTTTTTCTTTTTTTTTTTTTTTAAGGATACTGCTTTTGTATTGAGGCCACTCAAGTTTTCTGTTTGTTACTGTAGCGCCATGCAACCTTTAAAACCATTGCTGGTTTCTCATGCCCTCAGTGGAGGCCCTCTTTAAGTACCAAGCCTAATTTTCAGCCATCATCCCCAGGGGGAGATAATGGCAAGCATCAGTTTACCTTGGAAAAGTTCTCCAGTTTCTTGAATTTTAGTTCACCTACTTCTTGGAGCTTCTGTAGCTCTCTGATATATCCACAAATATGATTTTGTAGTTTGGAGTTTTCTAGTTCTCATGATGTAGTTTTGGCCTCTGACCTGTTCTACCTTACTAGAGGCAGAAGTCTCCTAATTCATTAAATTCTGCTTTTATCTTTTTGAATTCCATCCTTTGAGTTTCTTTTGGTAACTTCATTTTTTTCCTAGCTTTTAAAAATTGAGTATTTTCACATTTTTCTTGTAGGTATCTAATGCTATGTATTTCCCTCCACAACTGCTTTAGCAGTATCTCATAGATTCTAATGTGTTATGTTTTCATTGTCCTTATTTTCATAAAATTTTGCATTTTTGGTCTCCCCCCCCAAAAAAAAAATTTTAAAATAATATTTAAGAAAAGCTTGTTTGGTTCTAAACTTCTAGTGTTAGCGCACTAAATAAACTTGTTTTGGGGGAAATTTATTGGTTGCCTTTGCATATACTGTGGCAATGAATTCTCTGTACACTTGAAAATCGTTTTGTCTTCTCTATAGAGTTCAGAGTTTGACATGTATCTATAAGATATATCTTGTTGAGCATGTTGTCATGTATATCCTTAATAATTTTTTCCTTATTTGTCTTAGATTGAGGGAGGTGAATATAGTACCCTATTAGTGTGTTTACATATATTTTCCCTCACTTCTCCTGGTTTATGATAGTTGTTGCTGTGTTATTGGCTGCATACATACTAATTATTACAAACTAAATTTTATGACCTCCAGTTAAACATTTTATAAGTATCCTTTATAATATTTTTTGTTTTTTCTCTTTGGACCTTAATACAAAGTTATAATGGAAAATAGGTATGGATTTATGTCTGGCCTTTGTATAACGTTCTTCCAACCTCTTCTTCTCTCATAGGTGTTGTTTTTTCTGATTTTTTTCCTCATAAGTCCTTCAGTTCTTATCAGCCTTGATCAGGATTTGGCCCAGAGACCTGTTTAATTAGTGAAATGTGATTCCAGTTAAGCTTCATAGCTTTTTCATTGTGACACTTTTTGAAATGAATACACTTTGGAAAGAATATTTAAAACCCCACCTGCATATGCTAATAGGTGCTTCTCTTCTCTGTGGAGACTGAATGAACAGCCTCTCCTGTCTTCTGCTGCGTCCCATGTTTGCGTGCCCCTTGCCAGGTTGCGTGATTGTTTACAATCCCCCACGCCGTGCTCTAGGCTCTATATCTAGATGGCTCTGCAAGAGTGTCCTGCTGGAAGCAAACAGTCTAGCAGTTCTGGCCAGTAATAACAGAGCGGTCCAGACATGGTAAAGGTCCATCAGAGAATGGGTGGAGGAGGAGGAGCATCAGGGCTGAGGCCTGAAGAGATGAGGGGACCAGTAGTGTAGGTCCCACTAGCCCATGAAGTAGTGACGATTGTGACTGCCCTTCAGCAGCCTTCTTATAAGCCCTAGTTAAAATGGTTTCATGAATTTATGAACTTATTGTGGCTGGTCAGAGGTGAGTTGAGTTGAGTTGTTGAGAGAAGTTAGTGGGGAGTGAGGCTGGTATAGAAGGAACTGCCTGGTTGAAGACTGTCTTTCTGGCTGGTGATATGTTAATGTTGGATGAGACTCTAATTATAGTTTAATGCTTTCCTCACAAATATAAATATAAAACAAAGTATTCATCTCTCTGAATGGTTACTTCCTGATTGCAGAATGGGTAAAATTTTAGATGATCCATCTCTTCTTATTGATCTCATAGGGTTTCGCAGTGGAAAATAAATGAGACTTATTTATGCTTGCAAATCAAATTGCCATAAAAGGTTATTTCAATAGACAGAGGCAAAATCATAATAAAATAATTTAGTAAAAATGGGAGCTAAGAGTATTCTTAATGGAACATGATGAGACTTAATTTTCTTACTATTTCCATCATTAAAGCTCCATTATCTTTTCTGAGACCTCATTTAGGCTTCCTGTCACACCGCAACTCTGAGGCATTTGTGGGGAGCACAGAGAAGCCTGTGAGTTCCATTAAAAAACAAAAATAGCTAATAATATGCTGTTCTTTCATTTTTTCTATTTGATATCCGTGTCTCACATTCAGAGTCTCATATATTTTCTTTCTAACCCCATCTCTTGAAAGCCATGAATATCATTATCTAAGAGCTTTCATACAGAAGAAATTTGATTCTAGAGTTGAAAACAAAACTAAGGCTTACTGATGACTGTCCTCTGAAGTCAGAGGCCCTGGGGATTTTAAAGAATTCCTCTAGTTATTTCTTTGCCTTTGAGCATATCCACAGCTAACTCATGTTTGTACATAGAAACAGAATCAGTAATAGTATTAGCCTTTTATACTTCATAGAGTTTTATAGGAGGGATAGTTAAAAATCCACATACTGGAACCCCCGGCCCCGTAGAGTATTGCCCGCTCTGTTGGATGTAGCTAGGGAGAGAGTGCTGGCCTGTCCAGCTAATTTAGGTTCCGTCTGAAGTCCAAGCCCAGACGCCCACAGGACCGAGTGAATGCAGAAAGCCAGGGGCTGAGGTCAGGGCATGAAGGCTGGTTAGAGATAAGGGGAAGAGCAGGCCATGAGGATGACATGGCCTCGCACTTGCCCACTCTATGCAGAAATGATATAACCGATATTTGTGATTTATAACGACAGCATATTTCTAGTTTGTGTTTAACTCCAATGAATCCAAAAGAAATAATTATCTGAGGCACTTCTTAACCATGATTTAGTGTGAATTCCAAGTCTTAGCCAAGTGTTCCGAGTAATCAGAACCGATTACCGAGAGTACTGCTTGCCTCTCTCGGCACTCTGCACACCCCGCTCCCCCCAGCCTCTTCTGAGGGTCTGCCTTGCCTACCCTCTGGACAGGAAGCTCCCCAAGGGCAGATATCCTGGTGCAGGTGTGGGTTACTTCATTGGCTCTGTGGTGGGCCAGCACAGCTGGTATTCAGTGCAGATTGTTGAAGGAATGACATTCAGTTCTGTGTAGAAAGTATTCTCAAAATAGTGAAGTCTTTCTATAATACAAAGGGATACCAGCTGGACAGACTACTCAAAATGCTGAATACTCAACAGATTGTTCACATGTTACTTTGTAAAGATTTTCATTATGTTTGTGTATGTTTAAAATTTATACAATTTCACATTAAAGCTTCATCGGATCTTTTTTTTTTTTTTTTTTTTAATGTGGGAGCTTAAATCTATTCATTCTGCCCAAGTTCTCTGTGTTTTATATTGTAAAATCCTGCTTCTGCAAGGACAGTTGTTCATAAACTTTTCCTCCCTTTCTGCCAGTGTTTGTGTGATGAAGTTGGACTTCGTGGTAGCTCAGCTTGAGTCTGGTATGTAGGGTTCCTTTAGAAGGCTGGAGAGAGGCAGGATTCTGAGGATTTTTTTTTTTTTCTCACAATGTCACAACCTTGTAGTGTTCTTAGGCTGATTAGTGAACATTCTGGGAAGGGGTGGGTGAGGGCGGGGTGCCAATCCAATGCCAAAACTTATATTTGAGTGATCTTTGCCATGATCCACAAATATTGGAGACTGTGTGGAATCTTTTTGTTTGTATGTAGTCACAAGGCCTAGATTCCAAGATTTGTCTGGAAAAACAGCATTGGGTTTAGCATCAAAGGATGTTAGAGCAGAGAAGAGCCTTAGCTTGGGTCTCCAGGCAGATCACGTCTCCCAGGCTTCCATTTCTGCCTCCTGCTGTTTGCTTCCAGTGGGGCATCCTGCACCCGGATGCTGCAGCTGACACAAAACGATGCAGTGGGGTGCTCTGACCCCTCGGTGTTATTTCTTCTTCCAAAACAGATTTTGTCGTGAGTGTGTGTGTGCGTGCGTGCGTGCGTGCGTGCGTGCGTGCGTGTGTTGGTTTGGTTGTTAAAATTGTTACTTGCTCCCTGAGAAATGAGATTCTAAGACTGGCAAATAGTAAAACCCAGTCCTCTGCGAATGGCATACGTATGTCCTCGAAGCTTGGGCATTTCCTAAAGATCAGCCCCCTTCTCTCACCCCTCCCCCCACGAGCTCATGACAGCCACCGCTGTCTCATCGTCACGCACACTGACGGAAGGAAGGGTTCCATGTCAGCCAGTCAGCCTGAGGGAACCACACCTCCAGTCATCTGCAGCTCTCATCAAAAGTCACATGCATGGAAGCAATCGAAGTGTCCCTCGATGGATGATTGGATAAAGAAGTGGTGCATATATACAACGCAATACTACTCAGCCATGAAAAGAATGAAATACTGCCATCTGTAATGTCATGGATGGATCTTGAGACTATCATGCTGAGAGAAGTCAGATGGAAAACGTCAAGAGCCGTATGATTTCACTCCCGTAGGATATCAAACTGAAAGCAACAAACAAGACAGAAACTCATAGACACAGACAACAGTATGGTGCTTATCAGAGGGATAAGGGGGTCAAACATACGTGGTAACGGCGGGAGATTTGACCTTAGGTGGTGAGCACAATGCAATATACAGATCATGGTTTACAGAATCGTACATTTGGACCCATTTTAGTAACCAGCGTCACCTAATTTTAATGAAATTTTTAAAAACTTATATGCAGAAAGGATTGTGTCACCACCGCTCTGCATGCTCGCAGAGGGGAGGCCATGCTGCTTAAATCCAGAAACGGCTCGAAGTGCTTGGAGCTGAAGAGAATCGCTTGGTTTTCTGCCCCCTGTTGAAAATGGCGCGGGTCAGTTGGGGGCTGACGTGAGGCAGTGCTAATGTGTGAGGACAAGGTCTGCTGTCGCTACGCACCTCCCTATGAAACGCTGTCAGCGTTTGGAGGCGCCCAGTGGCTGTACAAACGCGAAGTCTGTTAACTGATTTTTAGTTCAGATGGAGGTGAACAGCTGCCTAGTGATACAGAGACCTGTCGATTGAGCTCCTGCAGACTAGGGGTTGTACCCTGAGCTCAGCCCTACTGAGCTCACTTTTCCTTGGGTGGGGGGTGTGTGTGTGTGTGTGGTAATCCATCTGTCCCCGCTCCCTCCCTTCCCATCCTCTCTCCCTCCCTGGTCTTTCTTCCTTTCATTCTACCTCCTTCCCTTCCTTGTTAGTGCTCATTCTGATTTCTGGTTTTCTCTTTAATTTGCACGAGGAAAATCTAACGGAGCCGGCTTGACATTTAAGTTCTTAAAGCTGAAGCGCGTTTATCGGAACACAGTAGTTTAAAATACGGAAACAGCTTAGCCTTCCCTTTCCCCCTCTTCTCCATTTCCTCATTCCTGAGATCAGGGGACTTCTCACGGGTTGGTAGGACTGTTGCTTTGATGCAGAAACAGTGGATGCGAACAGTGGTCCGATGAGGCAAGATCCCCAGAATAGATATTGAAGAGAAGGGTTAAGTTTTAGCTGATGTTTAAAAGCCCTTAAGAGATGCCCAACCCGGCTTGGCCTAAGAATTTATCAGTAATTCCCTTCTAGACTTCAAAAATGGGGACCGGCCAATATATGGTCACGTTTTCCCTTGGTCAAGTTGGTTGGTCTCCTGACTCTTCTGAAGCCTCCTCGTTCTCGTTTGCCCAGTACGTGCCCTGCTTATGCCCGGGGTCTGTGGGCTTTACCGATCCTTTCTCCCAAACCTTTTCTAACACAAGAACCCTCGACCCTCCCCCATGACTCCTGTCGACTCTGCCCAGCTTTCGCTTATGTCTAAGGTATCTTCTAGTTCCAGCTGATTTAAAAAATGTCATTAAGGACACAAAATATATTATCTAGGAGATGAAAAATTTCTCAGGTTATTTTATCCCATCACTATCAATTTATTCTCCAAGATATGATAGTTTCTAACACTATGACCTAAAAGGAGCATATTGAATGTCCCAAAGTGATCCTATAAATATAACTTATTATCTAGGTTGAGTCTAAGAAAAGGAAAGCTGATTGCCTTTAGTCATGGAGACTGAGACCGGAAGTGTGATTGTGTGTAAAATACCAAGAGTAGCAAATTCCAGGGCGACTGACAAAGATCTGAGCTGCCTCATGCTGCTGACTTTTAAAATATCCCATATATGCGTTTGCAGGTCCCCCGATGTCTGATTTGTAACCTCCTCAGAATAATTTATTGGAAAAAGATGCTCCCTGTTTAAAATTTCAACTCTGTGAGATGGCCAGACTCTCTTATCACCTCTTTAGAGACAGCCCTCTGCCACAAAAACTGGTTGAAAAATCTCGTCAGATCCAGAAAGTATTTGCTTTGGGGCCTGGGGGTCAGGAGGCGTTATGTTGAGGGACTTGCCCAGTTGCCACTTGCTGTTCAGAGATAAGAGCTAACCTCAGAGAAGGCGCTAGGTCGGCTCAATCTACTAAGTTCCAAGGAGCAGGATTTACTTATAGCATTACTCCCATGTGCAAAAAATTATCAATTTTAAAGTTGCCTACTTGACTGTACATACCCTGATGTGATTTTTAGAATTGCAAGGGTAAAAGGAGGTGTAGTGGGAAAGGAAGATGCACGTCTGAGTTGAAGTCAAGCTCTACTCCTTATATTCCTTTCTTGGGGCTTCGGTTCCTTTGAAGAATTGAACTACACAGGTCTCTAAGATTCTTCCAGAGTCTAGTAGTGGATGATTCTCGCTTCGCTCCAGCTTTGCCAGCTGGCTTGGGGCAGGACAAGAAGGTTTTTTATCTTTTCTCAGCCCAGTTTTTTTTCTGCTTATTGTACTAATTTATGTGCTTCAAAACCCGAGGTTAAAATAAACTTCTAGCCAATTCCCACTAAAATCTTTCTCATACAAGGTTTACTAGTACCTCTGAGGCAGGAACCATAATGCCAATACTTGGTAAACTCCCACTGCAAAAACTTTGCAAACTCTCATAGTAAAAGACAGCTGTTAAAAAAAAAGCTGTAATTGAAAGTCTTGTGATAATCGTATGTATTGATCTCTGCATTCATTTTCACCATATGTAATATTTTCTTTTTTAGAATGAGATATTCGTGAGCAATTATCTTTGATAGAGAGTCCCATTAAAACTGTGTCATCTTTAAGAATTTTTGGAGTATATATTTTCCATGCTGATTCAAGCACTTCGTGAGTCCTTGACAAATATTTAACATGTGAGAGATTTTATGTCTTTTTAAAGTAAAAGAGTCTGAACTTATTTATAGCAAACATCGTTCAAGAGCAAATATGTATCCATGGAATACTTTCTGAAGAATATCATTTTCTTCCTTTGTGGTTCTGTTGCATGCCATTAGGTAGCAAATTTTAGATGCTAATAAATATCAGTTGCTTAATGGAAGGCAGTTTCTAGTCATTGACAAGTTAACTTCCTGAAGGAGAACCCCACAAGCTGCATATCCCTTCCTCAGCTGTACTCACCCAAGCAACTTTGAGCAAGATTTTTTTTTGTTGTTAATTTACCAGGGGCCACTGCACTTTGGTACTGGGTACACGGCTCAAATCCCAGTTCTGCCCTCAAAGGGCCTGGCATCAGGTGAAGAATGATCAAACCGACAGTTACAGGGCCCGGGGCGGGCGTGCTGTGGTGGAGGCAGGCACAGCGACGTGATGACAACGCTGTCTAACGCGAAAGGCAGCCTTCCCCACGGCCCCAGCTTCAGGAAAACGACATCTGGCCTGAATTTGTAAGAGCGAATATCATTCTGCCTTTATTTTTGTGATTCGGTGGTGGTGGTTCTACTTTTGGACAGTGGCAGGGATTCGAGGAGGAGGCAGAAGGGGGTGTGTGTCCAGATGCACAGTTAGGTTTTCTCATTTGTACCCCCTACTTCAGGCCAGTATTTAGCTCAGGTAGCATGTGTGGGGCAGCTTGGCCTGTCTTGCAACACTGCAGGCAGACACATACATCAAAGGGGCCCGCTGCATCCCCAGGGACACCGGTCCTGGCAGCTTTCCTTTGGCTCTGTCGTCAGGGTCTCCTGGCCCACTGTGCTTCCTTTAGGTGTAGTGCCCTTGTAGGAGCCAAGGAGATGGAAGCTTCCTGCTGGAAGCCAAAATAACATGAAAGAGCAGGACCGGAAGCACCACGTGAGGCGAGCCACCTGCCAGAAGGGCACCCACAGCACACTGCCATTGCTGTTGCACGAGGACCGGAATTCTAAAGCGGGGCTCAGCTCACTGATTGGCATGTGGTACCAGCTGACTTAGATCCTCCCTCCGTGCCAGCTGCCGGAATGTGTCACTAACAAGAACTCGTGTTTGCTGCTGCCAGAGGGACTCTGCCGTATCCGTCCGTCAGATTTAAAAATAATCAAAATGTTTTCCTCTCAGGTGTTTAACCAGAAAGATGGAGGGAGGCTGGCAAATGATGACGACCCAAGGAAAAGCAGGGGCCCAGTTCTGTCCCTCCAGGCTCTTAGGGCGAGGGCGCCGAGCGTTTCTGGCCGTGGATCAGAGAAGAGCATGCTTCTTCGTCGGCCCTTCGCCCCCTCACCTGCTAGCCCCCCGAGGCCTGACCGCAGGGCAGAGGAGCTGTTTCCGTGCTTCACAGCAGGCAGAACAAATGCCCGGATGCAGTTTCCCCAGCCCCAACTTCACACCCCAAACATCCCCGCTTTGGACCCCCACATTTCGGCCTTCCCAGGAAGTCCCATGCATATATTTGTAAGGCAAATGAGTGAATTAATGTTAATCTGCGCCCTTTCAGTTCAGTCCGGCTGGTTTCCTTCTCTGTTCCTCACCCTCGGGGGTCAGTATTTACCTCAATAAGTCACGAGACTATTTCCAAAGTCATGATGCAACATTTCTCTGGGACCGAAGGCATCAGGGCAACAGTGCCCTTGCTTTCGCCGTCTCCTGGCTCTCATGACCTGCCCTCCCTCCAGGCCTTTGAAGCCCAAGGGGGCTCTGGACACGGACTGGGCTGTGGGAAGCAGCGGTCCTCCGCCTTAAGCCAGCCGTAGACCCTGAAGCACTTTCCAGGCCCGCAGCCCCCACATTTGAGCCCTGGGAATGGAGAGGAGTTTAGTTAGCCTTAGAGGAGGTGAGGCTGGAAGGAGAGACCCCGTTAGAAGGTAGCGGCAGCCCCAGCCAAAGATGACAACTGCCCGATCCTAGGCAGACGACAGATTCAAGAGGGGCTCGGTGGAGAACAAAGGGGACTTTGTGGCCGATTGGCTGTGAAGATAAGAGACAGGCCGTGGCCCAGGTAATTCCAGGATTTGTGGCTGGGGAGATTGTAGGGCCGTTGATTAAAACAGGGAACAGAAAAGGAGGAAGTGGGAGGGGAAGGGGATGATGAGTTCAGTTTCGATCCCATTGAGTTTGAGCTGCCTGTGGCACAGCCCTGTGAAAAGTCAGTAATGCGAAAAAGAATCCTCGCACCCGCAAATACATTTATTTCATTCGGATGCTCCAAAGACCCATTTCTGTGGGCTCCAGATCTCTAGGCATCTAGCTCTGTGGGAGGACACCCCAGAATATCCCGGAGCAGCACCTCCGTGCCGTGCGTGAACACATACGTGCCCAGTGGACGAGCACCCTGAGAGCAACACTGATTTATTTAACATGAATTCCAAACGTGTGAAATAGGATGGGCCCCGTGTTCATTTCTGAGTTTTAGGGTTCACGCGTGTGCTTCTGCTTTGCATTCTCTCTGTGGTTTCTAACCCGCCTAGGATTGGGTCTTTGACTTTGTCGTCTCTTGAATTCTGACTCGCTCCAAAGGCCGAAGAGCGTGGCCACGGTTCCCTGTCACTTCTGATTGTTAAAGCTACTTCCCACCTTGGCCGTTCCGACCCCTGCTGACCTGGTTCTCTGGCCATCTGCAGTCTCTCAGTGCCATTTACGTCTTCGCATATTAGAATAAAGTATTACGCTGTTTACAGCCACACGCCTCTGGGAAAGCGGATCGTTTCTCCGCCGCGTTCCCTTGCTGTGCCCTTGGTGTTTCTGAGCTGTCCTCTTTAAGCACCGAAGCAATTAGTTTGGAGAAGGCTGATTCTTCAGGGTCCAGTGCTCGCCTGCCTTTCATTTGCTGAAGCTGTATTTTAATGAAGTTGTTTCATCTTTGTTGCCAAACACTAGAATTTTGCTGCTTCAATTCTAATTATCTCGACTGGCAAATGCTATGTTTTATTAGAACTCCCAGGGGCTCTGTTTATTAAATGTTCATACACTATGGCGTTAGCCGCACAAATTAGGTCAGCAGTGCTTATCAGTGGGTTATGGATGAAGGAGTTAAACATTTTCACCATAATATTAAAGTGCAGTGAGGGGGCCTTCCGTGTATTTGTGGGGTGTCAGTGATGCCTTCTTAGCTTCTTCCTCTCTCATCAGCCAGGGCTAACTCCACGAGTTTGAATAATGTGGCTATTCACGGCGGCTCTAGTATGTATTTTCGTTCTTTGGGATAAAAAGCTCATTTTTTTTTTTCTTTCTTTCTGTAGTTGTCTAATACCTACGTCTTTCCTCCTGGGTGGTATGTCTTACAGCATAGTTACATGTAGTAAGGGCTCCTGTGAAGCTGGGCGATCCCAGGGTGGTGGCACAGGGCAATGCACGTTGTGTCATGAAAGGAGGGAGGGCGACATCACAACAGAAGTCCCCAAACAATTTCTCTGCTGCTTTCCATCTGCACTCTCAAGTGGCGCCTCCCAAAATATGCCTCCTGAATAACCCCATGAATCCTCGGGAGGTGGTGTCTAACCTGGGCGTGTGGACTGGCCTGCTGGCTCTGACCCCCCTCCCTCCTCTTTCCTGCTCGGAGTCTGGCCGCCAGGCAGCGCTGCATGGTGATTAGGGGCGTGGCTTCGGCCACGCCACCGACTGAATCCCAGCTTCACCATTGAAGAGCTGGGCGATCCTTGGCAAGTTATACTTCACCTCGCTAACCTGTGTCCTTATCTGTAAAAAGGAGAGATCTGTGGCCGTTTCAGTGTTTTTGTGAGGACGAAATGAGATGATACAGGTGAAGTGCTTGGGGTACACGCCATGGCACATAACAGTAGCACATCCATGAATTGTCACTAGTGCCTTGCCCCATCTCAGCCCACATGGCTGCTCCGCCCCTGCCTGCCAAGATCAGCACAGAAGCTGCTGGTGCCTGGGCCCCGGCCTGTGCCAAAGGCCCTGTTGCAGGTCACTGTCACTTGTTTCCGTCCCTCCTCACACTGCTTTCCTGGCACGTTTGGGGTGCCTGTGGCACGGACTCCTTGCTTTATTTATGAGCCATGGGGAGTAAAGAAAAAAAAAAATCAGGATTTTACCTAGCCTTCTGTTACACTTCCTTCCCCCCCGGGGACTCAGGCGTACCTTGGGGGAGGGACTGTCCTAGAGGCACATCTCATGAGGACACAGCCTTCCATCAGAATCGCACGCCCACCCCCACGCCCGCGACTCCGGCCCGTGGTCTTTGGACCAAACCCGTCGTTTCCTTTGCCCTTCACACCGGTTTTCCACGTGTGCCCGAGAAGCACTCTGGTCCCCCGTATTCATGTTCATGTTGTCTCCCTTCGTATAATTATCTACTCCGACTTTAAGGAGTAAATGTGGTGGTTTCCGATGCTTAATTTTCCCCTGTAGGCTAGTGTGGTTGTGAACAGCAAGAACAAACTGATTAAAATTGCTGAGACGAATGGAATAACTCAGTGTGATAGAAGTTAATAGAAGTGTCCTAAATTCATATTTACACCTTCTCAACTGCCCTTCGCATGCATTTAGCAGTCTTTCTGGGGGGAAATTACAATCCAGGCCACCGCAGGAGCAGCCCCAGTTCCCCTGGCGAACCGCGTCGTCCTCCGGGACAGGAGCAGGGACTGTGCTGTGCCCCGCACCCACCAACATACACCACAGAAGAAGTGTGTGTGCCTACAAGGGGAAGAGTACATAAATATAATTCAGTAATATTATTGTTATAAGCACTTTATCTTGAACAAAGTTCACAGTCTATGGATGGTTTGAAAACCAACAACAAAGAAGCTAAACAAATGTTTTAAAAAACTTTTTAAATTTTTTAGTTACAGGTGACAGCATAGTGTTAGACATTTATATAACTTATGCAGTGATCCCTCCGATAAGTCTGGTCCCCACTGACACCATGCAGTTATTAGAATATTATTGACTGTATTCCTTATGCTGCACTGTACATCCCCATGACTATTTTTATAACTGGCAATTTGTACTTTTTAATCGTTTCTCCTTTTTCACCCCCGCCCCCCTTCTATTTCACCCCCAATCTGGTGACTATCTAAGGCTATTGAAAAGGAACCATTTCTCTGTCTGGTTGCAAGATTGTTGGTCTCCTTTTTATTCCTGTATGAAATATTTTGTACTGAGTCCTCCCAAGAGGCTTCTGACAACCAGAGTAGTGGGGGCTTCTGACAACCGGGGGTACCTTAGCTGTGCGCCCCTCTGCAGAACGAGCAGTGGGGCTGGCGAGGCCTTCATTCTGCGGTGCTCTAGGACCCTCAGGTCAGGAATCTCAGAACCTGGTTGGCTGGGCTGCGATGCTGACTTAGTGTTCAGGGGGGGGTACAGATTCGAAAAGCTGGCTTTTGTATTAAAATAAATGCCTCCGTCAACTAAGTGGCACTCGCGCTGTGAGCACAAGGAAAAACTGAAGTTTGGCCAAGAGCATCAAGGTGTATTTAATCATTAAAATTATGCGTATCAAAGGAACCATGGATATGTCTCCAGTAAGATTGACCTATATTTGCTTACAGACTGGTCTTTGAACAAAGAGTGGTATGTGTTATTTTACTGAATGGGACCAAAAAAAGATTTATTAGCTTCTCTTTTCTTCACACGAATAGGTTTCCTATGTATCGTTAGTTACTTTATCATGAGTAACATGTCATGTCTTGTTGGTGCTTATTAATCACCCTTTCCTTCCAACCAAAGGTAAGAATAATTAGATGAAATTGGTGGCAGACCATCGCTTCCACATTAATCTTGAGCTGATATCGGTGAAACAGTCGAGCATTAATATCCACCCTTAAGTGTGTGTTTCTAAAGAAAGTTAGAAATTTTAGGCATCTGTATTTGGAAAGCAAACCCCTCATCTTGCATCAAGCAAAGCCAGAGGGTAAGACACAAAATCAAGTGGCTCCATGAGTGGGAGGTACATGTCTGTTGACAGCAGCTTCAGAGACAGAGGCAGTGCTGTCTTTGTGAACTCTGGGAACTGTGTGTCCATGAGGGGACACCCCAGCTGCTCTGCTGCTTGTCCTCACTCTGAGACTTGGGTTAGCGGAGCCTCTACCATCTGGCCATTACTGGTCACCAGGGCAGAGGGCAAAACAGGACACTGAAGGCAACAATGTCCCTTAAAGCTTCTGGCCAAAGGAGTTTAATTGGCCAAAGCAGGTGTCATGGTCAGCTCTAATTACAGGTGGGCATTAGCATTCTCGAACATCTTCACAAATCTTCTTCGAACCTGTTAACACCACCTTTTTCACTGTCTCCTGCTTTCTTGATCAGACTCACCAAAGCTTCGTCTACTTTATTGGTCTTTCTAAGGAACCAGCTTTCCATTTTAATGATCGATGTACATTTTTGGCTCTGAGTTATTACAAATGGACACAAATTTCCCACTTTTTTTTTTTACCATAGCATTTGTTGCCTTCTAAGGCATTATACAGTATACTTACTTACTTATGCCTGTTTGTTTCCTATTTCTGTGAAGACAGGGATCCTAATTTTGTTCACAAATATACCTCAAGTGCCTAGAACAGTGCCTGGTACATAATAGCTATTAATTATTTGTTGTGTAAACTAATAAATATGATATAATTTTTTTTAAAAATAGAGCAAACTATGTACTTTTCTGTGTGTGCGTGTGTGTGCGTGTGCGTGCGTGCGTGCGTACGTGTGTACGCGAGAGGCTGGGGGAGCAGAATGAACAGGAAGAGTCCTGGGTGGAGGCTACTGATTGTTCCTTTTTAGGGTGGGACTAGTTATTAACAGTGGTCAAGGGCCAGGGCCAGGGTTAGAGTGAGGCAGGCTAGACGCCTTGCAGCACTCACTTCTCGTGAGCGCTGGCATTTCACTGACCTTTCTTCTTGTCCCCTATGCGTGTGGCTTGCCTTACTCTAGTCCCAGAGCTTAGACATGCTCTTTATTTTGATGTTATTTGAAATTTCATAGTTTCAGTCATAATCTGTGTTGTTCAGAGGAATGAAAAAGGAAACTAAAGCAAGTTATTTTTGGGATCCCTTCAAAATTACAAAGACTTTTTTTTTTTTTTGTCTTTAAGATGAGAAATTAAGACTGAAGAATTATTTTCTTCATTTTCTTTAGGACCAGAGTTAATCCCTGCTCTATAATGTTGTGTTGGGGGAAAGCAAAAGTCACTCGTTTAGGTCTCAGGTGTAATTTATTACACCAAAGCAGTAATGCAGTAGGTCATAACCATCAATATATAAGAGGCTTATGTAGGACAATATCAGTACCACTTTACTCTCCAAATCGTAGGTCTACTTCTTTAAGTAGTGTTCTTTTGTGATCTCAAAATGACTGTCAGGTGTGTGGCCTCCTAAGTTTCATGTACTTTATTTCTGGTCACTCTGACTCTTTGGTCACCCACTTAAAGCACAGAGGCCTGTGTGATCGTCTCTCAGTCCATGGTCAGGGGACTGCGTACGGCAGCACTGTTGCTCTGAATGGTGCAGGCTGCCACCCAAGTCACTTAACTCACTGAGTGCCTTGACGCAGAAGTGTGTGCTTCCTTAAAGTGCGAAGAGACGATCACGGGCCCTTGTGCAGAGAATGAAGGGCTACAGGCTACTGGATCATTTGTCTTTGCGATGTAATCGTTTTTCTGTAAAGTTGTGATGAAACTTGCAATCTGTTGCAGGAGCGTCAGGAGAACTTCCTGGGCAACACCACGCAGAGCGTGATTGCACTGCTCAGCAATCTGGTCACCTGCAAAGATGCGAATGTGAAGCTACTCTGTGAACAAGGTAAGTGCTTCTTAGAGTTCGTCTTTGATTCTGTTGAGTTTTGCCTTTTTGTAAGTTTTCACATTTTACGTAGTGGGAAATCAGGAAGTACTATTTAAAGTTGATCCATTAACATAGATGTTTAAATATCTACAAATAATAGTGTTACTAGCAAAATGGGGAAGTGTGGTTAGATTGTGATAGTTTCCCTACGTTAATTCGTTCTCTTTCATGGCACAAAGTCAGTAGGCACTGCTCAAAAGTAATAGACCGATAAGTAGAAGTATAAGGTAGTATTTAGATTTATTGCTGCTGATCGAAATAAGAACATATGTGGTCAAAAGCATCTTGTAAAATGAGATCTATTGGGTTGAGGGTGGCTTTACTTTACATCTTACGCTTGTCTGCAATCTTACAATTTAAAACAGCCTCCCCCATCATGAGCGTCCCCCACCAGCATGATACATTTGTTATCAACACTGAACCTACTTTGCCACATCATAATCACCCAAAGTCCATAGTTTACCTTAGAGTTCGCTCTTGGTGTTGTACATTCTAGGGGTTTGGAAAATGTATAATGACATATATTCATCATTATAATATTATACAGAGTATTTTCACTGCCC
Organism: Pteropus medius; assembly: GCF_902729225.1. Taxonomy (NCBI): domain Eukaryota; kingdom Metazoa; phylum Chordata; class Mammalia; order Chiroptera; family Pteropodidae; genus Pteropus; species Pteropus medius. The sequence goes on along the minus strand of NW_024349803.1, from coordinate 15,525,131 downwards.
TAAAAATCCTCTGTGCTCTGCCTGTTAACCCCCAACGCCCACAACCCGTGATCTTTTTACTGTCTCCATAGTTTTGCCTTTTTCAGAATATCAAACAGTTGGAATCATACAGTATGTAGCCTTCTCAGATTGGCTTCTTTCACTTAGTAATATGCATTTAAGTTTCCTCCATGTCTTTTTATGGCATTTCTTTTTAGCACTGAATAATATTCCATTGTCTGGATGTACCACAGTTTATCCATTCTCTTGCTAAAGGATATTTTGGTTGCTTCTAAGCTTTGGCAGTTATGAATAAAGCTGCTATAAACATTTGTGTGTAAGTTTTTGTATGGACATGAATTTTGAATGCCTATTTGTAAATACCAAGTAGTATGATTGCTAATTTTATGCTAATCATTCAGTTTTATAAGAAATAACCAAATTGTCTTCTTTCAAAGTGGCTGTATCACTTTGCATTCCCACCAGCAAAGAACGAGTGTTCCTGTTGCTCCACATCCTCAGCAGCATTTGCTGGTGTCAGTGTTCTGGATTTTGGCTGTTCTGATAAGTGTGTAGTGGTATCTCATTGTTTTCATTGATGTTTCCCTGGTGACATATGATGTGGAACATTTTTTCATATGCTTTTTTTGCCATCTGTATATTTTCTCTGGTGATGTCTATTAAGGTCTTTGGCTCATTTTTTAATTATGTTGTTTGCTTTCTTATAGTTGAGCTTATTTTTTTAAGTATTGTGGATAACAGTCCTTTATCAGATGTGTCTTTTGCAAATATTTTCTCCCAGTCTGTGATTGTCTTCTAATTCTCTTGGTACTGTCTTTTGTAGAGCAGAGTTTGAATTTTAATGAAATCCAGCTAATCAATTATTTCTTTCACAAACTCTGTTGTATCTAAAAGAGATTACCGTATCCAAGGTCATTTAGGTTTTCTCATATATTCTAGGGGTTTTATAGTTTTTCATTTTACAGTTAGGTCCGTGATCCATTCAAGTTAAATTTTGTGAGGTTTATAAGGTCTGTGACTAGATTATTATTATCATTTTGCATACTGATGCCCAGTTCCTGCACCATTTGTTCGAGAGACCACCTTTGTTCCATTGTGTTGCCACTGCTCCTTTGTCAGAGATCATTTGACTATGTTCATGTGAACCTATTTCTGGGCTTTCTATTTTGTTCTGTTCATCTATCTGCCTTTTCTTTCACCAACACCGCACTGTCTTGATTACTGTAAATCTTGAAGTCAGGCATCATCAGCCCTCCAACTTTGATCTCTTTCAGTTGTTATCTATTCTGGACCTTTTGCTTTTCTATATAAACTTTAGAGTCATTTTGTCAATATCCATAAAATAACTTCTAGAATTTTGGTTGAGATCAGACTGAATCCCAAGGTGAGGCCAAATTGAGAATATTGTTTAAGACTTTATCAGGGCCTTAATATATGCCTTATGCCTTTTTTCTTATTAAAGTTAGCTCTTCCTAGGTGTTTTCTTTTTTCTTGCTATTAGAAATAAGGAATTTTCTGCCAATATATCTTCCAATTATTTTTTAGTATGTGTTTGAAAGGTTTTGGTTTCTGTTTAATTTGTACGTAAGTTAATTCTCTGATTACTTTTGATAGTAGTGGTATTTCAAATCATTCTCCTTAGTTTTCCAGTTATATAATAATAGCTATTATAAATAGTGATAGTCTTTCTTCCCAATTGTTATAATTCCACCTTTTCTTTTTTGAATTGCAAGATTCAAAGAGGATGAGATAGAAGATCTTGATATTACCTCAGAATCTTTTTTTGGTTCAGAAAGTACTCATGTATTTTTAATTTTATCTTTTGAAATCAAGAGTAAATAATGACTCGTCAAATGCTTTTTTTAGTATCTATGGAAATAATCAAATGATTTCTCTTTGATCCATGTAATAGATTATATTTAATAGATTATGTAATGTTAAACTATCCTAGTGATAGAGGTAGGAATCACACTTAATCATGACATATTATTTCTTAATTGCATTACTTAGTGTATTACTTAGTTCTTGCTAATATTTTTTTCAGGCTTTTTCATTGCCGTTCACAGTGTGATTAGTCTGTAGTTTCGTTTCTTGTTGTTTTTGATGGAATGCCTTCTTTGCTAGATTTTGGTGTTAACACTAAATTGCTTCTTTGAAATAAAAAGGAAGTTTTTTCTTTTTCTGTGTTTCTGAAACAGTTCTAGACTCACTAAAATTACCTCCTCCTTAAAAGTTTGATAGAATTTCCTCTGGCTGGTACTGTTTCTTGGAGGTATAGTGGTGGTGGTCGTCGCTTGACACCTTTCTCTAGTTCTTCAATGATACATTTTGTCATCTCTTATAGAGTCAGTTTTAATAAATCGTATTTTCCTAGAAAGTTTTCATTTCATACACACTTTCAAATCTTGCTGTAGAGTTGGACAAAGGTTTTCATAATTATTTTATTTCCCTAGGTTTCAGCAATTATCTTCCCATTACTATTTCTTATATATTTGCATTTTTATGTTTTTAGTGGGTAGTTAAGATAATGGTTTTACTGGTTGTTGTTTTTGTTTGTTCGTTTGTGTGTGTGTGTGTGTGTGTGTGTGTGTGTGTGTGTGATTATTTTAGACCAGTTTGGCATTTAACTTACTAGTCCTACTATTAAAAGATCAATTTCTGCTTTTATCTCTTAATGTATTACTTGTGTGTTTGTTTTGTTTTATCATTCTTTTTCTAAGTTTTTGAGTAAAGGTTCTTACCTTATTTATCTCTTTTAAATTATTAAAAATATTTAAAGCTCTGAGTTTTTAAGTCTTATTCAGGATTCTGATCTGTCTTGCTTCTATCATTTTTGTTTTCTACATATATTTCAATTTTGGTTTATGTTCCTTCATTGAGCCAAGAATGTTTAGGAGTGAGGATATATTTTGCTTTATTAATTTTGTTATTTCTAGCTCTGTTGCACTATGATCAAATGTTGGCAGTTCTATTTCTACTTTTTAGGATTTATTGAGGTTTCCTTGCACCTAATATATGGTCAGTTTTCATGATTTATTATGTATACTTGAAAAGGTGCCTATTGGCTTTCTTCCGTGACAATGACTGATATGAACATGCCCTCCCACCATAAATAACAGTAAAACTCAACAAAATCGTGAAGCAATTGTTTTCAGTCATTTGGAAACAGGCAGGATAGGGCTATGATCTTGTGAAAAGGGAAACACATGAGGTGAACCTCATGTCACTCTGGGATTTTTTTTTTCCCTCGGGGAGGGGAGCAGCGTCCAAGCAGAACTCAGAGGTGTTGCTGAGCTGGGGGTAGAGTTCAGTATTCAGGGGTGTAAACTGGTGAGTATTCATGGGTTAGAGTATGAGAGAAGAGATGCAAAGAGGGTTAGGTTCCAGAAGTCTACGTGCAGGTTTCCCACAGGTCCTTGGTAAGGGCTGGGCTGCACTTGCACAGAGAAAGATTCTGTTAGGCCTAGCAGAGGATAGAGCATATGCCATAAGGCTGAGAACTGAACTGAAATAGCAGAAATCATGCAGTGATAGGAAATGTAGGCTTTCCAGCCTAGCTAGTGGAGTGTTACTCTAGATCTGCCTTAGGGTTTAAACCACGTCCTAGGACTAAGGATTAAGCCACTATAGACCTGCCCTAACAAGAAATAAAACTATGTTCTTCAGGGTCAAAAGATTCACAAGGAATTTAAGTGCCCACCAGAACAAAAGCCAGTGCCATTTATAAGATAACAATATAATCCCGACTCTTTACAACATGTTATCCACGATGACCAGTATACAACCCAAACTTAATAGACGTGAAAAAGAAAGTGAAAAATGTGACCCATAATGTCAGTTTAAACAAAGCTCAAGATTGCCCCAATGTTGGAATTAACAGACTGGGCTTTCTGAACAACTATTATAAATATATCCAATGCCAGAAAGAAAAGGTGGCCATAATATGTGCAGGGGTAGAGAATTTCATCATAAAAGCGGAATCTATAAAAAAAAAGAACCAAGTAGAAGTCTAGAATTGAAAAGTACAATTATTTATAGCTGAGTTAGTTTCTCAGTCTTATTCCTATCCAGAGAAATTTGGGGCTCTAACTTCTTTTCATTATGAAAAAGAGTTGTCTCTGTTATTTTTAATCCAAGCTAATGGCACTGCTGACATAAAATTTGAGCAAAAACTTTGTAGTTTTCTGTAAATCTTATTGATGATTATTCTATTACACAAAAAACGCACCCATGAATCCCTTCAAAACATTCTTCTCTCTAACGTGGGCTGAGAATCAGGATATTGTGGAATAATGCCTGTAAGTTTCTTAGTAGCTCTATTTGCCAGTTGAGAGAGCGGATGAGGAGTCTGATGCCTGAAATTGACATTATAGAGGTTGCACCTGTGGCCTGTAAAGCATTGGATTACATGGCTCAGGCCAGATGAAGGACAAAATCCTAGAAGACAGGAGTTTAGGGAATTGAGAAGTCAGGCATGGAAGGATTGTCTGTGAGGAGACGGAGCTGGCTGCTGAAGTTTTGTGTTCAATGGACTGTTTGAGCTGGAGATTCAGAAGATGCATAGATGGATTCACCATGAAGCTCTTGAAGCTCAAGTTCAAGGGCCTCATTTACACAGGGGACATTTTACATTCATAATTTTTTTTTTATAGTCTACCCGCCCCCAAGTGAATAAGCTTAAGTTCTCATAATACCTACTTCCATTCTAGGTTTTATGAAGTGGCGAGCACAGAAATAATTATGGCGAGAGTAGTGTTAGGGTAACATCGAGCTCAGGAAATAAGGGGGAGTGATTTAGTGGTCTGAGGATGATGGCATTTGGGAGAGAGGAAGCAGGTGGTATAGACTGTTGATCTGAGATTTACTAAACTAAAGCCTGTCACCTGGCCGCTTGCTTTTACAATGAGTTTTTGTTGAAACGTAGACTTGTCCATTTATTTGCATGTTGTCTGTGGCTGGTTTTTCTTGTATAATGGCAGTTTTGAGTAGTTGAGACAAAGACTGGATGGTCCACAAAGCCTAAAATATTTACTACATGGCCTTTTAAGAAAGTGCCAACCTTTGGTCTAGAAGCGCCATGGAACAAGGCGACACCACCAAAACATACAGAGTTAGTTCTAACATTGGTACTTTAAAAATCACGCCAGTGTAAGTGAGCCGTAACGTAGACAGACTAGTGACAAAGATTGTTCCTGCATTTCAGCGCCTTGTGATGGCACCGCATCAGGCCAGTGTCAAACTGCGTTTCCTCCTCAGGTGATGCACTAACAGCAGAGGGGTGAATTCTAAGGCACACATTTTCCCCCTCACATTCGATTAAAATCAGTCCATCGACCACTGCTCCCCATGTGGCGGGCCTGGCGTAGTGCTTGCTGCTGATACATGCGTGTCGAACCTTGCAGAACGGGTGTGACCTGGCAGTCAGCCCAGAGAGATGCCGGGAGAGGGCGCTTCCGCGGTGCCCTCCTCACCAAGGCTCCAGCGGAGCAGAGTGTGGAATGACGGAGCCCTGAGGATTGAGTTGAAAAATGAGAAGAGTCAGCCTTCAGAGGGAAAGAACCTTTTGGAAAACTTAAACCAATTCATTTTACTTATATTTTCCTTTTGTGTGTGTGTGTGTGTGTGTGTGTGTGTGTGTGTACAAAAGGCAATATATGAGCAAAATTGTGTCAAAGTAAGTCTCAGTCCTTGCGTTGAGTGTAAGATGAAGTTCTGAGTGATGAAGCATGTGACAAAATGTAATTGGCAGCATTTTTTTCTTATTGGTGCATAGAATAATGATGTTTAGACTCAAGTGTGGTAGGTAGTATATGTAAGGACCGTAAGGATGTCTGTACAGTGTCTGCCACCTGATAGGCATGCCACAAAGCACACAAACCGATAAGTAGTCGTTGACATATCAGCATGCAACTGCATTATATAATTCAGGCTTTTTGCTCAAATATTTTCATTTTTAAAGGAACCATTTAGGGAAGGAATTATAAAACAAAGAAAGACCTTTTGTTTATATTTGAAAAACATCAACGTTATTAACATTTTAAAACTGCCTGCCGGCTTGTCCCTGCACAGTGACCTTTCGATAATGGATATTAATTCCAGCTTCAGTGTTACCAGCAGAGCTGTCAGAATAATGGATTTACATGACACACCGCAGCAGCCAAAAAACTGCAGCCCCATCCAAGGAAGCATTTAAAAAAATTATTTGTCTCCATCGGTTTATGGCGTGTCAGAAATCAAAATACTCATTTCTTACTAGGTTTATTTAAAACTGCCTAAAGTGGTATTTACTCAAGAGACCAGAAAATCACGATGAGATTGTTTGGGCTTTGAAAGTATACTTGATAGCTATCTTAGATTTTTTTTTTTTTACACTTTTATGAATAACATTCAAAATAATGTTGTACAGGAGGGTTTGACAAACTTTTCTTGTCAAGGACCACAGAGGAAATATTTTAGGTTCGTAGATCACGTGGCCGTTGTCACTATTACTCCATACTGTCAGTATGGCAAGACAGCGGCCATAGAGAACCCATAAATGAACGGGCATGACCTCATTCTAATAAAACTTTATTTACAAAATTAGGTGCCAACCCAATGGCCATGGTTTGCCAGCTCCTATTGTACAGTAACTCAGACTCTCAAAGCTATTCTCGATTTTCCATAAGTCAACATATTTGTAAAATTTAGTTATTAAACTATAATTTGATTCAAACAGAAAATTACATATAAATAAATACCTTACGTAAGAGGCTGTTGTCTTCATAGCAGTATGAAGATGTACAAAGAAGAAATGGAAAATTTACCCCAAAGGTTTAATCTAAAAATTAAGTCTTTCCGTGCTGATTAGCCTTGGCCAGATAATAAATTACCCCAAAGCTAAGTGACTTAAAATAAGTCACTTATTTGCTCACTCTTTTGTGGATCAGCACTGTAGACTGGGTTCTGGTGGTGTTATCTGAGCTCACTTGTATGCCTGGAGCCTCCGTGGGGCTGGGGGGCCTCCCATCAAAGAGGTTCGCTCGGGCTTCTTAACGGGGTGGCAGCATTCGAGAGGAGCCCGAGAGGAAGCTAGCCGGAAGGCCCCTTGCCGCCTGGGTTTGGAAATGTGACGTCACTTCCATCACATTCTGTTGGTTGAAGGAAATCACTAATCTGGCCAAGTTCAAGGGGCCACCTCTTGATGACAGATGCTGCCGTGAATGCGTGGCCATTTTTAATCTACTACAGTTACCTAGAAATTTTGAATTAGAACTTAACCCAATGCTACGGCTGGTGCACACGAGGTCAGCAAGCTATTCTGTAAGGAGCCAGACCTGACATGTTTTAGGCTCCATGGGGCCAGCGTCTCCATTGCAACCACTCAGCTCTACTTTTGTGGCACAAAAAGAGTGGATGAGCATGACTGTATTTCAATAAAAATTTATTTATAAAAACAGATAACTTCTCACCCCCGATATAATTCATTCAGTCTCTCAAAAGATACTTGTCAGGCATTGTTCTAGGTGCAAGGAATATAACAATGAACAAAACTGATCAAAACGTCATGGAGCCTACGTTCTAGTGGAAAAAAAAAAAACAACAAGCAAAATAAATGAACAAGAAGGTTATGTTAGACCCCGTCAGATGTTACATGATAATAAGCGCTGAGGAAAAACGTCACAGGAAGAAAGGTGATATGAAATGTCTGGATGGGAAGGAAGGCCGAGGAAGACCTCACTGTGAAGATAAGGTTAAGGAAAAGCTTGAAGAGGGAGAAGAAGAATGCCATGCGGATACCTGCGGGGAGGCGGGCAGAGAGCAGCAAGTGCAAAGCCAAGATGGGAGCGTGCCTGGCATGCCCAGGGAACGGAGGGGAGGCCGCTGTGGCCGCAGTGGGGGAAGCACCGGGAAGAGCAGTGGGAAAAATCAGAACTGCTTGGTGCCCTTCAAGGTCATTTTCGTCAAAGCTATAGAAAGCATTAAAATCCTTTGGAAACTTGGGGCTAGACTGAAGTTCAGTTTTGACTGAGGATTAGATAATAGGTTGGTAATGACTGGACTTATCTGCTGCCTGCCTCTCTCTCCCCGCTGACTTGTGAAGATTAGACCCATGGTTTGGGAATCAGACGCAGAGTGGGGCCGAGAGCTTCCCAGGTGATGCTAACGGAAACCCAGGTTAGGAAGGCGTGTGGCAGTCTCCGCCCCCACCCGGGGCTCGCATCTCTCGTATGCCGTCACCTTGAGAGGTGACCGTGCGAATGGGTCTGGAGTTGGAAGGCCCTTTTTGGCACAAGGTAGAACATTCCACCTTTTAAAAATTCTAATTGTTAGAAGGTGTTTCATACTGAACTGAATCTGGCTTCCCTCCAATTTCTCCCCTCGTCGATTCCATCTTTCCCCTCCGGAACTTCTCAGACATTCGTTATTTCAGTTACCTATCGGAGAAATAAAATACCGCACAGGGTTCAGTGTGCGAGCCAAGTTTAGGTTATGCCAATAACGCAATTGTTGTTTTACTTTTACAGTATCTCGCATTTAAGATGCCAGGAATATTTTATGAATTTTTTTTTCGGCTAACTATTGATGAGAAATTCATTTACTACCTGTGTAACTGTGTATAGTCTCCCTCATTAACATCTCTGTCAAAACCTTTGGTGTTCCTTGATTTCAGCATGCGTTTGCTTCATCTGTTATTGAGAATTTATTCAGTTATACTTACTCGGTGTAGGTGGTGTTTATTTTCAAGTACTATCAACTGTTGTTCGATTACAAACCATTGAATTAGAACAAAAATCTGTGTTTTGGACTCTCATGTCTGTAGGTTGACTGGCGCTCAGTTCTAGGCTGGGATGTGCAGGCTTTACATTAACAAATTGAGGCAACTCCAGTCAACCCGAATGAAGTTGGGATCTTCTACAGTTCTGTTTACTTCTGGGTTAAGTCTTGCCGATCTTTAAATGCATTGAGTGACCATGGGCAATGTCACCACAATAAGCGTGTTAGCCTGTCATGACACGGGGGCCCCAGTGTGACGCCCCGATGCCAGGGCTTGATTTCCTTAATGGTCTCAAGCATTTCACCTCAGTTGTCTGCAACCCACCTTTCCGAATGCCCCGTCCTACTTAACAGCCCTTGTTGTGCCCTCCCGTGCCTAGAGGTTCCACGGTGTGGGAGGACTGATTGTAAGGGCTGACTTTTTTTTCAGGTTTTTCAAGATTGGTATAGTAAATACTTTTCTGTAATTAGTGAAGTTTCAGTTGTTTAGGGTATAATTTTAAAAATTGAGATATAATTCACATGCCACAAAATTTATCATTTTAAAGTTCAGAATTCATCGGTTTTTAGTGCAGTCGCAAGGTTGTGCGACTATGTCCACTACCTAACTCCAGAACATTGTCATGATTTAAAACAAAACTCACATCCCAACTACCCCTTAGCACTCACTCCCATTCACTCCTACCCCAGGCCCCAGCGACCACTAATCTACTTTTTGTCTTTATAGAGTTGCCTGTTCTGGACACTTCACATAAATAGAATCATACAATCTGTGGCCTTTACGTCTGGTTTCTTTCACTTAGCATAGCATATAAATTGTAATGTTAAAAGGCACAAATAATCTAATTCAAAATATCATTACCTAAGAAACATTTTATATGTTTATATAACAAACTTATTTTTATCACATATTCGAACTGAATTTTTAACTACATAATTGCTCCTGTTTGCTTCAAAGAGTGTTTAACCATGTCTACATGAACGTTTGAATCTGAAGTAAATCATTATGTGAAGAGTAAGTTTAATTCAAGAGCTTTGCTTTAACTTTTAGAATTCATTTTAAATGAATAAAGTGGACACGTATGAGTTTAAGGGAAGATGCTCTCAAAAAATTGAACTTTAACTGAACACAGAATGGTCATTGCTTGAATTTGATGTGAAATTATTCATTAAAATAATGTTACCAAACTTTTAATAGTATAAGGTAGATGCCAACTTGGCTTTTTTTTTTTTAATCTCTCTCAAAGATGCTTTGTGAACTTTTCTCTGTAAACTAGCTGTCATTCTTGAGTCATCTAGGTACTATGCAGGTGAATGGTTGGTTTGTTTGTTTCTTTCTTTCTTTGCAGGTGAATGGTTTCTTAAAGACTTTTGAAACCCCTCATGAAAGATGCTGTAGGCTATAAAATGAATTCTTTATATATGAATGTCTGTGTCTATAAATTTCCATTGATAAATTCAAGTACACTTAAACTTGCGTCCTAATAGAAAACCATAAAAATATTGACTTGCAAAGGCGAAGTTCTGGAGAGTGGCTTCAGGGGACAGGAGTATTCAGTGACCACCAGCCTGGACTGTCAGTCTGTGCTTCTTGAGGGCGTGTCTGCCTATGAACTGTAGCCAGTCTCCTGTCTTATGTTATTTGTGTCCTGCTCTCCAAAGGAGTATATTATTTGAAATTTTCTTCCATCAAATGAAAAATATAGAGATCTGAAATGCCTTCATTCTATTTTGTCTTCACAGTAGGGCGTGATGTTGGTTTTCTCAGTAATAAAATAGAGCTTAAATCTTCTTTGCACAGTCGGTAAAATTTGAGATAAGGTATGAAAAGCACTTGACGAATAATGGACTCACAACAAATAATAGCTATTATTACTACTATTTCAATATCATCTTTAGTAAATAACTAGTTGCTAGATGAATTAAAGATTTGATTTTTATACCCTTTCGAACATTTCTGGTTAAAATAATAGGGATTATAGTAACTTTTATGCCCACATCCCCAAGTCCACATAAAACAGAAGCACAACTCCATTCAAGGAAAATACACAAACACAACAAAAAACTGCAAAGCTCTATGCCAAAACCTTTGAAGTACACCTGCCAAATATGATGAATTCTATATGAAGATGAGCAGTACATGCCTTAGTAGACTTCGAGCAAGGTATATATTTTCCTCAAGTAAGTGCCACAGTCCTAGAAGGCATCTGGTAGGTCTTTGATTAGAATGACAAGGCCAGCCAGGCAGTGATGAGTCCCTATAGAGATGACTCTTCAGAATCACAGGGGTGATAGGGAGACCATGTGAAGTGGAGGGCTGCAGGGTAGACCAGGCTAACGTACCGTTTTTGTCATCATCACTGATCTTGCCTACAAGCTAAAGACAGTGACCTCGTGGAAGGACTACAACAGAGCTATGGCTTAGTTGGCTTAGCTATGGCCACACTGGTCTCGTAAACGTTGAAGGGACGTGCATGGAGGCTGCAGGCTGCTCTCAGGCACTCTTGCCTCAATTTTGGTCCTGTCCCTCTCAACACTTCTTGAGCAAGGACCTGTTCTTTTTCAAAGATGGGTAGCAGTCAGGAAGGAACCTGTCCATAAAAACTGGAGGAAGGAAACTTATGTGAAAGACAGAGAAAGGGCAAACATTACAAAAGAAACAGAAGAATTCACATTTTCCGAGAGAGGCAGACAAGCTTATTCTAGAAAAAGGAACGATGCAGGAGCGATGCAGGATGCAGGATGCAGGATGCAGGATGCAGGATGCAGGATGCAGGATGCAGGATGCAGGAGCTGAAACGAGACATGAGACAGAGAAAGAAATGAGGAAACCAGGAGGGCTTAAAAAGAAACGGAAGAATGGGACTTTACTGTTGTGACACTGGACGGGATGGATCACCGACATGGAAGCCACACTGGAAACTGCAAGAGACCAAGTAAACACAGCTGAAAACATCACCGGGGATGTGGTGGATAGGCTTCAGGAAGTCACACTAAACAAGGACAAAAACTGTGATTTAAAAATAGGAGTGGAAGCAGTGATGGATATCGCTGGCAAGGGAGATCGAACATAAGGTGCTCTTAAAGAATAGGCCTGAGAAAACCGAACAGGTTAAATATTTTAAAATAGGATAGGAGAAAACGCTTCATAAATAAATATGCAGATTAAAAAGGGGATGTTGTAGCCTAGAAAAAAATGAGACAAAATGACATACCGTGGTGACATTATTAACTATCAAGAACAGAGAAAGGGTTATCTGTGTCTTTTTCATTATGACCACCTAACGGTGTGAAGTGATGCCTCATGTGGTTTTGATGTTTCATTTTCCTAATGGCTAATGATGTTGAGCATCTTTTCATGGGTTTATTGGCTATGCGTATATCTTTGATGAAATATCTAATCATATTGGGTTGTCTTTTTATTATAGGAATTCTTTTGCTCTGATATTTAAAATTTCAAATATTATAATTGCATTGCTGTCTACTAGGCATTTCAGAGATGATTTATGAGGGGATCGACCTTGGGAACGGGAGAATATTGGAGTAGGAGGTAAGAGAATGCTCCAATCTATTTTTTATATAGCGGCAGCCAGAATGACCATTTTAAGGTGCCAGTGTTACCATGTCACTCTCCGAACTAGCTTTACTCTGCTTTTAGGAGCAAGACGAGTCATTAACGTAGCACAGAGTCCCTATTTCATCAGCTTCGTGTCAAGCTCCTTTTCCCTCCGCTGTCTGTGCTGTAGCGATATCCACCTCATTTCAGTTTCTGTCACGCGCCATACTCCGTTCCAACCCACGCCTCCCCGCATACCAATCCCGTCCTTCTCAGCTTGGTGCTTCCTCCAGGGGCTCAGCTCAAACTCGTTTCTCAAGGAAGCCCTTCTCGATATCCCCATATTCTCCTCTGTTGTGCTTATCACAGTTTTAATTAAAATATGAATTAGGTCGCTCATCGGTTAATGTCCACGTCATCTGCTGGAATGAAAGCCCCGTGAAGACCCCATTCACAATGGACTCCCCTGCGCAATTCTCGGCTCTTGGTAGTTGCTCAGTAACTGCGCGCTGACTGAATGAATGGTACCGGTCCCTCAGGGTATCACTCATGTTTCATTTTCATTTGCTTCAAATCTCAGCACCTCGTTCGCAACCTCAGCCACAGAATGCCCTGAACCCCACGCGCTGTCCGACCGCTGACCTGCTCGGTGGTGACGTGCTTCGTATCTTTCTTCCCTCCACGTGTATTTACTGAGAACCTGACACACATAAGACATTGTCTGCTGAGTTCTTTTAAGGCCACCAAAATGAATAAAATTTCATCTGCTGCCTGATTTTTCATCAGTTCTCACCCAGTCCCTCACTTTCGGAGCCCCGCCGGCTAATCTCCGAGGGGCATGTCCTGTCACTTTGGAGCACAATGAACATCCTTGGCAGAGACCGAGAGCATCATCTGGGATGTAGCACAGCAAGTTTGTGGAGCTACAGACTTAGAAGCAGCAATCTTATTTTTGCTTCTCTCATTGTGTCTGACCTTAATTTTAAAATATAGAGAACTACACGTTCAATAGATAGTAATGTCCACTTTTCTTTAATGTTTCATCGAGATGAAGAGGCCTGTGTGTCGTTACCCTCCTTTCCAGCATCTCTTCACCAGCTCTCGGTGAGGCTTCTTAATGTCTGAAATACTCCGAAATATCAAAGGCATTGGATCACTTATCAGAAAGAGTTTTCAGTATAAGAAAAGAGGAAGACATTTAACAAGCTCTTTGACTACATGGGATTAAAAACATGTTAAAAATAGGAAGGAGGGACATATAACAGCAGAAGACGCGAACCTATCACAGTGTCAGGAAAGAGCACACAACGAGCTGTGCCTCCTAAAAATATCTGCGAGAGCTACTGAGAGACCTTTGAAGCTGTCTTCCAGAAAAGCAGATGTAAGTTCATTATTCAGGGAAGGATTTGAGAAGTTAGCATGTGAGCGGAAGGAGGTAACGCGGTCCGGTAATTGAAATAGCGGAGTTTGAATGCTGAGTCTATGACTTATTTGATGAGGTACTTTTGGGTCTTAATCTGTCTAGGATAAGGATACCCATTTTATGTTTGTCTTGAGGATTGAATGATAATATATGTAAATTTGTCGTGTGTAATTAATAAAATTAGCATATGTATTTGAAAATAAGTACTAAAAATAGTCAAGTGGTCCTCACATGTGACCATGTAAGCAGATCATTAGAGCAAGAAAAATGAAGCCCCAGATAAGTCATTAAGGTAGTATTAGTCATTTTAAATGAGCTAACCTTTATCACCCCAAAGAGATTCCAGTGCAGAATACTGAAAAATTCATAATGATCTCAGAGTCATTAAAAAAAATAGTTAGATATTCGTTTGTGGCGTTCTTTCTTTCCAGCTGTGTGTGTGTGTGTGTGCGCGCGTGCGTGCGTGCGTGCGTGTGTGCGCACACGCCAATAGAACTTTGTGTTTTTTTGGACATTAAAATTTGAACCTCGTAATTTTCACAGAATGTTTTCACAAAATATTCTTTTGATTTTTTTCAACCATTTAAAAATGTAAAAGCCATTTATTGAGATATAATTGATGTAACATGTAACTTTGTGGTATATGTGTTGATTCAATGTACTTATATATTACAAAAATTATCACTCATATAATTACTATTTCTTTTTCATGGTAAGAACCTTTAAGTACTACTCACTTAGCAACTTTCAAGTGTATAATACAGTGTTATTAGCTATAGTCACATGCTGTGCATTAGATCCTCAGAACCGATTCATCTTATAACTGGCAGTTTACACTCAGAGCCATTGTTCTTAAGAAGAAATGAGAGTGCCTTAGAGCTTAGGTTGGAAAATATCACAGTTACAAAAAAAGGAACGGAGGGATTTCAGATCTATGGATGGATGAATCTGTCTTAACAAAGTGAGGATGCTGTTAGTTCATGATAGTTGAAAACAGAATCTAATCGGGGAAGACTTGAGACCACGTTTAAGCGGCAGTAATGGAGATGAGATGTGGGAGATGGAAATCATGGACTCCTAGATCGTATAATCAGAACGACTGAGCATTTGGACAGAGGACAGTGCCAGGTTGTGTAATGCTTGCTTGTGGAAAAAGAAGAATCAAAATTTCAGTGAATTAACACAAAAGAGATTTATCAGTTGACTAATAGGAGAGTATGTGGCATTCTTGATCCATGGGCAGCTTTGCCCCATGTGGTGCCCACCTCCTTCCATTTCATGGCTCCGTCATTCCCCTGGGTATTACAACCCTCTGCACCCAGCAGGCAGAAGTGTAAAGTAGGGAGGAAGGCACACCCGCTCCTTATCCTCAGCGAGAGGTGAAAATATTTGCAAATCACCTATCTGGTAAGGGATTAATTTTCAGAATATATAAAGAACTGCTACCACTCAACAACAAAAAACCAAACAACTTCTTAGAAAAATGGGTAAAGGTCTTGAACATTTCTTTTAAAAAAAAAAATTTATACAACACACACACACACACACACACACACACACACACGTATATACATTCATATTCCAATAAACCCATGAAAAGATGCACAAAATTATTAATCATTAGGGAAACACACATCAAAACCATAATGAGATACTACTCACATTAGGATGATTGCTGTTTTATAAAAAAGGAAAATAACAGGTGTTGGTGAGGATATGGAGAAATTTGAATCTTCGTGCATTGCTAGTCAGAATGTAAAATGGTGCAGCGGCTGAGGAAAACAGGCGATTCCTCAGAAAGTTAAACATAGGATTATCGTATGATCTAGCAATTCCCTTCCTAGGTATATGCTCAAAAGAATTGAAAACAGACTCAAAACAGATACTTCCATACAGATATTCATTGTAGCATTAGTGCTACAACATGAGTCACAGGAGCCAAAAGGTAGAAACAACCCATGTGTCCATCAGTGGATGAATGGATAACAAAACGTGGTATATGCACACTGTGGACTATTATTCAGCCATAAAAAGAAATAAACTTCTTATACATGTTGCAACATGGATGAATTCTGAAAACCTTATGCTACATGAAAGAAGCCAGACATAAAACGACAAATGTTGTATGATTTCACTTGCACGAGGTGCCCAGAATAGACAAATTCATAGAAACAGAAAATAGAATAATGGTTGCCAGGGGGTGAAGGGAGGGGTAATGGGGAGTTATTATTTAGTGGATACAGAGATTCTGTGTGGGATGATGAAATTGGTCTGGAAATAGTGGTGATGGTTACACAACATTATGAAGGTATTTAATGCCACTGAACTGTATACTTAAAAATGGTTAAAATGGTAAATTTTATGGCATGCATATTTTACTGCAATTAGAAAGAATCCAGCTGGAAATGACGCACGTCCTGTTGCTCACATCCCCTGGGTGGGAACTGGTCTCATGGCCATGTTAGGATGCGGAGTTCGGGCAGTGGAGTGCCTGGCTGAGCAGTCATTTCCCAACAGTGATTCCTCAGTTTGGAAAAAACAACATGAATATTTTGTAGACAGCCAGCTATTTTAGCCATAAATACCAAATTAAAAATTTTTTTTTTTTTTTTTAGTATGTATGTATTTTGCAAGATAGTAAATCAAATTTAGAAGCAACTCCTTGAAACTGTAGGGTCAGAAGATCATGAGAAGTTCTTATCAAACATGAGCTAGGCAAAAGAAATATTCAAATTTCCATTTTACTAATTTAAAATGTATGAAATGTTTAAAATGAATGAAATGTTTCTTTTGTTAGTGTGCGTCCCGTGCCTTGTTGTCAAGGCTGTTGTTCATTTACTTTGATTCTCTTGTCCCTCTTTCCCCCACACGTTCATATGTGCCTCCAATTCAACTTCTCCACTACACTGCTTTTCAGGAGGGGACACTGCATGATCTCAGATGTGGGATATCAGATGTCTCCTCCGTGAGGAAGAATGTTGAGTTTATTTCTGGGTGGAACATTAAAGAAACATTGCAGATAAAACTAGAGGCTGCTTAGCACCCATAATGGTGAGGCAAATGGAAACTGTTCCTTCTGAGGAGAGGCAGAAGAGGCTGGGGTGTTTGGCATGTTGGCCAGATGACGAATCAGAGCTCCCAGCACTGCCTTCAGACGTGTGTCCTGTCCTGTGAAATGGGAGGTGGTGCATGCTGTGAGTTGCTCCAAAAGGCAGGACATTGAGTCCTAGCGAAAGTTCCAGAGCATCTATCTCCTGTTCACAATAAGAAAAGTCTTCCCAACAGTTAGAACACTCACGCATGGAGAGTTCAACTTCTGGACGGAGAGAGTGCTCTGCACTGTGAGTGACACAAGTCTGGAAGGGAGACCTAACAGAGAAGCAATTCCAGTGCTGGCGGGAGGTTGGCTGTGGCCCCCAGAGGCCCTTAACAGCTCTAGAGAGAGTCTGTGATTCTTTCTTATCTTGCCAATGTTTGCAAACATTCCTGCAGACTCCCAGATGAGAAGCAGAGGAGGAGTTAATGAAATGAAAGAAAGCTATTAAGATGTAAATTGTTTTCTCTGTAAGTGCTTTCACAATGGGCCGAAACATACATATACTTTTATTCCCTTATGTCTAGGCTGCTGACATTCAGGAACTAAAGATGGAAATGTGGAATCAAGCAGGTTATACCTATACAAAGAGAGACAGCCAACATCTGGCTCTTTCTTTTTTCCTTTAAATAGTATTATCAGTGCTGCATAGTGTCTCTAACGCCTTCTCTTTTATATCCTTAGTTTTAGAGAAGAAAAAAAATCTGACGTTGGGAAGCAATTACTGTAGCGCATTGCTGCCATATTCAGCAAATAGTATGACATTTAAAGTGAGGACAGTTATTAATGGGATTAGAAAAGTAATAGAACTTTATAGAGGAGTTTAATAACTCATCTACAGACCATGAAACAAAGCTAATAGTCATCCTTCATGGGTGAAGTGTTCTGTTTGTCCTGTGGTCCACTGCTTTGACTTTCAGTCAAATGTCAAGAGATCACTTAGATTTCAAGTGTCTTTAATGTGCATCTTATTTTAAAAGCTTATAGAATTTTGCACACTTAAAGAATGTGCAAAAAAAAAAAGCATTAACGTTTTTAATAAAATGTAGAGTATCAGCTCTTTCCATTTACAGATATATGAACGAGTGACTGGCAAACAAAATGATCAACCTATATAAGCACCAAGCTTTGGACTTAATCCAGTCTTTCTCTAGGTATCTCTTAGATGTTATAAATAGCTGAATAAATCGTAGGCCACTTACCTCCCATTCTGCTAACAATTCGCATCATAATCGAGCCTTTCTGCGCTTGATAGTTTGTCCTCCCCTTTCTCACTGACTGTGCCCAGAAGATTCCTTTCCTGTTGGAGACTGTTCTGATTTGGGTTTAGTTTCCTTCAGTTTCATTCAGTAATCCTTTTTTGAATCACAGAATGTTTAGAATTGGAGTATACCTAAAAATCATTCAAACCCCTCATTGTACAGTGCAGATCAGCGGTCCCTAACCTTTTTGGCAGCAGGTACCTGTGCTCCTGTGAGAATCTAATGCCCGATGATCTGAGATGGAGCTGAGATGGTGATGCTAGTGCTAGGGAGCGGCTGCAAACACAGATGAAGCTTCTGTGGCTCGCCTGCTGCTCACCTCCTGCTGTGAGGCCCAGTTCCTAACAGGCCACGGACCCATACTGGTCTGTGCCCCTGGGGTTGGGGACCCCTGGTACAGATGATGAAAGTGAACCCAGTGAGGTGCAGAAACTGACCCTAGGTCCCCCGGCTGGAAAGCAGCTGGGATGACCACGAGGTGCAGAGGTTCCAACACGAGCCCACTTCCTTCCCGATGCCTTCACCAAAGGCTGGCTCACCTCTCAGGACAGCAAGTACTAGCCAAGGCACCATTTAAGTATTCTTTTCTGTCTCTCATTTGAAACCAGGCTTTTGCGTTAGTTTTGTTTGTCGTTGATGAAATGGACTGGTTTCTTTTTAAGGCTAATATTACTGTTGACTCAAGATCCCTCCTTTTTAGGCACAGTTTAGCACCTTCTCCCATGATGTCCTTGGTGACCAATGGCATGCATGTATAATTTTTTTGCAACATCTGGCCAGTGTTTAGAAAAGGCGTCTGTGCCCAGAGAACAGAGCCGTGCATTCTTTAATGCTGAGATTGCACCAACTGCAGTCTCCAGCTGCAGACGGCGTTTGCTCTGATGCTCCGACGCTCTGACGTGCAGCTTGTATGGAAAACCTGATACTTTAAAGGACAGTTTCAAATAATAACCTAAAAAGAGTGGAGTTGTTATATTTGAAATATAGAAAAAAGAAAGGATAATTGTTTGGGGACAGGTCTGTTTTATGAACTTGAAGCAGTAAGCAGGTTAATGGCACTCATCATGTCTCGGGAGAGTGGTCGGTCCAGAGGTTTTACTCAGCCTGCTCAGATGTTTGTTATTGGATGAGGGGATGCTCATTCCGATTTTTCTGGCCCAACACAGGTCACGTCGTTTTTACTCAAACATTTTTTAAATGAATGAATGAACAAACGAACTTGAGACATTACATTAATTAAAGATAATTGCGCGTGGTAGGTGCTTTGAGAGAACCGGGCGAAAAGAGAGAAAAGAGGTCTAATGATAACATGATGATGATGGCAGTAATAACAGTAAGAAGAAATGGGACCCAAAATGGCATTTGTTTTCCAAAGACCAAGCCATCTCGTGTTGAACAAGGTTAGTGGGTTTGCGTCTGAGTCAGGCTCCTTCCCAGGCAAAGTAGATATATGTCCCATGAGGAAAACCGGTCATCCGGGTCCAGAGAGCCCGCAGAGGTCCTTTCAGAATGGGAGTAGAAACCTGCTTTTTTGGCCTGGTGGGTTATTTAAAGGAGAAGTGTCTGCGGTGTGTTGCTAATGATGCTGTGTACTCATATCGAAGGGGCAAAAATGTACATACGTATAAATGCAAACATTTCATAAGTCCCCATCTCAACTGTATAGCAAAAGACAGCAACAACAACAACCTTAAACTTTCCTCCTCGAACGTAAATGTTCCAATTAAATGTGTCTAATTCTTTTCTGGCATAAAATAGTCTGATTGTAAGTCAATTTGTCGTCTGTTCAAACTCCACCTCCCTCTTAGGACAGCTTCTCCCCTCCCTCACCTCCCTAAAACAGTCTGAACCTGCAGGGTGTTTCGTGTGTCCTCGTGGGGTGGGGGAAAAAGAGGGGCATTCCTTGTATCCCCTTATGCTGAAATACAAATAAAATAAACATTAATTTATTTTAATGATATGAAATGCCTTTTAGTTTTTAATCAAATGTGCTTCATTGTTTTTGAAAATATGACTTAATACTTTATGATAGAGCAGTTTGCAGCTTTAGATCTGTTTATTTTTTCTTAATTAGCGGACTGTTTTTCAGAGCAGTTCGGTTCATCAGAATGTACTGAACAATTCTATGGGTTTAGTGAAGTGCGTGTGTCTGTCATGTGTCTACCATCACAGTATCATACAGGATAGTTTCACTGCCCTAAAAATTTCCTGTTCTCCACCTATTCATTCCTCTTTCTCTCCCATCCCAAGCCTCTGATCTTTTTAATCTCTCTCTAGTTTTTCCTTTTCCAGAATGTCATATATTTGGAATCATAAAGTAGGCAGCCTTTTCATATTGGCTTCTTTCACCTAACAATATGCATGTAAGGTTCTTCCATGTCTTTATGTGGCTTGACAGCTCATTTCTTTTTATCACTGACTAATATTCCATTGTATTTACCGTATCTGTTACATTAACATTCCATTGGATTACTACAGTTTGCTTATTCATCTATTCACTTAACGAAAAACATCTTGGTTGCTTCCAAGTTTTGGCATTATGAATAAAGCTGCCGCGAACATCCGTGTACAGGTTTTTGTGTGGACTTAAGTTTTTAACTCATTCGAGTAAATACCAAGGAGAGTACAACTGCTGGATTGTCTAGTAACCTTATGTTTAGTTTTGTAAGAAAGTGCCAAACTCTCTTTCTGCCAGCAATGAATGAGAGTTCCTGTGGCTCCACTTCCTTGCCAGCCCGTGGTTGTCAGTGTTTTGGATTTTCACTATTCTGTTCCGTTTCTGGCGGCATCTTATTGTTTTAATTTCCAGTTCCCTAATGACACACAGTGCGGGGCATCTTACCGTGCGCTCATCTGCCATCTGCGTATCTCCTTTGATGAAATACTTGCTCACGCCTTTTGCCCGTTTTTTAATGAGGTTGTTTCCTTATTGTCGAGCTTAAGGATAGTTTGTATATTTTGGATACAGGTTCTTTCTCAGATATGTTTTGCAAATATTTTCTCCCAGTGTGGTGCCTGCCTTTTTATTTTCTGCTGGTTTAGTTTTGGTACTTGGTTTTAATAGCTGTGGTAGCTGAAAAGTAAACCTCGCCTCGGTGCCTAAATTTGCATGGAGAAAATGCACCATTGACTCTGCTTCATAAATTATATTTTCAAAACCTACACTGGCTATGCAAGGACTTTTAAATAATTTGTCTATAAAAGTTTATTTTTCCAGAATATTGCCTATTTTTTCTAATTGGAACATATCGCATTCTTATATAGATTCAAGACCTACTGAGATTTCCTTGAAAAATGTTTAAATAGGTGTGAAAAATAGCTTCCAGTTTTTGACATGTTTTACAGGCTTTTTATGGAGCTTTAGCATTCAGTAATAAAATACACTTAATTTTAAGCATTCAACTTTTACATACATATAAACATATAAAACCAACACATAGCTCTATGAACATTTTACCACACCAGAACATTCCTTCAAAACCCTTCCCAGTCCACGCTTGTATCCCGAGCATGTTGGTATTCTGATTTCTATCACCATTGATTAGTTTTGTCTGTTCTTACACTAACTACACAAGAAATATAAATTCTATCCACTTTTGTTTCTGGCTGCTTTTAATGGAATAATTTCTGTGAGTCATACCCATTGTTCCTTACATAACTGGTTTTTTAAATTTAAAATACTACTATGCAGTATTCCATATTCTAGTTTCTCTTTTTCCTGTGTTAATGGACTTGGACTGGTTTTCAGTATGGCTGTTATGAATAAACCTGCTATTAACATTTGTGTACTTGTCTTTTGGTGAATATATCCCCTCATTCATATCGGATACCTGCAGAAACACACATACACACACACACACACGCGCACACGCGCGCACACCTACAAGTGGAATTTCTGAATCATAGGGGAGATGTATATTAGTCTTTAGTAGATTTTACAAAATAGTTTTCTAAATGCTAATTTGCATGCTAACTGGCAACCTATGAGAGTTTCAGTTGCTCTACATAAATTGGTATTTGTCTTTTTAATTTTAATCTTTCTGTTAGTGTGTAGGAGTATCTTGCATTTTTAATGCGTAGCATTTGCATACATGCATTGGCCATTTGGGATATCCTCTCTTGTGCCTGTGCATGTCTATTACTCATTTCTAAAATTGGCTGTTCATGTTTTTCTTACCGATTTATAGGTTTCTTTTTATATTGTGGGTAAGATTCTTTTGCTGGCTATGTATATTGCAAATATTTTCTTCAATTCAACATTCAAGTAATTCCTTGAATCCAGAAGCATGCCTTCATACTCCTCAACGGTGAACTTAATGAGCAGATATTTGTAATTTAATGAAATCTAATTTATATTTTTTATAGTCAATGCTTTTTGTGCCTTGTTTAAGTTATTTTTGCCTGTGTCAAAGTCATGAAGGCATTCTAATGCTTCCTTCTAGAAGATTTGTTATTTACTTTTCATATGCATCTCTGTGAAACATCTCACATTTTCGTGTATGGTGAGATGCGGTCATGGCTCATTTTCATCTTCTGCCTTCTTTATTTAAAGGGTTTTTCTCGTCCAATTTTTCTTAGGATAGAAACTTGAAATTTTTAGGGAATAATCTTACAATACTTTCAGTTATCCCGTCACATCAAAATTATCTTTTTATAGTAGTTAACTTTTTCACTGACTGTTAGAACTTCTTCACCTTGAAGGGACAGGCTAAGCGTGTATGTCGAGGGTGAGTGTGTGTGTGTGTGCGTGCGTGCGTGCGTGCGTGTTTGCGTGTGTGCGTGCGCGTTTAAGTATCAGCTTGATAGCATACTCTCAACTTGTTTCTCATCACACAAAACCTTAGCAACTATCATTTTATAAAGAAAATACTACATAAGACATCCTCAAGTTAGTGGTTTTAAGATCTTAGCCATGAGATAAGCAGTGAGTCATGTTTTTTTTTTTTTTTTTTTTTTTCCCTGATCACTCTACATCTCATTACAAATATTATAAAGATCATCACTGGCTTAGTGTCGAGAATGGATACTTTTGACCCTGGTTGCCTGGGTTAAGTCACTATGACCTTGGGCTGTTCTTTACTTTTCTGTGCCTCAGTGGCCCCACCTATAATGATATGTTTAATTATAATATCCAGCCGAGGGGGTTGCTGCAAGTAATACGTGGGAATGAATATAAATGAAGTCAGAATGTTGTCTTGGACAAAGTTTGTGTTCCATAAATATTATACATGCATATAGTCATGTGTGTTTATTTAATTTTGTTATTTTTCCTCTAGTACATTATATATTTCTGGCATTCAGTGACCTTACTGCAATAGTTTGTCAGTGAATGATGCTGGGAACAAATTTTATTTGTGGGGTTATCTTTGTAACCTTACCCCGAGAATAATTTTTTAAAAATTCAGATCAAAGCAGGTATTCTGTCAGTGGTTTTACTTACACAGGTTGTAATAAAAACATTTCTAGTAAAGAAATTATTTACTGTCAAGGATATATCTCTTCTACCACGTCTTTTCTGTAGTGATTCATTGAAAAAGTAATTACTGGAATATTTCTTGATAGCAACAAATCTGGATATACTGTGAATAGAGTCAATTTTGAAATAGCTATATTGTGAGCCAGGCTCTCATAATATAATATATAATTTGTTCTCATACTTGCTGCATGAAATTTCCAGCAGTATATATTTTTTAAATTGCCGACAGTATTTATTGATAAATATTAACTTTCAGGGGATTTTTTTTTTTTGAGGTTGCATTTTTACCATAGGAAAGAAAAGTATTTCCCTGAAGGTTCGTGGTTTTTAGATTTTTACTATAAAGTATGAAACTCAAAGGGGCTTCTGTATATTTGTCATTAAGTTTCATGAATTGTTGAGAAGTACTAGATGAGAATCACATGAAATAGAGTTTTATTTTTCTATTGTGGGTGCTTAGTTTTAAATTTTCCCTCTAATTGATGGATTCATATTATTTCTAGCTAAAATATGAAGACAAAATACATAGCAAGAGTCATTGTAACAGTAGTAGTTTTCATAATTTAATTTTTAGTTGATTTCTCCAGATCTGATTAGGTTGTCATTGTTTTTAACATAACATACTATGGCTGAGGAGAGCTGTGGGGAGTAGAATTGCTGTGCGTTTTTTTGGTGGTTGGTATTCGGTTGTGTTTTGTGTTATTACTATTACTTTCATTTCTAGATTTTTTTTTTAGGAACCATAAGGTACTTGTGTACTTTTTGATCGTCATTTAGTTAAAACTAGATAATATAATAGGTGCATTCATCCATCTAGACGCTGAGGTTTTACAGAACTCACGGACCCGCCTGCTCTGCCTCCCCGAGTCATGTCGTCCCCACTGGTTCCTCTGGGTGCCCAAGCGACACTCACTGTGTACAGCAGAGTGATCCATGGATCCCGGGAGAAGGCCAGTTGTTGGTTTAGTTATTTATTTTGTAACAATAATTATGAGGCAAGTTCCGAGAGAAAAAATAAACAGACGAGTTGACGAAAAATTTGTAGAAATGTCAAGGAAAATTTTAAAAGAGAGAGACTTCAGAGACGTCAATAAGCAAGGAAGAAGAAAAAGCAACAGGAAAAACAATGGCTATAACCCTGGATTTCTACAGAGCCTCTGCTGCATGTCTCAAAACTGGGAAAATCATTGTCAGCTCTCACTTTTCCTCCAGAATATAGTTTTTACACTGAGGAAACCCGTCTATCTGTCCTCTCAGCCTGGTTGGATCACTGCAGTAATTGTCCCCAGGGCCCAAAGATGGGTGGGAAGATGCGTACAGCAGCCCGGAGCACCTTCTCTTCAGCTTCCGTTTCTCTAAACTGGAGGCCTGACGTTTTCTCATCTGGCTTTCTCTCTCCACACTGATGTCAGTGCCAGCAGGAGAGGAGGAAGGAGATGTATGTAAACCGATAAACAACGTACTGTGTGATTTAAGGTGATTACATGAATGTATGTACTATTTACTATTTATGTACAGTGATTTCTAGTTTTTCTTGCTATAGGGACAGTGAAAAGAATAACACTACAGAAACGTAACACCTATTTGTAATTTTAAAACTGTTGGCTTACTAATATTAGAAGGGAATTACCTTAATTTGATAAAGAATAGCTCCAAAAATAAACTAGAGCAAAGGTCATATTAATATTGGAATCCTGAGAATTTCTCCCTGCGATAAGAAACGAAGATGTCCACCATCACTACTTCTATTAAGCATTGAAGTGGGTGGTCCTAGCCAGTGCAATAAGGTAAGAAAAAAAAATAGATGCATAAGAACTAGTGAGAAAGAAAGAAAACTACCATTATTTTCCGATGCCATGAACGTGAACCTAGAAAATTCAAAAGAATGTATGAAGTCCTGATATTAATAAGCAAATTTATCAAGGTCACTAGTTACAAAGGTCAGTATAAAAATCCATATAAGATCAATATCAAAATAATGTTTCTACCAACTATAAACAAAAAAAAAATGTAAGGATGATCGATTACATTTATAGTCGCACCCCAAAATTCAAATAACTAATGAACCAAACACGTGCACTGAAAACTGAAGAACATCGGTGAGAGACGGGTACAAGGACTTTCATAGCACAATACGTATAATGACAAAAATGGGAACTACTCAAATGCTCATCAACTTTAGAATGTTTAAATATACTGTGCAATGCTACCTAGCCATGAAAATAATGAACCACAGCTACTGTTCGTACGGTAGGGGGCGTCTCATGAACATAACTTGTGATATCAGTTGCACAATCTACAAAACCAGGCAGCTAGCTAATCCTTGAAGTTAGGAGTCAGAATAGTAATGACTTCTGGGGAGAAGGTAATGTCTGGAGGGAGTACAGGAGGATTCTGGGGGATGGGGGTGGCGATTTTCTTTTTCTCAAGCTGTAGGCTGTTTATGTGAGTGTGTTCAGTTTGGAAAAACTCATCTATCTGTGCACTTATAGTATTTACAGTTTTTATATGTCTACTACACATCAATAAAAATATTTTCTAAAATGTCTAATACCAATCAAATGTAGTAGGTAAACATTTGGTCTATGTGCACCTTAGATTCAGTGAGTCAGATTTGTTGTCATTTGACACTGCCACACAGTAGCTTTGTAATCTTGTGCCCCCAGCTAGGGCACATGTGTGAACTACTTCCTCATCTGTAACATGAGAATAATGTCATCATTGTTTAGATATATTGAGAATTAATGTGGCACAAAACATCGTTGAGAAAATGCTCATTTTCTTCTTTTTATGGGACAATGTGTATATGCATGTATGTGTAAAAATTATATACATGTAAATATATGTACACATATCTATGATAGAGAGCGACAACTCAGTGAATTTTATATCACGGCTGATGATTAGATTCAAAATGAACTTTCTACAAATGAAACATTAAATATATGTTTACAGTTTACATTTAGAGAACTATATATAACTATATATTTATGTAGTATGTTCAGATATAGAGCAGAGTTCATTGAAATTTTTTTTTACAGTGAGATTGTGGACATATATTTTTTTCCCCCTCTAAAAGCTATTATGTATAATAAAACATATCATTAGTTACATTTAGGTTGTTATAGATAATAGGTTGGGATCTAATAATGATTTTTCTCCCTTTGCAGCTTGTCAGATTTAATCAGTAGGCAATCAGACATTGATGGAAAATGAAATTCAAAGTTATGCTCTATACTTCCATATTTGCATACATCAATTTGAAGACCCGAGCTATTTCACAGTCCAAAATAACTTAAGTGGCTTTTATTTCCATTCACTTAGTCACATATTCATTTATTTCAATATTTGTCAAGAACTAATTTCAGTCACTCTAAATGAGACAGTAAATCTGTGTCAATTATATGTCAGAAAATATATATGACATGAACAATAGGGAGTAGGACGTGTGAGATGGGGCCATCGTGCACAGGGCGAATGGGGAAGGCCTGTCTTTTAAGATGACATTTGAGCAGAGATGGGAAGGAGGGGATGAAGAGTCATACCAACGTGAAGGGGGCAGGCATTCTCTGCGTGACCAACTGAATATTCCAGTCTTAATTCAAAATCAAATGATACAAAATAAAATTTTTTTTAAAAATATATCTCTACTTCAATGGGGTGTTTTTTGTCGTGTTTTGTTCGCTTTGTTTTTGGATATTCGGAGTCAACCAAAATGGCCTTTCTTGTTGTTGAAATCAAAGCACCGATTCAGATGACTAGTTCTGAGTGTTGAGGTCCTGGAATTCAGTATTTCTAGTTCTGGCTCCTCTTTTCAGAGTCCTTGCTCGATTTTAAAGTATGTTTACGTCATGAGGAAGACGTGGATTATTTTTCAGAAGAGGGTTGTTTTATGTCATTGTAGAAAGTTCAGATGTCGGCTATTAACAATCATCAGGTTTCTTCTTTTTTTAGAAGGCCAAAAAAATACTGAATGATTAATAAATCATGTGTACTAATTACATATATTTTTAAGTTATAGTGTGAAAAAGAGACATCATTATTTAGGTTAATTTTCAGCCAGTTCAGAAGTTAGTGTTTTTAATATTTTTCAACCTCTAACCTTAAATAAATGATTTAAACAACAAATTAAGTATCCTGTGACATTAGCGGAAATTTTCCTCATAATTTTGGAGTGGACAGCAACTTTAGAGTCTTCTAATCTAATTTCTTCACATCAGTGGGGAGGTCTGAGGGAAGGTGGGGAGCTCTGCAAAATTAGGGCAGACGGCTGTGATCTGCAGACCACCAAACCAATACCCTTTTCCCCGTGCCCTGGTCAGCTTTAGATCACAGTGTGCCCGCGGTGAAAAGAAAAGCAGATGTCATGATTATTTTATAAATAATTTCTGAAATGCTTTATACATATTTAGCTTAACAGCTAAGTTTTGGTCTCTCATTGGCTTTATTTGCCTTTGTGCTCCCTGTAGCAGAACCACGATGCATCCACTGATGGATATACATGTTGTTCGTGGATTAGAAGACCCGATAGAGTAAAGATACCAGTAGTCTCCCAAACTGGTTTGTGAACTCAGTGCAATGAAAATAAGTACGTGTGTATTTTGTGCTGTTGAGAAGGTTCCACTCCTGGCGACTCTATGAATGTGTGTTGTCCACAACGTCCTGCTCAGCTCCTGTAAACTCACGCTTATGGCTTCCTTTATGAAGTCAGTCCATCTCCTACTTGGTCTTCCTCTTTTCCTGCTGCCTCCTGTTTTTCCCAGCATTAGTATCTCTTCCAAAGAACCCTGCCTTCTCTCGATGTGTCTGAAGTAGGATAGCTCCAGTTTTGTCATTTTTGCTTCCAGCGATGTTGCAGGCTTAATTTGCTCTAGGACCTGCTTGTTTGCGTTCCTGGTGGCCCAGAGCGTCCGTAGAGCTCTCCTCCAACACCATGTTTCAGATGAATGCAGCAGAAAACTGTCCAGCTCACCTCACTATCGAACTTTCGCATCCGTGAGTAGTAGCTGGGAAGACGAGGGCGTGGATGACCTTAGCCTTGGTCTCTAATGACTCATCTTTGCTCTTGATGATCTTTCCTGATTCTTCCGCTGCTGCGCTTTGAGTCTCAGCCTTCTCTTGATTTCTTGGCTGTCGTATACATTCGAATCGATGACTGAACCTAGGTAAGCCAAGTCTTTAACAGTTGCATCGTCTTCACTGTCTTTGCTAACACCGTATTTCTTCTGTTGTCATGATTTTTGATATTTAAGTTCCGTCTTGCTTTGGCACTTCTTTTACTCCCCTCAGACGTCATTTCAAATCATTTCTAGTTTCTGCCAGTAAGATGGTGTCATATACATATCTTAAGTTATTGCTATTCTACCAATTTTTACTCCTTCCTGAGTCTGCCCTAGCTTTTCATGTGATAGGTTCTGTGTACAGATTAAACAAGTAGGGAGATAAAAATGCACCCTTGTCTGACAGAAAGATTGCTCAGAAATAGAGCTCTATTTGTTCTATGACAGAATCAGCATTCCAGATCTCTGGAGAAATGATGACGTATTCCGTGAGTGGTCCTGGAATAATAATCGCTCAGTATGGGGGAAAAAAGAAATTCGACCTCTACTTCATACCATTCCCAAGAACCAAGTCCAGGTGTTTTATATATTGAAATATAAAAAACTAAATTTTAAAACTTTTAGAAGAAATGTAGGATAATGTCTTTATGACCTCCAGATAGGTAAAGATTTCTTAAACACTAATCACAAAAGAAAAGAGTGATTAGTTTGAGTACCTTAAATTAAAAAAAAAAAATCTATTCATCACAAGATACCAACTGGGACATAAAAAGACAAAGCATAAACTGAGAGAAGCTATTTCTGGCATACATAATTGACACAGGATTAGTATCCTGGGTATATGAAGAATTCCCTCAATTCTGTAAGAATTGGAAAAGACAACTCAATAGAAAATTAAGTGAAAGAAGTGAATAGGTATTTACTATAGAGATAAATGGCAAATAAATATCAAATCGTAAATAAATATGAAAAAGCTCAATGTTTTTAATAGGGAAATACATGTTAAATTCTCAATGAGGTACCATTTTCATACTACTAGATTGGTTCTATAGTACTGATGAAATTATGATCAACTGTGTATGAAAGTGGTATATTCATAACA
Organism: Pteropus medius; assembly: GCF_902729225.1. NCBI lineage: Eukaryota > Metazoa > Chordata > Mammalia > Chiroptera > Pteropodidae > Pteropus > Pteropus medius. The sequence continues at coordinate 15,495,404 of NW_024349803.1, read as the reverse complement.
TCACTGTGGACAATAGTTAGACTACCTTTTATAGTTGAACATTTGTATATCCTTTGACTCAGCAATTACTGTCCTCAAAATACATCTTAGAGATGTTCTCACATATATGAATCAAGAGAAATGTACAGAAATATTCATAGGAGCATAGAAACAATCCAAATGAACATCAGTAGAAGAATGGGTGTATGAATGTGGTAAAATCATACACTGGAATATTTCCAGCGGTGAAACGAATCAAAGCTAAATGCACAAGCAAAATTGTGAGGGAAAAAAAGCGAGCTCCACAATTTAATACGTAGTGTAAAACCAATTTTATAAAACTCAAAACCAAAGTTAAATAATACATTTAGAAATACATACACATAATAAGACCGTGAAAACAAAAGCAGAGGAATAAAACACTCCAAATCCAGAATAGTCGATATATCTAGGGAGGATTATCTGGGCAGACTAAGTGGAATTGGTGATATTCTAATTTTTAAGTTGAGTATATCATTTATGAGTGTCCATTTTATTGTTACGCCTCATTATTTACATTCAATATTCTTTGCATAATGTCAAAATATAACACAAATAATAAAATATTAGAACTACAATTACAAATTATGTAGAAAATAATGACTCAGGGAAAACTATATATCACACTTTATGTACTTTCAGTTAAGCTCTTCTCAGATTAAAGTTAATAAGTTTGAATTCTTTTGTTAATAAGAAAAATAAAGATAAATGGATCATACAGTCAATTCGGGGAGTTCAAATAAAACCAACAGAATAGAGGAATTAATAAGTGTTTTAGCCAAATAGTTGAAAGCTACAAGTAAAATTAGGCAGCAGACACATTTCAGACTTTCCCATGTTTGCATAGGCAAATAGGACTTTGCAGCTATGTCGGGCGTCTGCAAAGTGTCCAGTGAACCTTAGGCGCGAGGCGCTCCTGTGAGATGCTGGATCCCCATGTAGCAGTCTAGGCAGAGACAAGGGTGCAACCGCTCAGAACACTGCACTGTGGCCTGTGGGACACTGTGTCACACAAAAGTTACAGGGACCAGAGAGATTGGTCCTTCGTCCTGAGGGCAGGCGGGTAGGACTGGGGTGGTGGGCTTCTAGGCAGGGCATCTCTGGCCTCAAATGGCCTTGTTCTTTACCCCACAGTGCTATGCCGATGTTATCTATTGTCTGCCATAAATGTGCCATTTTCTTAGACATAAGGTTGGCCAGCTTTTGTGGAATTAATACATTAATTAAAATCTCAATACATTCATTATTTTTGGCCAGACATGGAAAGCCAAAAGTGCATTGGACAACTGAAAAGTTCCTTTTTAACTACTTTATGTGGAAGTTAAAACTTAAACTCCCACCCTTTGCATTATGCAGCGAATTGTACCCAGGCTACAATTGTAGCCCATCACATATTTTATGTCGGTCAATAAAAACTTGCCCAAGGTGTCCTGTCCTCAGCACCTCAGAAAAAAGCTGCCACTTTGCCAAGAAATATTAGGATTCCATTGTGGCGCCTCAGAGGTTTTGCAAATATTTACTTCAGACTTTTCTGTTTGGTGTAGTCAACTCTTGACTGGCCAGAACACGGTAAGTGGAAGGCGGAAGGTTGGGAGGAGGCATCCAAGGGTAGATCACAAGCAAGCCACCACGTGTTCTAACAGAGCACGTGTTGGGGTTCTTCATGATATTTCCTAAGAAAAGTTATCAATAAAAATTACCTTGAGACCAATGTTCTGTTGTCCTTTACCTGTAAGGATGGAGCTCCTAGCTCAGTAAAAGTATTGGCAAGACAGTGACGGAATGAACAAGGGAAGCGGGCCAGGGAAAGGAGATGTAAGAGGCTCCATTTTAGTGGAGGCTGATATTTAAAATGTCACCAAATGTGATAAGACAGAAAGTAATACCGATGCATGAGATTCAGGCAGACTTTTGCTGTCCCAGACTTCCCATTTCGGCTTTTGGTCTCTATAGATTTGTCTTTTCTGGACATTTCATATAAATGAGAATCTTAAAAATAGTCCTCTGCATCTGGTAAAAGTCTTTAAAAGTATAGTATGTGATATAGTCTCTCAAAGAAGAAACTCATGTTCATCTATTTTCTGTTTCACGGATATTCGCTTTTCTCTATTTCTGTTTGCTTTGGGCTTAATTGGTGGAGTTTTTTCCCGTCCCCTCTAGATTCTTAAGGTGGGAATTTATAGAATTGATTTTAAAGCTTTATTCTTTTCCAGCATTTAGAGCTACAGATCTCTTTCTAAGCACTGTCATATTTTCATTATCATTCATTTTGATATATTTTCTAATTTCCCCTATTTCTTCTTTAACCCATGGCTAATTTTAGAAGTATATTGTTTAATTTTCATACATTTAGCGATTTTCTAGATACTTTATTGTTATTGATTTCTAACCTATTTCCAATCATGTTGAAAAAAACATCTTCCGTAAGATTTCAGGGGTTTTTTTTTTTTGAAGTTTATCGAAGCTTATTTATTGTTTTGGCCTGGCACGTGCTCTACCTTGAAGGTTTCATGGGTACTGGTAAAGAGTGTATATTCTGCAGTTGGATATAGTAGTCTGGAAAAATTGTTAACCTCAAGGTGATTTGGATACTGTTCAGTTTTTCTTTAGCTGATTTCCTATATATTGATTTCTTTCAGTGTTTATATCACTGAGAGAGGTGTTAAGAATCTCTATTTGTGACTGGATTTGCCGCTTTTTCTTTACCTGTATCAGTGTTTGCTTTATGTATTTTGAGGCTCTTATTAAGTGCTCTTAAATTTATGATCATTTCTTCCTGACAGATTGACCCTTATATCAATATGGAATGTTCCTTTTTATCTCTGGTATAATGTATTTGGTTTTCAGAAGTTTGTCTGTTCATGTGCCTATATATAGTCTTATTTATCATTTCCTTGCTCGGAGTTAGCTGAGCTCTTTGAATTTGTGATATGTGTTTTGCTTTGTTTTATCAAATTTGGCAAACTATGAGCTGTTATTTTTTCAAATATTTTCTCCCTATTCTCTTTTCTTCTGGAATCCCAATTATATATAATATGTATAATATATAACCTATAATATAAATAAATGTATATGTGTATATATCACACACATGTATGTGCATTTTATGTATTAGTCTATTTGGTATGGTGTCTACTTTTTAAAAATTTTGTTTTTTCTTCTCTTCCTATTAGATCGTTCCTATAGATATCTCATAGTTTTCTAACCTTTTCTTTTTCTTTTTTCTTTTTTTTTTTTTTGCTGCCATCTTCAGTCTGCTGTTGATCTCAGCCAGTGAATGTTTTATTTCAGGGAACGTACTTTTTAGTTTTAGAATTTCCATGTGGTTTATAGTTTTTATTTTTAAAAGAGTTCTGATCTGTTAATTCATTATGACCAAATTTTTAAATGTCTTTCAACATATTTTTATGAGCTGCTTTAAAAACCTGGGTCATTTTGGTGTCTCTATTAAATGTATTTTTTCTTGGTTATGGGTTACATTTCCCTGATTCTTTGCATATATAATGCTTTTTTTTATTGCATGATGGCAGTTCTGGGGGCTATATTGTGAATCTTAATTTTGTTGTCTTCCTTTAGGGAATGTTGAGTTCTTTTCTGGCTGTCGTTTAATTTACTGGTGGTTCAGCTTGATTCCTATTAAGTCCTGTTTTTATTTTTTGTTACCATGTGTCTGTTAATGAGGTGTGGCTTTTCTGAGGTCTCAGTTGAATACTCAGTGTATTTAGCAAGATTTCTTTTCTCTGGATTATCAGAGCTGCTTGTCTCCTAGCTCTGTGCAGTTTTCAGACTCTCCATTCAACTGACAGCTTTCGGGGGGCTGCTGTCTTTCACACCTCCCGGACTGTCACCCAGTGAATATCTTAGTACTAAACCAAAGACTTTGGGGTACCGCCATGCAGATTTCGGAAGCTCCTTTTCTGAGCAGCTCTACTCCATTAATCTACCTGGTAGACTCCAGCTGCCTCAGCAAACCATGTCTCTCCAGTGTCCTGGTCCTCAGCAAAGTGAGGCAGCCATGTTTGCTTGGGCCCGACCACCTTGTACCTTAGTCTGGAAAGTTCCTCCAGGCAGAACGCCTGGCTGATTATAGGGCTCTTTCATGCATCTTGCCTCTCTCAAAAATCAGAGTCCTGTACTATTTGTTGTCTAACATCTGAAAGACAATTGTGTCATGTATTTTGTCTAGGTTTATTATATATGGTAGAAGGACTAGTTTGGTGCCAGTTATACCATCGTGATTGGATGTCAGAGTCCTCTCTCTGTTTTTATTTTGAAGTTTACTCATTATGAGCATCTCTTCATTTATTCAGTAGCCATTTGTATTTCCTTCTCTCTGAAATATATATCTGTTCATTTCCTTTGACTGCTTTTTAGCATTTTCTTATTGCTTTGTCAGTTTTCTTTACTAGTATGTGAAAATTTATCCCAGTAATATGAGACTATTTCCCACTTGGTTGTTTGACTTCTAATTTTAATAGTGTTGTCTTTTGCTACAGAAATTACAAGCTTTTAATTAAGTATTATTTATAAATCTTTTACGGCTTCTGAGTTTTGTGTTGTATTAGGAATACTTTCTCAACTCTAAATTTCAAAAATTCTTCATAATTTTTTTTTTGTATTTTGCGAAATCACTTAAGTCATTGCTCCACCTGGAATTTATTTGGTTTTAACTCGTGAGAGTAAGGTTTATTATTTTATGACTATGCAGTAGTACCAATACTGTTAAGTGAATATTCCATCTTTTCTGCATTGATCTGAAGTGCCATAGTATAAATTTCTTTATATTTTTCTGTAGATTTCAGGCTTCTTCACTTTTTTTCCCTTTGATTTTATTTGCTTAATGCCAGTGCCAAAATTTTAATTTTTGCAGTACTGTTATATACTTGAACATTTGATTGGAATAGTTCCCATTCTTAGTTATTTTAACTTTTTAAGGAATTTTCTTGCTATTTTACTTTTTGATCTTATCCACAGTAACTTTGAAATTAGCTTGTCTAATTAAAAAGAAAAAAAACACATTGACTACTTGTTTTTGTTATGATTACTTTGAATTTATAGGTTAATTTAGGAAGTATAAACATATTTGTGATTTTGAGCTTTTTCTATCCAAAAAATAGTAATTTTTTCATGTGATTCTCTGTCTGATTCTGTGTCCCTTGATAATGTTTTGAGTGTTCATTCACGTAGACTTTTCAGAGTTCTTATTGTATTTATTCTTAGATAGCACATCTTCTTTTGATGCACTGAATGTTTTTCTTTTTGCAACAGATTTTAATCTGTGATATTTGTAACCTTCACCTAAATACTTTCTCTACTTTTCTCACTGTCGTTCACACCAACATTTATCGAGCATGGTGAGTGTCAGCCACTGAGATGGGCTCTGGGCAGAATGATGCACAAGAGTAGTGTGCACCAGCAGTCTAATAGTCTCTTATCCAAATCAATTTACTTATTTATTCATTCAGAAGTATTTACTGAATGCCTTCTATATTTCGAGCACCTTCTATATTCCAAACACCATAATAGACATCGTAGAAGTCACTAACCCTAACCCTGTTCAATTTAAATTTATGTATTCAATATTTTTCAAATGTGTTTTTCATTCCCTTATAGTTCCTTTCTTTGAGGAGCCTGCAGTCAGTTGGGGAGAATCATTTTATGCGAAAGGATAAGTAGCACTACAAGCTGATATTGCAAAATTGGATGGCATAAACAGAAGCGGTTAAAGGAGAAAGTAGTGAATGGAAATGTACTTCGAGGGAAATGGAGGCTGTAGGAAGATGAGGAAGAGAGGCCACCATGGCTGGAAAGAGCAGCGGGAATGGAACAGAGTCAGTTGTGAGGGACGAGGGTGCAGGGGCCCGAGAGTGCGCCTCCGTGCTGGAGGCGCGGGTCTGTGTCGGCAGCCTCGGCTGGGGCCAGAGTGTGGGGGGCCTCGCGTGCTTGGCTGGACTCTGGCTCAGTCAGGCAAGTGACGGCATGGTGCCCAGGTTCTCTTTGCGGTGGAAGGACATCGTGTCAGTGATGCTGAGCAAGATGAGGCTGCCTTACTTCTGTGCTAGAGACTGGAGGCAGAGACCTGACAGGAGGCTAAAACAGTAATTTTAGCTACGTGGTGATATAAGTCAAAACTGGAACAGGAAAGGGACTGATGTAGCCTAGAGACATGGCAAAAGGGGCACAGCCAGGACTGGGTGACAGGCATTTGGGATGAGAGGGAAGAGGTGGCATTGCCAACCAAGGTTTCACGTCTCAGGAATAGGAAAACTCATCATGCTTTTGGCCTCTCCCTGAGGACGTTAGTTTGGGAGTCCTATCCTCTGAATCAGATTAACATGTAAAGTTGAGAAAGTGAAAGAATTCATATGTGAGAAAAATCCTCACCATTCCCTGTGTGTATTAATACTCATGTTTTGGGCCATATAATTAGAATCCAGCAACTAGAATTTTGGTAGCCAGGATTGGTAGGAGGTGACATCAGAGGGTCAATCTTTCTTGAGTGAGATGAGCTGAGTGACTAATCCATAGTATGTGTGTTTACGGGGTCTCAGGGTGTTAGGGCTGACTGCCTTGAAAACTTACCACAGCAGGTACGTTTCTATGAAGCTCAGGGGGAAAGCAGGAAGGTAGGGGTGAAGGGGAGAAAAGATTGTGCCAGGAAGGGAGACGGTGCTGTTCTTGGTGCATTGAGCTGTAATAGGACTTGGTTTCATTACTAGGGGAGGTCCACCTGTTGATGGGTGCCAAGCCAGAAAGTGAAAGCATGACATACCCTGCCCTCTAGATCTCCCCAGTCCTCAGAAAGACCCTGTTACTCTCTCATCGTGCCAAATAAAGTATTCCCTTCCTAACCAGCTGGCGATGAGAGACAGAGAACCCAGCGGGGCAGTGAGGAATAAGCCAGTGTTGCAAACAGGTGAAGTGCTTGTAGTGAAGGCCTTCAGAAAATTCTCCTACTGAATTTAATAGCAGAAAAAAATAGAAAGGAAACAGTCGTTTACATTGTCAAAGAAAGAGAGATAAGATGGTATTTTTCAGAGGGCAGCAAAGCCAACTGAAGGTTTCCTTTGGAATTGAGAAATTGGTTTAGTTGAAAAATACAGGTGAAAAGGAGAGATGAAGGAAAATTGCGTGAAAATGAGTAACTCACTCAGATGAGGCAGGAGGTTTGGAGAAGGTACAAGGAACTGGGATGGAGCTTAAGTATGAGGGGCGGGTCCTGAAAAGGGATACGACTGCTCTTGCCGAGACCTCCAGGAAGGAAGGCTAGAGTATGGCCTTTTCTCAGCTCCATTTTCTGTGTCCTCGATTTTCACGTTATGCCCCTGTGCCCAGTAGACAGGCAAAGCCAGCACTTACAAGCTGCCAAGTAGTATTTCTTTTCTCGGTATCAAGCTTTCTCATAGCTGAGACACTCGAAACTTTCTTCAAGGTGGAAAGAACCTCAGAAAAGTATCAGAATGGAGTAAGAGTTTCACTTGGTGTTACAGAGACTCAAACTGGACCCTGAACGGAAGTCTTTTCTGCACTTCTGGCAAATTTATAAGTTTTAGACTAAAGTAAAAAAAAGAAAAATACTTAGAGCACTGTCAATCATTTGTCTTTTTAATTTTTTTTTTTACAAGATGTAAAATATGCTTTTCTGATTATAAAAGCAACATATGTTCATTTTTAAAAATTAATTCATTAGCGTATGAAGTTAAAAGCGAACTCACCCCCAAGGATGACCTGGGGTATCTGCGTGTGCAGAGCTCACCAAACAGAAGTAGGTGGCAAGGAAGGATCTAGGTCTGGAGTTGGCTTCCCCGGGTTCACACCTTGTTCCAGCTCTCTGGACGGCCCCCACTTTCTCATCTGCACAGTAATGCGAATCATAACTGGGTGGCCGTGGAGGGTTAGGTGAGATAATATGTGAAAAGATAATGTATGTAAAACAGCACAATGTTTGAAAAATAGAAAGCGTTCAATTTAAAAAATTACTCCTAAATGCCTATAACATATGCGCTATTATTCCCATGGATTGTTTTTTTTTTAACTTGGTTTTCCAAATTATATGTCATGGACATATTTCTATGTCAGTACCTGTAGTTCTACACCTTTTTAAAGGTTTTTAAATATTTGTTTTCTCTCTCAAGTAGGTTTTTAAAGAAGCCTGTTAACTCTCAAAGTAGTTTATTGTTATAATTGCCTTGGTTAGATTATCCGACAGAATTTTTAATGAAAATTACGAGTGTGGGCATCCTTTTCTTGTTCCTGACTTTCATGGATAAGCCTCTCCTGTCGAGAGGCTGCAGATGTGAATGGACAATGGCCAGATCACATATGAAACAGAACTCGGACTCACAAGCAGTCCAGGTTGCTAACCCACCACCTCTATAGCAAATTGATCAGGTTACTAACCCACCACCTCTATAGCAAATTGATCAGGACTTGGCAGTAACTGCCAGCTTCCCTAATTTTTGCCCCTGCTTCCAACTCAAGACTAACCAACTCAGAAAACCGAATACGCACCCCTAACCAGTAACACAAGATGCCCTGCTTCTAGTTAACCCGCCTCCAGCTCCCCCTTACTACCAACTCCGGTGAGTGCATACCCAAAGCCTTCCTGTCTTTACTACCAAGCTTTTTCCACTCCCCTGCCTGCCTTGGAGTCTGCCAAACGCAGGTGTGATGCTGGCTGCTTCCCTTGCTATAGCAAGCTTTGTATAGCCTCTGCTTGTTCTCATTTGGGTGAGTTTTGTTTATTTCCACAGAGTTTGGCATAATTTGCATTAATGGGCTTTCTAATGATTAATAAGCATTGAATTTCTAGAACGGGTCCTCCTTTGGTCCTGCTGTAATGTCAGTTACTAAACACATGCGTCTTGAGCACCTGCTGTGGACTGTGCTAGGCTCAGGTGAGAGAAGAATAACCCAAACTGATGCATTTCCTGCTCTCATGGGATTTGTGGTCTAGTAGGGAAGACAGGCATTCATCAGCTGAGTACATACTCTTGATCGTGGGTGAAGGGGAGCTCCAGGAACCAGAGGAGGAGCGGGCAGGGAGGAAACCAGGGAGAGTCGGGTATCCTCTGAGCCAGGAGAAGGCAGTGTTGCCTCAAGGGCAAATGTGTGAGGGGCCATGAGGAAGTCATAGTGCAAGGAGGTAAGGAATGAGTATTCCGCTATTCCGTTTTAAACGTGTTTCCTCATTTATTTTCCTCTGGTTATTTCTGCCAGCTTTATCTTTTATGTCCATATTTAAGTGAGCATTTACCAGTCCCTTTACACTTGAATTGATTTCCAATGTGACTTCAATTTTTTTTTTCCAGAAATTCGATATTTAAAAGCTGCAAATCGAACTCTTCCTAATATTTATTTTATCCACCAGAAAACTGAAAATGAAATGTATTCCCTGCTGATTGTTGTCATTTACTTGACAGCAGTGGTGTTGAATATCTAATATTGCTCTCCATCTCCTGCAATGTCAGCTAGAACGGGCTCGCTCTGTGACTGGCACCTGTTAATTAACTAATGCAGAGAGATGTCACTGAAGTAGAAGATTGTCAAGGGATAATAGACCTGCTGTGTGCAAGTGCTAAAATAACTTTTGCAAAATAAGATCTTAATGAAGCAGATTTCTTTTCGAGGCAGACTGCCTCGGTGCTGTAGCAATTTTCTATCCCTTCTTTTTATTTCCTTATTTTTCAGCCCCGTATTGGTGGGAGAGGTTCAACTTGGTATGTGAAGCCCTGTCCCGTACCTTTCTTATCCTTATCTGTTCCTCATTACATCTTTATGAACAAACATATATATTTTTTTGCATTTACATATTGGAGTCAATAGTCTTATTTTCTTTTTCTCCCCCCCTCCATTTTCAGTCATTTCAATTGAAAAAAGCAATCTTGCATAGTGGGTACTATCCCAGCCCGTGGAGCCAGATGACCTTAGCAAAGTTACGTAACCTTTCTGAGCCTCAGTTTTATCATCTATGAAATGGAGTTGTATATGGGATTTTGGTTCGATAGCTGTTAAATCACTTAGGATAATACCTATCACATGGTAAGAGCCATATTGGTTTTTTTTGTTTTTGTTTTTGTTTTTGCTATCATTACTGTTTCTCTGCACTGGCTTATTTTAATATCTAATTTTTAGCTTTAGAGTATTGACTTATAAATAATAGTCACAGTTTACTACCATGCATCTTTATTAAAAGTATATGGAGATAATTTTCCATGAAGAGTTTTAATAGGTTTAGAGGAAATTACCATTCATTTGCCACATTCTGACATATGCCAGAGCTAAAAGAGGTATCACCTTCATTTTCTAATGAGGAAGTTAAGGCTCCATAAAAAGGAGTGAGTTGGCCACGGCCGCTCCGTTAGGTTCTGGTAGTATGGAGACCAGTCCTCAGGCTCCCAGTCCATTGCATTTTCTCTACGATAATTTGAATGATAGAGTTTCCCTCTATATTTTATGCCAAACAGAAATGAGCCAATTCATAAACATTTCCCACAAAACGATGTAGTGAATATAGTGTCTTCAGTATTATCAGATTGGGTTCTCCGAGTTCTTGGTCCATCAGTTGATAAACTCAGAAGTGCATCTCGTCGGTAGGAGTGGCCGAGGACTTCATGGTGAAGATGGCAGACTAAGCCAAGAGAATTGCTTTCTCCTTGTATTGGTTTCTTGTTGTCACAAAGCCACAAGTTTAGGGGCTCAAAACAACACAAAAACGTACCCTCTTATAGTTCTGGAGGTCAAAGTCTACAGTTAAGATGCTGGCAGGGCTTCATTCTTTCTGGAGGCTTCCATTTCCTTGCCTTGAAAACCCAAGCTGAAAAGCTTCTAGAGACCACCTGCATTCTTTGGCTTGTGGCCCCTTCCTTTAATCACTTCGACCTCTTGCTTTTCTCATCTCCCACTTTGATCTCCTACCTTCCTCTTACAAGAACCCTGATGATTACATTTGGCCCACTTAGATAACCCAGTATAATCTCCCCATCTCAAGAACCTTAATCATATTTGCAAAGTCCCTTTTGCCTTGTGAGGCAATAGTCACAGTTTCCAGGGATTAGGATGTGGACATCTTTGGGAGCGGGGCATTATTTAGCCTATGACACTCCCCAAATGCCATTAAAACAAGAGTCAAATCTTCTAAATTTTTAACCCTGGGGAAAATGAAAAGTTGCCAAGGAAAAGATAAATAATCATGGTTTTCTACGTGATTTAGTTGGAAATAGTGTTTATATGGTCAGCAGCATAATCACTGAATATCAGTGTAATATCAAGACATAACCGCAGTGAGGGGCGAGGGGTGGAAATTGTATGTGTCTGAGGTAGAGGATGGGGAAAGGGGGCTGCATGTTGCATGGTAGGAAGTTAACAGATGATGCCTAAACTCAGATACAAGTGCGTTATTTAGAGAAATGGAGTAAATTGTAAAATAATCAAGTAAAAAAAGCGACACTAGTTGTCTCTGGGGAGAGGTAGGTGACTCGAGTAGGACTGTGGTAAGACTTCTGACTCTGATATAAAAAAATAAATACAGCTCGGAAGAAAGGGAGCAGTGTAGGGTGCAGGGAATGGATAATTCATGGAGTCAAGGAAAGACGTTTTTGAAGATCACTGCCTAACTTGCAATTTAATAACTGGCCAACTGCTGCTTTATCTCATTGAAAAGAGACTCAACGGTAAGAACTCCCAGTCCATTGCGTTGGTTTGCACTGTTACCTACATGTATCAGAAACTTAACTCAAACCAGCCACTCAAAAAGGAGAAAGTCTACAAGTGAGAAGATGTCTGATGGAAGGAATTCAAAGCAAGAATCATTCATAAGCCCCAGAAACAGCTGGAACCAGGAGCCCAGGGACCCCCGAAGCCCCCTCCCCCAAGCTTCTCTTCTCCTCCCATGTTTTCCTTTTCATTCTCGCTGTAGCCCAGCATCCTCGCTCCTTGAGATGCTGCATTACCACAGCCACTCCCCAGGTTCAAAGGTGAAAACATGTTCCTCAGAGATGCCGCTCTTTCTTTCCCGGCCTTGTTTCTGGAACTCCAAGAGAAAGAAACAGTTGACCGTGGCTGGGGACACAGTCACTTTGTGCAGAGTGGCCAATGCACAGGAACCAGGAGGCACCTGGGCTTCTTGAGAACTCCTTGTGATTGTTGACTGTATCATGGAATTTTCTTTTAAAAAGAGGCCACTGTGCAGTTATTTAAAAGGACAAGTTAGCACTCTACAATGTGGTAAGATGTCTCTAACATACTCTTCAGTGGAAAAAGCAAGCTATAGGATATATTCCATGAAAATACATCCACGTGTATTCACATGCCTGGGAAGAATCTACAGCGCTCTTATGTATGATGAGTTTTGAGGAAATGGAGTGTCAGTGAACTTTTTATTGTCTGTGTCATACATTTGACATACAAATACATATATTTGTATTTGAATTTTAAGAGTATAAGGAAGCAAATGTGAGCTCATTATAATGAGTACATGTTGCATTTATAATAAGAAACCAATGGCCTGTAGGATGAAACCTCTTATGTCAGCACCTTCGCCTCCATTTCCTCTGTCAATCCCCGCCGCTTCGTTTTTGACTCCGTGCCTAAGTCTTGCCTGTCCTTTGGGAACTTCTGCACCCTCTCTGATCATCTCCCACCTCTCGTTTTCCAGTCTCAACCACTACCCAGTTTCTAGGCCTTCATCTCCAACTGCCCTTGGGCGTTGGCTTTGGAAGTTATCTCAATCTTGAAAGCTAACTTATAGTTCCTAAAAAAAAGTCCCTCATTCCTGCCAGTAGTGGCATAGCTCTCCTATTCCCCTAGTGATGCTTTTCGGCCCCACCCGCCATTGCCACAGCGTAACAAATCTCATTTCCTTAGGGCTGTGTCTGCCTTCTCTTGGTCAGGACACCAGCGCAGTGGCCTCCTCATTAGCCTTCTGTTCTCAGTTCTCCACCGGTTGCTCCAAGGGGCTCCATGATAAACAGTGGTCACTAGTAGATGCCATTTGATGGGAACTTGATAACGGGTGAATTAGGCTAACGACCCCTGAACCCAGGTATCAATTTTAACATCATTAAGTGTGGAATAGCCAGACGAGCTGTCCTTCCAGATGTGAGGCAACAGGAAACAGAATTCCCAGCCCCAAGTATCATTGCCCAAATAATTGAACCTAGGAGTTAAATTGATTCTCTAGGTCTGATTACCAGTTTACAGGAAATACAGGAATAGAGGAATACAAGACCACAGGAAAATGTTCTGATTTCTCCAACAAATAACGTGAAAGGTCGCGGGTGGGGAAAGGCCTGTTAGAGGTTGAGGAGACGTAAGGTCTGCAACCAAATGTAATGTGTTGACTTGGTTTGTGTCCCAATTTAAACAAAGTATAATGAAAGACAGTTTTGAGACCGTCGAGTTTTGAGTTTAGGCTGTGTATTGAGTATATTTGTTTGTTTATTTTATTAAGTAGTAATGGCATGGTGGTTATGTTAAAAAAAAGTCTATATGTTCGACTATACAGTAGGATTTACAGGAGAAATAAGATGATGTCTGGTATTTAATAAAAATGTAGATGGGGATAGATTAAATAGGATTAGAAAAATGTTGATAATTATTGAAGAAGGTAATCGGGATTGATGTTACAGAACAGTCTCACGACTTTGTTTTCATAATAAAAAGTCTGAACAAGAAAAACATAATTTGACCCGGAAGTGAAAGTTATGGCTGCAAAGAGCAGCGACTGAATGCCTGAGATAGACCACGCGAAATCGTATTAATGGGCTTCGCTGGCATTATCACTGTCATGAGGAAATATTTTATGTCATACTTCATTTCTAATCTCGTACGAGCACCTTCCCTGGCAGCTGGTGAAGTCAGTGTGTCATGTCAGCGTGTGGCCTTGTTTGCCTGATTGTGCTATTGTTCGCATTCCTTCCCTGAAGACCGGATACAGACCAGGAACAACACTGCTTCTCACCGGCTGTTTAGTTAGAATCAAGCAACATGTAGGTGGGGACCCAGTGGCTCACCTGTACCTCCTGAAGAGCCACTTGTCACGTAGCTGGACTTCACCAGTACTCACCCTCCTGCATCTTTGACCATCTACATGATGTGTCACAAAGTAACCATGAAACCCCAAAGGAGAACATCTTCTCTCCCTAATACTACGTTTTAAAGCCCCCCTACCCTGCCTGCAGCTCATGAATGCTAAGCGCTGATTCATAGCATGCACGTGAGTGACGCATTCTAACTCAGAGGAGAATGCCTGCTGGTGTAATGCACATGTCGTAATAATTGCTTTTCTGTACTGTGTGTCATTGATGAGATGTGCTATCAAACCTTGTTGTTGGATAAAGAAACTTTGCCTATAATTCATTCTACTTTCTCTTCCAGTGTATTTATCTTCGGCTTTGTGGCTTGTACCAGTTTTTGCCACAAGGTGTACAACTTTGAATGATGCCTCTGTAATTTTGGTTTTTCTCTGTTTTTCCTAACAAAGTTAATTACATTTGTAGCCTAAGAATTACTTGGCACTTGTCTAGGAAAACTAGATTTACTGGAAATGACAATGTGCATTGTTTTGTAGAGGTACCAAAGCTTGGATGGCTGTGGCTGGTAGAGTTTCCATCCAATTGATCATCAGAGAAAGACGAACAAATTTATTGCACATTCAGTAAAATCCAGCGTATGCTACTTTTTAGACTTCCTTAACATGCTGGTTTTTTCTTTTTTTTTTTTTTTTTTGACCTATCTGCTTACATAAAATATTTATCTTTGAAAATTCACTTTTTTTTGGAACATTCAGGCAATCTAACATTAAAAGTTCAATGCACCATTTAAGTTTATAATATTTCATGTTGTATTTTCACCACACTTACATCCGAATCAATTTTTCTGATTCAAAGTTTAATGCTATCAAATAGTGACAATAAAAGTGCCAACTTAAAAATAATAATGCCTCCCAAGTGCAGAAATGTATTAGTTGTGACAGACTTCAGCAAACTAAAAATCGATGCAGAACAACCACACTATTCATAAGAGTTTACAGAGACAAAATGATAGAATTGGGCTATATCTAAATTTCACATTTCTTCAAATTATAATTAATCTCACATTTCACATGTTTTGGAATTGATAAGAAAAAACGCTTCATTGCTTTAATCTCTTGAAGAGACCCAGTCACCTGTAGGCCCCGTGAGAGATCCCTGGGTTCGCCTGTGGTCCATGCCATGAGGAACCGGGCCTGCAAGCAGAGAACTCGGTGACGGCCTGGTCACATACAACGCGTTTTCTTTCAACCTCAGGGAGTCCTCTGTCCTGGCGAAGCCTGTCCATGTAGCGTCGTGTTTCTCAAAGTGTAGTTTGGGGAACCCTTGCATCAGAGTCACCCGGGGAGCTTATTTACCACGTATACTCCGAGGCCCCATCCCGGGCTCCTGAGCAGACTCTGGGAGTGAGGCCTGGAAACCTGCATTAGAAAAACACTTTCCCACATGTGTCTGGGATGCAGAACAGTTGAAGGACTACTCGGAGGTTCTGCATCGTAGAGTACAAATGCCTGCTCGGTTGGCTTTGACATGTGAGTTTTACAATTTATGATAAATATTGTACCCTTTTCCTCTTACCCTCAGGACTGGTCCGTCATGTCTGTAACCTGTTCACGGAAACTGTCACGCTGTGCTTGGACGCGGACAATAAAAACAGCAACGAGACGGCGGCCGCGCTACTGTGTTCCCTGCTTGATATTTTGCATGGCATGCTGACCTACACGTCCAGCGTCGTCCGGCTGGCTCTGCAGGTAGACAGCCTCTCCTCCCGCATCTTCAACAGCCCCACGCCATGTCACATTCCCCTTTCGTGCTCTCCTTTCTAATCCACTTCTAATGTATGTTTCTTTTTTGAAGAAGAACTTGTGATTCTGTAGGGAGAGCCTACCAAAGAAGCCATCTTTGGGTGACCAGTGCGTAAAGCAGATATTTGATCAGCGGGTCTGAAAGGGAAGCAGGGGAGGCCTCCGCAAAGACTTAGCCAGCGCTAAGCGGGAAACGGCACCTGGCCGTAGGATCGTTTGCCTGCCTGACGAGCACCCTTGGGTTGGCCAGGCAGGGCGGTCTCTCCTGTGAGAGGCAGGGCTGCAGCCCACCCCGACAGGATGGGTTAACTCTCCAGGAGGAGTGGGCTGAGGTCGTAGGCACACACGTGCATACGCACACTCACATTCATATACGTTTGTATCCACACACGCACGCACGCACATACACGTACATACGCGACCCGTGAACTCTTGCACTTGTTTCCCTTATGACCAGTGCTATGGATCGTAAGATGGTGTTGAGCACTAGATGTGTATTCAGCGGCTGTGGGAAAGTCAATTTGCCCCAAACCAGACCTGGATTTACTAAGCATCACGTTCTAGGGAGGAGAGGGGATGTGGGTTTATTAAGTACTTTCTGTGTTAGGTGCCTCCGCGTGCCAACTTCATTTAATGTTTTCTCCAACCACCTGAGTCAGCGGATTAACTAGAGCGTGGGAAAGCACACAGCTGATACGAGCGCACTGTTATATCTTGAGTTCTGGTAAAACCGTAAGAGGTGTATGTCAAAGGGTAGCCTCCTGGCTCGAGTAGATGCAGAAGCCAAAGTGGAAACCAGACTGTCTTGATTCCTTGCCAGGTGTTGTAGTAGCAGAGCCAAGAATGAATCCCTAGACCCTGGTTTAGTCTCTGGTATTCATCATTGTGATAAATGGTAACCTTTACACACAGTAAAGCGGCTCAAGTATTTTGCTTGTCTAGTGTGGTTTAATAAATAATTCCAAGATCTCCTCAACAAATGGGATAGTAAGTATTTAACCCAAACTTGTAAAGCCGGAAGATGAAAATGGCCTTTGAACTACCTAATTGGTGTTTTTCCTCACCTATAATAATTCTAAATTAGCAGTAGAACATTGTTAAGTACTTGTGGAATTCTGAATTATGGATTTCTCTTAGTTTTTTCTCTCTTTTCTAGTGTCTCTTCAGAGAACAGGGTTTGTTTCCATAATGGTAGTTTTATGTAATCCTTCTGGATGGAGTCCGTAGCTACTCTCACAAGATGCTCTGATAGATCAGTCTGTAAAAGATTGTTTTGTAGATTGCAGATAAAAAGGATCAGAAGTTTAAAAATTTCAGAACAATAGAAATCCCACTTTTATTATAAGTGATTATTAGGTAGATATTCAAGGGTATTTAAAAAAAAAACCTCCTTAATACAAAGTACTTTCTAATTCTTTTTCCATGTGCTAATGTACCAATAGATTACTGTTTTTTCTCTTTTCATTTTCTTCAACACACCATACACTTCACTGCTATCATCTTTCTAAATCCTCCCCTGTAATATTCTGCCATGTATTGCTTTTGGCCTTCACTACTGACTGTGATCTCCATGACAACTGGTATCACTTTGAAAGAGGTGGAGTCCTTGAGACTGAATTAGGGGAAAGGGTTGGGCAAAGAAATGCAGTGTGCGTCAAAGCCACGTTCTCCTAGAACACTGAGCTATAAGTATTTTCCAAACCATAAGTCGCTTCGTCCATTTATAAGCATGCTCCACACTGGGGATTCTTCTGCATTCCAGAACTTCTAATAGGAACTTCTCTAGAGGAATCGAGGGGTTGGGGGGTGCCAGTGTTTAAAACGATAGTAGTGTTTAGATTTATGAAGCACTTTTTTCCCCCCCAGAGAGGCGAGTGATACGACGCAGGAATGTGTATCCGGGAGGAAGTGAGCGGAGAGAGGCAGGTGTCAGCATCTCCTTTAGGAGTTCAGTTTCTAACCCCAGCCTGCCTTGTGAAGCAGAATTGGTCCTGGCGTGGAGGGGCACATGGGCCTTGAAGGCTGGAATGCCTCGATTTCAAACCCAGCCCCACCACTTTCCACCTGTAAGACCTGGGCAAGTGACTTCACCTGTCTGAGTATCAGTTTCCTCCTATGTAAAATAGATATGACTACTCTTCGGGGTTGCCCTGGGACTTCAGTGAGAGAATAAGAGATATACCTGGCCCAGGGAAGGTAAGCAGTAAATGGTTATCATTAACAGCAAGGGAAGAAAGGTGCTCACGTCTACTTCCTGTTTCCTATTTCCAGAGGGCTTCCTGTGGGCCATGACTTCCTCCTTTCTGAGTGCTGGTGCATGGGAGGGCACTCGGTTCATATTTACCGAGTAAACTAAGTCCTGGCGGGCTTATGATATATTAATTTATGGTTTTCTTTTGCACTTTCATCGGGGCCCAAGAGAGCAGGGGTGTGAGCTGCCAGGGAGCATCACTTTGGTAGGGAAGATCGTCAGCACACAAAAGGTGGAGCGAACTGTTATCTCGTTACAGTCGTGAGCATGCAACCCCTGACAGGTACAGGATGCTGCAGAGTGACTATGGGAGAGGGGGACCCCAATCCAGTTTGGGGATTAGGGCAGGCAGATATTCAGTATTAAAACCTAGGTCACCGTCTGGGCCTTGTCTGCCATGTCTGAGGCGATGGGAGAGCTTGATACACTCTTCTCCCGATAGGAGGGCGGTTCAATTGCCGTTGATTTGAGGGTATGTGGGATCGATTGCCAGAAGACTGAAATGTGGCTGCTGAGTCCTGCTTAGTCGCAATCATACAGGAAGGCTGTCCGTGCTATGGGCTCCGGTTACTACTTTTAGCATCTCTTGGGATTATTCGGTTTGACTCCTCTGCGGCTTCCCCGTTCTGCTCATCCCCACGAACTGCCCTCTGCTGGTGGGATTTGTCTGCCATGACCTGTAATCCTCATGCCTCGCCTGTCCTTTGGAGACTTCAGCATTTCCTTATTTATGATATAATTTTCCAAATCCTTGGTGAGACATTCAAGGCCCTGTGTGATCCAGCCCCACGGCGCCTCTCCAGGTCCACCTGCCAGTCCTCCGTGCTGCCCATACCCACACCAAAGCGGTTGGTATTTTCCAAATGGGCCCCGCACCTTATCATTGTCACGCCTTCCTCCTGCAATTCCAGCACCTGAAACACTGCTGTCCACATCGTTCCTGTGGACCTCATCCCCACCGTCCAGATGATCGAGAGTCCAAGGTCCCCTTCTTCTTCCCCCGCCGCTTAAACTCCGTGTCCACCTCCATAGCAGTTTTCACACTCCACCCCTCGCAGGCATCTGGAAGCGCGTCATCCTTTTAATTAAACCCTGAGATCCTACAGCGCGGGGAGTGAGTCTTGTCATCTGTGCCTTGCGCGTGTGCGCAGGGTGGTGTTGGGGGAGCATCGTGAGTGTGAACTTGGTCTGGGCCACACCGTTTCCGGTCGTGCTCCACCGTGTTTAAACCTGCTTGGGCCTCAGACTGCAGCTGCTTGAGGGATTGACTTTCTCTTGTGTCTACGGACGCCTTACCTCTGTGTTTAACAAGCCTCCATTGAGTGCCTCCCCCATGCACTGGACTGAAGTAGCGAAGCTAAACGTGATAGAATTGTGTTATCCCTGAGCTTTTTTATCCTGAAGAATTAGCTGTATTCCTTTGATCTTATTTGGAGTGATGCTGTATTGCCATTTAATATTATATATGGCCCATAAGTTGATATTCTCAGGTTTTATATGTTTAAAACTATTAAATTTATATTTCCACGTAGAGTTTTCTCCTGAGGTCCACACTCAGCAGGTTCCTCAACACGACAACTAAAATGTCCCATAACCGACAGGAATTCAGTGTGTCCACAGCAGAACTCAGAATGCACCTCCCTGCAGCATTCTCCTGCGAGCAGACCCCACCACCCTCCTTTTGCTGTGCAAACTGCAAACCTGGGAGTCTTTCTTAGCATTTCTCTCTCTTCCGTATTCCACATCTGACCTGTCGTCACAAAATAATGTCGATTTTTACCTTTGATATCTAACAAAGCCAGCCACTTCTCTCAAGCGCCGCTGGTACCCCAGCGTGGTCTACTATCTGTCTTCTCTTGCCTGGACTGTAACAGCCGGGTGGGCCAAGAACACTAGGTGGCTAGGACGGGGGCCGGTGAGTTACAAAAAGCGGTCAGTGGGACCGGGGCGAAGGCAGAGGACCTGGATGGAGAGGACAGTTGCAGTTTCATGGCAGAGATGGGGTTTTCTTGCTGTGGAAAATACCTTTTGCAAAATGCACAGAGGGCCACAGATCCGAGAATCAAAAGAGGCTGGCTTGAGGAGGTGTGATGTTGGGGACCTGGAGGATACTGAGCAGAGGCAGGCCTCGGCCTCGTGTGTTACTCAGCGTCTGTGTTTATTCTTTTGGTAAGGAAGACCGTCCGTTTAGGGATCCCCTTGGTGCACAGGGCCCACATTTTTTGTGATGAGAGTTGAATGTGTGCTTGGCACGTACCTTCCTGTCGTGTGAAGCTGCGGCATTCCGTTTCTGGAACCCTTGGCAACTTTGCAAGGAGGTGGTGTGAATACCAGTGGCGGGGTCTGGATGTTTCTTGGTGACAATAACAAGTGACTGTGTAGATCTTAGAAGACCTGAAGGACCCATGGACATCCTGCAGGTGAAGTGGTACCCTGTGTGCTTGTTCTTGTGGCCCCATCTGTTTGCCTACCTGTGTTTGGACAGGAAGCAGTGACACCATGCCCTGACTGTCTTGGCGCTGGTTTGCAAATCTGCCTTCCCTTTCCTGAGCGAGGATCGGTCTGCTTTAAGGGATCATGTGTTCACGTGAAAAGCCCGATATTCTGTCTCAAATTGTGCTTCAGAAAGTGGGACTTAACAGCCAAGATTTGGAAAGGTTCAGACCTCTGGGATAGTGCTACCCGTTTGTTTTCTAGAAGGAAATTCTGCCATCATTTCCCTTGGCAGAGAGGTGCAGGTTGTCAAAAGGCAGGCATCTGATTTTCAGTGAAGTTCTGAACCAAAGAAAGCAGGCAACTCGAATTATGCCTGTGGGCCTGAGTGCAGATGAAGCTTGGCATTTATGGGAAGGGCCCTGGAGTCCAGCTTAATGACGTGGGGTGGGACAGCCTGCAGCCTGATCTCAAGGTTCTGGCAAAGGTCATTACCTAAAATCAGTTTCGTTTCTTCAGAGAAAGTAAAAACGGAGCAAGTATGTGAATGAAATGCGTGTGTACCATAAGAAACACAATCAATAATCAGTGCCTTTTTCAATATGAAATTATTGATCTCTATGATAGAAATCTCTGGAATTAGCTCTATAAAACTCCTGGAAGAAGACAACACTTAAATGCACTCACTTCTCATTTCTTATATGCATTGCTGTTCAAGCCCATGCTAACTGAGCAATGTAGACCTATATCTGAAGAATATTCGTGCAGGAGTACATTGGACAAACGTTCTAGGCGTCATTTGAGCAAGTGTGTACACACACAGGAGGAAAGCACAGCAAAATGCATTTGGTGCGCTTTATCTAATGTGCGTAAAAATGCCCAGGAGAGATGAGCATGTGTGATTTGGAGTCACGCAAGCCTAGGTTTATCCTCCAGCTTTGTCACCCATTACTCTGTGAGACTTGACGCAAACAAGTTTTCTGAGCTTCAGTTTTCTCTCCTGGAAAATGGGGCTAAGAGCACCTAGCGTTAGGATGGTTGGAAAGGAATCGCTCACCCACCGCCGTATGTGAATAGCAACATCATTCCTCCAGCGGCAGCCCTCGTGGTTGCTTGATCCATGGACCACCCAGGCCTGCCTCTGTAGCCTGAGCTGGTGGCAGTGGCAGCACATGCCCTCTCTGTCATGTGGTAGCAAAGCATAACTTCTCTTTGGGAGCCGAGGGAGAATACTTCCTCAGCCCCCTTTACCTACTAGGCTGAGGGGCGCTGTCTCCCAGGATGGAGCTGACTAATCTCTAAGATATGCTGTCTTTTCTCTTCCCCCTGTTCCAGGCGCAGAAGACTGGCTCAGGAGGGGACACGCAGGCCGCAGAAGACCTGCTGCTGCTCAGCAAGCCTCTGACAGACCTCATTAGCCTGCTCATTCCGCTGGTAAGGGCTCACCTGTGCATGCGTCTTTCAGAACATCGCTGAGGTGGGAGTAATTTTATTTGAATTTCATGATGTCCTGAGTCTCTATGCTATTTTAATTCCTTTCAAAACTAGAACTAGAAGAATTTTCAGAAGATTATTTGGCCCGGAATTACTAAATTTTGACTTTATTTTAAAACCAGGTGGCTTAGCACTTGTTTAAATGGATATTTAAGCAGGGCAGACTCTCAAATCCTTCTTGATGAATGTGAGGTAAAAAAAAATTTGAGAAATGAATTCCAGGAAGGGAAAAAAAATCCATTATATAGGGATCAGGTCTCTTTCAAAAAGACATTTTAGGGTTATGTTTGGCAT
The DNA here is from genome assembly GCF_902729225.1 of Pteropus medius. Classification (NCBI taxonomy): domain Eukaryota; kingdom Metazoa; phylum Chordata; class Mammalia; order Chiroptera; family Pteropodidae; genus Pteropus; species Pteropus medius. The sequence goes on along the minus strand of NW_024349803.1, from coordinate 15,473,079 downwards.
ATAGGGCTCCCCAGAAATGAAGTGCAGACAGACCCGGAGCATTTCCCCTCAATCTTCACAGAAATAGAGCGAAATAAGTGAAATTAGGTGAAAACAGGTAAGACTATACAAGATCGCTGACTATGTGAAAAGAACCCAATAGAAACTTGGAGTTTGGACCAACCCAATCATTTTAGCCAAATTTAAAGGGGACCCAACGTGTAGACACATGACTCCTACCCGTGGACAAAGCAGTCCATCAGAGTGTCGGCCGATGACATCTCCTAAGTCCCCCTGAAAACCTCTCCAGATATGGGGACCCAAGGACAAGGGGTGGCGGGAACCTGAGGGAGCACACGCTGGGGCCTCCACCCTTTGTGGGGCGACAGCACCTCGGTTTTGCCTTTTTGGGTTTGCCTTTTTCTGCCCTCTGGCTCAAAGGCAGGCAAGTGCACTTTGGATGGATAATTCTATAGATGTAACTGTATTCATCAAATAAAGGTTTGGTTCAACTGAGAAAGAAAAAGTGAGGGAAAGCGGTAAATCGGTCATTACTGGGTTGTATTAAATAATAGCATATATGGAATAGAGCATTCACAGAGAAAAGTGGCAGTGGGCTCGCAGCAAAGTGAGGGAGCAGCCCAAACCCCAGGGAACCGGTGTGCGCCCCCCTCAGAGGGGCAGGATCTCTGGTGCAGAACCGCGCAGGAAGTTGCAGGGAAAATGGCCACACTTGCCACGGCTCCAGCTTGGAGTTGGGGAGCTGAACCCCGACAGCCAGCTCTCACAGCCAAGGGCAGGAAACGGATGAGGTTCCAGGGGATAGAGAAGGACCAGCACAAACCACACACTCTTATATGACACTCAAAACCGCCCCATTCAATTAAAATGCATATATACATTACATGGATACTTGATAACAATACATTATATATTGGATAATTATATTTATAGCAACTAAGATTTAAAAATCGTTTAAGACGGATGAAGAATCCATTATAGGTCAACTTGTAAGACACACTGTTTCACATATATATTTTATAGACAAGGTTTTGGCGTTTCCTGCATTCTGTGGTTTGTTTTCTCTTAATAGGTGAATTTATTCCAACTAGATTTATTGTTAAATTGATTGTTGGTCTTAATTTTATTATTTTTTATTTCCATTCTAAATGTCTTCCTATATTTAAGCGTAGGGTTTAATACATGTGTGTGTGCGTACACACACACAATCTTTAATAGGACAAAAGAGAAAGATTCTACAATGATAAAGAATAAAATCCACAGGAACCTTTATGTGCCAAATATCAGAGCATAGAACAATATAAAGCGAAGGACAAAAAACATACCAGGGGACATCAACAACAACAACACAATAGTATTGAAAGATCTGACACATCTTTCTCATTGCTTGACAGACCCAAGTGCATAAATAATGATGTAGAGCAGGAGCTGACAAACCAGGGCCTGTGGACTGACTCTGGCTCACTGCCTATTTTTGTAAATAAAGTTTTATCGAATGCAGCCCACAGACAATCTATTTACACATTGTCTATGGCCGCTTTTGCACCTCAGTGGTAGTCGAGTTACAACAGAGACCTTAAGTGCACGAGCCTAATTATTTACTGTCTGGCTCTTTATAGAAAAATTTGCTGACTCTTATAAAGCATATATGAATATTTTGATAAGATCGATCTGATAGAAATATATCCATCTTTGTACCCTGAAAACAGAGACCGCACCTTCTTTTCGATTTTCCGGAAACATTTTTAGGAAGTTAAATATGCATTCGGTTAAAAGAATATCAATTCTCATGAGTGGAAATCATATAGATCACATTCTTTAACCATAATACAAACTAGAAGGAAAAAAATAAAAACAATCCAAGATGGTCTGTTAATGAATACTATCCGTGAGTATAATCAAAGAATAAGACATTGTGATTATATAAGTCTGGGTCCAGTCAGAGCACAGAAGCCGCACAGTGATGTAAGCAGAATTTTAATGTAAAGAATGATTAAGCTATGACAGAAGAGTGACTGTAAGATTTAGAAAGAACTCTATAAGGTGCTCTGAAGCTGAGGAAGAGTACCCAGCGAAGAACAAACTTGACAGGACAACCCTGTCCCCAAGGCTGCAGGTCAGACCTCATTGGAGAAGGCATGGTTCAGCCCACGGAAATGGATGTGTCTTCCGGGCTGCCCAGGCCAGAGCTAGTCCACTGTCCCTGGAAAGCAGGAGGCTGCCCTCCAGGGTGCAGGAGGATCCCAGCCAGTGGGCGGGCACGAAAGGGAAACAGGGTCCTGCTGTTGGTGGGAGGTCCGGGGTGCCCAGTGTTTGTGTAGAGAGGACTATGGGAGACAAATCTGTGAGGCAGGCAAGCAGAGAAGTTGGGGTGCCCCTGCACATGGGGAGCCTGGAGAGCCCCGTCTCCACTGGGGAGGGCAATGGGGCTGTGATCACAGGCCAGGCTGGGATGAGAGTTGAGAGGCCACACGTTCTCGGCCCATGGTTAGGTCAGGTCTCCACTAGATGCCATCACGCCACACTTATGACCCACAGTGCAGCTGCCAGAAATAGCAGGAGAGAGAACCCCTTCTACCAGTAGTGTATCCTCTGAGAGATTTTTCCCGGCTCTTCGGGGCTCTGAACTCCTGTTATTAGTAACTTGATCACACTTAGGTTCTAATATGTTGGCCAGACACCTGCCTAACGTGTGAGCTGTGTTGTGTGCCTACACATTTATCGCTAGAGTCATTAAGTTTAAAGATGGCCTGCAATAAGAACATTGCAGTACATCTTCTCAGGAAAAGATTTTAACACGTTTATAGCTGTGTGTAAAGTGAAGAGAAATAGTAATATGGCTATCGAGGAACCACTCTAGAACAAATACAGACCAAGGACAAATTTTACAGTGGCTGTTAAAAAATGTAATAGGTACAGAACAAGGTCCTGGAATTGTTTTTCCATGGGGAAAAAGAAACAGACTTTCAGTTTGTTTCTGACTTGGATAATGTTGGAAGTATTTTGCCTGAAAGCAGGTAAATGAACTTGTTAGCTTTTGAGGTTCTTTCCAGATATAAAAGTAAACATACTTATCCTTTAGAGAATATGAAACCTGTCAAACCATAATATATGACCTATATTAATGCCATACACTGTAGAAGCATCCTAGCGAAATGCAGGTATAAGGTAGTGATTCTTAGTCTGTTCTGAGTGAACCGCTTTGAGATTGATGATCCTGGACTTTCTTCCTAGAAAAATGCCTGGACTCACTCATGTGCAAAGTTCTGCACACAATTCACAATTTCATGGGAATCTTGGAATCCTCAGTTGAGAAACATAATAAAGGATATGGTTAATGAAATATACACCAAGTTGACCATGAAAGATAAAGCAAGGTAATTGTTTGACCGAAATATTTTATTTTTTAAAAGGAGAAAATGGGAAGCCAGGTTGGTTGGTTTTGTTGTTGTTAAGTTTTGAGAACTCTACATATTCTGGATATTAATCCATGTTAAATATATGATTTGAAAATTATTTGAAAATGTTTTCTCTCATTCTGTGGGTTGCTGTTTCACTGTGTAGATATTGCCATTTGAGGCACAAATTTTTTTTTTAATTTTCATGAATTCCAATTTGGCCGTGCAAATTTTCCATTTGTTGCCTATGCCTTGGTGTCATAGTCAATAAATTATTGCCAAATCCAATGTCATGAAAGTTCGCCCTGTGTTTCTTCTAAGAATTTTATAGTTTTAGGTCTTACACTTAGGTCTTTCATCTTTTTTGAGTTAATTTTTGCATATAGTGTTAGGTAAAGATCTAATTTAAGTCATTTGCATGTGGACATCCAGGTTTCCCAGCACCATTGGTTGAAAAGACTGTCCTTTCTCTGTCGAATGGCCTTGGCACCCTTGTCAAAAATCATTTGACTATATATATGTGAGTAGTGATGTCTGGGTTCTCTATATCATTGGTCAGTATATCAGTCTTTATGCAAGTACCACACTGACTTAATTGCTGTTGTTTTATAGTAAGTTTTTAAATCAAGAAATCTGAGCCCTCCATTTTTTAAAATACGATTGTTTTGTCTATTTTGGGTCATGTGAATTTTGGGATAGGTTTTTTATTTCTGCAAAATCATCATTGAAATTTTGATAGGGTTCGCATTGAATCTGTAGGTTGCTTTGGGTAGTATTGTTTTGGGTATTAATTTATATATTGTATTGATTGATTTCATATGTTGAACCATCCTTGCATTCCAAGAATAAATCCCACTTTCATAGATTACACCAAGAATAAATGATGGTGTATTATACTTTTTAATACGGTCATTAATTTGGTTTAATAATATTTTGTAGAGGATTTTTGCATCATTATTCATCATTATTCATCGGGAATATTGGGCCATACTTGTGGTGTCTTTGTCTGGCTTTGTTATGAGGATAATGCTGGCTTTATAGAACAAGTTAAGTATTTCAATTTTTGAGAAAAGTTTAAGAAGAATTGGTTTTAGTTCTTTAAATGTTTGATAGAATTTACCAGTGAAGCCATCACATCACATTCAGGGCTTTTCTTTGTCAGGAGATTTTTGATTACTAATTCAGTGTCCTTCTTAGTTATAGTTTATTCACATTTTCTTTTTCTTTATGGTTGAGTCATAGTAGGTTTTGTGTTTCTAGGAATTTTTCCCTTTCATCTAGGTTACTCAATTTGTTGGTGTACAATTTTTCATAGTACTCTCTTGTAACACTTTTTTAATTCTGTAGAATTGGTAGAATGTCCCTACTTTCATTTTTGATTTTAGTAATTTGAGTCTCTTTGTGTGTATGCATGTGCATGCACGCACGCGTGTATGTGTGTGTGCGTGTGTGGCATGTGTGTGTGCATCTCTCTCGCTTATCCATCTAGCTAAAGGTTTGTTCATTTTGTTGATCTCTTTACAGAACCAAATTCTGGTTTCACGGATTTTTTTCTTTCATTTTTCTATTCTCTATTTCATTTATCTCTGCTCTAATGTTTTTCCCCCCCTACCTTCTGCTTGCTTTGGGTTTAGTTTTCTTCTTTTTGTATTTTCTTGAGTTGTAAAGCTGGGTTGTCGATTTGAGATCTTTCTGTCGATTTGAGATCTTTACATGTCTTTCCATGTAAAAATGTTTACAGCTATAAATTTCCCTCTCTATGTCTTTCATCAAATTTGGGAAGTTTTCAGCCAATATTTCTTTAAATCATTTCTCTGCCCTTTCTCTTCTCCTGGAACTTTCACAGTGTATATGTTGGTCCACTTGATAGGATCCCATAGGTCTCTTAGACTGTGTTTGTTTTTCTTTTATTTATTTCTGTTTTTCAGACTTGATAATTTTCATTTTCCTATCTTCATGTTCACTAATTCTTTCTTTGTGCTCAAATCTGCCTTTGAATATCTCTAGTGAAATTTTCAGTGCATTTATTGTACTTTTCATTTCCATAATTTGGTTTTGGTTTCTTTTCAGGTTTTTATATCTGATGTTTCCATTTTGTTCATATACTGTTTTCTTGACTTTCTTCACAACTTCCTTTAAGTTTTTGAGAGCATCTTTGAGGTAGTTGTTTTAAAGTCTTTGTCTAGTAGGTTTGTCATCAGGTTTTTTCAGGAACAGTTTCTGCTGATTTACTTTTTTCCTTTGAATAGGCCGTGCTTACCTGTTTCTTTGTATGCCTTGGGATGATCCTAAATTGAAGTGAACAGTTAATCAAGTAGACATAATAGTCTTAAACAAACTACATGAAACCAAAAGTGTTAGAAGTGCAATTATAAAAGATAAATCTAGTTTTAGTCAGAGATTTCAATACGCTTATTTTGATAACTCCTAGAACAAGTTGAAAGAGAATCAACAATGAAATAGTAGACTTGAGCAACACTGTCATCCAGCTGGACCTGAACGGTGTCATAGAACACTCAGCTAAAGAAAAAAACATTCTTTCAAGTGCACACTGAGGATTTTACCAAGATAGACCATATTCTGAGCCTTAAAATAAGTCTCAGCAAATTTAAAAATGATTCATGTCACATATATTCTCCTACCATCATAGAATTAAATTTGAATTCAATAAAAGATATTTGGGAAATCCCAAAATATTTGGATCTAAATAACACATTCCTAAATAATTATGGATCAGATTAAAAATCAGAAAGTATTCTGAACTAAATATGAATGAAAATACCACATATCAGAATTTGTCCTATGCTGGGAAAACAGTACTTAGGAGGAGGAAAATTTATAGCTCTACTCCTATAGGAAAGGAGAAAGGTCTCAAATCAATGACCTCAACTTCTACCTTAAGAGTCTAGAAATAGAAGAGCAAATTACTCTGAAACTACTATAATCAAAATAGTGAGGCATTAGTGAAAAGATCGTTTTGACGATCATGGATATGCTCCTTATGTTAATTGCTGTATACCTTAAGCCTGGCCATTGCAAGCTCTCAATAAATAATTGTGGGATGCATGAATAAGATGTACTAAGTGCCAACATCTAGTTACAAAACAAAATTATAATGTGAGCTAATTTATGTCGTGCTTTATATACGTTTATATAAAGTGTACGAAAAGAAGTGAGGGTGGAGTGATTTATACCAAGTGCTTAACAGGGTATTTCTCAACATTTTTTAATTTTAAAAAAAGATACCTTTCTGTGCTATCTCCCTCCTTTTTGTTTTTTTCGTTATTATAAACAATTTCAAAATATACGATAGAGTTATTTCATCTTGAAAAAAATAAACAAATGAACAAAAATCCTGACTCTTAATTCCCCCCAAGTTGAGGACCTTCTCTCCTGGTCAGAAGCTGGCTTCAGAGTCATCTCTCACCCTGCATCAGTGGGGACCAAAGGGTCCCCACTTGCTCTGCCCAGAGTATATTGTGTAAAGTACAGAAGCAAAGCAAGGCTGAGCAGCTGACTGCCAGTTCTTTTCCCTCTAAAGGTACCTAAATTTCTCACCATCAGATGGAGAGAAGTATCTAGGGTATAATTTTGGCTTCAGAATCTTGAGCATTTTTCTTAATATACCTTATCATTTTTGATGAACAGTGAATTTTTTTTTTTTCTAAATTTAGGATTTGAAATCTCAGAGTCAAATCAGATAGATAGCGCCAAGATTTTGGGGTAATTCAGAAGCACATCTGTCTCACTCTCTCTGCCAGTGGCCAGCACAGCCACTGCAACTCATAAGTTCTCAAGGTAGCTGCTATAAACAGAATTCACTCTTTAATTCTGCCGGTAAAGGTTCTGTTGAATGGAAACACAGAACAAGTTGGTTGGATTTCCTGTGGCAATAAATTGACTCCGTAATGCTATAATAAACTTTTTCTTTTTGGTCCTCCAAAATAAACAGGTAGATATGACTAAAACAACATAAAACTTTATGTTGAACTTAAAATTGTTGTTCTTCTACTTTTAGACTCAGTAAGTTCCATGTCTTGGCACCTGTGCTACATCCGTGCAATGATAAGAATAGTAATTTCTTTTATAAAAAAGCAGATGTGTTTTTTTCTTGTTTATTTGTTTTTTGTTTTTCGAATCTATATTCCTTGTGACGATTGCCATTTGTAATTAATTCTTGGTGCTTTTCCTGAGGCAGCTGAATTGTGTCCCTCTCCCGCAGAGGGACACATCACCAGCAGCAGCCCCTGAATCTGATCTCTGCTGTCCAAGAGAATGGCTGCCTGTCCCCTTCCCAAGTAGGCCATTTTAGGCAGATGGCTCCTAACATGTCCTTATCCAGTGACACAGTGCATAAGGGCACCTTTTCATCCAGATCATTTGAAAGATTCACTGGGAGTTAGAATGACCATTTTCTGCCCACAAGCCAGTGGTTGGACTCGAAGATCCGTCCTGGCCCTTTAAGCTCTGTCATTTTAAAATTCGCTCGAGATGATGACATGGTGTAGTGTTTTTAAAACGCATCAACAAAAGCATTCTGAAGGAATATCGGTTACATACAGTTCCATTTTCCTACCTTTAAGGTATCATTTCGGCCGGAAAATAATTGTGTTCATATTGAGTGCGGTTACAATTTATTTTCACATAGAGTTTTAGCAATTTTTGACTTATTTTGGGTCCTGCCTACATGATCTAGTGAAATAAGCTGAGAAATATCAACCTTGATTGACTTGACCTTATTAGCATATTTCTTAGAAATCTGCGTGTCGTTATTTTGGGTTGGAAGCACGTGCATATCTTCTCATAGGTATTTTTATTTCCACTTTGATTGAATTCCCTAGGGTCATTAGTAGTTAGGTTTCCATAGTTTCTGTCTGTCTTTGAGATTAAGTTGTCTTCAGGAACAGTAGCCTGACATCACTAAAGACTTGGCATGTGGAATTCATTTTCTGTGATCACTCTACCAGCAGGGGCATGCCTGTTAGATGGCATGCTTTCAAATGCAGCAGAGGCCATTCACTTTACAGAGAAGGAAATTTAAGTATAAATTGTTTGGTTAAGTTATTCCTATCTTTCTTTTTGTCAATGTGAATTGAGGGGTAAAATTTTCAATCCATATCTTTTTTATAATTAGGGTTTAGCTCGTAATTAAAGATATACTTGAGGCAAAATAGGAAATTCACATTTCATGTAAATGACACCTCAAAGCTGTTTTGGAATGAGAAGACCAAGATAATTACAAAATCCATCATGCAGAAACACTCCAAATACAGAAAATTCAGTGTTTAACCCAGTGATCAGTTTCTCGTAATTTATCACCGAGAGAAAAATAAATCGAATGTTTAAGAACTAAAATCCATTTTCCCGTAGATTATTATTTAAAAAGCAATTCAAACTAACACACTTCGACAGTTAACTCTGGGAAAATCTAAAATACTGAAATTTAAAATAATAATAAAGTAGTATATTTTCATGCTTAGATTTCACATATATAATGTCAAAAACTAAAAATGAAAAATTAGTTGACTGTCCTGGTATATAGACAGAATAGCTCTCTTCTGAGTTTACTGTTTCTGCATGATTTATAGTACTTTACATTTTTTTTCTCCAAATATTTTGGATGTTTGGCAAAGAGATTCTATGTGCTAATGTGTTTTTTAATCATAAAAATTACATATGCTCATTAAGAGTAATTCAAACTCTTCAAAAGGGTTAAAAATTGAAAAGTAAACATCCTTTTCCCTATCTAGACCCACAGGAAAATAAAATGTAGGCTTTTATAATTATATGTATATTTGTGTACGTATATAGATATGTGCATATAAATGAATGTGCCGCGGTCCAGCCATGACAGGATCCAGGGGGCCCTGAAGATGGGCAAGGCGTTGGCGTGGGAGACAGTCGACTACACAACTCAGAGGCGATGTGGCACTGTTCTGTTTTATTGTGATTTGAGTACAACTTTTATACTTTTTATTTTGGCATTTGATTATACTTTGTGGTTAAGGTAGCAGGGAGTTACATTTCTGTGATTATTAATGTTCATGATTAACTAGTACATTTTTCTCTCAGTCATTAGAACAGAACTACCTGATGGAACAATCTAAACTTTTAATTCTTATATCTATTATGTAAGATACAGTTTGATTTAAGTAAAGGTGATAGATAGATGTATTCATAACAGCAAGCATTGGCTTGTGGGCAGACATTGTTCTTCTTTCTGCCTGAAGAAATCTTTTAAATGCTATTTGATTTATGCTATATCTAAAGTTCAAGCTGAACCTTTCTCACAGCTGTTCAAAAGTTTCCTTGGTGCAGTATTGAGGAAAATATTTATAAAAATCAGTTTTACAAAGCTGCTTTCGTAAGCTAAGTTTTTGTTCCTTTGCTTTTTAAGCACCAAGGAGGTCCTGACCTAGCCAGCTTTTCTATAAAACTTAAACTACTGTAAGGCACATGAATTCTATCTTTATTCACCACACGTATGCTATCTTCATTATAAGCTCCTGTATAAGGCAAAGGAGGATCAGGTAATCTTTTCATACTATTAGCCCCCCTAGGTGGATACCAGAGTTTTCCATTTATCCAGTAGGCCACAAAAGGAGGCCCTTCCATAGTAGGCACAGGCTTATGAGTAAATTTCTTATCCTTTACTAATTTTTCTACTAACTGCGTGGGAGCAGGAGTAAAAGCTGGTTCTAGTAATTTAGCTTGTTGTAATTTATTCATAACATCTTTAAGAGGCGCGTCAAAAGGAATTTCTCTTAATAATTGTTCAAATAAAGGGTTTACGCATTCTGGACAACTCAGAGTGACTAGAGCTGATTCCATACGCAGGGAATTAACTATGTTTTCCTCAGAGCCGATTTTGAGGAAATCCACTCGTACAGCGTTTACACTTACTAGAATTTGTGCTACCCAAATTCCCCCTATTAATAGGATCGTTCCTAAGAAACCAATTATCCCTAAACACATGCCACATCCTCGTTCTTGACGATGCATTCCTTGAAGCCTCTGTCCGCATCTCCGGACCTTGTCACGCAGTAGAGTAGAAAGAGGACGCGGCATGAATGTATATATGCCCTTTTTTATACAATGTGATCATAATATACATACAAATCTGTAACATGGTTTTCCCCCCTTTCTCAATGTATTTGAGAAAAATTTTCATGTCAGTACATCCTAAAGAACTATTTTTGATGCCTGTAACACTATAAAAATATACCATAATCAAGTTAGTTAGCTCTCCTATTAATAGACATTTAATATGTGTTGGGGTAGTTTTTTTGACACGTAGAGCTATACTGAAAATCCTTGTTAGATATGTTTATTTATACTTATATAATCATATAATAAATTCCTAGAAATGGTTAGACGTGATGCTAAGAGATGCTCAGATAGCTGGTAAAACGTTATTTCTGGATGTGTCTATGAGGGGCTTTCTGGAAGAGATTAGCATTTGAATCAGACTGAGCCAAGAAGATCCACCTTCACCAGTGCAGGTGGGCATCCTCCAATCCGTTGAGGGCCTGACTAGAACAAAAAGGTTGAGGAAGGGTGAATGTGCTCTGTGCTTGAGCTGGGCCATCTCTCTTCTCCTGCCCTCTGGAGCTCCTGGTTCTTGGTCTTCAGTCTCCAACTAGGACTTACACCATTGGCTCCCCTGGTCAGGATCTGGGTTTGGAGTGCAACTATCCCACCAGCTTTCCTGGGCCTCCAGCTTGCAGGTGACAGATAGTAGAACTTCTCAACCTCCATAATCATGTGAGCCAATCCTTCCTAATAAAGCTCTTTCTGTATATCTCCTATTAGCTCTGTTTCTCTGGAGAATCCTGTCTAATATGCTAGGTGAAAGGGTTGTAAATTTTTACGTTCGTATATATATGGCAAATTGCCCTCCCCAAAGGTAGAGAACCAGTTGTCATTCTCATTGAAAGAAAAGTCTGTTTCTAGAGCCTTGCTAATAGTTTTATGAAATTGTAACATTTTTGCCATTCTGATACATGAAATCTTGTAGATCTTTGATGTTATTGTATTTTATTGTGAATGAAGTTGAGTATCTTTTGTGGCTTAATTGGCCATTTGTGTGTCTTTTTTTGTGTGTCTATAATTGTTTTAGCATAATTTGCCTATTTTTTCCTCTCAGTTTACCTTTTCTGTTGATTTTAAGAGCCCTTTGTATATTAAGGGGTTTATTCTTTTGTCGTAACAAATATACTTTTTCATTTTCTTTCTGTATTTTTAATTTTTATTGATGCTTTAGCTATAAAGGTAGTTTTTCATTTATTAGTCAGATTTATCGGTGCTTTCCTTCATGATTTTTGAGTTTTATGTCATGTTTTAGAAGATCTTTTCACTTCACAATTATAAATATATTCACCCATATTTTCTTGTACTTTCATGGTATGTTAACATTTAGATATTTGACTTATTCTGGATTATTTGTTGTAAGGAGTAAGGTGGACATCTTCGTGGTGGTATATTTGTAAAAGGTTTCAAATGCCAAGTACCATTAAGATTTTGTTTCATTAGTTCTATACATTGTCACATAATTATTAGGTAAGTGGGATTAGCACTTGCATATCTTATAAAAATACCATTTCTTTGAATACAATTGGTTATATTTTTTGCACCATAATCTTTAGATAATTGGGTATAGTTTACGTCCTAGGAAATAATAGCAAAGCATACCCTATGAAAATTTCTCTTTGACATAATTTCCCTGTGGAAAGACACCTTTTCTCAATGCATTCATCAGAGAGAAATAGTCAGACTCAAGACATATTTCTTTTGGGATGATGAAGGAAACTCCATTTAAAGTTGAGGTGTTGATAGGTAACAAATAACTTGCTGTGCATATATCTCAATCTTGCAAAATGTTTGCCAGATTTTTAAACCGTGGAAAAGCTGTCAAAGGCAGCCTGAGCCCTTCACATCTTCTCCAGCCGTTATCATTGGTTAGAATGAGTCTTGCATTTGACTCATATCAGCAGTAGTAGCCTCATAGCATGGAGATGTGCATTTTCATGTAACAGCAACAAAAAGAGAAATGGTTACATCTTTAAAAAGTGTCATCTCATCGATTTGACATTCCATGCGAGGCTGTTTGGCCAGACACGGTGGTGTTTCTGTGATTCAGTGGGATCATCTCTGAACACCCATCCATTTAATGGTAGTTGAGTTGGCTTTATTGGTTATCAGGTGAATGATCATGGGCAAGTTAGTAAGTCTCCATTTCTATGTCCAAAAAAAAGGAAAACGTAACACCTCACAGGGTTTTTGGGAGAACTAAGGGAGCAATGCATGAAGAACTCTTAACACATCACTTGGCACATTATAAATCCCTCCACCCAAGTGTCCGCTTTTCTCTCTTTGTTGTATCATTATTGATGGTGGTATTATCTATGTTACTCAGTAGTACAGTAGTACAGGTGGTGGAAAACCCATTATGGCTACAGTCCAGAGATACAGTTCCCAGGTGTCTTTAGAAATGGGCTGACTTTAAGATGAGCAGAGAACTCCCTGAGTTTGCTTTGTTTTATTTTCGCCACTCCCCACCACACCCCCAAAACCCTTTGATTTCATGTAGACTCAGACAGCATAATTTTTGAAGCAAGAAAATAATGTGGATATTTACCCATAACTGTAATACAGTGAAGTTAGCAGTTTTGATAATGATGTTAAGCTTTTTTGTTTCATTTAATGCCTGCAAAATTATCCTGTCTACGGCTCCCTGAGGCCCTTCCCGTGCAGTGTGTTCTGTAATCATATTTACTGATCCAATAAACATCCGTCTCTTATTGTAATAAACTCACTTTGCGAACAGCCTCATTAATGTGCTGAAATAATGTACCCAGGGGTATTTCTGATGATTTCATCGTAGCTCTGAAATTAGTTGCCCCGATGGCTCTGTTGGTGGGGAAGCTGCCGCTGCAGCTCCCTGACTGTCTCCTGCGGCGGCTTGCGCATCATGGGGGCTCACGGCACAGGGCTTCCCGTAACGGTGGTTTAGGGCATCGAAGTCCTACCGAGTAAAACTTTATACAGTCTTAGACGGTTTTAATCATGGATCTGTCTCTTTGAATAAATGAGCCATTAGTTAGTTTATAAAATGAAGACTTTACCTAATGGAACATACGCTAAATGTCTAGATAACAAAGCCATCACTATGTTTAACCGATTTTAAACGGAGAATTTTTTCTTTCTCCAGTTGTAAAAATTGTCTGATTTGATAAGTTTGTACTGTTATGGGTGGTGTTTAAATTTTAATGGCTTTACAGTTTTATTTAAAATATATCCGTTCTTGGAATGGAAATAATCACTTTTAGGGATAAATGTGTTATCTTCTATTCTTTTTCCTTTGGGGTACATCTCCTACTTCAAACCTATATTATTTAGATATGAGCGCTTCAGAAAGGGATTAATATGGAGAGGACTTCATGTATTTTTCAACATCCTGGATTCAGTAACCAGTAATTTTAATGACTTCTGTATAATTCTCTAATACATTTTTGAAACTTATAACCAAACAGTAACATTTCCGAGTTTCTTTGTTCATTATTTGACGGTCGTAAGAAATCATGATAGGCTGTTACTGGAGCTGTAAAGGCAGCCTCAGCCCTCACATGTCTCCAGCCATCATCACTGGTCGTAGCAAGTCTTGCATTCGACTTATTTGACTTGTCAGTCCCTGAGAGTCACTGCGGAGGGTACTCAGGAAATTTCCCCTTTAAGAATTTTAGGGGTAAGGAAGGCAGATTTATTTCATATATTTGAATTACAAAAGGTGCCATAAGCACGTTATAAGAATTCAAACAATTTAGAAGTGATTAAAGTAAAACTAAAGTCCCTCCGCCCGGTACCATGGCACCACCGCCCAGTGTAACCAGGGTCACGTTTGACACGTGTCCTTGCATTCTTTTCGCTCTGCTTACCATCACGGGCACTCGTATCAGTGATTTTCTTTATTTCTAAAAATAGTACCATAGCATAAGTATTTTATAGCTTTTCTTTTTGCTTATTTCAGTATTCTAGACATCTTTCTCAGTCAGTACTTATACTGGTCTCATTCTTTTTAATAGCTGCATAGTATTTCATAATATCAACCTACAGCTATTCGATTTAAACATTTCCTCGCGGATGGCCATTCAGATTGTTTCCGCTTATTGCTATTATAAGCATGATATAGTAGACGTCTTCGTATGGTTTTAGGTACTTCTGCATTTCCTTTGAGTAGATAAATACCCAGAAGTGAGGTGGCTAGATTAAAAGGTGCTTTTAAATAATAAATATTAATTATCATGTGTAACTTCCCAGAAGATTTTAGCAGTTTACATTCTAATTAAAGGTAGATAAATATGTTTGCTTTTCTCCATCTCCACCAGCACTGTATCTTCTGAGTCTAAAAATTTTTTTTGTTCATTTGACAGGTAAAGATGATATCATTACTGTTTTAATTTTCATTCTGTGGCTATAGCATTAGGAAGAGAAAAAGAAATATAGCCACCCAAATGTGAAATATGTATAACATTAAGCCATTAACTTTGGAAATACAGAGAAGTAGATGATTTTATAGAAAATTATAAACTACCAATACTGATATCAGAATAGATAGAAAAATCAAACTTCAACAGTTAAAATTTGGTCATCTAATGATGTAAGACTCTCGCCCTCTTTGTGTAAATAAGAATTTACAAGGTCTAATTTGTTTTTACCACAAGCAGATGGGAAAGGGGATATGCCAAGCCAACAAATCTTACAAGAATACCATGTAGAAATTCAAAGATGTCAATATAAGTATCATCACGAAAGCAAACATTGTTAAAATAGCTAATCAGAATTATTTGTTTTAAAAGCTAAACATTGATGGCCCAGGACACGATCACCCTCTCTGCCTTATAGGTGTCTACTACTTTATTAGAAGTGACATTTTCAAGGACGATTTTGTGCTACAAAATGGAATCTGCTTTTCTGTAGCTGCAGGGAAAGAAGTAATGTTCTCCTTTTTTTGATCCTGCTAAGATTTCTTTCACAAGCAGTTAGAAGGGCTGCCAGTTTGCAGGGTAAACACTAGAATTCCATTAGTTACTATCAAGAAAAAAAGCTTGTAATATGAAAAAGATATCAGGCAACGGAATTGTCATCATGCGATATTTTGCACCTACAAAATCTATCATTAAAATATTGCAGGCCTAAGTGGTTTTACATGTGAGTTCTAAACTTTCAAAGAATAGACAACTACTATGCTATTTAAATAATTCAGAGTATAGAAAAAGTTAGAAAGCTTCGTGATTCATTTTCATAAAACTATAGTAAATCTAATGTCATAACCCACTTTGAAATAATACAGAGCAACCAAAGATCACTTTTATTTATGAATATGGGTAAGAAAATTGCAAAAACAAATAGTCAAATCTAGCAGTATATTAAAGGACCGATATAACCAAATAGGATTTGATCCAGGAACTCAAGAGTAGTTCAGGCACTACAAAAGTATAATTTCATATTTTAAGAAATTGAGGGAGAATAAAAACGCCGTAATAATCAATGCTAAAAATTCAACTGGTCATTCTTCATTTTTTAAAACTCCATGTACGATAGAGTGAATCTTCTTAACATATAGGAAGTTAATTCCTAGAATTTAATAGTAAACATTTAAAATAAACACTGAAAACATTTTTGTTAAAATAATAATAGCCAACAGTGATGGAAGGGGTATTATATATAATGCTATAAGATAAGAAAAATAAATATTAAGTATAAATATGATTATTTCAGTTGATAAGATTTTTGTACCTAGGGAAAAAACATCGAAATAAAAATGCATAGACATTCAAAAGCAAATTTCAGTAAGATGGTGGCATATAATACATGTAAGCCAATAGCTTTTATTTGTGCTGACATTAATCTGATAGAAATAGAAATGGGGGAAAATCTCTTTATAGAAATAACTAAAACCATCCCCCTAAAAAGGCCAAAAATAAATGTAACAAATGCAAATCATGATGATAAGTATAGAATATTTTGAAAGACATAAAATATGACCTAAATGAATTGGAGAGAGATGCCAGGGGCTTCCAGGTAGTAAGACAAAAATATGAATTCTTCTCAAATTAATGTAAGATTTAAAGTAATTTTTACTATTATTCTAGCCACGCTTTTTTAGTTTATTAAAATGATCCTGCGGAGTAAGTGTGAGATCTCCCAAGAGAATCTTGAGCAGGAAGGCCTCTCTTCACTCTTTTTCTCACACTTGTCTCCTGTCTCTCACAAAATGCCTCTGAGGGAAAAGTACAGGAAGTCAAAAAGGAATAACCTTCTAGTGATGAAGAGAAAGGGGAGATGGCCGTCAGTAGCAGATTAAGATTCCAACATATTTCTGGAGGACAGAAGGAAACCCGTGGACGGGTTTAACAGGGCAGAGGAAGCCTGGCCCCAAACACCCTGGCTGGTGCTGGCGAGGCAATGGAGTTGGCCTTGCCTCTGTGAAACCCCACGGCACCTCTGGCCTCGGCGGAGGAGATGTACACAGGGTATTTTCAGAAGTCTGGACAAAGAATGGCTCCGCCATTTGATCCCTCTTCCGCTCTTCTCCTGTTTTCACGTGCAGAAGACCAAGTAGCCTAATATGACACCCCAAAATGATGTCAGAACTTTTCTCTAAAGAAACTGAAGCTGAGAAGAAATCAGTAAGCCCAGAGTAGAGCCTTACTGAATTTTCCGAGAAAGGTAGAGAAAGAACTGATGGTGAGGCTTCCTCTACAGAGACAGTTTCCAAACTCCGCACCCAAGGCATCACGCTGAGCGACCACCCTCCCACAGGTGAGCTCCAGCTTCTCGCTTTCAGCGATGTCTGTACTTGGGGCATCCAGCTGTGTCTCTTTAGCCACGATCTGTCCTCTGAACTCCATGCTCTTATATCCATTAGCTGTAATATTGCCACAAGAATATCTAAGCCATTGGTAATTCAATCAGTGAAGGATGCTCTTACATTTTTGAAGACTCTGTCATCTCGCCCTCCTCGCCAACCTCATTGCCCAGCCTCCTCTTGCCCTTTCACTCCGGTCATACTGCCTCACTGCCTAGAAGGGGTCTTGGGCCACACAATACGGCACTTGGACTGTCTTCTGAATGCAATGAGAAGTCACTGGAGGTTTTAAGCAGGAGAGTAACATGATCTGATTAAGGATTTTTTAGATAATCACTATGGCTCCCGTATGGAAAATAGATTGTAAGGTGTACAATTGAAGCATAGTGGAACATTTGATTATTTCTTGTGTGGCTGTCTTGAACATCCATCTCTCATCCAGTGGCAACAGATTCCACCTGAATGTCTAAAGCAGAGAGACAGAGAAGAGCTGAAAGTGACATATGATCAGGTCAAAGCTTTGACACAAAACCCAGTATCTTAGCAGTCAGTGTTGACACAAATATTTATTCTCTATGGTTCCTGCAACTTTGCTGCTTCAATAGAATTGCTTAAATCTCTTTCTGTATTGACTGGTTATGATTTTTTAAATGAGCTATGTTTTTCTCATTCTTTAGTTATTGACCAGGAAAATGTGAAGTTCATTATGAAAGTTAGTCAGGGCAGTACAGGAAGTTCAGAAATCAAGGCCTGTTTGACCTACCAATGACTTTCAACTTTTCATTTTTTTAAAAAAACCCTAGTACTCCGGTCTGTGAACTGTAGACTTACAACTAAATCAATAATGGTAGCGGCAGGTTTTCTTCCCTCTAAATTTCCACATTTAGGAGTGTAATGTGTCTGGGGGCGGAGGGGGGCGCATGGTCAGTGAAACTATAGAGGATCTTTACTTCTCAAGGAAAAGGGGGCAGGGTGTCAAGGCTGTGGGCAACAGCATTTCCTTGGGCGTTGTCATCTGGAATTGCTGCCATTCATCAGCTTAATGATAGTTTCTGCTGCTTCTTCAGCTGATTTGGGCAGGAGTGATATATTAAAATGCAGAGGAACAAGAATTGATGGCCTAATGTGAATTCTTGTTAAAGATGTCCTAACAACACAGAGAGAGTCTCTTCTCAAGGTGCTTTTAGATTGCATACATAAAAAGAGGAGAGAACATTGTATTATGAAGTAGTAGTTTTTTTCTTTTCTTGGTTAATATAGTCTCTTCTCTGACAATAAATATCCCCATATAATTTTTGACAAAACACTGTGCCAGGCGATATTTTTAAAATAGAATATAAAACGAGAGAGATTTTGAAATGCATTGCATTGTGTAGCTTGTGTAAACAGAAATAAACACAGTAGAAATGTGATTTTAAATTGTTTTAAGACAGTTTTTAAAATTCAGATCTAAGTTTACTTTGAGATATTTCCAAGTCGTATGTGTGTATATATATGTGTGTGTTTATTATCTCTTCCACAAAGCATTGGAGTTGGCTAATAAGAATGTTTGCAATAAAGTTAGGGTTGACAGATAAAATACAAGATGCCAAATGGACACACTTAGACTAAAAAAGATTTATTGTTTATCTGAAATTCCAACTAAATTGGGTGTTTCTTTTTTTCAAGTCTGGCAATCCTAAATAAAGTAGAAAACGTGAATAAAAACAATGAAGATAAGTTTCTATACACATACGAAGTCTAATGTAATTGCGAAAGTTGGGCCATGGTTTTGGCCTTGAGTTCTGATTACTGGAGAAAAGTGGAAATGTAATCATTTAGAAGGCGTGCATCGCCCAGAAAGTGGGGCCTGGTGAGGGGAGATGTTTCTTGGGAGAAAGATACATTTTCTAGTTTTGGGGTATGAAAGAATACTTTTTCCTGAGTCTCCAGTAAAGGGACACTTTGTGATAGGGATGGTGGTGTTAATAGCTACTGTTTAGTGAACGTCTTATGAACTAGACAACGTCTTTCAAAGAAAAGATCTTTAATTTAGATGAAGTCCATTTCACCTTTTTTTTTTCCTTTTGTAAATTATACTTTTTTAGTTATATTTAAGAAATCTATCTCTTACCCAGGGTCAAAAGATTCTTGCCTTATATTTTCTCTTAGAAGTTTTATAGTTTCAGGTTTTATATTTCAGTCTATTGAGTTTAAAAAAAAAAAAAGGAACGAAATGAGTTTCAGAGATTCCTAAAGAATTTTTTTTTTTATTACGTGTGAATGTTCTGTGGTGATTCTGAGCCACTTTGGAGTTGATCTGCGTTATCCACCGTTTTGAGTTAATTTTGGTACATGGTGAAAGGTATGGATTGAAGTTGATGTTTTTGCATATTGTTTGAGCGCCACTTGTTGAAAATGTTTACTCAACTGCATTGCCATTGCCCCTTTGTCCAAAATGAGTTGACTGTATTTCTGCGGGTTTATTTATGGACTCTCTATTCTGTTGCAGTAACTCATGCGTCTAACTTTATGCTAATACCATGCTGTTTTGGTTACTTTAGTTTATATTAAGTCTTGAAATCAGGTAAGGTTAGTCTTTCAACTTATTTCCTTTTTCAGATTTATTTTGGCTAGCCTATGTCCTTTCCATTTTCATATGACAAGCATCAGCTTGTCAGTTTCTACCAAAAGAACGAAAACAAAAATATGAACCTACTGGGATTTTGATTGCAATTGCATTGAATTTGTAGATTAATTTTGGGAGAATTGGCATTTTAACAAAATCAAGTCTTCTGACTCATAAAAAAGGTATATCCTGTCATTTATTTGTATCCTCTTTAAATTCTCTCAGCAATATTTCATATCTTTAGTGTACAGGTCTTTCATCATTCAGATTAATCCCTAAGTGTTTCAGTTTTTTAGGTGTTATTGTACGTGTATTTATTTTAATTCCAGTTTCTGAATTACTTATAAAATTCAATTGATTTTGTATGTTGCTCTTGAATCCTGTAACTTTGTGAGACTCATTGATGGGACCCAGTAGTTCATAAATTCCATTGGATTCTCTCCATAGAGGATCATGTAAATAAGCACTTATGTCTGTCTTCCTTTGCAATCTGGACGCCCCCCTTTTTTTGGGCCGATCTGCACCGGCGAGACCTGCCCCCCATTCAGTGCTGCATGAAGTGATGAGAGCAGACATCCCTGTCTGTCTGCCTGATCTCAGGGTTAG
The DNA here is from genome assembly GCF_902729225.1 of Pteropus medius. Taxonomy (NCBI): domain Eukaryota; kingdom Metazoa; phylum Chordata; class Mammalia; order Chiroptera; family Pteropodidae; genus Pteropus; species Pteropus medius. The sequence continues at coordinate 15,452,600 of NW_024349803.1, read as the reverse complement.
GCATTCAGTCTCTGACATGACTTTTACCAGGAAGTTTCTTTCTCCTCCTAGTTCACTGAGTTTTTGTTAGAAATAGGTGTTTAATATTGTTAAATATTTTTTTTTTTATTGAGACGATCGTATCTTTTTTTTTTTTTTAGTTATTAATATGGCTCTGTGGAGCCATATTAATAACTAAATGGCTACTGCATTTCTCAAAAAAAGAAGTGTTGCAGCTCTAACTCCTCCCTCCACCTCCGTAGATGGCCTGATTTGGAAACTGGTTCATTGTAGACGAAATTTGTTAGGATGAGGTGGCACTGGAGCAGCACAGGCTCCCTAACCCAGAGCGACTGGTGTCCTTATAAGGGGACCACTTGAAGAGACACACACAGGAGAACACAATGCGAAGACAGGGGCAGAGACTGGCGTTCTGCCGTCACACGCTAAGGAACATCGGGTGCCCAGACCACGGGAGAGGCAGGGAAGGCTCCACCGAGGCGGGCTTCAGAAGGAGCAGGGCTCTGCCACTACCATGACCTCTGACGTCCAGCCTCTGGAACTGTAAGAGAATAAGTTGCTGTTGTTTGTGCCACCCCATTCATGGTGATTTATTACAGCGACCCAAGGAAATTAATACTGGGAGTAAAAGAGATCACTGTTATTGGAAATAGAAAACAAATGTTCAAGTAACCCATAGGAAGGTTTAAAAAGAAAAAGAAGCAGAAGAACAAGAAACAGAGGAAAAAGAAGACAAATAGTAAAATTGCACGATAGACTTAAACCCTGGCATCTTAATATTTACCTTAACTGTAAATGATTTAAATGCACCGATTAAAAAAAAAAAAAGGTGGCTAGAGTAGATAACAAAACATGAGGGAGAGCGTTGGCTTTTGCTATAGAAGGCATCTTTAGGATGGGACTGTTCTGTATCTTGAGGTGATGGATGTCACCAAATCTACTCATGTGATAAAATTGGACAGAACTAAATGCACATGGATGTGTGCACACACACACACACACACACATACACGAATACGTGTAAAAGCAGTAAAATCTGAATAAGGTCAATGGGTTATTCAATGTGAGTTGTCTGGTTGTGATATTATACTACAGTTATGCAGAAGGTTTCCATGGGGGAAACTGCACGAAGTATGTCTGGGATCTCTCTGTATTGTTTCGTACGACTGCATATGAACCTACACATATCTCAAAAGATTAATTCACATGCAAAAAAAATGAAGTTCAACCCCCTACTCAAACCATATATAAAACTTAAAATGAATCAAAGACCTAAACATAAAAGCTAAAACTATAAAATTTTTAGAAGGAAAAATAAATGGAAGAGCTAAAACTATAAAAATTCTTAGAAGAACGTAAATCTCAGGACCTTGGAATAGGCGGTGGTTTCCTAGGTATGACACCAAAATCACAAAAAATTAAAAAGAAGATGAACCTTTATCAAAATAAAAAATACCTTATGCTTCAAAGGACACAATTAAGAAAGTGAGAAGACAACCCACAGAATGGGAAATCATTTTTGAAAAGCATATATGCTAAGGGGCTTGTATTTAAAATATATAAAGAATATTTAGACTTTATTATAAAAAGATGACCCATTTAAAAAAAATGAGAAAGGATCTGAACAGACATTGCTCCAGAAAAGATATACGGATGGACACTAAGTACATGAAAAGATACTCAACATCATTAGCCACCAGAGGATTGCAAATCAGAACCACAGAGAGTTACCACCGTGCACCCACTGGGATGGCTGCAATTAAAAAGATGGATAATAACAAGTGTTGGTGAGCATATGGGGAAACTGGATCCCTCATGCACTGCTGGTGCTAATGGCAGCTTTGAAAAACAGTCTGGCAGTTCCTCACAAGGTTAAACATAGACTTATGTGACCCAACATTTCCATTTCTAAGTACATACCCAAGAGAGACAAAAACATGTGTGCACAGAAACTTCTATACAGATGTTCATAGCAGTACTGCCAAAAAGTGGAAACAACCAACAAATAAACAACCCGTGATATATCCATACAATGGGATATTATTAGGCAATAAAAAGAAATGAAGTACTGATACATGCTACAGCGTGGATGAACCTGAAAGCACTGTACTAAGCCTGAGAAGCCAGTCACAGAGGATCATATTTTGAATGATTTCATGTATCTGAAAGGTCCAGAATAGGCAGATACAGAGAGACCGAAAGCTGATTAGCTCCGGGGAGGGACTGGGAGAGAGGAGGAGGAGGAGGTGATGGCAAGGTGACTGCTAAAGGGTACAGGTTTCTTTCTAGAGTGATGAAAAAAAATCTAGAATTGATTGTGGTGATGGTTGTGCAACTCTCAATATACTCAAAACCATTGCATTGTGTGTGTCAAATGGTGACTTTTATGGCATAGGAATTACCTCTCAGTAAAGCTATTATAAACATAATAAAACTTTAAAAACTAAAAAGGTTGAAATGCTTGTGGTATTAGATTATACCTTTAAATACGTACAGAAACAATGCTTTCTCACCTGTTTAGTCAGTAATGATTTGGACACAGACAAGTTGAAAGTGTTTCTTAATATCTTCTAGGAAATGGATTTTTCCTAAAACAAGTTAATAGTAAGCAAGAATGTAAGGGAATGCCTCTGAAAAATCAGATTGTTTTCACACCCTAGACACACACACACACACACACACGCACACACACACACACACACACACACACACAGAGACATTATGAATATATGCATATATGACGTGCTATTCCTCTGCTCGTTACCAGCCATTCTTGACCATGGATTAATGCAGGAGTCCTCAACCCCCAGGCTGCAGACTGATACCAGTCTGTGACCTGTTAGGAACCAGGCTGCACAGCAAGAGGAGAGGGGCTGGTGAGCGAGCGCAGCTTCATCTGTATTTGCAGCCGCTCCCCAGCGCTAGCATCACCGCCTCAGCTCCACCTCGGATCATCAGGCATTAGATTCTCGCAGGAGCACTGGTACCTGGTTGAGGACGACTGGATTAATAGACTGCAGGACTTTCTTCTGGTTTTGTGCTATTAGCTTTCTTTGAGTCACTATGCATTTTGGAAAAGATCCATTCAGAAAATGATTTAATTAGTCAGACTTGTTACGCAGATGGACATTTTCCCTAGTAAGCCAAATTTTACTAGGGTTCCTGAGCAATACCAGCACCATCTTTGATGGAGCTTACGTAGCCCTATTTGTTAATTTTCAGCTCCCTAACGAGGATCCCGAAGTTTTTGAAGTTTCATCCAAGTGTCTGTCTATACTGGTTCAGCTCTATGGAGGAGAAAACCCAGAGAGCCTGTCTCCCGAAAATGCGGAGAACTTTGCTGATTTACTGACATTCAAGGAGGACCCGAAGGAGCAGAAGCTTCTGTTGAGGATTCTCAGAAGAATGGTGAGTCCACCCAGAAACCTGGGCTGGGGTGGGTGGCTTCAGTGGCAGCCAGTGGACAGGGGGCAGTCGTTCACTTCAACCTCATTTCAGTAAAATAACTCATTGCCTTTCCCATCATCTCCTATCGTTAACGCATAACAGATTCTGTCCATTAATCATATCTTTTCTGAACTATTGGGGAGCTAGAGGACATTGTGCCCCTCACCCCTTAAAACCTAAGTGTGTATTTCTAAACAAAATCAATGTTCTCTTAACTACTCCAATCAAAATCAGGAAATTTAACAGTGATACAGTTCTTTTACTGACCTGCCATCCATATTCCAATTCTGTCAACTGTCCCAATAATGTCCTTTATGGCTTGTTTTTCTGGTATTGGATCTAGTCCAGGATCATGTATTTTGGTAGACCGATGTCTTTAATCTGGAATCTTCCTGTAACCTTTCTTTGTTTTTCATCACAGTTTTGGAGAATATAGGCTGGGTATTTTGTGGAATCACCCTCAATTTGTATCTATCTGATGTTGTCTGACAATCAGATTCAGGAAAACTCCAGGACGGATATTGTGTCTTTTTCAGTCCATCACATCTAGAGACTCGTGACTTTTTGCCCCTTGCTGGTGATATTAATTTTGATCATTTCATTAAATCAGTGTGTAGTTATTACTTTTAAATTTGTGATAGTTGCAAAATGGAGATTTTTCTAATCTCAGCACTTCTAACTCCCAGCATTCTACCGTAAGGAAAAACTTTCCCCTTTTGTCCCATTTATTTGTACAAAATATGTATAGTTGATGTTGATTTGAGGTACTTTTGAAGACAGACTTGTTTTCTTTTTACAGTAAATCTTATTCTGCTGGTTTCGAAGGCCGTTGTTTGCAGTAGCTGTTGTTGAAGTAAATGAAAGAGTGGAGGTCCCATTAGTCTGGGCCGTGTTCTGGCTCGTCAGTCTCTCTGCTTCTACACACCGTTATCTTGAGGAGTCCTTTGGCACGTGGAGGCTGTGGATGCGCCAGACGGTTATACTCAGGTTAACTTTTGTGCCAATTTGACAAATAGACAGCAGCGCATGACCCAGCTAAATCTACGTGGCAGGTTATGGAACTAGAAGCGAGATACACAGATGGATCCTCTTCTTTTCTATATTAAGCTTTTGTTCAGCCAGGTCTCCCCCGCCCCCAGGAAGACTTATTGCCTCAGTAGGGTCGTTACTTGCCTGCCAGGATGATGATGTGTTCTAGGCAAGTCTCCCAAAATGCAGGATACATAGCTCTGGGGACAGTAGATCCTGGCGATGGTGTACCAGCCTAGCAGTAGATCACAGCAAATCACTTTGTAAGGCAGGTATTTCCTTTTCAATTTTGTCTTTCTGATGATTGAAGATGAAAGTCTCAATTTGGTACCACTGTATCTTTCACATCTCTGGAATCCTTCAGAATCTCTCTTTTTAATAGAGGGTAGACCTTTCAGAAGCTTGGCTTTTATAGTAGAGATAAGATATTCCTTTAAAAATATAATTTTATTCAAATAAAAATGGTGAAGGCAAGTACTGGAGAATTGAATAATATGAACAATGTGTACATATCAGAAAATTGTAAATTCGGCGAAGAATGACAAAAGCTTGGGAAATATAGATCTAGTATCTGATGTACCCTCCTCTTCCTTGAAACTCTTAGGACCAGGTTTATTTTGGAATTCATAATTTTCAGATCTGTTTGGCATGGTGCTTACGCCAGATACAGTATGACCCCCACGGAGAGAGACACTGGGGCAGTGCCGTTGTCAAGCGTGATAGTATTTCTGCAGCAAAACGTATGCATGTTCACACCAAGTGCGTAAATACACGGCCCCATGTGAGTTCAGGTCACGTTTTGCCACCAAATATATTTTTGAATCAAATTTATGGAAAGAAAGTTTTGATTTTCAGAGCTTTTCAGAATTGCAAGTAAGAGATTATGGACCCGTCTTTAGAAATAAATTACATCATTTTCTACAACACCGATCAAATTAATCACGCAGAAAACAAATTAGACCCCAACTTGGTCAAAGTGATCAGACTACACCATCACGTAGTTTATTTTACTGCCTGAGATGATTTTCTTATACTTTTTGACCTGCCACATATAGAGCCAGCAAGATTTTGTTTGTGGAAGGAAAATTGAATTTAAGTGACTTTTACCTGTTTATGTAAGACTAGTCATTTCTGGTGCTACTCATCCTTTTTTTTTTTTTTTATTCGAAAATACACATAAAATTTACTATTTTAACCATTTTTAATTGTATAATTCAGTGGCAATAGGTATATTCCCATTGTTATACAACCATCACGACCATCCATCCACAGAATGTGTTCATCATCCCAAACAAAAGTCTACCCATTAAACAGTAATTGCCCATTCCCCCCTCTCCCCAGCCCCTGGTAGCCACCATTTCAATTTCTGTCTCTAAATGTGACTACTCTAGGTACTTAACGCAAGTGGAATCATGCAGTATGGCCTCTTTTGCATCTGGCTTATTTCACTTAATGTGTTCCAGGTTCATTCGTGCTGTAGCATGTATCAGAATTTCATTCTTCTTTAAGGCTAAATGCTATTTAATTGTGTACGTACAGCACATTTTGTTCATTATTCGTTTGTCATGGGCATTGGGTCGTTTCCACCTTTTTGCCCCATTTATCTCTTCGTTATTATCAGGATTGACTTGAGTTTTTCTTTTATTCAGTGGGTTGTAATCTGTCTCATATTTGGCCCGTGAGAACCCCTTCTGGATGTCTGCTGTGCCTTTTAACATGCCCATCGTTTTAGTTTTGAGTATTTTCCATCCTCACATAATACGCGAGGCTCATCTTGTACCTCTTCTCTGTACCAGCCCTGAGATCAGCCATTCTTCCAGGAAACCGTGGAACATTTTTTGCAGTGTTTAGAAAGCAAGATACAAAAATGTTCTGGGTTGAAATTACAATGACTTGTTTTCTTAACAAGAAAAACACTCTGGATAGACCCAAGAGTCAAATGTACTGTTTCCTACTGTCTCATGGAGGATACCTCTGCAAGTCACTCTAATCCCTCGACGTGTCTAATTCAGCTGTTCAGGACGGCTCACAATGTTCGCAGGCCAGCCGTCTATGATAAGTCCTTTAAAATCTGAAAGTTTTCTAAATCATCCCAGGCCAGTCACTGTTTGGTTGAAGTTGTGCAAAGCACACAGGGATTCCGGGACTCCGTCCGCTCGGCTCGGGCCTTGAACTTGCCTGTCCTGAATCTCACTTCCGCTTAAACGTAGTGCTGAGTTTAGTGCGTTTGGAGAGAAATCACAGCAGATTACCCAGAGCTGTGTGATGCCGGTGCCCACTCCAGGGCTAATTTAGTCCTTCCTTCTCTGTCCCACCACTCCCTGTCCTTACCTGTGTGGCAGCCATTGTTCTGTTTCTGCTGGTTTACTTTCTTTTCTCCCGTCACGTTACACTTGTTCAGGACAGTAATGTGGATTTGTTTATCATTCTGTCTTCAGCATGTCACAGTGTCTGACCTACGAAGGGTGATCAGCAGATGTCCTTGTAAGTGTCATCCAGTTCCTGTGTTAAGACTTGGTACATCATCTCATTTAATCTTCACAGCAACCTTAGAGGTCAGCTCCAGTGATCTTTCTCACTTTATAGATTAAAGACTAAGTCCCAAAGAGCTTAAGTAATGTTCCGAAGGCCACCAATCAGGAAATGGCAGAGCTGGAACCAGCCCAAGTTGAATTGCCCCAGCTCCTGCCCTTTCTAGGGAGCTGGCTGCCTGGCTGCTGCTCCGCCTGGGCCTGCCGTGGACTCTGCCAGCACTCATCCAGCTGAATTTGACCAAATTTTATTCTAGAAAGTACCTGAGAGGTTCATTCTTTCTTTCATGGAAAAGTAAGTAGTAGGGTTATCAGCATGTGGGAGCACCGTATTGGGGATGCTAAGATCTGATTGTCCTGGTCCCCACGCTCAGGAGCTCTAACTGCGGAGATAGAGAAACACCCAGGTTCATTACAAAGCAGAACACAGTCAGAGCTAAGTGGGGGAGCCAACGAGGTTTCTGACAGGAACGGCCCCTTTGGAGAGAGGGTTGGCAAGGACGTGCTGTTCGAGCTGAGTGTGGAAGGGTGTGGTGGTCGTCCATGCATGGAACCATTTTAACCATTTTTAATCGTACAGTTCAGAGGCATTGAGTATCTCCCCACTGTGGTACAGCCATCACCACCATCCATCCACAGAACCGTAGACGGTACCAGGCAGAAGCTCACCCTGTGCAAAGGCCCCTGATCCATGGGGCTAGATTGGGAGACATAAGAAGTGGGCCAAGAAAGGCCAGGAGGCTCCAAACATTGGAGTTTGGACACTGTAGTTGGAAGTAAGAAATTCTGGTTTCTGAAACAAAAGGGTAGTGGCAGCATCTCAATTGAATTCTAATTATCTTTACCGTGAAATAAAGCTTTATCATGGTAACTGGCATGTAATAGGTATTTAATGAGTATCCACTGAGCTAACACGAAATGTTTGTAAAATCTCTGCTTTTGTTATTGGCAGTTGTTCAGTTTTGCTCTTTGGTGTACATCGTGAGGTCATTTCAGTTCTTTACATTTGCATAGGTCAGACTGAGAGGGACCTTAAAAGACACTTAGTGTCCATGCTTGAGTCTCCTCCGTAGCATCCCTGCCAAGTTCCTGAGAGGTGGACGAGATTGGACAGGCAGATGCACAGAGGACAGGAACTTGAGAGATGTGAGGGGTGTAAGTTAGGGTCTTTTGCGACTTCGAAGAGGCTGGCCTCTTAGGCTTGCCTCACTGGACTAGAGGAACCAAATTCGAGAGAGAAGCAGAGACCTTTCGAGATGTATCACCTGGTGTCAGTAATTGGATTAGGGAGGCTTGGTAAGTGCGTCCTCCTGATTGCAAGAAGTTACGGAGGGACAGACAGCCTCCTTGAGGACCTACTTTAAAGGACGTTCACCTCTCCAGAAGCACCTCTAAAAGGACGCTGCTACTCTGTAAGACCACCCCCTTTGAAGGCCTGATAGATGCGTGCCCTCTTTGCCCTAAAGCTGAGCGAGCCTGGGTGGTTTCAGACAGGGCGGCCTGACATAGACTTGGCCCCATAGTTCACAAGGCCAGGTAATGAGCATGTCAGTACTTATAAACTGTGGTCGTTAGCAAGCTGTCTTGGGGAATAACGTGGCAGATCCCTCTCCTAAGAGTCACACAGAAGGCCCTGGATTCTTGAAATACCTGTTTAAAGTCCCAGTCTTGTGACAGTTTCTTTCTAAAATGACAGTTTTTACTAACAGATGAAAGAAATAAGAGGTTTAATTTGCGCTAATGGAGCTGGGATCTGTTTTGCCCCCTGGGGGCTCTTCCTTCCTTCGTCTGTATTCAGAACATCCAGAGACTGTCGAGAATCCCTAAGAATTTCATTATCCGTTGTAATTTACTAGGGAGTTGAGAGGTTTTGTAATTATACTCTGCGCTCTAGCTTTAAAAATGTGATGGAAATCCTTCAGGGTGCTCTCAAGTTTACCTATATCCGGTAAACTTGATGTCAGTGGGAGTTTCCCCAGAGTGATGATTGTAGATTACCTATTTGTCTTTTAATTATAGCTAGCTTACTCTGACACTCAAAATATTGACTACACACAAACCACCACGGACTTGTTCTGTAAAACTGGCTTAAGCGTACGTATACGATTAACTACTACTCTGTGAAAGCAGAGAAGCTGTTCGTGGGAGGGTGATTGTAACATGCCGATGTTGCTAACTCCTGTCGCCTGCCCGCCCGCCTGCCTGTCTGGTGCAGCAGAGGTGGCGGGGTGCAATTTTGGGTAGCTCTCTGAAGATTAGTACTAAAGATGATTACAAATACCCAGCCCTGGAAGACCCTTTACCCTCTGGCTTTCAGAGAGTCTTGCCATGCTCACCGCCATGTTCCCTTTAAATTTCTGTGTAGGGCTTCTGTTTTTGTTTTTTTTGTTTTTTCATTTGACCATGAGAACAGAGATGTTCTCTCGCTGAAAATTAGCGTAACAGCATTTCTTCATGTGCAGAGTCCTTAAAGCTGAAGAGACACCAAATGTGGTACCTGGGAATTGAGTAGCCATTCTTTTTGTTTTTTAGAACCAGGATGAGTTTAAATTTAGAATCAGAAGAGACTATTTCTACTAGAAAAGTAAAGAATATTTCTTGAGGTATCACATGCCTCTTTCCTTCTTAGCTGATTATTTTTCTTGTGGTGACACCTTCCGTTCTTTGTTTCCTCAAAGGGAAAAAGGGGAGTGGGAATGGAGGAGATTGGTGTAAAACCAGTAACATTTAAAGGAGAAACGCTATGTACCTAAATGAGCAAAAAAGTGAATGCAGTTCATTTTTGTGAACTGTGGTACCTTAGAGGGTGTTCTGAAACTCAGAGGATGTTCTTGTGAGTTTCCAAGAGGGCCTCTCTCCTCGAATCCAGGCACACCCATTGCTTGTCACACCGGATAAGCATTCTCTGTCCGTGGTTGCCATGTCAAGTTAATCGGGAACTCTTTGAATGATTGACTTGTATCTTTCCAACAAAGAAAAGAAATATCTTGCCTAGAATTTTGACTTAATCCCCAGAGGAAATGTTCTTGAGATTTTGAGCAAGACAGAATCAGGAAGCAAATGGCCAGTGGAATTGAGTCATTTACAGCCAGCTGTTCTCAGAACTAGACTTCTGTGTTGCTGTGAGTCGAACAGTAGTCCACCTTGAGGGCCTGGGGAAGTACGTGGAGCTTTGCCATAGGCACGGGGGCCTGAAGATGTGCGAGTGACAGAGAAAATTTTCTTAAATTCCACTTTGAACATGTCCCATCTCCTCACATTTCCTACAGGCATCAGCTCCCTCCTCCCCTGCCCACATGGAAGCTCCTCACCAGTAGGCTGGCCATCTTCCTATCCCCCCTCCCAGTCTGATGTCTGTGGCCCCTGGGCAGCATAATTTTCTTTCTGTTTTGACTTCTTTTCTCAAGAGATTCAGTTCCCCTGCCCCCTTCCGGAAATCCTCCCGTCAAATAAAATTCATTCCCTGCCTTCTGTAAGGAGCCTTCTCTTCTTTAGCTCCCGTTGCCATTGATGACACTTTATCCACCTTTATATCACGAAAAGTTTTAAAAACCACAAAAAAGTTGAGAGAATAGTACAGTGAACATCTGAGGAATCAAGAGTTATCAGAATTATCATTTTACCATATTTATCATATTTTTTTCAAGCATCCATGTATACTTTATTCACACAGTGTTGTTACCTCAATGTTTTTCATTCCTCTGCGTGTGTGTGTTTTAAGTCACGTGCAAGTAAAGGTATCATGACATCTGGCCCCTGGCTACAATAACATTGTCATACCCAAGAAAATCAGTTTCATACTGTTATTAATATCTAGTTCATATTTAATTGTCTTAGTTATTAAAACTGTCTTTTATAGCGCTTTTAAAAGCCATATTCCAATCAAGACTCACATACTAAATTTGTTTCCTTACTCTCTTTTAATCCAGAAGAGTCTTCCTGCCATTTTTCCCCCTATGAAACTGATTTTTCGAAGAGCCTGAGGCAGTTGCCTGGCGGTCTGTCTAACATTCTGGCATAGTATGAAGGTTTCCTTGCTATACTTTTGGTCACAATATCTCATTGAAATGGGCCCTCACACTGTATGCCATTAGGAGGCATATGATGCCAGGCTGCCCCAGTTTCAGTGATGTTGAGTTTAATTGCTTGGTTTAGGGGATGTCTGTCAACATCTCTCTATCACGCAGATACGTGTTTCCCTTTGCAATTACTAAGTAATCCTTGCGGAAATACATTGATTGGCACTGTGCGAATGTCTATATTCCCCACAACTTTTTAAAGCAAAGGGTAAAAACTAACTATGGGATAATATTCATGAAGCAAAAGAAATAGTTAATTCTTAACTGTGGAAAGGACCAATCTGCTATCCTTGGTAACAGATATAATATCCCTCAAAAAGAGAGAAGTCCTGCCAGGAATACTGTTTTCTTGCATAATATTAATTTTTTGAGAATCTACCCAACGTCAATTGTGAGTAGAAAGCTAAGACTCCCTGGCATTTATTTTAAGTTCTACAGCCTCCTTATAACCAAGGAGGAGTGGGGGAGGAGCTGCTGTGAGGGATCATTTATTTCTTCAAACCTCAAATATTCCCATTTATAGGCACTTATTATCTGGAGTTATTATAGAGTTTTCCTGGTGCCTAGTGAGTATTCTGACCATCATCAACCTCACTGTGCAGCTGTTGCTATGCAGAATGCTCTAGACTCTCTTGGTAATATGGGATTTTTTTAATGACATGCTTTTAACAAAACCATTCTCAAAATAATGAGCATTCAAAGCATGTTCAGAATTAGGATGAACATGTTTGGAAGATACTTCCTCATGAATGCGGACAGCAAGGAGAATTGTCCTAGCGTCCCTTTTCTTGTCAACATCTGCATTAAGTTGTTGTTTAAGTGTTTCTAAATCTCGTTTTTAAAATATTTTAATACAACGTCCCTTTATATAATCTGTATTAATATTAATAAATGAATTCTATCCACTGAAAGAATTAATAGTTATTATCGACAATTATATTAGTAGGAATAGCCTCTAAAGGATTGTTTTCAAGTAGGTATGTTGATATAACAGAACACTAGAATTGGGTTTCAGGTTTTTTTGTTTTAAAATAATCATAGAAAAACCTAAAGATAAAATTTTAATATTTTAAATTTTAAAATATTTTAAATATTTATCTGTATTTTAAATTTAAGCTGTTAGATAAGTTGAACTTAATGGTATAGTATGACCTCTTGTTATTTTTTGTAAGTTAGTGTTTTGAAATTGATCAAAAGAAATACTTGACCATGTTTAGGTCAAGTATTTTGATTTTGTAACACAGCAGTTTCTTTTTGTTTCAGAATAAGTGATACCGAAAATCTAACTACTTAATGTAAATTCACTCAGACTGGCCACCTGGCAATTGTGGTAAATAATGACAAAATGTTTGGTTGGGACTTAATGTAAAAAAAAAAAAACCCCTAAAATTTATTAAAATGAATTGGTTTTGCCTTTTAAGAACATTATAAAGACAGTCTTCTAATAAATTACTTAGCATGTTACAGTAGTATTCAGGAAAAGTCTTCAGTAAGACAGAGCGACTGCTCACTCAGCAAGCAGGTCCTTAGTGCCTACCCCGTGGCAGTGAACAAGATGGACAAAACTCTGTGCTCTACAGGAGCTTCCCGGGGAGAGTGAAATGCTAACCACATTTATTAAACAAACCACGTTCTATTTTAAGTATTAAAAACTCAATAAGAAGAAAAACATAGAAAGATAGGAAGTATTGTGGGACATTTGCAACTTTAGATAATGTAGCCAAGGAAGATCTCACTGAGATGATATCTGAGTAAAGACTGGAAGGAAATGGAGGAAGCGGGCGGGGGGCGGGGGTGATATTTGGGCCCACGAGGCAGGGACAGCAGTTGCTACGTCTGCAAGGCAGGTACGTATCCGGCGTGTGCTGGGAACCAAGAAGAAGCCAGTGTGTCCAGAGCAAAATGAGCGAGGAGGAGACACAGAAGATGCGAGGGTGATGACTGGCAGGGGTGTGGAGGAGGGAGGCAGCTATCGAGGCCCGGAAGCCCTTGGAAAGGCTGGCCTTTATCCTGAGTGGGAGGGGAGTCTTTGTAGGGTTCGGCAGAGGGGAGGAGATGATCTTTTCGCTGCACCGAGAGCAGTCATTGAAGAGCCCGAGGGGTAAGAGATGTCAGGTGACTGCAGTCCAGGAAAGCCCTGATCGTGGCTTCGAGCGGCCCTGTTTTGGATAAATCTTGAAAGTACGGCCAATATAATTTGCCAGCAGATTGGATACGGGCTGTGAGACAAAGAATAGTCAAAGATGATTCCAGTTATGGCCCAAGCCAAACCTTGGATGGCCAGCACCCAGGAAGAGCTCGTGTCGGGGAGAGGAGGAGTCACGAGCTCTGTCTGGACATGTTACTTTTGAGTAACGGGCATGTCACACATCCTCGTTGGCTTGTTGGGTCTACAGGTCTGGAATTCCAAGGGCAAGAGAGAGCTGAGAGAGCAACGGTGGGGGGTGGTGATCGGAGTGCGGGGTGCTCAACTCATTCTGGAGGGCGGCCCACTAATGGTAACGACCAGGCCTAAGGAGAAACCCCAGGAGGGAGTGTCACTGGAAGGAAGAATCAAAGCACGGAGAGGTGCTGATAGGTCCCTCTCTATGGATGTGGCTGTTACCAGGCGCTGTGACAGAAGTGGTGTTGAAGATGAGGACAGTGAGCTGCAGCAGGGAACGGTAGCAGGTGGTATTCACTGGCGACATTAGGTTTACATCTGGTGTGGGGGGCATGGAGGAGGGATGGAGGACAGTTAGGAAGCAGCAGTGAGAAGCAGGGAGCCACCGTCAGGCCCGGTGACTCAAGGGGTTTGAGAGATGCCTACAGGGAAAGACATATCTTGAGGGAAAAGTCCCGTTCCAGTTAGAGCAAGAAAGTGAGGGAACATTCCGGGAAGAAACCAAGGACATAGAATGTTTTGCCTGTGACCATCCAAAGGGCACAGTGAACAAAGTTCAAGAGAAGGGTGAACAAGTTGTTCAGGGACGCGCTTGCTGGGTCTCATGGAGATGAGCGTCCAGGGGAAGAGGGCGACCTGCGGGACCTGGGCTTTGCGTAGTGACCAGCACGCACTCGGATGAAGCGCGCACTGAGACCGGTCCTAACGGTTCCGGGCAGATGGGGCGGGTGAGGCTGTGAGCGAGGGGCAGGGGCTTTGCCAGAGTCGTAAGAGTTCTGGGATCCTGACTCCAGCCCAGGCAGTGGTGACCCGCACCCCTGGTCTTAACTCTGAGAGCTCAGCGCCTACCTGAACTCTGCCACCTGAACTCTGCCACCGCCAGGCATAGCTCCATCGCATGGGGCTCTCCTAGTGATTATAGACTTCTTCGTGTGTCATCTTTCACGCTATCAAAATCGTGCGACAGCATGTTATAACAGCCTCCTATTTAACCTTCCCAGCACCATTTTTTAGCAGAACCTTTTAAGGTCTTCATTCATTTTCCATTGCTATTCGAATTAGTATTCCCTTTTGAAGTGCCTGTCCTGTCTTCACACTTGAAGAGATTTTTCTCTTCTTTAGCTGGTGATCATCCAGTCTTGTCTGTCTGTCCTTCACTCATCAAAGGCTTTGGGCATGATCCTTCCACCATCACTGGCAGTGATTTAATGAAATCCCATATCTTCTGCAAAGTTTGAATTTTCGCTTTGCAGCTTATTTGTATATCATGAATATGCTGATTACTAAAAAAGCATTTTGCCTGGGCCTACATAGGCACTTTCGTGTGTGAGCGCCCAAGAACGAACCACCCATCAGTTTATCAGTGAACTTATTCACGCCCCAAGAACATGTGCTCCCCAAGTCAGAGTTCCTGGGGGCTTGGGCGTTGAAAATAAATATTTGGTAACAAGAACCCTCTGCCACTCTGTAACTACCATTTTGGCTGAGCAAATCTGATGATCCCACATGCAGGTACAGTTTCTGTTTAAGAATTTGCCTTTAAAATCAACTATCACAGTCAATGACCCTTCTGATCTATGTTATTCAGTAGACATTCACTTTGATTTTTTTTTTTTAATGTTTTGATTTGTAGGCTTGGTGAGTAAGGCTGAGCTAACCACACAGTCTCCATCCAGTACTTGTCTTTAGAACTTTAGGAGATGGAGGAGGCGGTTAGGTGGCCTGCAGGTTCAGTGTGGAGAGACCAGGTCTCATTAACATCTTGGGGAGTTGAGCCAAACATCCTAGACCAGCATCCCAGTGATACCCATGAAATCGTTATTGAGAGCTGCCATAACCTTTTCTGTTTCTGGGATTAGCTTTTTCCAACACCATTGCTAAAGGAAATATTTTGAAAGTGTCCCTCAGAATTTTCTGTGGCCTCTTGCTTTCCTGTTTCATTTGAAAGCATACTACTAGCATGGCCCTCCTCAAAGTAAATAATGATTGGGAGTCTCAATCTTCAAATCACCCCAGTTTATACTCAGAACATGCTTATCCTTTCTTCAAAGTTCTGCACAGTATCATTTTTTAAGATATTAAGGACTTTTGTTTACTATAAACTGATAGTACTTTCTTTCTATGAAACACCTCTCAAAACATTATAGATTTCAGCTAATGGGGGTCTCCAAAGTATTTGGTTTTAAGAACCACAAAAGTTTTGATGCCACTTGCTTTTTTCACTCCATTATTATGTCAAGAAACGAAGCCTGTTTATAAACTCCACATGGACCTTTTGTGTAATGGTTATGAGCAGGTTTTAATGAAATTTGAGAGTGTCTCTGGAGATCACAGATACTGGGCCCTTTAACGCCGAACGTTGCTTAGCAACCTGTAAGTCATTACATTTCCAGGCTCAGTAATAACATGATATACTTTTCTTTGCCAGTCCCTGATGAAAATGTAATGGAAATAATCCCTTCTAAAGATTGCACTCTATGAGGGGGCGGCAAAATAGATTTTTTTCCCCCTCATTTCACGGCCTGGGCAGGTTTTAATTCAGTGCACAAGTATTGTTTTCTGAATGTTGCATGCAACAGAATGAAATATGTTCTAAGATAATTTTCTTAGAAGGCAGGCCTACTGTTCTGAAGTAATGATTGTAAATACCACAGAAATTGTTTATGTACATCAGCGTACCTTTACTATGTTGTAAAGATTAGATTTGTTAGTTGACTACCAGTTAATGCAAAAATGTCTGCTTAGTTAATTTATTTTATCAAGGTATTTGCAGGTATTAGACAGTTTTAAGAGTATAATAAAGCCATATGCTTTAGAGTAATAGGAGCAACGCTATTCTACATTAGTGAAAAGTTTGATTTATTGTTTTCAAAAGATATTTGTAATCTTTCTAAAGCAGTATTTTTTAATTATTAAAGTAATACACAATTTGTATATGAAGTTCATAGCAACATTGTTCATAATTACCAAAAAAGTGAAAACAACCCAAATGTCCTTCACCTAATAAATGGATAAATAAAATGTGGTATATCCATGCAATGGAATATTATTCAACCATAAACAGGAATGAAAAAATGATACATGCTACAATATGGATGAATCTTGAGAACATTATGCTCAGTGAAAGAAGTTAGACACAAAAAGGCCACATACTATATGATCCTATTTATATCAAATACTAAAATATACAAATCTGTAGAGACAGAAATATTAGTGGTTGCTGGGAGATAAGAGAGGAATGGAAAGTGACTGCTAACAGACACAGGTGTATTTTGGGGGGATGAAGAAGGTGTTCTAAAACCAATTGTGTTGGCTACACACCTTTGTGAATGTGCTAAGAACCACTGCATTGTACCCTTTAAAATGGTGAATTTTATGATATGTGGACTTGTTACTAAAAAAATTATAGCAACAAAAATAAAACAGAAATATACAGTCACGGTGGAAAACTTGGGGAATGCGTAAGGGTAAAAGGTAGGAAATACCGTCCTTAAACTTATAACCCATGTGTTACTATAGTTAACATTTTGTTTTATATCTTTCTAGACACATGGCATATGTGTATGTGTTTATGTATGTGTGTGTATACACATACACATAAATTTAGGAATAAATGTTGATATATGTGTATGTGTTTATGTGTATGTTTATGTATACACACATAAACACATACACATATATCGACATTTATTTCTAAATGAATTGAGATTTTAATCATGGTGGTGAAAAATTCATGTGTTTACCTCGATTGCCTCCCCAACTTCATTGAAATGATCAAAATAAGTATAAAAATAGTGAAAAAGCCCAATCTCACTGAAAACAGGAAAATGTATCAGTAATAGATGCCTAAGAGTGACCACAGTGAACTAGAAAAGCCACAGGAAAACCAATATGACACAAGACTTGAAAAAAACCTCTAGTTAGTATCCTCACAAAGACTCAAAAGATTATTACATCCATAAAACGAAGTATGACATTCAAATTTAAAAGCCATTTGAGAGATTCAATAGCAGAATAAACTCTGACAAAAGCCAAGTGAATTATTTATAAACCAATTTGAAAAATTCTTCCTGAACACAATCAGAAGAAACATTAAGAATCGTGGCAGATGGATCCAGGAAATCCAACAGCCCTTCATGGGCACAGCATATTAGCACCATAGGTGTGGTGTTCCACCCAAATTAAATACCCTCTTGGCATGGAGAAAAGTGACAGAACACTCAACTGTAGTACATGCACATTTTCCCCCACATCTTCTGTAGGAGAGCTATTTGTTTATAGGGTATGTGTGTAAGTGTGTGTATATACACTTATTATTCATCTATATGTCAATTCCTCTCCTGTGGCAGTATATATACATACAGTTTGTGTATACACACAATAAAAGAAAGAGTGTGAATACACACACACAATACAAGAGAGTATGAATATATATATATATATATTCAGCCATATTTTCCAAACATAAGTGTTAGGGGCATTTCAAGAACAGACTTGTACGCGTAGTGAGGGCGTGAAGTCACTTGACTGGGATTCCTCCTCTGGCCCTGAGGGTTGTCTGCTGCGGAGTGCCCGAACACCCGAAGGCTGCTTGCTCTTTGCCTTGAGAGCATCTCTGGCCTATCGCAGTCGTGCCTTTGTTAGCCTGATACATGAGACTGTTTGTCTTTTGTGGTTTAGAAGAGTTAACGTGTATAGCTGTTCAGATGTGTAACTAACACGTCACCCTTTGTTGAGATAAAGAGTGACTATCCAAATGATTGAATGATTCACTTTGTAATATAGAGGATTCGATTTAAAACAACTCAGCCTGTATCTCTAATCAAGAAAATCGGTCATTGTAATTTTAGTTTTTAAAAGTCTTTAGTTTATTTGATATAGCCTGATGATGTAGCACTCTTTACACTGAGGTAGGTAAAGATTGAACTATTATGAGACGCCAGTTCTCATTCCTGAAGAAGAAGCTCATATAGCGTAAAGGTGAGGAGCCTAGGGGGTTTGAGTGGTCTTGGGTTCAAGTCTCACTTTTTTTTTTCTTTTTTTGGTGAACAATTGGACAGGTAATCTATCTTCGTTGAGTTTCAGTTTCCTAATATAAATAAGAGAAATATTTCTATAAGATTGTTGTGAGAATTAAATGAGATAGTGTAAGCAAAATGCTTAGCACGTGTCTGGAACATAACGGCTCAAAAACGGTAGCCATCGTCATCATCAACATCCTCATCATTTTTATTCCTATGTTATATTAATTTCTTGACTTTACTCAAAATTTGTCTTATTTCCAAAATACAAATCACTCTCTGCCTGCATAATTGGAAAAACATTGGGACGTGAAAAATATCTGCTGGTTACCTGAAGGTGTTCTGCATGTGCCCCATTCAGCTTTCATCAAAGCTCAGGATCATGAGGGCTGCCACAGACTGTCGTTTTGTTCATTCCCATCTTTCTCTTGTATGAGGCAAGTGCTACTGTTTACTGTGACGTGAAGCGCATACTCATGGCATGTCCCAGTGATACAACTAGATATTCCAGGCCAGATACTGAGATTATCCAGCAAAAAGCAGTTCTGGATTCAGAATCCAGAGTGTCGTGAAAATGCTGAAGTCGGGATTGCTGGATGGTGTGACTGAGTTAGCAAGGACCTCTAGCCCCTTGCTACTCAAACTGTGATCTCAAACCTGCAGCGGCTTCATTACTGGATAGCTTATTTGAAAGGCAGGCTCTCAGGCCCCACCCTGTGCCTGCTAAGTTGGAATCTGCATTTTAACAGGGTCCCCCAGGTGGTTTATACACACATCTTTTGAGAAGCTCTGGAGGCTGCTCCTGAAAATCTGGAATGAGTAGTTATCATTGAAGCAAGCGGTAAAAAAGATTTGGGTCTGAGAGAGTCCCTTCTCAGAATCCGCCTGTCATTAGCTACCTCCATGTACTTACAGTTATGTTTGCCGGAAAGAGGACGGACTCTAATTTGTGTTTGTCCATTTATTTCTCAAAGTCCTGCTGACATCTACTTTCAAAATCTTTATGTCTTAATTTTTCTTATATTTAAAAATGATAATGGCATTCACAATTGACATAAGTGTTTATGGTTTCTGTCTCTAGAGACTAGTTTATCTAGTAAAGAATTCACGGAGGGAGGGACTTTGAGCAGCCCTACAAGAGAGATCAGGAAGAGAATATTGATTACATAAACCTGTGAAACAGCCTAGCAGAAAGTTTTCTTATCTGTTACAATAATAACATCCACCTACTAATGCATTAATAATGCAGTGACGTGGGCAGAGGGCCCAGCTCTGGGTCTGGCAGAGGGCAGGTGGGCCAGCATTGTTGCCGATGGATCATTTCAGGGGCAGAGGCCAGGATATGGGGATGGGGGAGTATTGAGTGAGCCTTTTAGTCAGTAAGTACTAGTGACTGGATTAAGTGAAGACACTTGGACATAGCTGGGTTCAAACCTTTACCTTGTCCCTTACCTGCTGTGCGTCCTTGGACAAGCCACTTAACGTCCCAAAGCTAAGTGCTAACTTACCTGGTGAGGGCCCTTATACAAAGATTACAGGAGATAGTTACGAAGACCGTTTATCATAGCGCAGAGAAAGACACACACACATTCACACAGTTACATACTTTGGAACTGACAAATGTCTTCATAAATATCCAGCACCCGGGCATACGTCACTACCAGATTCTACGCTTTCATCCTACTTATTTCCTCAAACCGAGGAACAGGCCATTTCTGTCTGAGAATGCGCACCCTTCCTGCTGTCAGAAACACACACCTTCGGCTGAGGCGTTCAGTCACGGCTGAGCTAGAGAACATCCTACACAATGCGCACATCTTTATTGCTTGCCTGTGCAAGAATCCAGAGCTCTGAAGTCAGCATTATTGGCGCCACAGTCAGATGTGGGGGAGCAACCCTGGACCGGCAGCAATCCCCCAGCACAGAAGAGGCCTCTGTCGACCGCTTCCCCAGACCAGGGATGGGCCTTGCCGTGTCTAGCTCTGGAGAGCTCGGAGCAGTCAACAGAGCTGTTCATGACTTATGCATGAAGCTGGGTGATCCCATCTGGCCTCCCTCAAGGTCTTGACCCTTCCTTGGCCCTTCCCTGCTGCCAGCATATAATCCTTTGCCCCTGGGGAACCAGAGGACTGTTGCCAATTACTGTGGGCATCTCTGCGTGCCCCCTAAGGAGCTCCTTGTGCCTTGTTAGGCTTAATTGCATGGCCACTGAGAGCTGGAGCCTCCGGAATCGGTCTCATCGGTGGCCCCAGGGCATTCTGAGGATGGGCAGCGAGGCTCAGTGGGTCCCCTGCGAGGCCGTGCACAGGCTCGCTGCCTGCATTACCACTCCAAAGGCTGGAGGATGGCCAGGCTGCCCGGCAGGGCCACAGCTGCAGTGAGTGATTCTGGAAACAGTGTCACCGCACAGAAACTTGCCAGGCGCGGCGGTCCAGCCAGAGCAGGGCTCATTCTCTCGGTGCCTGGTCTCCTGAGCGTCTGTGCTGTTGCGAAGCTAGAATGTTCTCTGCGCTAAGTGCTTCTCCCAGGGACGCTGTGGTTATTGCCGCCAGCTGTTAATCAGATGACTTTAAAGACTGGGAAACAGTTGTCTCCAAAGTTAATCTTTTAACCACTTTCTTAATAAAAGCCACATGTGTTGAGTGCTCTCTCTGGGCTGCTCACGGAGCTGAGACACTGACCTGGGTAACAGCAGAGCAGGAGGTATTGGTACCCCTTCTCCCCGTTGAGGCCCAGGAAGCCAGGTGAGTAATTGATGGAGCCAGGATCTGAGCTCAGATATCTTAATGTTTTAACCGTCGTGAGGAGTATATATCGTATCCTATTTACCCCAAATAAGGAAGAAATTGTAAACTTAACATGGTTAAAATGGTAAATTTTGTGCCGTATCTATTTTACCACAATAAAAAACATTGTAAAAAAAAAAAGTAAGGAAGAATTGGCAGATTTTTATAAACGTTTTTCTGGTTTCAATGTTCCTAACTGCCCTCTGCTTTATCGGTAGCCTGGATATATCAATCTCTAATTCAATCATAGATTCTAATTCTTTCCTCTTAAAATTGTCTCTTCCAAAAAAAAAAAAAAAAAAAATCCCCAAACAATTCAGTGCAGTCATACCTAGAACTTTCGGTATACTCCAGTCAGCAGTTCTCTGAGGGGCTGCGTTTTTCATGCACTTTATAATCCACGGTCTGTGCCTGTAGGATTTCACACCTGAAATGAATTTGCTAGTCTCAACCATTTTGTTGTAGTTAACCCTCTGTGGTCTGACATGGTCGAGAAGTGAGCTATTCCGGTCAGTCGGGACATCTGGCTAATGGTGTCTCAGGAAACTAGAAAACAGTGGGACATGCTTATCAGCCAAACTCTTCTAAACACAAATTAATCTTTGCTTGACTGTTTAGAATTCCTTTCTAAATATACAGTGACCTGTGTGATGTTACGAACAGCAAAACACCAAATACAGGCTTATTCGATTATTTTGTTTTACAAGCATGCTGCAGCTCTTACTCCACGACGATATAAATCCCCAAAATAGCCACCTTCCCTAGAAACAACACTGAGGCATTAGAATCTCTTTAAAGATTTCATGGTAGAAACTTGGATTGAATGCAAATCTGCCATGCGAGAGTATTTCTCTCTCACACAGAAATGCCCAGAGAACAAAATAATAAACACTCATTCACCAACCAGTAAGATGCTACTCTGGAAAATGTTTTTGTCAGTCACAGTAGGATATGAAAACTTATAGTGACGTTGCAATACAAAAGAGCACCCCCAAAATGGTGTATTGGCAGCACTATAGATTTTTAGTTTCTAGGTTGTCTTACGGAATATATCCGGTAGGTTCTGATGGGCTCAGTTGCCTGCCTCTTCCGGGAACAGCCCATGCCAGCTCTGATTCTGGGGGATGTGTTTGTGTCCAAGAGCACTTCAGACAACAGGATAAGGGGTTAGTACTTTTGATAATTTTATGTATTTTTTTCCTGAGTTTTAACTCATCAAATCAGAGTTGTTGTTTTTTTCTCAGTGAACTCTAAGTTGACCGTTTTCTATTGAAAAATTTTTAAAAGATGTTTAAACCCATCATTTTCTCCCCGTCTTCTCTCTCTGCTAATGACTTTTCTTCATACTTCATTTCTTCATATGAAGGCTTCCACCCTGACGTTGGCCACCGACCTGCACCTGGGCCACTCCCCCTCCTGACCCACTCCAGACCCGTCCCCTCCCTCGTGCTAGGGGACGTCCCTCTTGCGTTTCTCCCCTTCCTCTCTCCTGCATCATCGCCATTCCTCTTGGCTGGGTCATCGCCGTCAGAGTGCAATATGTTGTCGCATCACCCATCTTGAAGAAAAGAGAGAAAAACCTCTCTTGACCCTCATCCCCGTCGGGCTCCGCCCTGTTCCTCTACTCCCCACCTCAACAGAACTCCTTGGGGTCCAGCTAGTCAGGCTTCTGTACCTGCCCCTCCATCGAAACGGCCCTTATCGTGGTAGCAAATGAGCAGTCTCGGCCCTCCTTCCACGTGGCCTGTGGCATAGCTGGTAGCGCTGTCCTTCGGGAGACACCTCTCCCTTGGTTTCTGGGGCCCCACACGCTCTCGCTTCTCCTCCTGACGGCTAGCCGTTCCTCTCCATTCCTCGCTGGTACCTCTGAACATTACAATGCCAAAATGCTGTCCCAAGCCCGCTTCTCCCTCCAACTACATTTGGTTCCTCTCACCTCTGTGTCTGCATCTTCAGCCCCCCACGCCTCTGAACTTGAGTCTGATAGTACTGGCGGCCCACTCCGCATCCTCACCCGGCCAGCCGTCAGTATCTCAGACTTCCTGTGGCCTTCCCTAAGCCCGCTGCTCTGTCGGCCCTCCCCGCTCAGCCACAGCAGCTTCAGTGTCTCAAGTCAGACCTCACACAGGCAAGGAACGCTTCTCCAGGAGGGTGACCTTACAGCCGAGGCCCAAAGGAAGTAAGAGAACAAGTCATCTAACGCTTCCGCCTCCCTCATCCCGCCCCCATTCTTGATATACTTTCCACATATATCAAGAACCTGGTCTTTTTTTTTTTTTAACCACCTCCATCACTGCCATCTTGAACAAGCACCTCTCGGGTGAATTACTGCAGCCGCCTCAACTAGTCTTCCTGCTTCCACCCTCGCCCCCCAGCCTGTCCTCAGCTCGGCAGCCGGGGCGATTCTTTGAACACCTCAGGAAGGTTATGGCTGCCCATCTCGGTCCCTCCTGACCTGCAAGGCCCTTGCAGTTTGCCCTCCCCTCCAGACACATCTCCCTGCCGCTTTTCTTCATGCTCACTCCATCCTAGATGCACCTGCTGCTGCTCAACTCCCCAAGCGTGCTTGTGCCTCCAGGCCTTCGTGTGTGCTGTGACCTCATTCTGGAAGATTCTTCCTCATACCCACATGGCTTACCCGTGTCACTCTCCCCGTACTTCTTTCAGGTCTTGACTCAAGTGTCACCTGACAAAGAGGCCCTCCCCGGTCAGCTTCAGCGCCTCTGCTTCCTCTGCCTCCTGGCGCACTTTACTTTCTCTCCCTTACACTCATTGTCTTATGGGATTTTTCCTACTTGCTTATTTCCTATTATTTCCTCCTCCCCACCTCCCCACCCCACTTGGATATAAGCACTATGAGGACAGGGACTTTGTCTGTTTGGGGCATCATTACTATCTCCCTGGCACCGAGAATCGTACTGGACATATGGTTTATTTAAATAAACCATGCGCCCGCCTGTCCCTGGACAGACTCAAGCCCCGAGCTGTCCTGCAGAGCCCACTCCTCCATGGTGTGTTTGCCCCCACATGGCTCGAGATAGTGCCATAGGCAGTGTGGCATGATGGCAAACAGTGCGACTGTGGGACCAAAACAGCTGGGTTTGAAACCTGGCCCCACTTACTAGCACTGTGACGTCGGGTAGCTGAACCTGCCTGTGCCCCAGGGTCCCCATCTGTACAGTGGCATTCTTAATAACGCTCTCCTTGTGTACGGCTGATGCGAAGATCAGTTACTTCTGCAAAAGCAGAGCACATGGTGTGTACTATCTGAGCGTTAGCACTGGTATTTTTATTTATCTGTGGACCCGCCATGACACCTGCCACAGGAGCCTGGATCAAGTGCATGTTTATCACGTGTGTCCCATCGTGGGTACAAACTAAGGGGGAGCGGGGAGCGTGTCAGGTTGGTGGGCAGCAGACCTGTACCCGAACCACTACCGTTTCATGAATGCATTCGACAGATGTGCTGAGCCCTGCTCCGTGCCACACTCCGTGCTGGCCTTTGGACAAACAAGGATGAGCAAACACCGGCCGCAGTGTCCAGTCACAGGGAGCTCTTGTTCTGCCCTATTTAGTTGTCCCATCTGAGAAGCTGACAATGAGGGAAGTAAACCAGATGCGATCTGTAATCTCATCTCACTGGCCACCACCCCTCCCGAGGCTGCTGTGAGCTTCCTGCCAGCCCAGAGCTCCAGCACTCAGCAGCCTGTGCCCCACACACCACCGACACATTTTCGGAGTCGGCTCCAAGCTGCCGATTGGGGCTACCGCTTATTCCCTCCAAAATATCGTTCAGGAGGCGGCAAGGTTTTAATTGCAGGTCTAGGTGTAAATCTCAGCTTTACGCTGGGAAACCTTGAAAAAGTTAACTTCTTTAAACATTCTTTTTTTCTTCATAGTAATCTAGATTAGAGCATCTGCTTCGTGGGTTACTGAGAGGATCAGATGTTTATGCACATGTGCTCACATATTCCAGGCTGAAACGACTCATATGCTGTGGGTTCCAGCTCCCTCCCCTGGTTGTAAAAGGATGCCTAAGAAGGGGAAGGGACCCCAAATATGTGCTTGCTTCTCTCCATCACACCTTTTATGGCTGTCTTTTCTCTTCCTGCCCTGCCCAAAGCTGGGACCTGAGCCTCTGTTTCACCCCGCAAAACTCCTCTTTCCTAAGAGCAGGGAGCGGGTGTTTTCATCCTGCCGTCTGAACTGTCAGGCCTCATTCTACCTTGTACCCCACTTCTCTTTAGCTTTTACTCCCTCTGCCTTGTCTGCTCCCCGGGGCTTCTCCCTGCCCCCCGAAGAGGCTTCTGGCTCCCGCGGGCTTTGCGTTTCCCTTTGCCTTCCACCCTGACCCCGTCTTCCTCACGGACCACCTGGGCCAGAGGGACATTTTTTTCCCTTAGGTAGCGAAATTAAATCTTCATTTTTTTTATTTCCTCATTGTATAGGTAATACATGACCTTTAGTGAAAATAATTCGAGTATTACAAAAATGACTGAGAAAGTTAAAAATCCCAGGAAAAGGGATCATACTAATCCTCCTGTCCCACGGCTGCCTTTTTGCACTGGCTCGTGTGCCATGGAGTCTTAAATCCGATTAGTCTACACTTAACAAGCAGTAAGGGTATAGTTTCTGGTGCTGTGATTTCGAATCCCGCCACACCCTCGGACCCCTGTGGGTGATCGTTATCGGAAAAGAACGGTCAGAATCACTGAGAACTCAGAGAAAAGAGGGACTGTCAAGAGGAAGGGCGCTGGATGACACACACCTGACAATAACAAATCCAGTGCATCCTGCCTGGCGGCTTCAGGTCTGGTCTGTGTGTCTGACGTCGCCCAATGACTGTCACATCTCAAGCTCACGTTAATAGGTCCTGATGTTTTTTGAGTGAGTCTCTTTCCTTTATGGAAAAACGTGTAACGTCCCAGTGGAGACAATGTGCGGTTTTGGCACAGAGAACACAGGGGGACAGGGCCTGTCCATGGCGGCCCACCAGCGTGGAAACTAATTTAATAATGAGAGACACAGCCTAGTTTTCCTCTCACCAAGGTGAAAATGATAAACAATTTACATTACCTAGAAGGCAAAAGTACTTGATAATTAAACGAAATATCCAGGTGTTTATCTAATAGAGGCTAAGGGATATCCTTGGGGCTAGAAACTTGGTTGGCCTAGAATATGTGTTTCTAAGTTTTCTGTTTTGAATTCAGTGACATTTTAAGCTCCTGTTTCATTTTAGAACACTCAGTAATGAAATAAACAAAGCGTGAACTATGAGCCAGTGCTAGTTAAACATTTATACCAGCCCTACCCTGTCATTTCTTGAAACTATCATAATGTAATGTTTTTATATGAAATCATTATAAATTTATAACAAGTCTAATCTGTACTGATGCACTGTTCCATGGGCTGTGAATTATTGTTCTGAATTTCGGGTGGCAGATGCTTTCTCTGAGTGACGGTGCTGGGATGATTAGTTCTTATGATGAAGTGTAAGAAAATATCTTCTAATTTGCATAAAACATGAGTGCTGATTATACAGTACGATTTGAGACCTTCTAAAATATTTTTTCCCAAACAACAATCTTGACAATCAGCTCTCTTACAATAAGGAAGTGCTGATTGATTACGAATGCCACCCTGAAGACTTTCTATCCCCAAATCTCTATTAAGAATGTATCCACAGAGACGATGACACTAAAAAAAAAAAAATCACGGAGTTTTCAAGATGGGTGCCGTAATTGGGCTGTACGCAGAAGTTAGGTTCTGCAGAATGATTGCTAAGCCCAAGGGCATTCTTGGGGTTAGCGCCTGGGACTCAACCCAGGGTTGGATCTCTCTACCCAGGGCAAGTCTTAGATAAGGCCGGACCAAAAGCTGCCGTTCTGGGGTGATTGAAGGTACCGGGAATACCTCCCCACCTCAAAGAATCTGTCTTTCAGGTCCTCCCCGAAAGTCATCAACAGTTCCTAAAATTCCACTAACTAGAGAGCTTTCTCTGGGGGGAACAAGCCCTCATTAATAGGCAGACACTCTTGGAAAGGTGATGTCTTTATCCTCAGCACAGTTAGTTCTCTGGCAAATCTATTTTCTAGCTGCTTTTCAGTGTGGTGGAGAGAGCCGAGAGCAACTCCTTCCAGAATGAGGAACACGAAGCAGGGCTCTGATACACGTGTGAGGGAGGAGCAGGAAGACGGCCCGGGTCACTGACAGGACGGGGACCCACAGTGTCAGCCAGGCATTCTGGATTTTCACACCATAGCGGAGGGCGGGTGTTTACCCGGAGAAGATGGCACAGCAGCTTTTGTCTACAGTTACGTGTGTGTGTAATGAATACAGATTTGGAAAACAAGTTATAATCCAGTGATACAGCTTCTTCGGTGGGCTGGCCTGAACCTAGCAGCGTTTGATCGCTCTGTCTCGGAGGGGGGCCGTTTCCCAAGCTTCCAGAACCTTTTCGTAAGCCAGCATCTGTCAAGCTTCTGCCTGATCCCTAACTTACAATGAGGAGTACTCTACTGTGGCTTGACCTCAGAGAGCTCCCAGTCCAATGGGCAAGAGACATGTTACCACACAATGTCTGTAATCAGAGTGTAAAATCAAGAAAAACAGCAGAAATGAGAATTGCCCGCAAACATGATTTATAAATGAGATAGCTGGTTGAAAACCATCCTCCACTGAAATCTCTGAAACAGCCAGGGAGTTTTGGTTTGTAATAGAAGTCATCTATGAAGATGGCGGGCAGTAAAGCTTGGGAGAGGAGAAGCTCCTGCCACGTGACTCAGGCCTTTGACTTCAAGTCAGTGGTGCCTCGAGGGATAAAGGAAGGGGGAGCAGTGTGCACCTGGCAGGGGCAGTGAGGGGTGTGACTCTCACCATCCTCTGCGGCCACACTGATGGGGGGAACATTTGCAGGGTCAGGAGTCAGGGGTCCCGAATCGGGGTGGTAATAGGAGCCGAGTCAGAGGATGCCTACAGCTGAGTAATGAGCGTAAGGCCGTAGCCAGATATCGGGGGAACAGTCCGGAGAGACTCCGCCCCGCTTCCTCTAGCACACTGGGGCAGTGCTTGTCAATCTTTTTTTTCATTACTCAGCCAAAGGAACCTTTTTAGACATTTTTTTTCTAATTGCCTCTCCCCATAACATTCTAATACCAGAGACACACGGTGTCCGTCTACGCATGTGGTCCTTTGGGGCCACCACTCACTGTGATATTGAAGACTTACTCCTGCCCCGTCCCCCAGAGCCCGTTTTCACCCCTTTGAGAGCACTTGCACCCTGATGAGATATATGTCCTGGAACGGGATCTAGAAGGGAACGAAGGTCAGATCCTCCACCCCATGGGTAGCGGTCACTTGGGTGACTGACGTTGGACACAGTGAACTGGAAGGGACACCTGCGCATGTGGCTGGAGACTCACCAGGCAGTAGGGATCTTTTCTGTGAGAAGATGGCTCCACTTGAAAAGGCAGAAACTTGGATTCATCCCCAGGGGAAAGCCTTATCTTTAAGCGACCCATATGGCTCTTGGAGCAGTCCCAGGTGGCGGGGTATGTCTACAGTTCGTGGCTCGAGGGAGAAGAGAAAGCACGAAGCCCTGTCAGTGGCACCCACGCTGCGTGCCTGCAGTTCCTGACCGTTTCAGAATTGGCAATTCTTCAGCTGCAACCGGATGAGATTTCTGATTTATTTCTGGGGAACCAGACCATAGCTTTTGTCCATCAGATATGTGTTCTTGTGATCAGGACGCTCCTGGTTTGACTCTCTTTGTGAAGAAGGAGGGGCCGTCAGTCTCCCTCCACGTGCTCCTGCACCAGGCCCCCCAGCAACCCCGCAGAAATATTCTCCCCACAACCCCATGGTAAGTTGTCTTCTAGGAGAGCCAAGGCCTGGACTCCCTGGTTTCTATGGTTTCTAAAGGGGTGTGTCAGGTAGTGACATGGGCTGTAAAGCTCCCCTCAGGTACCCAGAAGTTCGCTAGCTTTCCAGAGAACAGCGCCTAAATGGCATGACTCCTCTTCAGTCCAGAACCCCTGTTTGGCGTGAAAAGGCAGGCCACTCTGAGAGCCATCGCCAGGGAGGCGTTTTCATGCGACACGCCTAGAAGTTTCGTTTTGATTTATGAATGACGGAAAGCTTTCATGACAAGGTCCTATGGTTCCCGCTACTGATGCTCCTGAGAAATCCTGAGCTCTGTTGAGTGACCTTTCGTTCTGGAGGAGGCTGGTGGAGGCAGGCAGCGGGCAGGACTCCCTGAGCCGGAGGAGGAGGCCTGCAGCCGGGTGTCCAGAAAGACAAAGCCTCGTTAGTCTCCCCTGCGACAGGAAACCCGCACACCTCTGCCAACAACACCTGGGTCTCCTAAGGGCAATTCCTGCTCAGAGACTTCAAAAATGGAAATTTGAATTTCTGCATCTTTCCTGTGACGACAGGTAGCCGCAGCGAGGCAGACCTTGCCAAAGACAAAGACGCTTCTGGAAAGACATAGTAAAGAGTGAACCATGAATTCATCTTGGAGACCACTAGCTGGTTCCGGAGTTGCCCAATGCAAGTCTCGCTTTGGTTACTACTCACCACCCTCCGCACCCCTGTGTGCACACACACGCGCACACACACACCTGGCTATCGAACATCATGCCATAATTTCAGGTTTTTGTTTTTTTTTTTACTCAAGCTCAATAACAGCAAGCCTTTAAATTCGGGTTTATTCTAAAGTAGGATTACTTTTCGATTTCTATGTATAAGCATATTAAAAAGATAGCAAATGGTATATAATTCTTTTTAAAGATTGTTACTACATTGTATTCGTATTAAGGAAATAAACTTCCTATGAAATACAATTCGTGATATGAAGAGTTCGCATTTCTGTTCATGCACATTGTTCTAGAGAAGGGAGCCATAACTTTTATTTTTAAGAAAGCCCATGACTCAAAACAAAATCAAAAACAAAAGATCAAAACCATGCTTCCCTTTCTTAAGGGAGACAGAGACAGCCAAGTTAGAATTTTATCAGACAGTTCCTTCAGTGTACACTTCTAATGTCTTAGGTTAAATATGAGAATACTAAATATGATAATAGCTTTGCATAAAATATTGAAAAGATGTGTGTAAAGGAGTGACTTTCACAAGTCACATTTATCATAATGTAGTATTAAATTATAAAATATATACTTTGTGCCTGGAAACACACCCATGAAATAGCATAGAGAATTTTTGTCCATATTAATAATATCACGATGGACAAAATAAGCTACGTCTTGTTTCTCGGAAAGATAGGTGTGGCCTTGACAGTGGCGCCATGGTGATATTTCATTTATTTTACAGAAAAAAAAAATTGCATAAATAAAAATTGTGCTATTTCATTGAAATTAGTAATAAAGTACCTTGGGCCTTACATTCCACAGTGAGACCCCTCCAAGGAAAAACTTGTGTGCCCTACCCGTGTACCCAGAGCTCCAGGGGGATCGGTTTTATGTTTCTATTTGATAAGTGGGCTGAGGTTAGAAAAGACCTTTGTCCCTTCAAAGCCCGACTTCACCTTTCCTGGAGTTCAGCTCTACGTGACAGGTGGGACTTTAGAAGCTGCTGCTGCTGAACTACTACTAGTAGTAATATTACTACTACAACTGCGCCACTAGGGGGCCCCCTCGCCTGTCTACCAATGAAACGCTGGGCGTTGGTGAGTGGGGCGGTTCCAGGCCAGCCCCTGAGGAAGCCCCAAGCACAGGGTGGGAGTGGAGAAGCCTGGCTTGAGTCGTCCAAGCTGAGTGGACTTAGAGGCCAGCTCTCCGACGCCAACCTAGGCTAGGCCTCCTCACGGACAGCCCGAGAGAGCTACCGCTTCTGAGCATGCATTATTCCACAGGTGCTCATTTTGCCCCTGGTCAAGTCACAGGTCTGTTGGCTGCCTTCAAGAAGTCGTAATTAGATGTGGTTGGAAGGGGGATAGTTTTGTTGTGCGTAAAGTAAGCTCTGTACATGGTACATTGGGAGCAGGGGTAGGCAGTGAACTCAGTAGGAGTCTGGCCTTCTGTCTCGTGTGACTTTTAGTCTGGCCTGAGCGCTAGAGACCCTCCAGTCTTCCAGACGTGATCAGACTGTAGCACTAGAGACTAGGGACCCGCCACCCCATCTCTGTTCGCACCTGTGCCTTAGAGACAGACTGAGGGAAGAGTGAACTAAATCACTGCTTTACGAGGGTGCTGTGGTCCCCTGGGTCTCTTGGTGACCTTACGAAAGATGTTCATGTCTCTGGAGTCACTGGGCTTTCTCGAGCCTTGCGGAAGCTGAGAACTAAGGACCTGGCTCTCTCTGGCAAGGCACAGCCAAGCCCTGTTTGTTTATACCTCACCGATTCGGCTCACACGGACCCTGATCGGTGAGTGAGTTTGTGGCTGTGGAAGCTCTTCAGGAAGTGTGATTCATTGTGCAGACGTGAGGGACTTCTGCTGACCTCTTTTGATGTTTCCTGCTGTAAAACGAACAATACTCACGAGTGTCACACATACATTTGCTCTTGTTTCCCTGGGCCTTATTGCGTATGTTCAGTTATATTTATCTCTCTTAGAATATAATGTTCTTGAGGCAGCGTAAGGAGTGGAACGTAGACTTTGGAGGCAGAAGGAGTTGTTCGGGCCTTTCTGAGCTCACTTAGCTTCTCTGATGCCCATTCTCTGTAAAGCAAGAGTAATAATACGTACATTCTAGAATTGTTTTTGAAAAAATGAACAATGTAAGTAAAGCACTTGCACAAACCCTGGCATTTCACAGACATGCTAAGTGGTAGCTTTTACCGTGTTCTCTAGGACAGCGGTCCCCAACCTTTTTGGCACCAGGGACCAGTGCTCCCATGGGAATCTAATGCCTGATGATCTGAGGTGGAGCTGAGGCGGTGATGCTAGCGCTGGGGAGCGGCTGCAGATACAGATGAAGCTTCGCCTGCTCACCTCCTGCTGTGTGCTCATTTCCTAACAAGCCACAGACTGGCACCTGCGGGTCTGCAGCCTGGGGATTGGGGACCCCTGCTCTTGGAGACCTTGTGTAGGGACCCAGAAATGCTGAATTGTGTTTGCCGGGAGTGAATGCTACAACTGTGCTGAAACTTCATCATCTCAAACAACATTTGAGACCTCATGCCTTCTTTTTGCCTCCTCTCTATTCATTTACGTTTTTAGCTTATTAAACCAGCAAATCTGCCAGTTCGTATCTTCCCAATACTTTACTACTCATGTAGGGAACAGGTACTGATGTAAACAAGCAATACATCAGGGGTTTCCTAGGGTTCACCTTGCCCTCAGTCAGCCTAGCGTAGATGCTGCCAGCAAGGCAACGCGTGGTCCATGCACCGGAATGGCTCCACTGGAAGGAGAGGCCCCCCTTTTTCTGGGGACACTAGAGCAGGTTTCTTAGAGAAGGTGTTATCTGAGATGAATTGAAACACACGTGTTTGGTTTAGATGTGAAGATAGGAGGGAAAGGCATGCCAGATACCGGGCACAGCAGGAGCCAAGAGTATGGAGGCAGGAAAGGAAGTTTTCGACGGAGTGTTAAATGCGTGAAAGGGAAGAAGGGGAAGAAATGAATTCAGCAAGATGGGTCAGAGCCCGATCCGGGACGGGCATGGCTCTCTCTCGATTTTTGAGAGCTGAGAGGAAATATCCGTCTTGTCTGTCGCAATGTCGTAGGCTGTCAGGCCTCAATTTTTTAGACTATAAACTCTACTTTGGAAATATTCAAAATAAGAGTTCTTTATGATTTAACCCAAAAACGAAGAGACATTTGCATGCCAAAGACTTGAAAGCAGTATGCACACGGCAAGGCTAGTTAGCACATGTGTCACTAGACTGGGTCTACTCTTGGAATAAACTTTAAAGCTGATACAACGCGCCTTTGAACTCAGCCGCGGTGATGGCACTTTTAGTGCCTGTTCTGTTTGGGGGAAAAAGTATAAATCTTTCCTTGAATCCTATGATTTTTTTTTTTCTCTTTTTCTAAATACTTGTTCCTATGTCTAAAAAGGGGGATTCCAGAAACTAAATTCTGTAATTGGAGTTCTTTGAAGATAAATCCTGAGTAATGTCTCATGCGGTACAGGTTATTTTTAAGCGTTAGGAAACTTGGAAGCTCATCAGAAAAAGCAGTGAGTCCCGTACGTGCCCGAGCCCTCCAATCCAAACGGCGGGCTCAGACTCCGCCGTCACGTGCAATGCTGCACCCTTAAAAATGCTCGGAAATATTTTTTTAAATGAATTACTTCAGAAAAAAAGAAGTCAAAGGATCTAGTATCTCTGCCCGCTGTCATCTTTTTCAACCGTTTTATTTTACGTCAGTTTTATTTTCCACGGCCCACGGAAAGTGTCCTGCTTCCTTATCCATTGTGTAGTAATTATGAAAAGTCATCCACAATAAAAATTACCGTAATCCAAAAGCTTGAAAATATTAAATCACGCCCACCAATATTAAGTGGCTGGATTCTTCTGCTTGCCCCTGTCAGCGTCCCTCGCTCCACGCGTCCCCCGTAGATGTGCCTGTCCCCTTCCTGGCACCAGCTGGAGCGCTGAGCGGGCGTTTGCTGTGCTCACCTTTTGCCGAGGAGGACCAAGGCCCTGAGCGTGCCCAAAGGGTTAGAGCTGAGACTGCCGAAGACGAAATCTAGTGTTACTTGCGGGGCGTGTGCAAGAAGGAGGTGACAGGAACTTCCAAGAGACGGGTAAAATTAAGTCCTGCATGTCATGATGTGTCCAGACGTGAGCGGTGGCTTATGTAGAAGGGGACAAGACCATCCCGGTGCTGTGTCCTCAGTGCATCAGACAGCCCACTCAGGAAACATGTACCCAGGATAAAGCCTGGAGTCTTAAACATGGCGTTCGAAGTCCCTCCCACTCCCCCTGTAGCGACTCGCCTAACGGTCCCCCCACCCCCATTGGCCGGACTGTTGTTCAGCATGTAGCTAGCTGTTCACCTGGAGCAGTGTCCCCAGCCCCCACCCCCGCCCTACCTTCTGTCCTCAGCCCTTCCCTGGCAGTCCTCTCTGTCCTCCCCATCTCCCCAAGGTCTCAGTTTACAGTCTTTTTCTGGACCTCAGAGGCAAAGCACAACACCTTGTGCTTCCTCCCTCCTACCCCTGCACGCCAGCTTCCCCACCTCTCGTCACTTCAAGGCATTTCATGGCATCGTTATGTTTTGTTTGTGTGTGTGGACTGCATCGTCTTTGAGGAACTGTCATGTCTACATCCCGGTAGCATTTAGCAGAGTGCATGGAACATACACAGAAAACAGCCTGACGCTGGGATGGAGAGAGGACAGACGAACAAGAGGAAGGGAAGAAGGGGAGAGAACTGAATGTCTCCAAGGGAGGGAGCTAGGCGCTAGGAATAAAACACGAGTAAAAAATCCCGCAAGGAGCTCGGAGCCTATTGGGAAGAGAGACGCGTACTAGATTATTAAAAACACAGCATAAGACAGCATGTGACAGTGGTGCAAACCAAGTGTCCTGACCCCCTTCAGGCCAGCTCCTGAGCAAGCGAGGCCTGTGACAGGTCTCAGGAGCAGGCTGGGAGCAGGGCCGTTTGGCTGCTAGGACCAGGCAGTCGGAGAGTGAGGTTGTCCTGGACGGAATGCTGGCTCACCATGTGGTCTTCTGCAGCCACAGTGTCCACAGGACCCACCTCGCTTCCTCCCACGATGGTTGGATCAAGCCCGTGCTTTGTGTAGTGACACTTAGGCTCCCTGGACTTAACCTGCCCCAGATGCCAGAAAAGCACTGAGGGCCTCCCTCTGATTCCTGCAGTCATTCATTTCTCTCTTATGTGGACAGGGAGCGGGGACTTCCACCATTAGTATCATTCAGATGAGCCACCGAACTGAGAAGATTTACCTCTAAACCAGAGCTCGCCCAAGCTCAGTGACCGCTGTGATCTTGCTGTAATAAGGAATATGGGCGGCCAAGTATATACAAGACGATCAAACGTGGGCATCGACAGATAGGACCGTTTTTCAAGTGTTTAAAAATATAAAGCTAACATAAAGATGCCCAAAGTGCTAAGTGAGTAGCTGTTATTTTTATTATTATTTTTTTTATTTTCCCGCATAAATTGTATAAAATTAAAGAGACGAGCACATCAGCCCTTCTGCAGGAACTGGCTGGCCAGTTTCCTGTTTCTGTCCTGTCAGGAATCCTCACGAGGTTGGGGTGGGAGAGAACAAGATAATTAGCATTAGGCTTTGGAAGAAGCTTCCACGGTGGCAGAGGCTTATTCATTGTTCTGTACGAGTACAATGCAATGGGAACTCAAGAGGATCAAATTAAAACAAGACCACAGCTTATCAGTGGTTTACTTTTAGGTTCGTTTGACTCTTTATTAGGCAGTAGCTGCTCGCGTATTTCTTATATGACTTTAGCTCTGATAACAGTAGCAACATCCTAATTATTCGGGGCCTCTGCATCAGCTTCGATAGCAACATAGACAAGGAAAATCTATTAAAAACCTCGGGCTCCATAACTCGAGACGGAAGCCTGAGATCGTAGTGTAAATCATGAGCCTGGCAGGCGTTCCGTCCCCTCTGCATTCTGATCTCTTTCCCATGGATGTCAAGTGGCCCGTGGCTGTGCATTTCTGATATGGCCGGGTGCATTAGCCTGTTTCCATGCATGAAAACGCAAATAGAGAAGCTTAAATCCGAACCCTCAACTCGTTAATACACTCTCCCCACACACTTCTATTCTCAGCCTTGACCAGGACCTTAACAGGGGGAAGAGAAACTGATTAAGCCATCATGGCAGTCAATTCCGCTTCACCACGTCTTATCACAAACCGTGTTTAAAATTTTCTTCTCCAAAAATTACTTAACACATCTGCTAAAAATTCGCCCTTTCTTGGCTTTTACTCTAGCAGAATTTGTTTACAAATAGTTCAGGAGATGCCCTTGTGACGTTCGAGACTATTTTACAGATGCTTCAGATTCCATTTCGTTTCTAAAACAATACGGAAAACATTCTAACGCACGTTATTGCCGTTCGCGTGGTTATGTGTGTGGCCCCTCAGAGACAAACATCCTCCTCTCCTGAGGGAAAACGTGGGGACACTTAGCAGAGCCTCTGTCACGGAGCCGCAGGGCCGCCACGGAGTCAGCCGTCCTGGTTTCTGGGTCGCGGCCCCTTAGCCCTTCCTTCCTCTAGTCCCGCTTCCTTCTGGCCTCCGCCAGAAGGTGCAGCCGGCCTCCTCCACCCGATTCCCGGGACGGGCGGCCCCGCGTCCAGGCAGCACCGAGGGGAGGTGGTGCTCGCCCCCGCCTCGAACAGACCGCGGAGCGTGAGGCGAAATGAGAGTCGTCCGCACCTGCCACTTACGTGCGTCTGTGTTCGTTTGCTCTCCTGTGCCAGACACTGCCACAGGCTGGTGATTCTATTCCTCAGGATCCCTGCTGATAAAGTCAGGAGGAGAGAAGAGAGAAGATGATGATTTTAAGGGATGAGATGATTTTCATTCTTTTTTTTTAATCCAAAAATAATCTTTATCGTCACCAGTATAAAACAGAGCCGATTGACTGGCCTCAGTTGGTGCAAAGTGTAGGGCCTAAGCCCACCTGCGCTCCCCTCCCCACTTCTCCCGTGATGTCCCCCCAGGGCAGTGCCCAGAGGCTCCACGCGGGAGACGGGGCCACCCCAAGTGCCTTCCCTTGGAGGAGGGGTTGAGGCTGGACTGGGTGGGGGGAGATGAGGTCGTTTTCAAAGGTGCTCGATGAGGGTGGCTTTGGCGCTTAGGTCTTTTGTGAAGTCGAAGTTATGACGTGGTTGTGACAGTTCCAACGTCGATGTTTCTCTTTAGGTTGCTCTTGTGGTTTGAACTGGATTCCGTGCTACAGGTAAACTTTCACAGGTGGGGTTCGGGGTTGTCAGAGCTTACCTGGTCTGCCTTCGCCGTGCTCACGTGGTGCCGCCACGCCGGCTGCTCCAGAGAGCTCAGTTACCAAACAAGCCCACAGTCGCAAAGCGTGGACTGTTTCTGAGCCGGGGCTGGCCCTCCCTGTGGTCGCCATCTGTAATGGTCAGTCAGCTATTGCCACAACAACGCACAGCACGGTAGTATAACCAACCACCCCAGAACTCTGCAGCTTTGCATTAATAAGCATTTATTTCTCGATCTCATACTTGCAGGTCATCTGGGTTCCCCTGACCTAGGCTAGGCCCCGCTAGGCTCTGCCAGCCCACAGCTCTGCTCCATTCCCCAGGGTCAGGGGACTAGTGAGCACAAGGCCTTCTCGTGGTGGTGGCAGAAGGACAGAAGACCAAACCCAATCATTCGAGTACATTCCGGGCCGTCTCTTGGGTCATGTTCACTCACATCCCATTGGCCGAATCATGTAGGTTTGGTCACATGACCAAACCCACATGAATATTTGTCGAAGATAACAAACCGTCACCCCGTCACAGAGCCTGGCCAAATAAGGTAAATCCCATGTCAGGCTATTTGTTCTTCTCTTGCCACTTATACTGAAACGTACCCGTCCATGTTGAAGAGCTTAGCACCTTGGCGGTGTACCCGCAGTGCCTAGGGAGGGGGAGGGCGGGGATTCAGAACTTACATGCTAGAGAACATTATCGGCACTTAATCCAGAAGGAACACCAGTTAGGACGTCAGCCAGGGACATTCCCCGCAGTAGAATGGCACAATAGCCAGGCTTCCATTTAGAAATTTGGGGGGGCTGGTCCTGGACTAAGCTTAGGAGCCATTTTCTTACCCCCACCCCCAGTGCATTGTTCACACATATGTCTGTCTCCTCCACTGGGCTCTAATTCCCTCCGAGAGGAGAAACTTGCCCCTTTGCCACCTGTGTGTTCACCTCAGCCCCGTCTAGTTCTGTAACAGTCCCGGTGAACGCCTGTAAAACGGCACAACTTCAGCTCTGCACCGCTTGGCGGCTACCAGGATGAACTTGGGCTTATTGTCACATCGTTTTCATCATCTCACATTAGAGAAGAGAAGACCTTGAGAGATCATCCGGTTCAGCACTGTCCAGTAGAACTTTCTGCAGTTAGAAATCTTCTGTGTCCGTACCGTCCAGTACAGTGGCCACTAGTCGCCGGGGGCTATTGAGTACTTCAAATGTGTCTAGTGGAACTAAGGGACTTAATTTTAATTTTATTTAATTTTAATTAGATTTATATTTAGCCACATGTGACTAGTCACGACTATGTAAGTGTAGATCTAGTTAACCCCGTGTTGGCTCAGAATAGATATCAGTTGGATGGATGGATGGATGGATGGATGGATGGATGGATGGATGGATGGATGGATGAATGGAGATGGATGATAGGCGGACGGGGCGGAGGAGACGGACAGGCAGGATGAATGGATGGATGGATGGATGGATGGATGGATGGGAGAAATGACCCCACTGAAGGTCACAACAAACTGGTAGCAAGCCAAAATAAGACCTTAGGACATGGACAGGCTGGCCGGTCCTCCCCACCCCACTCCACCTCGCCCACCCCACACACACCATACCCTGCCCCACCGTCTCCAGGCCTGTGTCTGCTCGCACGAGTTTGGCCTGACTTCTGTTCTCGTAACCTTCTAATAACATCTGAACCTCTCATGGTCAAATAGGTTGGAAGAAAAAAAACCCCAGAAAAACAAAACTATTTTTCTGTCTTTAGTAATTTGAAGAGTGAACATTAAAAACTCAATCAAACATCAAATAATTTTTACACAGTAGAAATAATATATACTTTCCATCCAAATTAAAACACATGCTCCCAGCAATTTAATTATGCAAATGTAATATAAGCAGCAGTGAAACAGGTTTAAAGGGGAAAGAATGAAGATTGATAAGCTAAAATTTCTGGTGACATTTTCCTTTTTTAATTTCCTCTTTTGGTTAATATTATGCTGATTTTCATGCACTGCTTAGGTGGCTACTTTATTTCTTTGTGATAAGTGTCCCTACAGATTTATGCAAATAATATTAATCGCTGCTGAGGAAACCAGCAGCCATTACCACCAGCCCTGCTGCCCACGAGTGTTAGGCGGCAATCTTTCACTATGAATACGATTAAAGACCCTGTTAAGCAAAGCTGCTTGTTCAGACCAGGCTGTTTTCCTCTAGATGCGTGGAGAATTCTAATTCCAGAGTATAATTCCCGCCTTGGCTCTAAGGGTGGCCCACAGCGAAACTGGAAGAGTGGGCATAGATCATCTCGTCCCCACCTCACTGGAGGAGCCTGGTTCCACTGGCCCCTCCCAGACAGGAGCTCTGTCTTTGGGGGTGATGTGGAGTGGGGCGGGGGGGTTCCAAAGCAGACCCTGAGTTCAGTCAGGATCTGGGTACAAGTAGTTTATTGAGGGACATGCTCCCAGAGAAATGTATGAGGAGGCGGGACATGCAGGACGTGGAAGGGGAGGAAGCCACACGGGAGGAGGACCTCGGCCAGAGCCCGCTGGAGGGGCCCTCGCTTCGTCCTGATTCCACAGGGGACACTGGGTGTAAGTTACACCTCGGAATTTGTCCCCACTCAAGACCAGGGGACTGGACCCTCATACATGGCAGTCACCGGGAAGATCCATCTCGTGGCATTTTCAGTCCCTGGCCACTTGCAGCTCTTGAAGAGTGCGGGCAGAGCGGCTGGTAGGCCCAGAGCCGTCCTCCGAGGAGGATGCTGGTGCGAGCCTGTGCCAGCAGCTGGCACCCCGCCTTGCTGCTCACCGCCCACCCCCCCGCCAGCGCACACTGTCTCTCCTCCCCGAGTCCCCCCGGGGCACGCGAGAGCTTCCTGGTGCCTTCTGTCCGGGCAACTGAGATTTTTTTCCCCTAATGGTTTTTAACTCCACAAGTTCACATTGGTATTTTAACAGTGGGCTTCAGAGTTTTAAATGAAATGGTGAGCAGTGGAGGGACTTTGCAGCAAGACCAGTGGGGAAGGTTTTCAGATCAAGAGAGCTACCCACGGGCAAGGCCAGCTGGTAAGGAACCATGTCATGTAGACATTAAGGTTTGGTATTTTTTTCTCCAGCATCTGGGAATTTCCCTCTGAAGCCAGGGACGCTACAGTGCTTCCTGCCCTGTCACGGTAGAATGTTCGGGGCTGCATCTCTGGGCAGCAGAGAGAGTCTCAAGCTGGCCACGTACGCAGCAGCCTCCCCACACCTGTGTCACAGTTGGGGCAGGAAATGGATTTCCAGGTGCCAGGTGCCCTGATGTCGAGGCACTCAGATCCCACTGGAGAAAAATTGGAGCCCCAGACCTTTTCTCCCTCCTTATTTACTTCTTCCCTTTCAAAGAAGATGTTCCTGTGAAAGCTCTCTCTGCAGAGCAGAAATGCTGTTTTGAAGGTGAACATAAAAGCTCTCATGGCAAAGAAATTGCTTTGTTCCATTTGAGAAACTGCTCTGCCTTTGAGAGAAAAAAGGGCGTGGGGCTCTGAGAACTTGATTAGCTCTCATCATCCTTCTGGTTTTCAGAGACGAGGCTAGACAGAGAAGCTCATAGTTCTTCCCGTGGCTCTCCGGGGCCCCTAATTGCAGAACGTCACAGGCTGCCACATCCAAGGTGCCTGAGATGCTGGGGTTTCTATTAGGATGGCAAACCCCAAGGGCTGAGCCTGGAGCCCATACAGTGCGAGAGGAGCCAGATTTAGATTGCATGTCCATGGCCAAAGCCAGTTCTGCCGTGAAATGGCTTTCAAAATGCTTATGAAATGAAGCTAGCAACACCTTAGCACATTGTGCGAAGGGTGCATTGCAAACTGTAAAGCTGTATAATTTTAGTTAGTGTTGGTGAGATTCTGGACCTCAGGATCTGTGTGTGTGTGTGTGTGTGTGTGTGTGCGCGTGCGCGTGCGCGCTTGTGT
Organism: Pteropus medius; assembly: GCF_902729225.1. Taxonomy (NCBI): domain Eukaryota; kingdom Metazoa; phylum Chordata; class Mammalia; order Chiroptera; family Pteropodidae; genus Pteropus; species Pteropus medius. The sequence continues at coordinate 15,411,476 of NW_024349803.1, read as the reverse complement.
GTGTTTTTTTTTCTATCCCAGCAAGAGCCACTGATGTTGCTGTGCCCTCAGGTCCCAGCCCTTCTTCTAACCGACCCTGCCCGGAAGCACAGGGCAAGTAGAGCCCCGTCCTTCACCCAGGCTCTTCCAGACAGCAGCAATGACAGTGGGAGGTGATAGCAACGCTTATTCTTGATCTCAAACCCCACACACACACAAGAGTATGTCAAACGATGTCATTTTTTTTTAACCAAAACTACTTATTTTTAAATAAATATAAAAAATGTATACTTTTAGAACCCAGTAATGTAAAACTCAAAAAAAAAATTGCATTATCAGGATTTTGAATAATAAGACATGGATTCGAGACCAGAATTTGCCATTGACTCATTATGTGGCTCGCATTCTCTCTGAGCCTCAGTTTCCCCATTTAGAAAATGGGACTAAGGCCCAAGCAGAAGGATCGTGCGACAGTTCAATACGATGACATTTGAAAAGACGTCGTGACCTGTGAAGCACTCCTCACGCAGAGTGAATATCATCGGCGTCCTCCATAAAGCCGTTTGGAAGTGCAGGTCTCCCCTCCCCCATGTTTCATGGATGAGGAAGCAGAGCCTCAGCTTGGTTCAGACTCCTCTGTGGTTCTCCATCAAAGTTAGGACAACAGGGCGGCCACCCCATGGCTTCCTGCACCTGCCATGGACACACGGCCGGGATGGCACAGCCTCTCGGGCTGTCCCGAGGCCTAGTGCTGCCTGGTACCATCCAGGGCCAGCTTCTGTGATGCAAATGCTAGAGGCCTACCCAAGGGAGTGAGTGGCATGGCCAAAGAAGGGACAGACCACAGGCACTTGCAAAGGGGAGTGGGTGTGGACTTTAGGGTACCTCTTGAGCCAGTCCCATGCCTGTCTGTACCAGCAAGTTCTCTGCTTAAACCTTCAGCGTGTTGACTTCTCCTTGAGCCTGGTGAGGAAAAATGGACTTCTGTGCTTGTGCAGCAGTGACATGGGACAGACATCCATAGGGGACTCCTCTGTCTGCTTTTTCGTTCCTAAGCTGGACCCCAGTAACATTGGAGAATTTTCAAAAGGGGCTGTAAGATCGCCCAACTTCATTTTTTTTCTTTCTTGCAAGATTTTAGTATGGAGGACCTCTCACTGCGTGTTATTTTTCCAGAGCTCTGGAAGATTTTCTTTTGAATAGACTTTGTTTCTCTCTTATTATTGCAGTGGTTTTCCTAGTAACAGGACTGGGGTCCTGCTGCGAGTGCCTCAGGCCGGGACCCAGGTGCTCCTGCGCCCCGGTCCTCCACTCGCCCCTCAGGCCTGGTCTCCAGGAGAAGCTGAGGTAGTCTGTTTGGAGGACGCTCAGCTCGCGTGGCTGGTTCCTTCTTCCCTCTGTCGCTCCCTCTCTATCTCGCTCCCTCGAGGAAAGCCTTGTTCTAGACCAGGATAACCGTTTTTCTTGTTTTCAGGTTAAGTATTTCTTTGCGAGAATGTAGAACATTTTTGATCTGGGTTGCCTCATGTCGAGGTGTTTCTTTTCTTTCTTTCTTTCTTTTTTTTTATGTATATATTCCCTTAGAGCCTTGCATGCACAGTTCTTAAATATCTAAAATAAATCATTTGAGGTGAGAATTTGGTGATATTCAAAGACCAAATACATCCTTTCTTTCTGTCCTCATGCATCCGACATCTAATTCTCTTCTTTTCCTTATGGCTCCAGGACACACCTGTTTTGTAATTACCGATTTTTTTGGTGTCGGTGAGCATCATGCATAGTATTTCTTTAACAAAATAGTTCTTTGCTTACACACACATCACAGGCCATCATTTGCTTACATCTTGTGTCATTAGCGGTTGTGACTTTTTTGCAAGGGGGGGAAACGTCTTTCATTTTATCTTAGTATTTCTTGTATTTTTAGTCTGTTCCCAAGAAATATCAGCTACCACCAAGATATATTTTAATAATTTCCAATCCCATTAAACTTGATGATAATATGAAGATGAAGATATTCTTATCTAACTAGTTAGGAATTTATTAAATAAATGAACATAGAGATTGATAAATACTCAAAGTCACTGATGATTTCTGTCATAAGTCCCAAGTCACAAAGTTGGTTTTTGGTCTCAGATCATCTAATAATAAGTTAATAAGCGTTAAACAACCTGTGCTTCGTTTCTAACTCAAATTAAGCTAATTTAAAACTTCGTTCTTAATGAGTATACGTTAATACTATGGTTTCGTGACCGAATTATCCATTCTACTTGTCTTGCCAAGAACACTGTTATAAAGAAGGGACTGCGTGTCATTGTTAAAATCACCTTTCGAAATCAATTTAGAATTGTTGAGGTTTCATTTATCTCATTTGTATAACTGGCAGTTTTCTATAAATATCAATTTACCTTCATTGACCTTTTTTTTCACCCTCACATCTGTAAATGCTCATCCTGCCTTAATTCTGTCTCTAGGAAATGGGCCATCATTTTGACTGTCCTTTTTTCTTCCAGGCATGACATTCCAGAGCCCTGTTCAGATTTTCATTCCCCTTTTTCTGAGTCTTCCTTACTCTGCTCCTCAAGGGATGAATTAAAACATAAGTCCGTTAAACACGAAACTTTATTTTTATTTTTTTTTACTATTTGTAGTTAATTCTTTGCCACGAGCATTTAAATCTATTCTTATATATTAATATACAAATCTCAGCTATCTTTCTTTAGGCAGCGAACTCCAAAGACTTAGAAGTCCTTCTTTGTTTAAATGGTCTGTAGGCGCACAAGGGGACTTCCTGCTGCCCCATTTGAAGAGAGTGAGGCACAGCAGAGAGAGAGCACCTGCAGAGCCTGCATCAGTGTCTGTCCCCTTGGTTCACCGTTATATGCATCTTAGACAAGCATGAAACCTTCAAAGATGCTTGAAGCATCTTTGTACTGATTTGTAAAAAAAAAAATCTATCTCTATGTTTTTATTTATATCGATATGTTTTCATGACCTAAACAGAAAAATAGTTCATAAAAAAAAAGTCCTCCAAAGTTCATCACACAGGTCCAGAAATTAAGAGCTGGAAGGAACCCAGGATATCCAGTGGAACACCCTCTCTCTGTCACCAAGGCTTGGGGTTCCCCCAGCATGACAGGGGGAAACAAAGAACCGAGTGGCCGATGGAACCTAAAGGCGCTTGACAGGCCTCCAGCCGAGAGCAGATGAGGCAGCGTCTCAACCCAATTCACAGAAGTAATTTTAACAAAGATTTCTGTAGGTTAAGCCCTTTCCAATTTGGAGCCCCTTTCACAAACCTCCATGTTCAGCCCTCTTCCCATCACCATGGCAACATACTTCTAATAAACGACTAGCGGGGAAGAAGCAATTCTGCAAACGTGACCTTCTCCCACTCTCAGTTTGGCCAGTGCGTGCGGGTGCTTTTCTTAGCCGTACCATCCTGTGAACTTTCATTCTCCTCTCAAGATGTGAACATATTATAATAAATAGCACCTGGCCATTAAACGAGGAAAGCCAGCCCTGGAAGCTTTCATCGCTTGGCTCTAAGTATTTCACTTAGATCAGTGGTTCCCAAGTGCCAATCCATGGCCCAGCTGCTTTGGAGTCAATTAGGCCCCAGTCCAGACCAGAAGAATCGCAGTCTCTAATCCTGGTGCCCAGGATCCCGAATCCTTATGCTCCCCACCGATTCCGAGGTGCCGCCAGGTTCGTCAGTCACGGTTGATTTCGTACTGTCCTTGTCCTGAAAAGCCAGCCTCCTGACCCTGTCCCTATGCCCTATATAGAGCAAACAGATGAAAAGGGAAACAGCTCAGTTCGAACCCTGCCTGGATCACAAGAGGAAACCGCGGGAACTGTTTTAGACAAAGAAAAATGAAGATTCTCACAAAATGGCAGTACTCTGTTACTCTTAAGTAAGGTATGGAGAATTTCAACCATACCAGACACCAAGGCAGAGGAAGAGCGATGCAGGCCGAGGAGGGCGTGAAACATCTGCCGGTCTCGGCCCTTTCCCCACACAGACGCCCCTGCAAGTTCTTACTGCGTATCCAGCTTCTCGGCACCGATTTTTGTGATTCATGCTGCATCTCCACGGAAAGGGACGGGAAAGGTATCACGGCATAAACAGAAGCGAGTGGGGACTGTGAGGTGCCGGCTTCCCGCTGTGAATGCAGGCCGGTTGGGGCCGTATGTGCTGTCGAATGTTGCTGTTATTAACCGCAGAGATCCCACTGGCAGTCAGTTTGCAGTTTGAAATTCTCTATGTCACACTTGTCTCAAGTCAGTGACGTGAGCCGAAACGTCTGTGGATGATGTCCTCACAGTGTATTCTGACTCCGATACAGTCTGAAGTGGAATCTTCAGGAAAGATTCTTTCTCCTGTGGTCCAGATTTCTCTCGGCCATGCGTAAGTTCTCCAGGAGGGTGTTAGGATCCCAGTGCACAACGCTTTGCTTGGGGTGGGGGACTTCAGAAATTCCAGCTGAGATAACTAGAAAATATTTTTAAAGATAGATTAAAGTTGGTTTAAGGCTCGATACCAGTCTTCTTAAAAAAAGAATCTTCGGCCTCTCTTCTCTTGCCCGGTACAACATCTGGCCATCCAAGCAGCACGGTGTAGGTTGGTCCAGGTTGATCCATTGAGCAGCTGAGCTTTCTGGCTTCCGATCAAGACTATCATCGGGAAGACGGGAGGCTCTAAATACTGTCATATTGTAGCACTAAGTGTCATTAATCACGATACAATCAAGTTGAATCTTGCCTGGACTTGACTGTTTTCCAGAATTTTCTTAAAATTATTTGAATGTTTGATTGGAATTCATGAATGTTGATGTGGCCCCTAGATTCCCTTGGTAATTGATGCTTTTGGAGTAGATCAGCTTTGAAATGGAAATGTAGGCTCGGTGGTTTGCGTTGTACTTTTTTCCTCTTGGCTGGAGAACCTCTGCTTCCTGGAGGAATCAGCCCCGTCCTGCAAACAGCAATAGCAGCCATGCTCAGACTTCCAGTAGCCACTAAGGAAAGACTCATGAGCTTTTAAGATCAGACATCCCAAGTTCTGACTTTGCTTAATTACGATCTTGTACTGCTACAGCAGAGACATTTACACATTCTGTTTTTTAAAGCTATTTATTTTAGCTTATAGTAATCTTAGACATTTAAGAGGAAAGAAAAATTATTCCGTGGTCCCAGAGAAGTTGTTGGTTATGATTTTGGTATAATTCCTACTCATCGCACAGTAACAAACATTCATCGATCAGGTGCTCTTTTCATGGCACCAAGGAAGAATCCAAAGCTATTAACTAAGTCATAGATTCATATAATTATTAGGGAAATCTCATTAAATCCAAATGGATAAAACAAAGCACTAAGAAATTTGTCTCAAACGACTTTAAGAGACTCTGCAAGTTTGGCAAAGACGTCGAGAGTGACAAGGGAAGTAGTTTGCAGAGGAAACGTTCATTTTTCCCTCAAATCTAGAATATTTAAGGAAATCCGTAAGTAAACATAGAAAAAAAGAAGAAACCGAGGGATCCTAAATGACATTTTCGGTACCTCGGGGTTGCAAAGGTGGACAGAAGACAAAGAATAAACCTAGGTAGACCCTTTTCTTTATGTTTTTACTTTTTTTCTGAAGGATCTAAAGGCAAGGAATTCGTATGAAACAATCAGATTTTATTCTATAATTGCACATGTTATCATCCCAAGAACGTTCCGTTCTCTTGGGGTAATCGAAGCAGATTAGCTGGCAAGAGACTTGGAGTACGTGCCCCGTGCGAACTGACTCTCCCAACGTTTCTTCTGTCTCGACGAGTCCCTTACCTGCGTCACCGCTGTGCCGTTTCCTAAGTCGTTGCCCCCGAGGAGCTCCCCACCCCTGTAGGCAGTCTCAACTGGCACATTCCAGGCCGGCTGGGTCTTTTACTCTGGTGGGTGGCCGAGGCCACACCTGCAGAGCCAGCAGACACCTGACCCGGTCTGGGGGCGTCTCCCTTCTTTACACAGAGGGCTGCTGTGCCTGGAAGGGTGCATTCGGGAGTTTAATAGTAGTCCAGGCGTGGGGGCCTGAGGCTGATTTGGTGTTTCAGTGAGGCCGAGGCATGTGTGTGCACACGTGTGTGGGTATGTGTGTGTGAGATGAACAAACCGTTTAGTCTTTGGGAAACTGCAGTGCCAAGTGCTACACTGCCCATCTCCCATAACTGCCTGCGGAGACCGGCGGAGAGGGTCGCTCCTCCTGGCCAACTTTTGGCCTCCTTGCCTTGTTTCTGTCTAACCTGTTGCAGCCGCTGTGAGCATCATAGCCTGACGTAGCAAAAGCCCGGAACCCCAGACTGTTCGCTTGGCTGCGGCCGGCCTGTTTCCGTGTGCTTAGCTCTGCTGCCTGCCCAAGCGAAACTATGGCCGTAAAAGGCCTTTTAAGCCACAGAGTTCTGGGGCAGAGGGTTCTTTGGGGTTTTTAGATGATGGCAGGATGAACAGGCCTCTCAGTCTGTGACTTGGCTCTGAGCCTCTGACTCCCCAGTCACCTGTCACCTTAACGGTGCACACACTTCTCATAGCATCAGTGCTTGTCCATGCTCAGGGGTGTCCCTGAACCCTTATTCCTGGATGGGTTGGTAAAACAGTAGGAGAATAGTTGAACCTAGCTTTGGTTTTGCCTATAAGGACTGCCTGGGTGAGCACTGCCTGAGGAAGAGGAATAGTGTGTGAGACATGGCCGGCCTTGGGAAGTGTCCCAAAGCGCTCAGATTGTCAGATAATTTGTAAAACTCATATAAAGAAGTCAGTATAGGCTCAGTTTCCTTGGGAGAGCAAAATCAGACCCACAACACTTGGGGGGAGGAGATAGGCTGGCAGAGCTCGATTGAATGGAACAAGGAAGAAATAGGCACCGTGGGCAGCAGACAGGCAGAGCATCCTCGTGCTGGCACATCCTAATCTCTGCCATCAACTGCAGAACGCCCAATGACAGCAGGACTGTAAAATCTGTGACAGGAAATAGCTCTTAGCTTCAGGAAGAAACCATTTAACTGTCTAGAGAGGAACCACGGGGCCCGTGAAGGCGAAGCCAGTTCGTGTGATATTAATCTGAAGTATCTTCGTGCTCATACAAGTAAGGCAACTTTAATTCTGGGGCTCATGTTTTAATGAGCCTATATGTTTCTGAATTTTTATTCCCTACCGTGGTGCCATTTGTCAAATCTGATGCTCTTCCAATAAATACTTTCTTCTGAAGAGCTTTATTTTTTCATTCAAATGGTTTGAGACCCTAAGATATATAAACAAGGGCGTTTATTGCTACATCGTGTTAATAAAAACTTAAAAACAATCTCAGTGTTTATCAGTAGGGGACCTATTATGTAAATGTCGGTCCATCTGTATAACGGAATAAAGCACAGTTTTTTAAAAATAATGAGGTGAAACTCAGTGTACTTATAGAAAACGATGTTCTGGTATCAGGTGCCCAACAGTAAAGATCCCATTTTTATAAATATTAAATGTATATGACCACATAAGTTTAGGAAAGCATGTAGAAGAAAGTCACTATTGATAATGTATTCCTCTAATAATGACAGTCATAGAAGGGAAATTTTATTTTCTTCTCTATGTATACATGTACTGATTTGTATCATTTGGGTTTTTTCCCGGTGAGCGTGTATTTTTATTTTTTTAGAATTCAGATTTCTTTAAAAAGAAAAAACTCACCAAAGGCACCAAATATTATAATTTCTTTAAACGGAATTCACTGCTCCCCAGATTGAGCCAAGATGTTTGGAAAACCTGAAAAGGCAGAGATTTCAGAGTAGCCAGAGCAGCTAAGCGATGCTCCTTGTTATCCTCTGTTTAAGAATCGGAACTCTTGATACACGCTGCAGCTCAGAAGGATCTCAGAGGCATTGTGCTGAATGGAAGAAGCCAGTCTCAAAAGGTTACATACAGTATGATTCCATTCGTGTGACATTCTCTAAATGACAGAACTATCGTGATGGAGAGAAGATCAGTGCTTACCAGGGTTTGGGGAAAAAGGCGACAGAAGGGCATTTTTTTGGGTGATGAAACCATCCTATATCCTGATCGTGGTGGTGGTGAACATGCTATTACCATGCTAATAAAATTTATAGAACTCTGCACAGAAAAAATTAACCGTATGTTAATTTTTAAAAAATAAAAAAAGAATTTTAAAGCAAAAACGTGAGCAGAGATCCAGGGAGGATTGTTCATCTGGCACGTGTAAGGACATGGCCGTGGTCTAGTTCTCAGCTCCACACTCCCACCCACTCTGCGAGGCTCGCTGGCCTTGGCCACGTCCCAGACGCAGCCTCACCCTCACCTCTGCCTGGGGCATCGGTGCCTCCACCCAGGAACGATACGGGATGGTCCAGTTTCTGTTTCAGGAAGCTCAAGGCTTCATAGTGGATTTACATGTATGCCTTCCCTGTGACCTCCTCGTAACTTCCACCAATGGAATCCAGTTTTGCTCACTGGCATCATGTTCATCAGTCCAACCTCTTCTGTAATACAACTCCAGAAACACCTGTGCACTGCAGCCTTTGCTCTCTCAACATCCGTCCTTCTTGAAACTTTCTGTGCTGATCCCGCTACATCCTGGTTTCTGGACCCTCCCTGCCTCTGGTCTCTCGTCTGCTGTCTTGCTTGCCCGTGTGCCTCCGAAAATGCGTTGGCCGGAAGTGAACATGTGTCTCTGGCTGTGGTCTGACAGTAGAGGATGGAGCTGGGCTGCTCTCTTGCTGATTCTAGCAGTTTTCTGGTTAATGGCACTGATGGTCACATCTCCATCTCTAGAAGCCATATTGCTCCGTGAACTCGAAGTGAGCCAATGCTGTTTTTTTTCTACACACTGCTGCAGAGCCTCATGGCCCCATCATGTGCGGTGGCAGTAAGTTCTTTGCCTTTCACGGCAGATTTCTCCACGTACCCCGTTCAGTTACATCTTTCTAGGGTGACCATCCCAAACTCTCCCGGTCACTTTGCATCCTGCGGGCTTCTGGCATCTGGCACATCCACCGTTCTTCTCAGCCTCAGGCTCAGACATGCCACGTCTTCTGCTCTGTCAGTAGTATCGTTCTTCTTTCTGAAAGACTCGAAGAGGTAGACGGCTGAACCTCATTTCCGCCCATCACCTCTGACTCACTGGGCTGGCCTGTTCCACAAGAAAAGAAGTGCCAGCAGGCCTTAGGGTTCCTTCTGCCTGCTGCGTTCCCTTCTGAAAAGGTCCCTCTCGTGTTCCAAACGTTGTCACTCTTTATACGTGACTGTTAATTGTACACCTTGATGCCAGGTTAGGTGGCTGGGGCAGGATGGCGCCACTTAAATACAAGTTATCATCCTAATTAGCATCACTGAATACTTAAGCGGGTTTGAAACCTGAAGGCCTCCTCTGGTACTTCATAGGTGTGTAGTTATTATGAAATTACTACACATCCATATGTCTTATTTCCATAATTGCTGCACTTGAAAGGTGACTACTGGCCTGTTCTAGAATGAAAAGGTGTTAATTATGTTAATAATTAGGAATTCCGAAGCAGCTTCTCTTCCTGGGTCCTGGAGGGTGTGGGTTCTGGAGACTACAGAGAAGGCAGGTGGCCAGTGACCTGGTGTCACTGTAAGAACAAATGGACATAAAAGGAAGTAGAGACTCTGTAGAGAAAAGTAGGGAAAACATCTAAAGGAAAAACAAAAAAAGTTAGTCCTAAACTGCTTGGTTAACAGACTGCATTCGGTTTGGAGCCCGTACGTAAGACGTTTGCCGCATCGTTATAAAGGCCCTGCTCTCGACGGACCAGAGGGACGTGGCTTCTGGGTCGGGGGTCCCCGATTACTAGTCTGGTGCTTCCGTCCTCTGCGTCCTTTACTGTGTCCCTCCCAAAGCATCAGACGCTGTCAAAGAGGACCATTTCTAAATGACCTTGAAATAGTAAAACTGCCCATTTGCACCAATCAGGGCGAAGAGACTTAGGGAGACAGAAATGAAGAGACTTCATTAAAAACAGCTTAAAACTTTTGTAAAACAGACTTTATACCTGCCTCCCAAAATGCACATTTCATGTGAGCTTTTTCTTTTATTCCGAAATCCCTAAACTTGTGCCCTATTGACTGGCGGCTTTTTTTTTTTTTTTTTTTTGCCTTATGTCTGCCATTGACCTGATACGTATATATATTTTGCTCTGTTGACAGAGGAGGTAGCATATAATATTATTCTACTACATGTGTATTCTTGGGTATATACAAGCCTATAAATGTACCTTGCTCTAACTTAAGGTTGATACATTTCCAACAAATGGAGGGTAATTTAGTTGAAGAGGAGAATTGGGAATTGTAGCAGGCAGGCGTTTCAATCACAGATTCTAAATTGCACCTCGGTTAATGATGAAATTCTTGCAGGAATTAGCTGCAAACTTGTATTCAAGAATCGAATTTGAAGAGTTGTCCGTATTGATTTGTGAGGTGTAATGGTGCTTCTCGTGATCAGAATGCTGTGAATTTGCTGTCTGCAGAGAGGATGAGAGAGCAGATCAGAGTAGTCCATTTTTGGGGAGACCTAGGTGTGCCGAAGCAAATAGTCTCACCTAGTGAGGGGTCCAGGAGCCCAGACTTTGCATGTGCAGTGATTTTTACTGGGGTATCATGAAGACTTGGTTTTACTTTATTACATACGTAACTGTACTGTTTTCTATATCTATGTAGATGTATACATACACACATGTGCGTGTATATACATACAATTGCATATATGTATGCAGAGTATATATGCATATTTTATATGTAAAATAAAACCCATTCTTTCATGAAAAACACCTTCAGTCCCAGGAATTTCTGCACATGTAATTTCAGCATCTCTGAAAGCCATTTTTTACTAAGACAGTAACAGAAATTCTAGAACTTGCTGAATAGGTAAGTATTTGCATTGAAAGTCATCTGCTTTACATAGTAACAAAATCTCATTTCTTTTTTATATTTAATTGGGTTTAACTCTTCTAAGAGACCAGTGAATGATTTATATTTAAATACACACATACATATATATGTTAATACTGTCTCTAGTCCACCTGCAGTCCATCTTAACTCCTCCAGCTCCCAGGGACAGCCCCCCCCATCCCCCCCACCCCCCGCCGGGCTTCTTTCCGACGTTCTCATTTTTCTGTGTGCCCAAACTGATATTGTCACTTTTTGAAAAGAGGGCTTTGCCTTACCTTGGGGATTCTTGGGAGAATATTGCCATTATTTTCATCTTATAGTCACTAGGGGCCGAGTGTATAGTTTCAAGCTACACTTTTATGAAAACCATAACATTTAAACCATCAGAAAATTGTAAGTTATGCTGTGGAAAAGCGAGAGACATTCTCACCACCTTAGCAAGCTCTACCGGCCCTTCCCTGTCTCCCCGCTGGTCCGGGCGATCTCATTTGGCTGGTAATTACCTCCTTGGCAAGGGCGATCGTGTGTTTCAACTCTCCCGGGCGCTAATGTTTTTCCAACCTGATGTTTCACTCCATTTCCTCCACTCAGGAGTGAAGCGTGCGTAGTTTGTCACGAGATCTGGTTGGAAAACAAGAAAACCAAAGCAAACTCTCCCGCAGTCACAGCATTAAAGGCGAGGGAGGACGTGCCCTTAGATTGCCTTCGATGAGATGGAGAGGCCCAGAGAGGGGGGTGCCCTCGACCTCAAACCTTCGCTTTTGGCTTTTGCTTATACCGTCCCCCTATTGTTCTTTTTCTCCTGTCCAGACCCCGTCCATCCTTCAAGACCCACTGCCATTTCTGCCTTCTCAATAGCTGTCATCCCCTCCTCTGCCCTCTGCACACTGAGTGGTCGCTCCGCTGACTGGTGCTCCATCCTCTGTACTTCCTGGTAGTTCTCTGTGCCTTGTTTTCTCTGATTCTTGAGTTCTTATTGAGCTTTTCATATCACTGTATACCTCAGTGCACAGCGTAGACAATAAGTGCGTTACGTTCGTTAATGGATCTCATAAATGAAGCAGACATTCACCAGCCCCCTCTCTCGGTGTGGCTTTCTTATCACAGAGAGTTGATTAAAGACTGTTGAATAGTCGGTGGTATGGTGATGCTGACTGGATGTTGCCTTCCCAGGAGCCAGGCCTGCATCTTCTTTGTGTCCCTTTGTGTCCCTAGAACAGGCTGGGCCCACCAGAGAGTGTCAGAATCTGCTGGCTGAATTGAAAAGAAGAGAAAGGGCTGCCTTCTCGATGTGAAGGCCCCAGTTGGCGTAGCTGAGACCTCAGAACCCTGAATGTAGGCTGGCCGGCCTCCTGCTGGGCTCATCCTGCAGTGACAGTCAGTCATAGTTCCTCAAAGCAAAATAAAAATAACCGAAATGCTGCCGGATCATGAAACAGCTCAAGATAACCAGGTGCAGGCTTCGTTGCTTCCCCATTTATGAACCCAGGGCAGTAACTAACCTACATCACCCACAAGAAAGGGGAAACGTTTCAAATCATTGTTTTTTTCTATTTTTCCTTTTTTTTT